>NW_020837992.1:2760267-3360267 GCF_003676395.1 Aethalodelphis obliquidens | reverse complement strand
TTGTCTTCACGTTGTCCTGTGTGGCCAGGAGTGCAGGAGCCACAGTTTGGGGGAATAAATAGGTCAGTCAAAACCTGCCAAGAATTTGCCTGGTCTTAGAAATCTAGCGGACCCAGGGTGGGTCAGGATCCTCCTCCGGCAAATGAGCAAACAGGCCCAGAGTGGTGGGGCAACCGTGTTCTCCAGGCTGACATCACCCAGCACTGCCCTGTGGGTGTCTGGTTTGGTTGGGGAATTTCACAGCCATGCTGCCGTCACAGCACCACCCAGCTGAACCTGTCAGGCTCCCATGGCAGAGCTGTCCAGCCTCCTCCCTCCAGCCCGCCCACGGGAGACAAGTCACACTCAGCAGGATGCCTTCACTCCCCCCTCCCACTTTCCAGTCCCACAGAGCCGATAAGATGTCAAGCTCTGTGGCTGCCGAGGGGAGCGGGCGTGGCCTCCCACACCCACCCCTCAGCATGGAAACGAGCTGACATCCTTTTTCCATCACAGCATCTTCCGCTGGCCTGTCTGCTCCCCTATGTACTCTTCCTTGAGGATCTCGATCAGAACAGCACTGTACACTCACATACCTTACGTACTACGTATGTTATTCCTGTTTTACAGATTACAGACAGAGGCTCAGAAGGGTTAAGAAACACGCTTGTGGTCCCACCGCTAGTAAGCATCTGCGTTGGGCCTGGAAACGAGTCCATCAAAGTCTGGAACCCATGCTCTTCTCAATTCCATGTGGTCACCCTAGGACAGCCGCTTCAGCCACTCCCATAGCGATCACTGAAATTCCATGCAACGGGGCTGGGATGAGCAGCCGCTACACCAAGACCTATAAGTTACGTGACCTGTGAAACGTTCAGTGGGTCCCCAGAAGCCTCAGGACCTGGGGCCACCGTGTCACCTGTAAAGATGTCAAGGAGGGACTTCTAGCCTCTGGCAGGAGGAGGCAGGCGCCAGGATGCAGGGCCCACCCTTTTCCTATGTGGTCACTCAGGTCTCTGGAACAGGACCCTGATTCCATGGAGGACCACCCAAGGGCAAGTACTCCCCAGGGCATCTGCCATCTTCTTGAGCTGAGAAGCAAGTGGTGTGAGCCACACAGAGTGTCTTCTTTCGCTGTCGACTTATTCACCCAGGGACCATCACAGTGGAGCTTCTCACTCCTCGTCCCTCCCCGCTTAGTTCCTGGAGGCCCCGCCCCCAGCACCCACCCCACTGGGCACATCTCTGTGGGACCAGACGTGCCTGCTGCCCTCTGGGAGCTTCCAGTCAGAAAGACCAGTATCCCGTTACCGTTACATACACTCCATTCTGTCCGTCTCTGAAACATGCAGGCTGTTGCTCCTTAGGAGTTAACAGCTTGCTCGTACTTATCTACAAAAAAGAGTTAGAAGCTCTAGAAGCTCCTGGAAGATCTCTCATAGTTTCCAAATGAGCTAGAGCCATTTCCCGGTAAGAAAAGGCAGCTGCATCATGGCTTTCAAAGGCCGGTATTCCAGCCTGCTTTTGAATACAGTAAGAGTCAGAGCTGCCTTAACCTAAGGTTTTTTCTTCCTGTTCTCTTTTCCTGCAGCAGATAACCCATCTATTCCCCCCTTCCCACCACAAACCTGGGGAAGTGACGCAAGTGGCCGCGGGCACCCTTTGCAGGACTCACGCAGAAAACAACCATCCTGATCTCCATCCCGTCTGGGAGTGCCAGGAGCCCTGTCTGGCCAGCATACTGAATCTCCCACCCTGGGATGACAGCACCCCTGGCTGCTGCCCGCACCAGATCTGGCAGACAAGATCTGACCATGGACTGAATGAATCACCTCCCAAAGCAGGCCAGCCAGCCAGCCATAGCTACGGGAGTGCACTCTTTCCCATCCTACAGATGGTGGAAAACCTCGACCAGTGCTTCTTAAACCTGGCTGCACGTGGACTCCTCTGGGGGATCGTGAGAAACACAACACCTGGGCTCCATCCTGGAGATCTGATTTAATTGGTTTGGGGTGCAGCCTGGGCAGAGGGATTTAAAAAAATCTCCCAGGTGATTCTAATGTGCAGCAACGTTGGAGAAGAACTGGTATAGACCCCTCCCAAGCAATCTCAGACCTCAAGCGTCCCCATCCAGCTGCAGACTTAACACTTTTGCACTCACAGATATGCACTGCCCCCGAAGGTTTACCGAGAAGGCAGTATCCAGGGTGTGAACAGATCAATAATATTGCAATCTTCAGAGGATAAGTCAAAGACCCCACTTTCTATTCACCTGCCAGATTCTCAAGTTCTCAGAGTGAAAGATTTGTCTCCATCTATGGGTACAAAGCTAGAAACCAGACAGAGTTTTGTCTCCTGGGGTGGCCCAAGATGGGGACAGAATGGGGAGCTCACTCTGCTGTGATTTTAAAGATAACAGGCATTGCCCTGTGAGGTGTCTCTCCTAGGAGGCTTACACATCTCAGTGCATCTGGCATGGGATGCATCTGCTCTGATTAAGCTCCTGGCATTGGTGGCAGACGGTTGAGCTGTTCCCAGTGCAGCCAGCACATCCAGGGCACTGGTGAGAAGCAAATTTGTGTTCATAGGTCCTAAGCCGTGGAAAGGTCTGTGTCCTCTCTAACCCTCAGGGTTACTGGGATGCAGCCAAGTGAAGAGGGCTGGGCGCGAGGGGTCAGAGCAGAAATGGCCCTTGTGACAGTGATCCTCAGACTTTTCAATTAAAATATGATTACGCCAAAACAAAGAGGACCATCCTCTTGTGGTCTGTGGCCTATCTCAGAGCAGATTTACCCTAAGTTGAACTTTACTTTATTTTAAGAAAAAATCCAAACACTGGCTGATTCTGCATCCGAATCAATGACATGTGTAAAGTCTTAATTTCGGTTATTGGGAAGTGACCCAACAAAGAAGAGACCCTGAGTGAAGCCTGTGGCTTTTAGTCTCCGCAGCTGAGCTCAAGGCAGCCCATGAAAGCTCCAGTGAGGAGAGGGACCCCCAGGGTCAGGAGTGGGCTGAGGAGAATGTGCTGGAACTATCAGATACGTTCAGGCCCATTTTTTTCTGGACCTAAATCACGCAAACCTCACTTTTGCCAGAAATTTCACTTTCCCTTTGAGACTTCCCTGGTGGTCTAGTGGTTAAGACTCTGTGCTCCCAATGCAGGGGGGGCCCAGGTTCGATCCCTGGTCGGGGAACTAGATCCCACATGCCGCAACTAAAAGATCCCACGTGACGAAACGAAGATCTCACACACAGAAATGAAGATCCCACGTGCCACAACTAAGACTCGATGCAGCCAAATAAATAAATACATATTAAAAAAAAAAGAAATTTCACTTTTCCTCTTTTTAAACTTGTCAGCCTCTTCCTCCTGCACACAGCTTTCATCATCTTACTTCTGTCTATCTGAAATCTTTCACCTGTCAAGGCCTCTCTGACCACCTCAGCCCTGCATGATGATGACGATGATCCTTGACTGTTATTAACAGGCTAACTATGTGCCAGGCACTGTTCTACTCACTTAGCATGTATCAGCTCATTTCATCCTCACCACAAGTTTATGAGGAAGGTACTATTATTATGCCCATTTCACAGATGAGGAAATGGAGCCCCAGCAAGGTTAGAGCTAACCTACATCCAAAACTAACACTATACTATCCTGCACTTAAATATCCATCTAATATTAACCTCCAAGTAGACCATCCACCTTGGTTTTTCTTCCTAACTAGACTGAAGCTCCTTAGTGACTTACATCATACTTCTGTCTCTTCTCCACACCCAGTGGCCCTGAGCATGAAGCAGATAATATATATGCTTGCTCAAGAAACTTCAGCGCTTCCCCATTGCCTACAGGGGGAGAAAAATGATCTTGCTTTCTGTTAGGAATTATAGTACAGTATGTCTTGGATTGCCATTTGGACTGAGTTCTGTGAGAGAAGCACCTGTCTGCTCCACCACGGGGTCCTAGAGCTCAGTTCCAGCTTGGCACATGGTAGAGGCTCAGGCAATACCTGTGGGGTGAACATAAGCATGTGTTCAGGTTCTGACTCCCATCACTAACAAAGTGATCTTGAGAGAGTTGGATCATGTCTTTAAGCCTCAGTTTCCTCATCTATAAAAATCCTTTATTGCCTCATAGGATTGATGCAAAGGTAAAACCAAATGAAATAATGGGTATTTTGGAAATGATTGAACCCATCCAAAAGGCATGTACTGTAACTATCACTCCAGGCATACAAAGTCCTATCTCTGTTAGCCAATTTCATTTCTCACTTTCCTGGAGCACTTCCTCTGGATTGGCTCACATGTCATAGGGTTTGTTCATTCTTTTCTCTACACTAGTGCTTGGCAAATTTTTTCTGTAAAGGGCCAGGGAGCAAATATTTTAGGCTTCGTAGGCTATCCAGTCTCTGTTGCTACTCACCTCTGCCACTGTAGCAGAGAGCGACCATAGGATGAGTGTGGTTGTGATTCAGTAAAACTTTATTTGTGGACTCTGGCCCACGAACAGTAGTTTGCCCACGTCTGCTCTACACTGTCATTTGTGCAGTTTTTCTGCCTAGAATACATAGCCCCCATCTCCTCTAGTTCCATCTTCTCTGTGTAGTTTCCTGAGAAAATTTCTCTGGCCCACAGCAATCTCCTCATTTTCTGCTCTCCTAATCTTTTAGGTTCCTGACATTTTAATTCCCAAATGGAGAAAGGTATACAGTATACAGGTTTGTACTGGTCCCCGCCTTTCTCCTAATATCATACTTGTATCAAGAATCAGGTGTTTCCTGTGTATTTCCTCCCACCACCAGTGTATGGGCCTTTGGTAACTTCACTCTCACTTAATGGACACTTTTCGCAAGTAGACAAAAGCTTTATCACTTCATTGGAGTTCTGCTTTCTCTCCTCCCTTCTCTAATTGGGAGGCAGCAAGCTGCCTGAGGAAGGATGCAGGTGGGCAGCTAAGCTCACTCACCAGCTCGGGGACTCATTTCCAAACACCCATGGCCTCAAACCCTCAGATTCCTGTCATAGCAGAGCTGCAAATTCCTACGTGCCATGGACCTCCGCAGCTGCCTGCTAATGTTACCTCCACCACTGCCAGGACCTATGGAGGTGGCTTCACAGCCTGTATGGCTACCTTTAGCATCTGATTATATGCTGCCTTTTACTGTTTCATTATTGTTTCACCTGTGTCAATCCCATCTCCCCAGTTAGATGCTCCCTGGAGGGAGTCAGACAGGATATCTGATGATTATTCTTCTTTGGCACCCTCTGCAGGGCTCAGCGGAGAACTGGGCTGACCTCCAAGGACGTGTCAGAAAAATACCTGTTGCTTGCGTGGCAGGGAGAGAATGGACCAGCCTAGGTGATACTCAGCCCAGAGCCCAGCGTGGACAGTAGTCAGGTCCAGGAGCAACTCATACCAACCTGCACCCCAAGAAGCAGATGCTGAGAAGGTGTGGGCTGCGTGGGGCTGTGGGCTTTGGCTGGAAGCCTGTCCCATGGCTCAGCTCTTTGCAATTTCTTGGTGAGAATGAACGCAAGCGCATCCAATGACCTGTGACTTCTGGTGAGTCACTTTCACTCCTGGGGCCTCAGTTTCCTCATCTGTGAAATCACTAAGCGAGACCAGCAGAATTCTAAGGCCCCTCTGCAGCTCTAAGATTTTACACAGAAGATAGGATAGGGTGGTTTCTTTCATCACTGCTTCCTCTTCTGTTTCAGAGAACTGGGTGTGGGGATGGGGGCCTCTGGGAGGAGAGCTGGGAGCTCAGCAGGTCTGCACTGCAGCAGTGACAACTGGTCTACAGAACGTGCCTAACGCTTCTCTTCGACTTGACTTTGCTCCTTACTCACCACTGGCTTTCTCTACTCGTCCGCCAGACCCCACGTTGGCCAAGCTCAAGTAAGGTCCACACCTTCTCAACTCACACAGTTCAAGAAAACAAAACAAAAACTATCCCGGAAGCTGGTCACCACGAGCCTTTGCCACATTTCCTCTTTCTTAGCTCTTAGCAAATCTGTCAGCAGCGATTCTTTTGCCCCTTGGGTGGGAAGCATGGGAAGCATCTCCAGGCCTCTGTCTGGGATGAGAGCCTCAGGCATTGGCTGCAGGAGAATGACCACCTGCAGACGCCTTCTGCCCAGCAGCTGGCCTGACCCAAACACCTGCTGTCTCTGTTTGGCACATCCTAAGTAGGACCCTCTGAAGGAAAGGGGCAGGCACCTGTCTGTCCAGGCTGGGCACACCCTGCTCGATGCTCAGATCACATTCAGGGTTCATTGGCCCCTTTGTGATGGCCTCAACCAGATGGGAAAGAGGAAGCCCCATGGGGCTTCACTACAGGGCCCCATCCGAGTCCCGATGGCCGTGTTCTGGAATGGCTTCCCCAGCCCCACCCAGGGCAGTGAAGGTGTTGATTCCCACAAGTCCCTCTATGGAGCTGTCCAATGTCCCGAAATAAAAGAATCAAATTCCTTAACTGTGTTCCCTGATAGGTTATTCCCAGCAGAGGAAGGAAGGAAAGATGGAGCCATCCATACAAGCAGAACCATGTGGAATTTGAGCTGCTCTGGGGGGATGTAGAGGAGGAGCCTTGAAAACTAGAGACTGAAGTCCCTAAAGACAAAACTATGGAGTGTGGTCAATGTAGACAGTCAACAGCAACTGACTGAATTGCCCATGGGTTGGGGACTGTGAAAGGCACCTTGGGACTTGAAACCCATGGGGTGTGGTCCCTGTCCTTGGAGCTCACAGGTTATCTGAGGAGGGAAGACAGAGACACACATACCTGGACACTGGGACAAGCACAGCACAACAGGGACCAGCCTCGGCGGCTTCCCAGGCAGCCCAGCCCAGCTCCGTGTGTGCGGGCGTCATGTCTGTGGACTCTCTGGGCTGCCAGCATGTCCTGGAACCTGGGCATGGCGTCCCTCACCCTTTCACTTGGCCACCTCTGTCTACTGGCAGGAGCACGTCACCTGGGGTGGCAGGAGCCCCACGCAGGAAGCTGGGAGAGCCCTGTGGCCCTGGAGCTTCGCACTTAAGTTCAGGCCCTGTAGGGCCTCATTATCATGATAAAAATCTCAACAGCCAGGCGTGCGCAGGGTTTAGCAGTCACAATCTCATTTAATCCTCGAAATAAGTCAATGATGGAGGTATGTTATTACCCACTAGGCCACGCTGCCTGCACATCCAGCCATAGGTTGGCCTTTGCCGGCCCTACCCTTGGTCGTCTGTGAACGTGGTCAAGTCAGTCTCACTGAGACTCGGGATGCTTTGCCTGCGAAACACAGATAAGAAGGCCTTCTTTATACATTTATTGCAGAGACGGAATGAGACTGCACATCTGGAAGTGCTTAGCACAATGTAAGTATACAGTAAGCAGTCAATAAACGCCATGGTAACTACCAGCAGCCTCAGTAGTCGTTCATCTGGCAAAGGGAGGTCTGACTGGTGGGTAGTGACCCCATGCGGGAGTCCTCTCGCCTTAACCTTGGCCCCTGACAGGCCTTTCAGCCTGGGCCACATTATGACTCTTGTTCATGCACTTTCATCCTCAGGGCTGTGGGCCCCTTTCTCCATAAAAAAGTCTTGGAAATTATACTTTATGATTGGTATAAAGACAAATATATAAATGTCATAGATTAAAGTATTTTCTTCAACCTAAAAGTTCATTTCTTTCTCCTGATTTTAAAAGAAATTAAAACATGTTTGTGGGCCCCTGAAGTGCTGTGGGCCCCTGGCACTACATGCCCACTGTGTGTCCCATGGATAAGTAGGCGGTGCCTTCAGCTCTGAGTCCCAGGTAGGGTGACTAGCTGTCCCAATTTGCTCGGGACTGAGTTTTCTCAGGATGCAGGACTTTCAGTGCCCAAATCAGAAAGTCCTGGGCAGACCAGCACATGTGGTTACTCTAGCAGCCCCAGGTATCCCCTCTCAGTCCTAGACGGACACCCGCCCTCACTTTTTCTGTCTACTGCAGGCCCCAGGGCACAGCTTGTCCTTCTTTCCTCTGTAAAACTGCATCCTTGGACTCTACCCTGGAGGTTTTCTTGACAGTCCCGACCCCGACCTCACCCCCAGCCTGGCTGTGGCCTGGACACAGGTGCTCTGGCTGCCTCTCAAGATCAGCACACATCCCTGCAGCTTGAGCATAGAATAGAAGCTTCCCAAAGGCAGAGAAAGACTTGTTCACTGACGCAGTTCCCGGGACAGGGCCTGGCACACAGGAGGGGCCCTTAAACGTTTGCTTAATGAACTGAGTAAAACACAAAGAAGCAATAAGACGCACACATGCACACACACACAAAACCCAAAATCGAATCTATGGAAATGAAAGGTTCCAGAATTGTATAAGGGTCCTATAGGGCTCCTGCTCCGTGGCACCCATCTACTTCTGAGACAGTAACTGGAAATCAGAGGAGACTCCTGCACTCTGACTGTTTCGGAGGGTAGATGTTGCAAATCCCTTCCATTTCTGTTCTCCCCTCCCCTGGACCGTTACGAAGCCCCCCTTTCTTAGTTCAGAGGTCTAAAGTGTGAATCCAAGCAGAATAGGGTGCCACCTGTTCTACTGCAGTGGCAACAGGAATTTTACCTTGGGGCATTTTCTTGTGTCCTCAACAGTTTCTAGGGCATGAGAAGGTCTTTTTTTTTTTTTTTTTTTGCGGTATGCGGGCCTTTCACTGTTGTGGCCTCTCCCACTGCAGGGCAGAGGCTCCAGACGCGCAGGCCCAGCAGCCATGGCTCACGGGCCCAGCCGCTCCGCGGCATGTGGGATCTTCCCGGACCAGGGCACGAACCCGTATCCCCTGCATCGGCAGGCGGACTCTCAACCACTGCACCACCAGGGAAGCCCGAGAAGGTCTTTTTTCAGGTTAGTTTTCCTCACTGGATTTCCTGCTAGGTCCCTGTCTCCTTTCAGTCTCCCTGACATCTTAGTTTGATCATTCAGTCTGAGACGTCCTCCTCCTCATCTGAGAGAATTTGCCCCCTGGAACTGATATATCTTTGGGGGATACTTTCCTTAATCCACCACTTCTATCTAGAATTAGCGGGCTCTTCGACAGCATGAGCTTACACCCCAATATTATTCCAGCACTGGTTTCATCCTCTATATAGTAGTGTGAGTTGTGTCTCAGCCTGTCTCCCTGACTAGACCATGAGCATCCCAACACCAGGAGTTGCACCTTTCCCATCTCTGTATTCCCAGACAACCCAGGACCAGAGCACTGCGGAGTGAATTAGGGATGATGGTGGGCAGGGGGAGTGAGTGGGTTCCAATAACTCATCCTAGACTCCAGTCTCTTCAAATGCGAGACTTGGCTCTTTTAGAATCAATTTAAAGAGGATTCCATTGCAAATCATACGTCTAACAAGGGATCACGATCCAGAATATATCAACATCAAGAGCCCCTATAACTCAACAATAAAAAAACAAACAGCCCCATTGAAAATGGACAAAGGACTTGAATAGACATGTCTCCAAAGAAGATGTACAAATGGTCAATAAGCACATGAAAAACTGTTTGAAATCACTAGTCACTAGGGAAATGCAAATCAAAACCATGGTGAGATGCCATCTCACACCTATTAGGGTGGCTATTTTCAAAAACACAGAAAATAACAACCTGTGTGCATTGCTGGTGGGAATGGAAAATGATGAAGCTGCTATAAAAAAATGGTATGGCGAATCCTCAAAAGATTAAACATGAAATTACAATATGATCCAGCAATTCCACTTCTGGATATATACCCAAAGGAAGGGAAAGTAGGACTTGAACAGAGATTTGTTCACTCATGTTCATAGCAACATTGTTCACAATAGCCAAGACGTGGAAGCAACCTATTGATGGATGACTGGATAAACAAAATGTGGTACATACCTACAATGGAATATTACTCATTCATAAAAAGGAAGGAAATTCGGACACATGCTACAGCATGGAGGAACCTTGGAGACATTACGTTAAATGAAATAAGTCAGTCACAAAAAGACAAATACTTTATGATTCCACTCATATGTGGTTCCTAGAGTAATCAAATTCAAAGAGACAGAAAGTAGAATCGTGGTTGCCAGGGGCTGTGGGGAGGAGGGAATGGGGAGTTAATTGTCTAATGGGTGCTGAGTTCAGAAGATGCAAAAGTTCTGGAGAGGATGGTGGTGATGGTGGTACAAAAATGTGAAGGTGCTTAATGCCACAGAACTATACACATAGAAATGGTTAAAATGGTACATTTTACATTATATGTATTTTCTTACAATAAAAAAAGAAGATTCCAAGGGCAGGGGAACCTGGGGGCCATGTAACCAGTTCATGGATTCACCTGGTTCCCGTAAAGTTGGGAGTGTCCCTTACTTTCTATGTTCCGGGGAAGTGAGGAGTCGATTCTACTTCTAAGCAAGTGGGCCCTCATCCCAGGACCTCCAGGACCAGGCTCTGTTCCTAGGCCTGGCCACTCTCCTGCCAGGTGCACTACGAAATGGCTGAAGCCTAGGGATGACCTGGACAGCCCAGCCTGGCTCAGAGGAACAGCTGCAGCTAGGAGAGGGTCTTCTAGCTTCTTAGACGACCCTCCAGAGGGGAGCTCGGGTGCAATTCAGAAGCCTGGGCTCAGAGATCTGGAACGGGCCTTGAGACGAACAGTCCAATCACCCACATTCTGCAGAAACCTGAATCGTTAGGCGATTCAAGCAGTGGGCACTTCCCACCCTGCTTCAGACGCTCTCCTCGCACCCTGTCACAGCCGGCCACGAGCAAGGAGCTACCCCGGCCTTCCAACCTCACACATCCTAGAGAAATGGATGCGACAGCAAAAGGAAGATGTGGGGCAACACTGTCTCGTCTTTCCTGTGCAGGCCACAGAGTCGTGGAATTCTGCCGAAGTCGCCGAGCTGGGAGCTCGCAATTGGCTTGCCTTCAGAGTTTTCCATCCCCACCTCCGAATCCCTTCCTGACTCTCACCCTAGTGGACATCTCTGCACAAGAATGCTTTGACCACAGGGTCCCGCAGCTTCTAGGATCCCACGTGCTCTGAGAGCCATCAAGCCAAGCCCTGCAGAGTCATGGGGCCATGAGAGATGGGCGGCTCTAGGAGTCCAGCTCGTGTGTTCTAATCACAGGCCGTGGGTGCCGGGACAGCAGGCGCACCTTCTCCCACCACGTGCTGGCTCCGGCTGGGGCCGAGCCTCCGTAAATGATTCAGAGAATTCCAAGGTGGTGAGCGGGTGCGTGGGAGCCAGTGCCAGCTCCCCGTATCCCTGCACTGCCACGCCCGTTCAGAGGGGAGGGGCGGCTGGGACACCCGTGGCACTGCCCTGCTGTGGGGAGTGGCTCCTTCTCGGCTCCCCTCTAACTGGAAGCCCCGCCTGTGCCTTCATCTTTGCTGGCTGGGCTGGTGCTGGGTGCTGGAGCCTCGCCACTGGCCCACACACGCCCTCTTGTCCCTGCGCTGCCTGCCTGCCCTGCTAACCCAGCCCACGCTGGTGCTCCGGGATTACTCTGTGATACTGAAACGTGTCTTAGCTGGTCATTGAGTAGCTCAGAGTCTTTCCACGTGTGTGTCTTCTCATTGTATCCTAAAGGCTCAGGGGCAGGGACATCTGGTTTCCTGTCTCCTAAATGGCCTGGTAAAGTGTGCTGTCCTCAGTGACTCCAAGACGAATGCTGCTGACATGAAGCTGCATCTGTGAGCACCTCCTGGCCTCACTGCTGGGGCTTCGGTTACTTGGGTAATTCTGGAAAGAGCTACAGGAGAGGCGGCATAGCTTAGGGGCTGGGAGCTCTGGCATTAGACTACTTGGGCCCAAGTTCTGGATCTGCCCCTTACTACTGTGTGACCCTTGAACCACTTCAGTGCCTCAGTTTCCTCACTGTTAAATGGAAACCATATACACAGTTGACCCTTTAAACAATGCTGGAGCTAATCTGCATATAACGTACAGTGGGCCTTCGGTATCCTGCATCCGTGAATTCAAATAACCACAGACCGTGTACTACAGTAATATTTACTGTTGAAACCATCCAAATATAAGTGGCCCATGCAGTTCAGACCCACGTTGTTCACGCGGCAACTGTAGATGATGTGAGGATTAAATGAGTCTATACACTTAGAACAGTGCCTGGCACACATCAAGGGCCAGGAACTGACTATTACTATTGTACATTCTAACCATTTCCCAGCAGAACCCTAGCTCCTGCCCTTTCTCTGTTCTGTGAACAGAACCTTACACCTCCACGCACCGCAGTCAAGAACCCCACCTCACGTCACAATTCAACACCCATCTGCATTCCTCGAAACAGCCTTTATAATCCCAAGCCCAGGAGTTCTCCACCCATTCTCACAGCCAGATGCTGGGCCCTCTTTAGCAATTAGTCTCCACTGGAGGGGCAAGTCTCCCCATTTTACAGAAGGAGAAAGTGAGACCGAGAGCAGTGAGCATGCTTCCTGAGGTCACCCAGAGTGAAGGTTGAGGGCTTGGGTTGCCAGGCCCAGTGTTGGGCCCACTTGAGGGCCTGGGGCCCCCGCCCACTCCACCTGGGCTGTCTGAGAATGCTCAGACTACTGGGGTCACCAAACTGGGATCTTCACTTGCTTAGAGTTAAACTGGGAAAGTTAAACAAATGAGAAGTGTATTGATTCCTCCCCCCTCAACCTGCCATTCCCATGGCTGAAAGGCAGACAGGAGAAATCCATCAAAGCGGGCTCTCCCGCCTCCCCACATGGACCCCTCTGCCTCAGCCCCCCAGGGAGGCCCCACTTGAGGAAGGACCACACCAACACTTGCCAGCAGGTGCCAGGGACTGGTTGCTTAGTAACCCAGCCCTGCCTGCCCTCATCCTCCAAGGCAAATAGCTGAGCAATCTCAGATGGGGTGGATGGAAAGCTGTCCTTGCATTTTCTGCTCACTCAGTTGAGATTTTTCTTTTCAGAGAATTCTTTTCAGAATTCAAAAGAATTCTTTTCAAATTCTTTCTTTTCAAAAGAATTTCAAAATTCTTTTCAGATTTTTCTTTTCTTTTCAGGAAAAATCCATTGATTCCTCACCCAGAATCTCAGCAAGCTTCCCTTTCTCACAGTCCTGAGATCCGTTTTCACATACTTTGCCTAAAGTGCTGTGTGTGTCCTCCGGGAGCCCCCGCTGCCTCTTGGGGAAAGAAACTTTTTGAGGAAGAACCTCCAAGCTCCCTCCTCCTTTATCAAACACGCATTAAGTGCCTACCATGTGCTGGGGACACGATGATGAACAAGATCTGGTTCCTCTTCCAGAAAAGTACAGCCCATCAAAATGAGGGATAGGGGAGAAGGATACACCAGTGTTTTGGGAGCAGAAAGAAGGGAGCATCAAGTTGCAACCGGAAATGCTCTCTAAACACCCTGGACCCATCAGCTCCCACATCCTCCTCGCTAACCCACACTTTCCCAGCCATGTGTGACTCCGGAGTTTAGGCCTGCCTACTGCCTCTCCACGTGTTCTGGCCAACGGAGGGCCCTGCCTCTCATACTCTCCGCGGCAATGCTGGTGCCCTGTGGTCCCAGCTCCCCTTGACGCCTGCATCACGGCACGGGGGACAGCCCAACACCACTCCTCACTCTGCGGAGAGCCAGGAGATGAGAAGGATACAGAGGGGCTCACGGACTGGAGGCTGATGAGGTGCTGGTGGCAGAGTATGGCGACCAGGTTTCCCAAGACCAGAACAGGGAAAAACGGCCTGGATTTTAGCATCAGGAAATTGTCTGAATGAGAAAAACAGCTTCCTGCGGCAGGTCACCAGATTAGAGCTGGGAGAGCTGAGCTTAGCTCCAGCTGAGCTGGAGCCTTTCGGAACTTGACTCTCACCCGAGATGCCATGTGTGTGGTGGGAAGAGCATGTGTTTTGGGGTCGGGTGAGCGTGGGGTGGGGGCCTCGCCCTTGGCTAAGCCCCTCTCACATACTACCTCATTGAACATGCCAACCTTTCGGCTTGACAGCAATAGAAATTCTGCCAGTGTGGTCTGTTAGGCGGAAACGCTCTGCTGCCGCCCTCCCTGATTTTTTTTGCCTCGAACTGTAGCCTCATACACAGCAGGGATCCAACCAGCTGGAGTCACATTGTCTAGCACCGTGGACAAGGGAGGACTGATGAATGGGTTGGAGGAGGATGGTGGTAATGAGCACAGCTTCCCTCCCTGCCTGTGTCAGTTATATGCAGGCCTGCTCGGAAACAGGGGAATGGCTGTAAAGACCCTTGACAGTCTCCTCCAGCTCCAGGAGTCTCTGCTTTTCAGAGGTTAAGTCAATCTCCTCCAACCCTCTCAGTGGCTGCTGCAGCTCTGTCACTGCCAGCCTGTCCCCAGCCCCCTCCTAAGCTATGCCCCAGGCTCTCTGATTCTGGGAGCTGCTGCCAGGTCCTGATGAGAGTCACGTGGCTGCAGGGCAGATGCAGCGTGTCTTCCCCCTGGATGACCCTTTGCTCAGGGGCCCCCATCCAGACACTTCATGGGTGGGGAAGGGGGGCAACTAGGGTCTGTTACACAACGTGGCTGGGGCCATAGGTCTTTAAGTGTGGAGACTGCATTTTATCCATCTCTGTATCTCCCAGCACCCCAGTGCTCGGTGCTATAAGAAACTTAAAAACACAACATTTTGATTGAGCCCAGGCATTGTGGGGCCCTGGATGCTACATAACGAGCAGGAACGAAGTGTGGGCTTTGCTCTGGAAGCAAATGGGGGGCTCCGAAGGCTTCAGGACACCAGACCGATGTGCCATCGAATGCAGGATATACAGAAGGAGAAGAAACAGGATGGAAACTGGTTAGGTGACCTCCTGGAGCATCTAGGGGTGAGGTGACAAGCCCCCAACATAGGGCAGGGTGGGGGACAGAAAGGAGAGACCGACATCTGCGACACTGTGGAGGCAGAAGCCACAGTGACAGACTGGATGGAAGGGATGAGCGGGGAGACCCCTGAGGTTTCAAAGCTAGGGAGGGGACTAGTAGGGTGGGGTAGAGACAGGGAGAGAAATCAGTCATGGGCAGAGCTACGAGTTGGTTCTGGACATACTAAATTTTAGGCATCTGAGGAGCATGGGAGACCTCCAATAGGCTATAGGAAATCTATACTAGGGACTTCCCTGGTGGTCCAGTGGTAAAGAATCCACCTTCCAATGCAGGGGATGCAGGTTCGATCCTTCGTCGGGGAACTAAGATCCCACATGCCAAGTGACAACTAAGCCCACACGCCACAACTACTGAGCTCGCGCGTCTCAACGAGAGGGCCTGAGGGTTGCAAACTACAGAGCCCACGTGCTTTAGAACCCGCACGCCACAACTAGAGAGAGAAAAAAACCCAAAAAACCCACACGCCACAACTAGAGAGAAGCTCGAGTGCCGCAACGAAGATCCTGTGTGCTGCAGCAAAAGACCCCACGTGTCTCAATGACCTGAAGCAGACAAAAAAAAAAAAAAAGTATTCTAGAGCCAAGAAGAGAGGTGAGATGGGGGATGTAGGCTGGGGAGTGACAAGTAAAGCTGGGGTGGGGTGGGAGAAAAGAAGGGACAGGGACCAGGACAGCACCAAGGACAGAAGCCACAGGCCGAGGGAGGGAAACCTGAAGTTTTCTGCCACTACAGCTTCCTTCTTCCTCCCGGCCCTGAACTTAAATGCTCCTGATTTTTGGCAAATTTATCTGGGCCTCTTATCCGCAGAGAATATGCCAGGCCAGGACCGGGATGCTACTTTACGGGTAGATTGAGCCATCCAGAAGAGGAGACCGAGGCCCTGAATGAAGACAGGTCTGGGTCCTCCACACAGGAGGATCCCCAAGCTGGAAAGCACACAGGTGTGTGTTACCTGGCAAGTCAAGAGCAGCAGAGGGATGGGAACACAGGCTGCTGGGCACCCAGGCTGGGCCCGACGATGCCTCCCTTTCAAGCTCATGGGGTGGAAGCTGGATCCAGAGTCCAACCTGATGGTGTAAACTAAGAGCTAGGATTCAAGGTTGATACCAGTGTAAAACCTTCCTTTCTCCCTAAACTGCGTGGGTGAATGGCTGTTGCATGCGCCCTGAGCTATAACTGGAATTGCTTTAGAGGGAAAAGCCAGCTGAGTCAGGATAAACAGTCTAAACTTGTGAAGAGAGAGGGGTGGGTGGGAGGGGAGGAGTCTGGAACACAAAGGTGAGGATGTCTTGGGTAAGTCCCAGGTGGTCCTGGAGAGGGGGCTCATGTAGCCATTCAGGCCCCCTTCCTGACCCCACCCTAGGGAAGTCCTTACAATTTAGAGAACTTGGTAGTCAGGATCTATCCCTGCCAGTCCCATGAGAAACTGGTAAGAAGGCTCTGCTCCCATGCAAAGTGGTGAGGGACTCTCAGATAAAGAAGAAGGACAGGCTCGTATCGCACTCGCTAAAAGGACCAGATGAAGCGCCTGGGTCTGGAGGGTTGAAGTGTCTTGGCCACAGCCCCTCAGTTAAGAGCTGGAGCTGAGATGAGAAGCCAGGACTTTGCTTACAGTTCTGCTTCCGTTACATCACGCATCGGTCATGATCACCAAGGGCCGTCCCCTTAACATCCCTGCTAGCACATTGTGGTGAGAGTAATGGGGACCGCTCTGAGCAGGGACCCAGGGGCTCTGAGTCCTTGGTCTGTCTCTACTTAGCTGTGTGACCAGGGACAAAACCCTTTACCTTCTGGCCTTCCAGCCTAGGAGGCTCTCTGGAATCTGTGATAAATGCTTGTCTTGAATTCCAATTGAAGTCATCAATTACCAAACATTTCCTAAACTGGTGGTTCCCAGACTTCAGTATATATGAGAATCACCAGGGGGAAGTATTAAAAAAGCAGATTTGAGGGTCCTACCTCCGAAGATTCAGGAGCCAAGAAGTCTAGAGTGGACCCTTGACACTCCATTTTCAAAGAGTGATCCAAAGAGAGATTCTGATGTCAGTAGCCAGGGCAAACCTTGTAAGCACCACTGAAGGCTTCAGATGCTACGGAGGAACCGGGGCAGTGCTGAGTAAGGAAAAGCATCTGTCCTCAAAAAGTTCCCAGTGTAGTTGAGGGAGACAGGACACACACACCCCCATCCCAGGAAGAGCACATCCTTGGTGACAGATGGAGAGGTACAAAGTCAAAGAGACAGAGGTTACGGCCCTTCACCAAAAAAAGCAGAGCAGAGATTCCAGCGGTGGTTGGGCAGAGAGGTAGGAGGAGGATGTGCGGCAGAGACAGCTAAGTGTTTACCACATCCAGCTTCCTCGTCTGCCTGGGCTCACAGCTGTACTTCATTTCCCAACCTCCCTGTGGTTAGATGTGGCCACGTGACTGAGTTCTGGCCAATAGCACGTGGGCGTAAAACACACACGCCATTTCCGGGCCTGGCCCACAAAACCTCCCATGTGTTACCCTGAGCCCCACCTGCCAATGTAACTTTACTTAAAGAGGGAAATAAACTTCTATTATATCCAATGACTGAAAATAACGGGGGCTGTTTGTTAAAACAGTTGGTCCACCCTGATTATACAGGATGCAAGAGAGACGATGCAGCAACTGAACTCAACCAGCATTTAGTCAGCGCCTGCTTCAGTAACCAGTACTTGGTGCTGCCTTGCGCCCGAAGAGGATGCGAGTTCTGATCTTACAGGGTTTACCATCTTCACGGAGAAAAGGAACACTGGGAAGGGCCAGAGAAGCAACGAGAAGTAAATTCCACAGGAGGGGAATACAGGTTCCAGCCCCAAAGGGAGGCTATCGCGTGGCTGCGCTAGCGTGAAGCATCTTTCGAGGTGAGTCTCGAGCTCGGCAGGCTTCTGAGAAAGCACAGAGAAAAGCAGTTATATGGTCCAACGGTTCTGAAGATTTAATTTTTATTGCTCAAATTTGGAACCTACTTATTTTTAGTATTCTTTTCTCTCATGCCAAGAAGGTCAGGGGCAGGTGCTGAGCCCGAGACCTGGGTGTTCCTGCTGCTGGCAGAGAGATGGGGATTTCCCTGACGGGTCCCAGGGCTGTCAGGCTTGGATGACGTCCCTGGAGCCACAGAGGCCCAAGAAGAGATGGGGCAAGTGCAGGGACGGAACCAGGAGTGGCTTCGGACAGTGACCTCTGAGACACCCCCCCACACACCTTCCTCTTTGTGTCTTCCTTGAATTTTTCAAGAATCAATGGTGTCAGTGTAGACCAGGGAGGGCCTGGGTATGGGGGGTGGGGTGGGGGGTGGCATAGGAAAGTATTCCAGCTGTGCTTAAGTATAATATTTAACCACAGATGGAGCCAAACTTGCACCTCCATATCCACAAAGAAAACACGCATGATGAAGATACAGCAAGCAGTGTTCTAGGATAGACACGAAGAAGAACTTGTAAAGTTGTAAGATTCAGGGACTGATGAGAGGGACCCCTGCTAGTGTCAAGTGTAGAGTGAATGTTTCTTGGGCCGCTGTGCCTGAGGAACGGAGGGACGGTGAGGGCCTTATGCAGTGGAGGGATGTAAGGACTCAGCAGCTCTTTCCTAGCCCGAGGTTGTTTGGGTCTTTCCATTTTGTAGAAGGCTCTGAGAGGACAAGGACTGCAGTTCACCCCTGTCACACACGGAGTGAAGAAGACCGAGAAGAGCTCTTAACAAGGTTTCTAAGAGGGGGCTAGTCCTGGCGCCGCCCAGCCCGGTATTTGGCCTGGTGAAGTCCTCGCGCCTCTCTGGCCTCAGCCTCTCCATCTGTACAGTGAGGTGCCAGATCCGGGTCCTTCCAGCTCTGACGTGCTGCAAGCAGCGGGCTTTCTGTGTCCCCAGAGCGTTCACCCCGATGCTCTGGATGGCTCCTGGGGTCCCGCAGCCCGTGGAACATGCAGAGAGAGCTCAGAGTGCCCGTGTCCCTGCTCAGGGGGACTAAACTGCCACCCTCTGCAGGCATTTGGGGAACCGATGGGAGTGGAAGTTGGCCTCACTTCCAGAGTCAGATCCCAGACAGGAACAAAGGAGCAGCTGGCAGGGATGCCCAGAGGTCCCAGTCACCAGACCCACACATCACCAAAACCTGCCCTTTGTGGGACTAAAACAGAAAAACCTCTGGGCTGGGAGATGAGAGATGTAGGTTCTAACCCTGGGTCCGTCATGAACTTTCTGTGTGACCTCGAATGACCCCCCCACCCCGACCCAACTCCAGTGTCTTGGACTGAGTGACCGTGTGTGCACTTTCCTGAGAGCAGCTTGGGCTGCATCTCTGAGCACACAGGTTGGGCTTCCCCCAAGCCACCAAGAGCCCCATTTGGACACGTGACCCCGGGTGAGCAATCTAATCGTGCCCAGCAGCCAAGGGGGAAGTCCCCGGAGGGCCCCACCTCAGCCCCCTGAAGCGAAGACTGAAAACTGGGTCTCTCTGCCCCTCTCAGAGAAGGCCCTAGGCCCCAGGAAGCAGCTGTTTTCTGAAAGGAGAGAACAAGCTGGGGCCCAGGGCCTAGGCCCACTTCCTCTGCTGCTGCCTCTCTTCAGGGCCTCCTCTCTGTGAATGAGGACCCTTCCCCACCCTCCCACATCCTGCCCAAGGGGCTGGTGAGAGGCCTCCTGGGCTCCTCGGAGGCCAGGCCAGGGAAGGCTCCTAGAACAGCAGGAGGCTCCCCGCAGCTCTGCGCCAGCCAGGGGCGCGCAGGCAGCAGATACAGGTTGTTCTGACAAGGCTAATTATAGAAGCCGGCTTGGCCTTTCCTGAATGCGGCCCTCAGTCTCTCGGCGACTGGGAAGCACATAAACGCCTTTCCTTGGAGACAGGAAGGAGAAATTCTCCTAGGAGCTCATATGCGATCTCTCTTTGGGTAGGAAAAAAGCAATGTTAGGGGTCAGAATGGGGTCAGGAGATGGCAGATCTCTCTGAAACCCTTTCCAGAAGTGGCTGCAAGGGAGAAGAGAGAGCTAAAATGTTATTAAAGGCGGGAAAACACCCAGACGGACCAGAGACTGAAATATGTGGATGAAGCTCGCCAGCTCCTGAGTCAGCCACACGCACCCCGTCACAGCCGGGGGCCGCCCCAGTGCGTGCTCTCCGATGAGAGGCAGCCCTGCACCCCCGGAGAAGGCTGTGCGCATGGCAAGTCTGGTGCTGAGAAAAACAGTCCCCGACAGCAGTTCTGAACCTCCGTCAAGACTCTTCTCACACTGCAGCCAGGCAGAGGCCGGGGATAAGAGGGGCCATGGCCACCTCTCTGTCCTTTGAAGCATTTATCCTTATCACCCTGTGTGGGGTTCAACAAAACCCGTTTCTTAGAAGGGATTCTCACCCTCTGAGGGCTTATAGACTTGGGCAAAATGAGGTAGGGGGCTATGCAGAGGCCTCAAGACATGCAATGAATTCAAGAACCAGACAAAGTAGAGTTGATGTGTGTGCCAAACCGAAGGTGTATCTTCAGGAGTGATGCTTGCAGGGGGATCTGGGGGGACAGTGAAGAGAGGAGGCTCTCTGGACCAAGGAACAAGTCACCTCTCCCACTGCCACCCCACCCCAGCATATCTTATTGACAAATATCTCTGTTTCTCCCAAGAAATATCTGAAACAGATACCTTTTTCATTTGCCAACCGAAAGAAACCTCAGCTTTGCAGTGCCCCTTCCTCTACCCAATCATGCAAAAAACCCAGCTTCTGGGACCCAGGGCTTACAGCCTGGCGGGCAGTGAGGGCAGCAGCTAAACTTTGTTCTAAAAAACAGGAACCATTTCCTTCCCAGGCAGCAGCAAAACTCTCTAGAGCAATGGTTCTCAACCTCAGTTGCATCTCAGAAGTACCTGGGGAGCTTTTCAAAATCTCCATGCCCAGGCTTCACTCCAGACCAAGGAAATCAGACTCCCCTGCTGTGGGACCCAAGTATCCACATTTTCTAAGGCTCTGCAGGTAATTCCAGTGTGCAGCTAAGGTGCAGAACCACTGGTCTAAATAAAGACCCCAGAGAGCTGGAGTGCCCTTATGTGTATGTGTATGCGTGGGGGTGGGGTGGGAGGGGGTCTTCACAATGAGGCAGGAACTCCAAGAGAGAGCTGGACACCTCACTCTGCAGCCATGCTTTCTGCATGAGGCCTCCTTACCCCAGCCCCCAGTCCTTGAGAACAAGTGCAGCTTCTCGAAGGGGTGCCCCAGAACACAGGTGCTGGTTCCAGAGCCTGTTTTAGTTGATCCTTCAAACACTAAAATCAAAACCTCTCTTCTGATTCTTGGGCGTCCTCTCGCAATTGAAAAGTCCAGGGCATTTATTTGAAGGTCAGACCCCAGCCAATGCGGGCCCTACGGGCAACATGAATTATTAACCACGGAGGCCCCAGAGTCAGGCCTGGGGAAGTTTTTGGTTAGTTCTACTCAGTGTGGGACTGCTAAATTAATGATGAGCCTGCACACACCTGTGAAAGTTAACCGCTCACTTCATTCTACAAACAGGCCCTTTTAGGCAAGGACCTGGCCTGGAGCCCTCTCAGCTAAATAACAAAACAAATAAATAAACGGAGCTCTACCACCACTCCCACCAAGTATGTGGCAGATACGCAGCCGCACTGGGAGGGCGAGGCCAGGGGACTCAGGCAAGCTGGGTGTCTAGCACATACAGCCCCATTAGGGAACACATGCAAACTCCTTTAGGCTATCCCCAACTAACCCAGGAAGTCAAAATGGTAGTAGGACAGTGACCTAGGAGGGAAGTTTTAGTTTGCTTCTAAAAACACCCTAGACTTCTGCAAAGTTGCGGGACTGTGTTTTAAGATGGTTTCTGGCCATTTGCAATACGGAAGTCTCAACCTGTTAATGATTATCTTAATGAGGGACTGGGTGCCACCCATTTGCCATCGAGAGATTCAAAGCTCGCATTTGGGGGAAGGTCACCCTCCCAGGCACAGGTGAGCATGTCCCCGAACCACCAGCCAAGCGCTGTCCCCAAATCCTAGAGAGCCATTTTGAAAAGGTCCAGGGACAAGAAATGCCGAAAGGAGCATTTGCCGGTGGCCCCCAAAGGGCTCCAGATCCAACCCGTGGTCTCCTCGGCCAACAAGTTCAAGAGGGTGCGCAGGGCAACTGCCCACCCACGCCCGTAAGACATGACTGCCTGTTTGCCAGGTGCAAGATTTCCCTTCTAGACCACAGAGGTTATTTCCCCACAATGAAAGTCTCTCGTATTATTAAGTTTACCTTCCAAGGATGTTTGCTCTGCACATTCCTGAAAAAGGTGGTCTTGGCAGTGAAGAAGCAATCCTCCAGTTCCTCCTCCAGGCTGCAGTACCCACTGCTCATGCTGCTGTCCACTGTCATCTAGCCCGGAGCTCCGGCCGGAGGCAGCGGGCGCATCTGATGGGGCCAGGCTCTCGGGATGCGGCGGAGGGAGGTGGGGATCCCTCCCCAGGCGGCCGCGGCGTGAGCTTCTAGCCCCGCCGGGGAGCGAGTCCGTTATCGGGCCGGGCAGACCCGGAGCCGGCTGCCTCGGTTTTTTACACTGGGGCCCGAGTGGCTCGGGCGGCGGGGTAACCTGTTCCCCAGCGGCTGCCAGCACGGGGGTCGGACCTGGACCCCGCTGCGCTCACCTCGCTCTCCAACTCACTAGTCATCTGCGGTTTCAGCCCCTCCTCGCCGGCTCCCCCCTCCGCCCCGTGCGCCGAGCGCCAACTCGACACCTCCCCCGCCTCCCGCGCCTTTCCTGCCCCTCTCTCTCACTGCACGCAGAGGAGTTCGGAAGCCACTTCCTCTCGCAAGGTTCCTCAAAGCCGCTGGCTGTCGCGGCGCCCCTCCCCCTCCTCCCGCCCCAGGCCTGCGCCTCCCCACCCTGCCCCTGGACCACTTTGGCAAGTGGACCTAGGGCATCACGAGTCAGATTAGGGATGCAGGGCAGGAACAGACTAGGATGGACCCGAGGGAGAAAATTCCCTCTCTCCTTTCTTCATCCTTCTGGAAGCAGCTCATTCTCATCGCCCAGGATGGCTCAGGTTCAGAAGTAGCACGTGCTCTAAGGT
Source organism: Aethalodelphis obliquidens (assembly GCF_003676395.1). Taxonomy (NCBI): domain Eukaryota; kingdom Metazoa; phylum Chordata; class Mammalia; order Artiodactyla; family Delphinidae; genus Aethalodelphis; species Aethalodelphis obliquidens. Next base: position 3,337,336 of record NW_020837992.1, on the reverse strand, counting down.
CGACAGTGTCCCTCCTCCCTTCCCCCCATCCATGCCGCACCTCAACCCTCTCATTCCCCATTCACTGGGTGAAGGAACCAGGTCAATCAGAGTGGTTAGAGAAGTGACTGCATTAGAAGAAAATCAATATTGGGCCTGTCTGGAGAAGCAGCAATATTTTAACTCGGAAATGCCAGAAGAAACGGCAGGGGCCCCCCAAAGCATATGCAAATCATATGCAAAGTTATGGCAAACTGCAGAGCAAGCAGGCCCTTCCACCCACACAGGGAACTTGGCCTTCAGGAAGCCTCAGGTTGATAAAGGAGCCTGCAGACACCACCCAGGTTATTGGTCCATCTTCCTGGTGGTCTGCCAACAGGGGTCTTTGCTAGATCTTGTAATTCCCATCAAGGACAGCTCCATTACATTTCTCCATCAGACTGGATGAAGGAACACCTCCCTTGACGGGCTGAATCCTTCAGATCCTTCATCCACAGTAGTTACAGCCTGTGCCTGGTGATTTACATGCAGTCTGTCACTTAACTTTCCCAACAGCCTTGAGATAGACACGCGTAGGACGCGTGTTCCTACGCGTGTTCTGGGACTCAGAACCAGGTGTGTGCAATTCTAGGGCCTGTGCTTCTAGCCACTGTGATGTACAGTCTCTCAGCAGGGATGGCGCTGATTTGGTGTGCGTGCTGACATCTTTCAACAGAGTGGGGCTTGGAGTCTCAGGAAAAAAAACAAGCCTTCAGAGCCTGGCAATGCCAGGGGCACCATGCTTGTGGAGTCTGATGGCCTGGGGACCCCAGAGGGACCCTGGGAGCAGCCCAGAGAGTGGCTGACAGGGGTTATCAGGACTTTCTCCAAGTCTGTGTCTCCTGTAGTTCTGAAACAATCCAGTCCTGGGGCACAAGCGGGGTGGAGGGCTAGACTCACCCCCAGACTGCAAGCTGCCAACTCCATTTTAAGCTCTGGCTACTTTTGTGAGGAACCCTCTTCCTCCCCCATCTTAGTCAAATCTGTCAGCTCTCAGGATGGTTTCAAACTGCAGCCCAATTTGGCTCCATCCTCCCACACAGTCTTTTTTTCCAGAAGCCAGTGAGTGCCTGGCAGGCACGAACACGAGCTAGCTGAGAGCCAGCGCCCCAGCCCGCTGACCAGCCTCAGGTCCGGAGAACGGTCAATACTGGTAGCTAGGAGATACCTTGGCAGGGAGATAAGTGGAGGTAAACGGCTGAGGGTGGGGGCTGAGGTGAGCTACAGGGTGTTTCCAGGGAAGAACTCACATTACTGGGGTTGGAAGTAGGTTTTGGCTTTGTCTAGAGCAATCTTTTCTTCAAATGAATATTTTAAAGGCTGGTTTTCTTTCGGGGGGGGTACCCCAGAAACTGTGGTCCAGGCAAAGGTTTTGGCCTCAGCAGCACCCCAAGGCCAATGCCAGAATGATGAATGCTGCGGGGGGGGGGGGGACCTGCGTGACCCTTGGGCCATCAGTAACAGCCTACCTGCTTTGTTCAGCCAGGGAAGGAACGCACGTTTCTTTATAAAAGGACCTCCTTGCTCACTGGGAATCCAATATTTAAAAAAAAAGCAGGTCCCAGATTCTCTGGCCACACTGTGTCCTTAGAGCCACACAGTGACCTCTGCAGAGCAGCTCCAGTGCCACACATTTTAAATGTACAATCTTAAAATACAGCTAATAACAAGCGTTTTGAGCCGCAAGCCAAAGCACCCCAGGAGTCAGCGCGAGTCTCTCCTGTGAGCAGCACACTAGATGCCAGACCTACTTAAGGAAAGGTCTAAGTGGCACTGCATTCTTTTAGGGTGCCGCTCCCTGCCAGTCCAAATATTATGAGAATTGACATCTGAATAGAGCTTTTCAAAGCCCTTTTACCTCATCACTTAGGTTGCTCTACAACCTTGAGAGCAGATTCTACCCCCATTTTACAGATGAGGAAACTGAGGGAAGCAGCCTGTTCCATCACAGCTCATTACATACTCTCAAAGCCTAGTGAGTGTCTCTGTCTCTACCCCCACTCCACCTGTCGTGAGTCTAGGCTTGGAAGGAAGCCACGTGTAAGACACCAGCAAAAGGGAGACTGTGCTGGTGAGGACCCTGGGATGCTTCTGAACCCGGCAAAGATCACATATGATACAATAAGTTGGCCAGCCTCCAGGAGGAAAAATCCAGATAGAAGCTCCACAGTCCCAAAAGGAGGAAGACTGGATTCTTTTCAGTGTCCAGTGACTCTGTCTGTACCTCTTCCCCATGAATAATCAGCAGTAGTGGTAACCTGACCAGGGAAGGACGGAAGGTGGCAGAAGAGCCTGGGCAACAGCCTTTCAAGGCTCTGGAAGTGAACGCACAAGGACAGGAACTGGCTGTTCTTGTCCCTGGTCCCAGGAAGAGGAGTCTTGACCTGAAGATGCAGCATCCGGAGCCGCAAAGCCATGGCATCATGGTTGCGGGGTGGGTTTCAGAAAGCCCCACTGAAATGGTAGATGGGCGACTTCGCTGTCTCAGAGCGTCAGATGATGAAAGACATTATTTTAAGCTGTCTTCCTCTCTCAAATGCCATCCTGACACGTAGCCAGATCCCCTTGTTAAATCCACCCTGTGGGTCTGTGTTCCAGAAAAGCTGTGGTACAAAAATGGAAGCCGGGAGCTGGTATTCTAGGCCCAGCTCCAACTCCAGCTTGCTGTGGGATCGTGAGCAACTTTGGACCTCAGGTCTCCTCATCTGAGCAACCGAGGAGTCCAGATATCAGATTGGGGGCTTCATGACCGACCCACATATTCAGAGGCTGAAAATGGGGTGAGGGGCCCACCCTTCCCCGAAAGCTGTTTTGAAATCATCATTAGCCGCCTTGTGCAGGCGCTGTCCCAGTAACTTTATGTGCTTCATTTCTTTTAATCCCTACAGCATACCCACGAGGAAGCTACAGTTATTATCTCTGTTTTACAGAATGGAAGAGGAGGTTCTGGCAGGTTAAGTAACTTGCACATAGTCAGACATGCTAGCTCATGGTGGAGCTGAATCAGCCCGGCTGGTCTGACTCCAGACCCCAAGCTGCAGAAGGCTCTGCAGAGTATGAAGCATCTATCCTGGCTGCTCTCAGAACAGCCATACTGCCTGAAATCGCAGTCCGACACAAACAAGTCAGGAGCTACTTTCTCAGTCTTCCTACGACCCTGTCTTCCCTTTGGCTCATTGGGGGTTTCCAGAGTTCAGCCATTGACTGTTTTCTCCACCCCCCTCCATGTGCCCGTGCTCTCTCTGGAAGCTTAGTCTCACCTAGGCCAATGGTATCAACTGTACTTTATACACACATGTCTCATAATTCTCTCTCTTCCAGATAGCTCCAGATGAATACCTGTAGCAGCTCTCTGGGTACCCAACTCTCCCCACTAGAGCCTCACTCTCAACAGGTCCAAATTGAGCTGACATTCCCTGCCTCGCCCTCCACCTGCTCCCCCTCCTTTAGAATTTCCTATCTTTTTTTTTTTTTTTTTTTTGCGGTACGCGGGCCTCTCACTGTTGTGGCCTCTCCCGTTGCGGAGCACAGGCTCCGGACGCGCAGGCTCAGCGGCCACGGCTCACGGGCCCAGCCGCTCCGCGGCACGTGGGATCTTCCCGGACCAGGGCACGAACCCGTGTCCCCTGCATCAGCAGGCGGACTCTCAACCACTCAACCACTGCGCCACCAGGGAAGCCCTATAATTTCCTATCTTGATGAGTGCCATCAACATAGATTATTGCAAAGCCTTCCCGTAGTTTCCCTTGTTCCCATCTCTGCCTCCTCCAAACTCCTCATTGCCTTGTTGCCAAAGTTACCCTCCTAGACCAAGATCTGATCAGTGTTGTTCTATCATAAAACCTTTCCATTCAGATGTCAACTAATAATTATTGAATAAGTACTGAGTTTCACGACCTAGTATCAAGCTTATTCATTTATTCAACAAATAATTACTAAGCACCTTCTACATGGCAGGCACTAGACTGGATGTTCTGAAGAAGACATAGTTCCTGCCTTCTCATAACGGCCAGTGTAGTGGAACGACGTGAAATTAGACATTATATTGGAGTTACCGAGCTCTCACACACTTCATTCTCTCTCTTAATCCTTACAACCCCGCAAGAACGTATTTTACAGATGAGTAAGCTGAGGCTCAGGGTGGCTCATTTTGCCCAAAGTCAAAGAGCTAATAAATGGTGGAATCAGATTTCAAACCCAGGGCCTTCTGTGTCTGACAATTTTTCATCACAGTTGTCCCTCCTCCAGTGACACCCCAGTGCCTACAACGATATCCTGAACTCCAGAGTGGGTCCTTCAAGGTCTTTCACAGCATGTGCCCAGCCAACAGGTCATACCCATCTCCAGCCACAATCACGCATCCCTCCTTACAGCCGCGCACATTTGATTCACGTTCCCAGCAGCCGCCCTGCCCTCTTGTGGTCTCGCTGTTTCCTCTGCCTGTCAAAATCCTCCTGTGTCCTCCCACTTCCTGACACACGTTCACCAACCACGACCACACCTCCCCCACCTTGCCTCTCAGAAGCAGCCTTTTTCAGATGTCCTCTCTGGGGCGAATCTTAAGAATGCCACCCTCCATCCTGAGAGCAGCATTTGACAGCATTAAACCGCTGTGCACAGCACAGAGCTCAATTTCCCCCCAGGTGACTTCTTGTTGTAAGAGGTACATGGCTGCACACGACTTAGGCTGACTCACAGGAGAGTCACTTTCTCGGGGCTTCTAGCCCACTCCACACTTCTCTCACTTGGCTGCAAGGCTGACAGCTTCGATAAAGCCCTGACACTTACAAACACCGAAGGCAGTTAAGTCAGCCCATACCAAGAAGCAGAAGTCCTGAAGAGCTCATGCTGGGTCTGAGTCAGGCACCGGGAGTCTGCCATCTAATTGCCCTCCTTTAGGGAAACTAGAGCATCATAAAAGATGTTTCTGATCAACAACCCCATCCCTCACGTGGCCCTCTTCAGTCCTCCAGTAGCCAGGGCAATGTGGTCACAGGCGTGAGACATGTGAATAACTCTTGCACTACTACACATAGAAAGAGAGTCTTGTTGCCTCCTTAGAGCCTCAGGACAACCTGGCCAGCCAGAGGTCATCTCAGACACCTACTGATGCTAGGACAGAAGGAGTGGGTGGGGCTGTGAGGAGCATGGAGAAATGTCTCCAGTGCTTAAGGATTTCTCGAGAAATAAGTACTAGAGCTCTGTCCCTCCTTGGAGCCAGGATATCAAGTACCTTCTGGTGGGAAGCCGTTCCCCTCTGTCTGATCAGAATTGCGCTCCCCTGGGTTGGCCTGGGCTGCTGAGAGAGGCCTTAGGGCAGCTCCCGTTAGAAGCAGCTGTTCAGTGGAGTCGAATCACTGACAGCTTTGGCCAGCACTCCTGGCTTCTAGAAAGTGGAGGGAAATCTGTGGATGGGGGAGCAACTGTCCCAGATGTAGCCAGAGTGGAGCAAAGCAGCTGGGGACCAGCTCCTTCCTTTGGCCCCTGAGGATGGGCTGGCAAAAAATGAGATAAAATGGAATCATAAAATGTATCTGATTAATCCAAAAGAAGGAAGAAAAGAAAAAGGAAGCAAAGAACAGATTCGACAAATAGAAAACAAACAGCACGATGAGAGACTTAAAATCTCATTATATCAATAATCACATTAAATGCAAATGAGCTAAATAACCCAATTAAAGGGCAGAGATGATCCAATTGGATTAAGAAAAACAAGATTAAACTATGTGCTGTCTGTAAGAAATGCCCTTTAAATATAAAGACACAAATAGCCTAAAAGTAAAAAAATGGATAAAGAAATATCACGCTAATGGTAATCAAAAGAAAGCTGGAGTGGCTATATTAACATCAGACAAAGTAGATTTCAGAACAAAGAACATTACCGGGGATAAAGAAGGTTATTTCATAATGATAAAGTGTCAATTAATCAAGAGAATGTAATTATGTTAAATGTTTATGCACTGAATAATGGAGCTTCAAGATACAAGATAGAACTTTAAGGAGAAATTGGCAAATCCCCAATTATATTTGGGATTTCAACACCCCTCTCTCAATAATTGAAAAAACAAGCAGACAGAACACATGGTATGCCTCAACAAATGTTAGCTACTGTTGTTATCAGTCACAATTCAGTTTGATAAACCTTTATCAAGCATTTCAGAGGAGACCTGGGACCAGAATTCCCAGAGAGGTGTGCAGGTATCAATCAAGAGTGTTACTTAGGCGTCATTATCAGAATCCGTGCGCGGAGGAGAAAAGGTTGTGAATTTACAGGCACAAAGAAATGATAAATCAGACTAGAAGTGTATCATGGTGAAAGGAAGAAATGGCAAACCAGGATAGAAGGCTTTGAGTGCTAAATAGAAGACCTCTCGTAATGCTTTATTGGTTTTTGTGACTTTAAAGCATTTAGCTTAACAGTAATGATATTATTATATTGTTTTAAGATGAAAAATCTTTGCTACAATTCATAATATTAGGAGTGAAGGTAAGTAAGCTTCTTCACGCAGGCCACATGATAAGCTCAATTCTTTCTGCAGACAGCATTGACAGAGAAGGGACGCGAAAGGATTGAGTGACCCTCTCAAAGGCAAAAGGAAAAAAAAGAGCATTCCTTAGGAAGCCCCAGCCTCTCTGCAGAGATAGACCTGGTTCTCCAGGTTCTCCCCTCCCGGCTCCCTGGCTCCCCCGTGTGGTAGCTCTGGGTTTAGCCCGTGACGTTGGGAGGAGGGCCGGGGCAGGACCGGTCACAGTCGCTTCCTCCTTTGGAGGGTTCTGGAAAAGCAGAGCTCCCAGTAGGGTGACACTGGTGTGGCTGCGGAGGGAGCACAGGGCTGGAAGCCAGGAAACTCGGCTCTGCACTCCAGCTGAGTCACTGCTCAGTGGCTGCAGGGGCTGAGGGAGGGGATTCCAGCGGGGGCCCTGCTAAGGAATGACAGCGGTGGGCTAGGGGTGGAGGTGGGGTGCATAGGCAGAAAGGCAGCAGCGACCTGACCTGTGGGGCTGAAACACCAGCAGGCCGGGCTGACCCACCCTGGAAGCCGTCTGTCCCTGTGGTGAATGGGGACAGGGTCTTGAGTCTTTTTATCAACAGAGTAGAGCAATAACTCAGGCCGCAGAAGAGGGGATAATCATTAAGTCTTGTAGCAACAAGTACCCGCCAAACCACAAAGCTGTCGTGTCCTGGCTTTATATCCAGGAGAGTAATCCATCTTTCTGGTATTGTGGAGAGTAGGCAGAGCCAGACCATGAAGGGTTTTGTGTGCTAATCCAGATTTAGACTGATTTTGAGGGTAATAGGAAGCTGCTGAGGGTTTCCATCACAGGGTGACACGATTAAAAATAATCCAGTAAGGCTGTTGGAAGCACCAGAGTCGGCCTTGGAATGTCACCCGGTGATACGGACATGCTTTCACATACATCTTCTCACCGCAGCCACACAACCAGCATTTCTCAGAGGAGAAACCTGAGGCTCAGAGAAACTAAGAGGCTTGTTCCCAGTCACATGCCAAGATCGTCATCTACACAAACTGAATTAGAGCCTAGCTCTCCTGTCACTCAGGCCAGGGTTCTTTCTTTTCTTTAAGAAAATATGTATTGCCTTTTAGAAATGTTACACTAGAAACACGTGACAGCATCTGGTTATTCAAACAGCCCCGAAGCAAACAGCAAAAGTCGAGAGTTCTCTCATTCTACCCATCACCTCCCACCCCCTCCCAAAGTGAAATCCCTTCGAACAGTTGTCTGGGCGCCCTCCAGGCCCTCACTCTGCATTTAGACACACACGCATACACACATACACACATATGTACACAGTACAAATGGGCTTGTCCTGCATGTACCACTGGGTGACTTGTCTCTGTTGGCACTATTCCTTGTCAATTCATACAGATCCATCCCTCCTTTGTAAAGCACCTTGGCCTTAGTGCTGGTGGCTGGAACTTCCGTCCCGGCCCCCCCCGTGGCTCTCACCACTGCTCACGGTGCCCCTTAGGAAGGGGCTGGACCCAGTGCCCTGGTAGTCAGGGCACCAGATGACCAGAGCGCAGCCTCTGTAGGCAGCATTTCCCACTGAGGGCACCTGAAAAGATTTTAGAACGATGCCTGGCTCCATAACTATGTGTGGAAGGAATCTGAGACAGTCCTTAGGCATACTGTGTTTTTAATTTTGAGATTAAATATTAATTTAATGTGTGTCAGGAAAAAAATCTTAAGTACATCAATGGTGATTGAAGGATTTAAAATTTTTCCTTTAACACAGTTTAAGTTTACTCAAATAAATCTATGTAAAGAGAAATATTAAGTAAATAGTAGCATAGGTGGCATATTGATATGGCCAGAATCTCAAGTGTGGAAAGTGCCCAAGTGAGGTTTGGGAACTGCTGGGGGAGGGGCTGGACTTGGCAGGTGGGGACCTGGGAGCCTGGTTTCTAAATGCTGCTCCTGGGTTCTGGAGGGCCAGGAGGAGGGGATGGAATCGGGGCCTGATGGATATAAGATTCATTCCCTGGCTGCAAGTGAGCTGAGTGGAAGTTAGAGTGCTTACGTTTTGGTCTTGTCATCTGTGCATTCCATGTACCAAGAAAAGTGGCACCAAAGCCCTGGGGAACAGAGCTGCCAGGACCCCCCTGGTCTGCAGTGGGTTATGATGAACATCAACAGCTGTGGGCAAGGGCTTCCTCTCTTGGGATCTGCTTCCCCAAAGGCAAGGAAAGGACTGAACCAAACCAGCAGAGGTCTCACTTCATCCCCAGGGCCCTGGGGAGCTACTGGGAGTTTTTTTCATCACAGGGGTGACAGGATAAGAGCACCTTTAGGACCACCTGAAGTATAACATCTTTGGAGCATGCCCCCAAATAAAAGAACTGCAGCTCTTTTGTGATCTTTAGCCAATGGCAACCATGTCCTCTAGGAAACAGGCTTAAACTGGAGAAGGGATCTGGGGGAGACTTGAAGGGGATTTGCCTGGTCAGCATGGGTGCCCAAGAGAAAAACCAGACATCACAGACCTCTGAGATCTCCAAGCAGAGACTGACAAAAACATAGGCAACTTCCATCCACTCTTCCTCTGTTTCTCCACCTGAGAGAGACACGCACGAACCACACACCTTGTGAGTGCAGCTGGGGCTCTGAGCCCATCCCTGCCTCCTCACACCCCCTCCCCTTCCTCCCTCCGCACCTCTGTCTGGCATGGCAGAGAGAAGACAGACAGAACCTTGGGATTACTGCTTTTCAAAGGTTGAGGCCAAACACTTATCTACAGGATGATCTCAACTGTGTTCTGAAAAATGTATGAACGTACAGGAAGAAAATATAAAAATGTTAACTAACAGCGGTTCCTTCTGGATGGAGGAAGATCAATGACTTTCTTTTTCTTCAAGAACAAAGCGGAGAGACCTCCTAACAGCCATGTGCCTCCAAACTAGTGGAGCTCTGACCAGGGCCCGGGCCACAACGAATGCCCCCCCACTCCGAAAACGGCACTCGCACACTTGGTTAGCTCAGACCAGGTGACGAGGTCAAGGTGAACGAAAGCTCTATCCGGGTACGCAACAGAAAATCGAGCCAAGGCAGAAATCAGCACAAACAAGCTTTTTAGAAGAAGGCGAGTTAGCCTGGAGCAGGGCCCAGGTTTTATTGACAGAAGGCTAGGTCCTGTCCCAGCTGTGCCTGAAGCATGCAGCCAGGCCTGTCCAAGGCAAACACTGCAGCCCAACCCAGCCGGCCCGGGAGCAAACCCCATTCCAGGCTGGCTGCCGGTGGGCGTGCTGCTCTGCTGGACCCACGAGGGACTCCTGGCTTCTTCTACGTGTCTTCTATATTTCAGTGGTGGTTCTGCTCTAGACACAGCCCTGAGTTAGCTTGCCAGAAAATTCCAAGGTTGACTCATCTCTCCAGCAGAGGGAAGGGAGTCACTCTGCTTCCAAATACTCAGATCTGGAAACACCTGTTCACTGTTGAAATTCTGGGAATGAGACACGGCATGCAGCAAACCCCAGGCCCTGCTCTGGGGCCTTCCCGCCCACCCCCGTGAGAGCTGGCCGAGCCACTCTAGGGCAGGGTTGCTCAACCTCCGCACTGCTCCCATTTAGGGCCGGATGAATCTTTGTTGCGGGGCTGTGGCTCTTCTGTGCAATGGAGGCCGTTTAGCAGCATCCCCGGCCTCTGCCCACTAGGTGCCAGTAGCCTCCTCCAAGCTGTGACAGCCAAAACTGTCTCCAGTAACTGCCAGATGTCCCACCTGGTGGAGGGGGGCAAGATCACCCCCTCCCATTTGAGACCTGCTGCTCTAGAGGAAGAAACAGAGACCCAAAGGAGAAATGCAGGATGGAGTGGGGTGAGCGGGCTCTGGGATGGGGGATGGGTAGGCTCGAGGGGAACAGAAAGAAGAGAGACTTGGACGTTCCCAATTGGAAAGAAAATTGGGAAAATAAAGAGTCGTTTAAATGAGATTTTTGGTAAATGTTGTTATGTGGTGTGCTATGTAACTTCCCTCCTCCATCTTCTAAAGAAAACCTTCAGCAAAAATCTGCATCATTCACCAGGGCTTTGGGGGTCAGATTTGTCTCCTTTCCTTTTCTCACCCTGGACAGGGCAAGGCCCTCCCAAGAGGTCTGGTTACATTCAGACTACGTTATAAACAGTTCCAGTTCCAAAGTGTGTGGAGGACGTACATAAGTTTTTTCTCATACTAAATAAATGAGTTACTTTATTCTGTTTACGGGTGGAGCATTCCTCCACGATGAACGAAGTTGATCCAAATTTATTACTTGTCCTTTTTTTTTTTTTTTTTTTTGCGGTACGCGGGCCCCTCACTGTTGTGGCGTCTCCCGTTGTGGAGCCCAGGCTCCGGACGCACAGGCTCAGCGGCCATGGCTCACGGGCCCAGCCGCTCCGCGGCATGTGGGATCTTCCCAGACCGGGGCACGAACCCGTGTCCCCTGCATCGGCAGGCGGACTCTCAACCACTGCGCCACCAGGGAAGCCCCTTGTCCTTTTTTTTTTTTTTTAAATCTTTTGGCTGCGCCGCTCGGCATGTGGGGTCTCACTTCCCTGACCAGGGATCGAACCCACACCCCCTGCGTTGGCAGCGTGGAGTCTTAACCACTGGACCGCTAGGGAAGTCCTATCTTGTGGGCAAACCCCAATCGGCAGTACCCCAAATGACACAGCATCCTTAACCAGGGATAGGTCTATCTCAAGTGCATTTGCGAGACCCGCAATACTAGTATGCTCCTCTATGGAAACAAATAGAGAGTTTCAAAACAATCACCTTGCACTCGATTCATTACAAAACCTGCAAGAGGAGGAACTACTGTATAACTGTCAACAGATATGAGCACATCCAGATAAATAAATCCTGTGTTATATAAACTATGTACTACATTGTAATCTGGTGATCCAGAGAGTTGAGGGCCTGCATCAATGATCTTATCAAGAGCACATTTCTCAGGCAAACTGCATATCTTTATGCCATCTTCTGTGATATAGCCAGCCTACACCACTCAGCATGCCTCTGGCAATTTCCACTGGCTCTACTGGTAAAAGATCATGGGCCATTTTCCTTGTGAAAAAAATTTTTGATGATCTACACGGGTTCATCAGATCAATGTACTGGTTTCTTCCTATGCCAAGGAGCCTTAGGCAGGCAGCAGCAGTAAAACCGGGCAATGAATCCTAACTTTTCTCACTGTTCATAACGTCATCCATGATCCCAGGATAATATGGTGCTATCCTCAGGCCTTTACCATATCTGATAAATGGCAAGGGTACAGCATGAGATGTTCTCGACTGCACAGCTCCCCATAGTACTTGGGTTCATTTTGACATGTTTAAGTATTTCTATATTGTAACTGACTGCGAACAGTGTACAGGACAACCTGCTTCTCATATTCTCTCTGTGAATTTCCAAGACTCTGCCTCACGTTGACGGGCAGCTTACTCCAGGGGTAGTTGTGCCGGATGTGGAACTCCACGGCTATGTGCGTGATGCTGGGAGCCGGGGCAGGCAGCAGCGGCCGGGCCCGAGGCTGGAACGATGCCTCCCGCCTGCCCGCTCTCACGCTGCGGATGGCCCAGGCCGCCCCACGGCCGGGGTGTCTGAGGGCTCAGCGAGGCCTGGGCCACGGGGCGCGGGAGCAGTGGAGAGGGGCGGCTCCAAGTTTCTTTCGGATGTACAGAATTTAAAAAATATATTTTTTAGAATGAATTCAATATCATTCTTATAAAAATACACATCATATTTGCTTTCTAGTACTACTTTCCCAGTGGGAGAAAAAGGCCTGGGGAACAGCAGGGAGGCCGGTAGCACCCATGGGTGGACCAGGTGACTGAACATTGTTGAGCATGTACATCATGGTCAGAAAAAGCGTGTGGATGGCTAGTCTGGGGACTTGGGACTGGACCCCGATTCCCCAGGCCCACTTGTATTCTCTTGAGGAAATAACCAGTCATTCAGCATCTGTGTTGTCTCTCACAGCACCCAGGGCTTTTCTCTCACAAACATGGGGTTTAATTAAAGTCTTGCTCCCCTACTTTACTGCATCACTAAGTCCCTGGCATTCCCGGGCCTGGCACATGCTCTACATTCAAAACATATTTGTTAAATAAATAAATGGATGATGTCCTTACAGTAAGGATGGACACTCCTTACTTCCTTAACCAGCAACATCTGACCAATACATTAAGGCTTACAGCAAATGTCACCTCCTCTGGGAAGTATTCCCTGATTTCTCCCAACAGAAACAATTGCACCGTATACTCAAAATGCTTCATTCGTACTTTTATTGAAACATGAATCACACTATATACTATTTGGTTGTATTCTGCCTCCCCTGGCAGAATGTAAGCTCTCTGAGGACCAGAACTATGATGTAGCATTTATTATCCCCACTCTTACCAGTGCTTGGCACATAGTAGCTAATTAATGTTTCATCGATGCAAGAATTAAAAACAACGCTCTCCTGTCTCCCTCCCAAATCCTCAACATCAAAGGTCAGACACGCCCTAGTTCAAGTGGCTTGGCAAAGCCCAGAACCAAGAGCTGCTTTGGGCATTAACTTCCTGGTCCTTTGACACAGGGAAAGAACATTTGCACAGACCCTCTGAAGTTGATCTGGTCTGGCTGGCTGACTGGCAGGCAGGATGATGTTCTGAGAAGCCTCAGTCCCAGCATCCCCACTGCCCCAGGGCTACGAGGCCTCAGAGGATCCTCAGGAGCTTTCTCTGGGACCCCCACCGCTACCCCTACCCATACCCACACCTATGGCTGGAGCCCTAGGCCAAAGCAGGCTCTGTGCTTGGGGTGGACTACAGGGCACTTCTCAATAGTGACAGACTTCCCTGTGTCACCGATTCTGTTCCATCCCCCCAGCCACCTGGAAGAGGGTGTGTGATATTGTGTTTTTTTAATAAGAAATATAGATTTGGTCTCTGTCTCCTTTCCTGGCACAGAGCTCCTAAAACCCTTGGAACTTCCTAAGTGAGGACAGCAACAAAGGTGTTTCTTGTTATGTTAATGAGGTGATTTTGGAGGCCACCTAAGGATGCAGGCTTGTTGCCAGGGGAACCAACCAAGTGTTAGAGGATTGGAACTTTTAGTCCCACCCCCTGACCTCTGGGGAGGGGAGAGGGGCTGGAGGATGAATCAGTCACCGCTGGCCAATGATTTAATCAATCATGTCTGTGTCATGAAGCCTCTATAAAAACCCAAAAAGTTGGGGCTTGGAGAGCTTCTGGGTCGGCGAACACGTGGAGGTGCAGGGAGCGTGGCGCCTGGAGAGGGCATGGAAGCTGTGTCCCTCCCACACACCTTGCCCTCTGCATCTCTTCCATCTGGCGGTTCCTAAGTCAGATCCTTTTATAATAAACTGATCATCCGGTAGGTAAAATGTTTGAGTTCTGTGAGCTGCTCTAGCAAATTAATTGAACCCAAGGAGGGAGTTGTAGAAGGTGACAACACGGCCTTGCCATTGGTATCTGAAGCGGTGGTGGGGAGGCGCACAGACAGTGCCAGAATTGAGGTGAACTGAAGGACACCCAGTGGGTGTCAGATGATCGCTTTGGTGGTGTGGGGCCCTCGCCCCCCACATCAGAATCGGGGGCAGAATCAGAGTGTGTGCTGTGGACCCCATCCAGCCAGAAGGGGACCTCAACAGCCAGTGTATGTGGAACACTCACGCCACCTCCCGCTCACCAGAGCTCCTGGGAGGGACAGGGGAGCCCGGGACACCTCAGAGGCTGTTCCCAGCCCGGTCCTTGAGCCCTTGCTGCCTACCTGGCTGAAGGTCGAAGTGAGGGTGCTTTCTGGAGAGGGTCTGTCCCGGGAGGGGCCTTCCCGCTGACTGCAGTCCAGCTGGATCAGGCTGCGGCACTCCGGGTGGCAGGTGAATTTACAGTCTGGAGGGAGAGAACCATAGGGGGATTAGGGGCCAGATAGGAGGCCCAGAGAAATACCCTGGAAGATGGCGTGTATCTCCTGGAGGGAAGAGCACGCAGCAGGGAAGCGGAGGGGGGAGATCACCGTGAGAACGTCACCCGCTCTCTGCGCCACCATGAATGGTGAAGGTGAACAGGTGCTTTACAGTTTGCAAACTATTTGCGCCTCTGTTATTGTGCGTGACCCTGCAACCATTATTACTGCCACTTTACAGACAGGAAACTGGGGCCTTAGGGACATTGGTGATTTTCTAAGGGCAGATCATCTGGCTTCTGGCTGGCTCTCTTTCTACTAATTTACGTTAATCACCAGGGGTCACGGATCGTTGGGGAAGGACTTAACTTTTCTGGGCCTTGTTTTGCAGTCTGTAAAATATAGGTACTAAGTGCCCTGCCTAGTGCACAAGGACGTTTATAGTTAAAGGGAGAACAGGTCTTAATAAATTAAAGGTGCTTCCAGGGACAAAAGCATTATTATCAACAGGAAGGGCTGTCACCTGTCTCTGACCCTGCCCCATCTAGAAATGTGGGGCGGCTTCTCTAACCCAGCTGACGTAGCTTACAGACAACATCCAAAACTAGGTGCTTCGGGGAAAAGTACACGTTTATTTCCTAGACAATGTTCACCTCCACGGAAGTAAGACTTAACGACCAGAGTTGCAAAGAGTCTGGGGGACTACCTCGCAGATGGGGAAGCTGAGGCTCAGAGAGGTAAAGCTAGGTGCCCAACGACACACAGCTCAGTGGCAGAGCCAAGGCTGCGAGCAGTCTCCAGCTTCCTCAGGGCTCTCTCTGGAGCCTCCTTGGCAGAAGGGAGGTGAAGTTGAAGGGGGCAGGAGGCAGAGAGGCTGGGGCAGACAAGGGGAGGGGCGTGTGTATGGAGGATGGGAGTGAAGAAAAGGTGGACATCAAGAGAAATCAACATAAGCCCATCAGCAGGCAACATGCTCAGATTTGAGGTTGGTTCTCACAGAAGCTGCTGGGCCCGCCAGGGTCACCTGTCCCGGAGGTGCCACAGCTCAGCCGGAAGGCCCAGCTGAGGGAGGCTGCCGGAGTCTCCATGAGAAGGTTGCTCAATTGTGATGCCAGGTGCATGGGGATGCGGCAGGGGACACGACAGCCTGGACTTGTTTGTATAACCTGGGGACGAGGGGACAACTTTTGGCTGATAAGGGCTGAGCCTCCTGACACTCTTTTCCTTCCTTTTAACAAGTTCCAAAACCTCGGCACGTTGGGACTATCTTCTTAAAGCTGTGAAGCGCACTCCGTCCTGGGGCGGCGGTAGGGGTGGGTCTCCTCTTCTCCCCACGCTCTCGGGGAGTTTTGGAAAGAGACCCCCACTCTCCCCAGCTGCGCCCTTCCCTTACATCCCCAAAGATGAGCACCTGGACCACACTCCTTGTACAGGTTTTGCCATTAATGCCTGCAGGGGAGTACCCAGCAAATGTGGGGACATCAAGAGATTCCAGAAGCCTGCAACCTTCTGACTCAGTGGTCTGAAGTCCTGACCAGCTTTCTGGGATGGCATTTAGAAGCCCTACTGCTCACCTCCCTCGTGCCTGCAGGTGAGGCCCACGCGACATCCTCTCCTTCACACTCCACCCTCTTCTGGACATTCCCAGCTCTCCTCCGGAGGAGCTATGCTCTCACCTGGAGAGGGGATGGGTACAGCTCACTCTGGGCCACGCACCATAACCCCGCCCACGCCCACATGCATTCCTGGGCTCCCCCAGTAGGAGATCTCTGCCCGGCACGAGGACGGCCTCACCCCTGGTGGGGGTGAAGGGCACAGGTGGCGTGCAGACCGCATCTCCCCTGCCCGCAGTGCCCAGAAATGCCAGGGCTTTGATAAGGGAGCACCGAGGCCAGAGCCCACACAAAGAGGCATTGTCTGGGCTCTGCTCCTGGGACACACCTATCCAGCTCCTGGCCAAGCTCTGAGTGATGAAGAATTCTCCGGGGCTGCCAAGGAGTGGAAACTCGCCAGCTCTACCTCAAGTGAGAGCTGCCACTGGCTCCCAAAGGGGAGAGCGTCTTGAGAAAGGAAGAAGTCTTCCAGTCTCCTATTTCAACTCTGTGTGCTGCAGACACGGGCACTCTGTGTCCACCTGTGCATCTGAATCTCTCCATTTCCATCTGTCTCTCTGTGCTCTGCCTCTCGCTGACACACATGCGTGCGTGTGCACACACACACACACACAGCACCAAAACCACAGGAACATTTTTTTTTTTTTTACAGCCTCACGCTGAGCTGGACGGAGCGGGGGAACAGAAGACTCCAAGAGGAGTGGTTTGGGATTTTATAAAAAGCACATTTGAGCACCAATGAGCCTGTCCCATCACACCGTGTAATCACAGACTGTAGCAAAACCACTGAAGCACGTCTTGATATTTCCTGGCCCCTGGAAATGCTAAGCCCAGGGCTTTTAGGCCAGCAGAGATGAGGTCACAGGCCCCATCCCTTCTCCACACACAGAAGCAAGGCCCCCCCAGCCACAACCAGTAGCCTGCAGGCCTCATGTGCTCTGAGTGGGGACATTCATGAGGTTGCCAAGGCAGGGTTGTCTCCACTGGAGCCCAGTGCTTAAACCCCCACAGGCCATCTTTGCCTCAAGATAGGAGGAATGATGGAGACACAAGCACAGAGGGGCCCTTCTCAAAGAGGGAACTGTATGCCAGGGTGCAGAGAGGGCTCCTGTGCGCTACCCTCAGACCCAGGCTGTATTGGTTTCCTCGCTGCTATAACAAAGCACCACGAACTAGGCGGCTTAAAACTGAAACTGGTGGCACAGTGGTTGAGAGTCCGCCTGCCGATGCAGGGGACGCGGTTTCGTGCCCCGGTCCGGGAGGATCCCACATGCCGCGGAGCAGCTGGGCCCGTGAGCCATGGCCGCTGACCCTGCGCGTCCGGAGCCTGTGCTCCGCAACGGGAGAGGCCACAACAGTGAGAGGCCCGCGTACCGCAAAAAAAAAAAAAAAACAACACCTGGAATCATTGTCTCTCAGTTCTGGAGGCCAGAAGTCTGAAATCAAGCTGTCAGCAGGCTCACGCTCCTTCTGGAGCCTGTAGGAGGATCGTTTCTTGCCTCTTCCCAGCTTCTGTGGTTTGCTGGCAGTCTTCGGTTGTCCTCCGCTTGCAGCTGCATCACTCCCATCTCTGCTTCAGTCTCTACATGGCCTTCTCCCTGTATGCCTGTGTCTTCACATGGTCATCCTCACATGACACCAGTCATATTGAATTAGGGGACCATCCTACTCTAGTGCAACCTTTTCTTAACTAATTACATCTGCAACTACCTTGTTTCCAAGCAAGGTCACATTCTGATGTACTGGGGGTTAGAACGTTGACATATTATTTTTTTGCCAGGTGGGGGGATACAATTCAACCCATAACACAGACCCTGGGCCATATTGGGAACCCAGAGCCCTTAGTCTCGAACAGATGTGGGTTTCTCATGGACACCATCTCCAGAGGTCAGCAGCAGACTGGCAGAGGAAGGAGGCCAGGAAGTGCTGAGCTGAGGCCAGGACCACCTCCCTACTTCTACTAGCCCTGCTCCTGGCCTTCTTGGTCCCTGAAGGTCACCACCAAAGGCACCATCTCGAACAAGGGGGTCAGGACCAGAGGCCATGGCAACCTATGTCCAAAGATATAGTCTTTCTTCTACTTCAGCCCAGAGGAGGTGAATTCAGCAGATGGAACTGTGCTAGGAGATTGCTTTCCAAAATGCAAAAGCTACAAACCTCCCCTTAGTCCCCAGGGCTGCCCTAGTTAGTTCCTGCCTGACCCCAGTTGCCAAATGCACACACACACACACACACACACACACACCCACACACACACAGGCACACAAAGAGGCTAATTTTTCTGAACCAGAGGCATTCTGTTGATAAGGAACCCTTAAGGCCCTTTCACCCCAGGGTTGTATGCAAGATCCCAAGATAGTGTGGCCTCTCCACTTCACTCTCCCCCTCCTCCAGCTGAAGCCAGGATGTGGGGTGAGGATGGGGCAGGTTCCCAGGATTCAGAGCCTGGGTTACAATGAGCTCATAGGCCTCCCTTGCGGTCATTCCCAGGTCAGTGAAGAGCAGCTTCTCACCCTGCATGGCCAAAGCCACTACTGAGGCCCAAGGGGAAGCATGACAGCCTCTGAATCCAGGAGCCCTGTGTCCATGCTCTGGGTACCCCAGGCCTTCTTGGACAAGGTCAACCTCAGAACAAACTTACCACTTCCCCCGTTCCCCCTCGGGACCTGGCCTGTGCTACAGGAAAATGGAAAGAGGATGGACTTGGGAGGAAGGCCTGGCCTCCACTCACTGCTCAACCAGCTTTGTGACCTTGGGTAAGTTATTGAACTCCTCGGATCATTAATTTACTCGACTATATAGTGGGAATAATAGCCTGTTCATAGGGCTGCCATGAGGATTAAATGGGGTCCATGATGTAAAGCACTGCACAGGAGGCCTGGGACACAGAGGCCCCCAGTTAATGTTCCATCCCACCTCTCCCAACACTACTCTGACGTGTGGATTCCTTCCCGCCCCACCGAGCTCCTGGTGGGTCACCTGTAGTCTCACCAGCTCCCCCTAGCCAGCCATTTCTAAACCAAGCACACAAATAGATTTTAGTTTTAAAATAATTTTGTTCTTAGGCACTACAGAAAAATCTGAAAAAACACATAATGGAAAAGAATATGAAAAAGAATGTGTATATATATATATATATATATATATATATGTATAACTGAATCACTTTGCTGTACAGCAGAAATTAACACAATACTGTAAATCAACTATACTTCAATAAAATAAATTCTTTAAAAATTAAAAAACAGAGACTTCCCTGGTGGTCCAGTGGTTAAGACTCCACGTTCCCAATGCAGGGGACCCAGGTTCGATCCCTGGTAAGGGAACTAGATCCCACATGCCACAACTAAAGATCCCACATGCCACAACTAAAGATCCCACATGCCACAATGAAGATCCTGCATGCCACAACTAAAGATCCCGCATGCCACAATGAAGATCCTGCATGCCACAACTAAAGACCCACATGCCACAATGAAGATCCTGCATGCCACAACTAAAGATCCCACATGCCACAATGAAGATCCTGCTGCAACTAAGACTCGGAGCAGCCAAATTAATTAATTAATTAATTAAAATAAATTAAAAAACAAACAAACAAAAACCACTATCACCATCACCACACACACAAAAAAGTGCATTGGAAAATTACAATGTTACAAAAGTTTTTAAAAAGCAGGAGTTAAGGTCTTTCCGAGCAAGTCAGTGGGGACAGTCCTCAGTCTTGGGGTCCCTGCCTTGGCTCCCTTCTCAGATATTTCTTCAAGAGTCCCCCATTCTTGTGCTGGGGGGTCTCTCCACTCAAGAACAACCATGTCCACTCAGAGACCACCTAGAATGCTCTCTGTGCCTGTCTGTCCCAGGCTGGCCCGGCCCGGCTTCACCACCTGCAGCCCCACTGCACCCTGCAACCTCGACACCCCCTGCTCCCCCAGCCAGAAGCACCTCTCTCCACATGGCTCCAAGATTTCCCCTCAGACCTCAGGCCCTCTAGTGTCCTCTTCGACCACACGGCCCTCTAAGCCCCCAGGGCTGCAGCTCCTGAAGTCCACCCTTTCCCAGCCCTTTGCTCTGGGCCCTGCTCAGTGTTCAAGAGGACCAGCCACTATTAAGCATTTGGAAGGGGGTTAGTATGAATTGGTTGAGTGAATAGAGGCAGGAATGAATGGTCTTCTGCCTTTTGCTGAAGTGGAGAGACCAGAGTGTGAGTGCTGACCTACCCCTAGGCTAGTGTCCTAACTCCTGCGTGCCTCAGTTTCCTCTCTAAATGGAGTCGATGGCAGTACCTGCCTCACAGGGTTGCTAAGAGCATTAGACGAGGTAATTACGTAAATCATAACACAACACCTGATGCTAATTAAGAGATCAATAAATACTAGCTATTCATATTAACTGGCTAAAATCCTAGTCAATCTCACCAGTAGCCACAGCATCTGGCATCCTCATCCCGGAAGCCTGTCTGTGCACATCCCATCACTGCCCATTGACCTCCCTCCAGACCTCCACTGAGTCCTGATAAAAAAGGCTCTGATGCAACCTCAGACCCCCATTGAGCCCCTCTCCCCAGCCTGAGCAAGGGAGGCCCCTGGTGTCGGCTCCCTGCAGAGGTGAGGTGCCAGGTGTGCATGGAGCCTGGTGAGGGGCAACTCTCCCCCACCTCGGAGAGGCACCTTTGCCCACCTGGGATGTCTCTCCTCCCTGCCTTCCTACCCACCCCCTCCAATATTTGAACTTCTAAAATCTTGCTCTAGTTTCAGAAAAGAAAATTGTTAAACAAAATTGATAACTTCCAGTATTAAAGAGGATGTGGGTAAATGAGAAGGTTCTTGCCTTATTGGTGATACCAATTTCCTGCAGGAATTTATCCTCAGTGTGTATTTATTTGTATCTAAATACGTCTCCACTAAAAGGTTCATCACACAGTTATTTATGGCAACAAAATACTAGAAATACTGCACATCCATCTACAGGGGGCCAGCTACAATTATGGTATATTTAGCCATTATATAAGATGATGTAGATTGGTCAACTTGGAAAGATGTCCACAAGCATATTACTGAAAGAGAAAAAGGCTGTGTTTCGTGATCCTAATTATATAAAAACATACACATACTTACATATATATTATGCACAGAGAGAAATTTGGAAGGCAGGTGATATGCTTGTAATGGGATTTCAAGTGTTTTTCCTCTCTTTATAGTCTAAATTTTTATAATAAATATATATTGTTTTTTTAAAATTTATTTTTGGCTGCACTGGATCTTCATTGCTGCACGCGGACTTTCTCTAGTTGCGGCGAGCGGGGGCTACTCTTCATTGCGGTGCGCGGGCTTCTCATTGCGGTGGCTTCTCTTGTTGCGGAGCACGGGCTCTGGGCACGCATGCTTCAGTAGTCGTGGCTCATGGGCTCTAGAGCGCAGGCTCAGTGGTTGTGGCGCACGGGCTTAGTTGCTCCGCGGCATGTGGGATCTTCCCGGACCAGGGCTCGAACCCGTGTCCCCTGCATTGGCAGGTGGATTCTTACCACTGTGCTACCAGGGGAGTCCTAATAAATATTTATTCTTTATAATTTTATAATGAATATATATTCTTTACTAATATATATTTTATAATGAATATATATTCTTTTATAATGAATATATATTCTTTACTAAAGGTACAAAGAAAAATCATGAACCCACATTGTGGTGACAGCGGCTACCATTACTCACTACCTACAATGTGTTAGACAGCTTATATACATGACTTCACGTTATCAGTACTATGCCTGTATGACATGTTTCTACCCCTATTTTTTAAAAAGCAGACTTTATTTTTTAGAGCAAAACTGAGCAGAAGTATAGAGAGAGTTCCTGTATACCCTCTGCCCCTCCACCACGTGCACAGCCTCCCCCTGTACCAACATTTCCCATCAGAGTGGCGCATTTTTCTG
The DNA here is from genome assembly GCF_003676395.1 of Aethalodelphis obliquidens. Lineage (NCBI taxonomy): Eukaryota > Metazoa > Chordata > Mammalia > Artiodactyla > Delphinidae > Aethalodelphis > Aethalodelphis obliquidens. The sequence continues at coordinate 3,315,363 of NW_020837992.1, read as the reverse complement.
ATGAGCCTACACTGACCTGTCGCTATCGCCTGAAGTCCATCATTTACATTAGGGTTCACTCCTGGTGTTGTACATTCTATGGGTTTGGAAAAATATATAATGACATGTATCCACCATTCAGTATCACACAGCATAGTTTCACTGCCCTAAGTATCTCTGTGCTCTGTCTATTCATCCCTTTCACCCCACTAAACCCTTGGTAACCAGTGATTTTTTTACTCTCTCCATAGTTTTGTCTTTTCCAGAATGTCCAGAATGTCAGATAGTTGGAATCATACACTACGTAGCCTTTTCAGATTGGCTTCTTTCACTTAGGAATATGCATTTAAGGTAACTCCGTATCTCTTCATGACTTGAGAGCTCACTTCTTTTCAGTTCTGAATATTACTCCAGTGTCTGGGTGGACCACAGTTTATTTATGCATTCACCTAGGAAGGACATCTTGGTTGCTTCCAAGAGTTGGCGATTATGGATAAAGCTGCCGTAAACATCTGCGTGCAGGTTTTCACGTGGATGTAAGTTTCCAGTTCCATTCTTCTACTCCTATTTTAGAGATGAGGAAACTAAGGCTTGGAAAGGTTAAGAGACTTGTCGAGAGCCACACGGCGGGCGAGTGGCAGAATTGCAAAGGGAAATCCACCACACCTGGCTGCTTCTCGATAGCCCTGTTTTCTGGGAAACCATCCCCTCCGTTTGGTCCTGGTCCTCCCTACCATGCACCATTTGAGGCCAGGGATGGGTTTTATTAGGGATGGGGGTTAGGGGGTCCCAAGGCCAGAAGAGAGCACGGGTCAGAGGGATTTGGGCAAGGAGTGCTTTCTCCTCTGCCCTAGCAGGTAACAGCAAGAACGTCCCTCCCCAAGGCCTCTACCTCATTCTGAGAAGTGCCAGTTCACAGCTTGAGTCCCAGCTCGGCCAAGCCACTCGGCCTGGGACAACCCATCCGGACTGTCTGCCTGCTCTGGACTGGTCCTCCATCCACGGCCCCTTCGTCTCTGGGAGACTATGAACTACTCGGGCAGCAGTCGGAGGCTCTTGCGCTGAGCTCCTCAGAGCACCAGAAAGGCCAGCTCTTCAGTCAAGGTCAAGCGCCACAAGTAGTGGGCGCTCGGCCTTCCCCACGCAGAGGCCCAGCCTCTGCAACTCTGCACCCCGTGACACCCAAACAGAGCCAACTGCCCCATCGCGTGGAGAGATGAGGATGGTGGGAGAGCTCAGAACGCACAGAGGCTCCGAGCACCAAAACGCACCCACTTGGCATCTGTAAGTCAGGCATCCTCAGACAGGCCGTGCGGCCCCTGAAGCACACTGTTTCATGTGCATGATAGAGGTCTTTTAGAAAGGGTGCAAGTGGCAAAACACTAAATCAGGAGCTTCGGAGGACACAGAATCTGGCCTCCAGAGCCACACAGATCAGGGTTTGAATGCAAGCCCTGTTTCTAATTGGGTATGAGATGCCTGGACAATTTACTTCACCTTAGTAAAATATGGAATCTATTTTCAGCCTCGATTTCCTCACCTGCAAAATGGAAGTAATGATATCTTCCTTGCCAGCAGATGTGTTGCCAAAACTAGAGAGCGTGTACGTGAAGCACCCAACAGTGCGTGCACAGAGTAGATGTTCACCAGATGGTAGCTGTCACTTTCAAGCCTGGGACTCCTGAGTCTGGGTAGCTGGATTCCTGTTGACTTAGCATGTGATGCTAGCCCTCAGATCTCTCAGTTTGGGGTCCTCTTCCAATGTATTAACTAAGAAGAATCATGAACTTTCTTGCTCACCTAAGTTCCTCCTACCTGCCCCTACCTGCCTCCAGCCCTGCCTTTGATGGCCCAGGGGAGTGAGGCAGAGACACAAGAGGATGAGTCATGCTGGAGAGAGGGAAGGTAGAGAGACGGATTTGTCAAGCTTGGAGGGCTGTGGCCATTGCCAAAATCAACACAATCTATACATTTTTCATACTCCTGGTTAAACGTCTAATGAGGCAGCAAGAGAATGGAAACTCCCCACTCCTGGGGTCAGACATCCAGCTCAGGACATCTGCATCTTTATGTTACCAGGAAGGAGCCTGAACCCCAGCTCTAGGGAGACCATATAATGTAGTTCATTGTTTCAGAGGACAGGCCAACCCTGAGGGTACCCAGCACCCCGAACCCCAGCCTGGAGGGCCTGGAGACACACAACTGCCCCTGCGCACACTACACACTACACACACACGCACACACACACACACACACACACACACACATACACCCCTTACAGACTGTGACAGAATGCAGGCCAGGAAGCCAACAGGAAGGGTCAATGTTATGGTAGAGGAGTGGCCTGGAAGCCAGGCCCATGTCCCGGGTCAGAGAAGCCAGCCTTCCTGTGGACGGCTGGACTCACCGGGGTGCCGTCTTTGTGCACAGAGCCGCAAGGGAATGCTGCTGAACGCGCTCAAGTCTTGATCAGACGTTGGGTCCCCAGGTAAAATGGAGGGCGGGGATGGGTGGCTTTATGGGAAGCAGGCGCCCAGCTCAGGCAGGTCGAGGGAGAACGTGCTCCGGGGAGGTGGTGCTGAGGAGTCTCGAATGAATTGAGGACACGAGGCCACCCCGAGACCTTGGGCCACACTCTCTCACAAAATGACGTAACAGCATTGTGTGCGGCAGGGCTAGAGCGGTGACATGCACTTTCAAGCCACCCTTTTGTACTGAAGGGAAAGGCAAAAGGTCCTGCTGAGTTGTTGCTCAGGGGCCAAAGCAGGTATTAAAATTCTTCCTTGGGCCTTGGTCCCTGGATCTAAAGGGTCCGTTCTTTATTCCCTGAGCCTGGCTTCTTGGTGGTCACATTTCCAAGCAGGCCAGATGTGACCCCTGCACCCTCTTCCCAAACTTGGCACACGGGCTGGCCTGCAGAGGCACGATCCTGCCCCACGGGGGTGGGTGGGTGGGTGTGGGTGGGTGTGCCTCTCGGGCGGGCGGGCCCATTACTCATCTGTCTCCAACACAACCACACAACCCTAGGCTGAAAGCACCAACAAAGGGAAGCCACTGCGGTCAGGCCGGCCCAAGAGTAGTGGGCGGGGGAGAAAATAGGGATAGGCGAGTCTGCAGGCCCTCAGTGCGAGGGGCCGGGGGAGGGAGGGAGGGCAGGACAGTTCCCGGCAAGTTCAGATGGATGATGCAGGGAGCAAAGGAAGTGTCAGGCGTGCCCGCCCTGCGACCAGCGAGGCAGGGGACAGGGCCTGACCCCAGGGCACCTTCCCATGTGGTCTGTTTCATGCCACTTCACTCTTTGGGGGCGCTACACCCTGAACCATGCCCCCCACCCTGCCTTGTGTGGATGTGTATATATGTTTAAAACTATAAACAAAATTAATAGGGTTGGGCTTCCCTGGTGGCGCAGTGGTTGAGGGTCCGCCTGCCGATGCAGGGGACACGGGTTCATGCCCCGGTCCGGGAAGATCCCACATGCCGTGGAGCGGCTGGGCCCGTGAGCCATGGCTGCTGGGCCTGCGCAGCCGGAGCCTGTGCTCCGCAACAGGAGAAGACACAACAGTGACAGGCCCGCGTACCGCAAAAAAAAAAAAAAATTAATAGGGTTGAATCTACTTTTAACAATTCATGCTTCCACTTTAGATAGTATTAACTAACTCCCTGCCAGGACTACGCTAGAACTCTCCCTCCTGTCAACGCTGCCCACACGCCCTGATTTTCACTCTATTATATTATTTACACTTCCAATGTTTATGATATTTACATTCTGTTGTAACTATAAATTGCATGGTTGTCTAAAATTAACTCTACTTTTAAATTAATTCCATTTTTTACAACAGCAAACCTATTTTTAATTTTAATTATTCTTTTAGTTGACTGAAATTTTGGGGATTATATTTTATATGCCTTATGTCTGCCAATGATGCTTCAAGCACCTTAAAGAGATGTGCCCCATTTTATTGTCATTTTAATACTGTGGTGCTGGGGCCTTATGCATGAAAATGGTCAGGAGATGTGGATGGAGAAAATAGAGATACGCGAGTCTGCAGGCCCTCAGTGCAATATTACAGAGCATCTCTGAAAAGCTCCCCTTGGCCGATAGTGGCAGCAGGCAACAGATTTTGGAAAAATGTACAAGTAAATGACATGAGGTGGGGTCCAGGGTGGGAAAGCCAAATGAACCTCATTCCCCACATGCAAGTGTCTGTAGGAGACCTGTCATCTGGACCCTCTGACACCACATCCAAAAAGGTCCAAGTTGTATTTAGGGTGTGGCCATGAAGATAGAAGTGCAAAGACATGGCACAATATTTGAACAGGGACAATTAAAGTATGGGCACCCACCAGGACACACATACTCAGAGACAGAGAGTTAAACCTTTTTATGCCAATTATGTCTCCTATCTTTCCACATCTACCTAATTACTAGTCAGTTTTTCATGTGTGCAAGCATGCATCCACTCAACATGTATTTATTGGGGGCCTACCAGAGGGGGCCTACCAAGTACTGTTCCAAAGGACAGCCAGTTATATCCAAAGACTTGTGTAAACGGAACAAGTGGATGAAAGGAATATACATATATATATATATATATATATATATATATATATATATATACACACACACACATATATACATATATGTATATATAGATTCAAAGTTATATATTTTAATACAGATATTAAAATCCTGTTTTGATTGTCACCACAGGAAAAGATAAATCCTATTGCCAGAGCACCTTAAGAAAAAATATTTTAAAACACTGTAGACAGCCATAAAAAAGAATGAAATAATTCCATTTACAGCAACATGGATGGACCTAGAGATTGTCATACTGAGTGAAGTCAGTCAGACAGAGAAAGACAAATATCATATGATATCGCTTATAGGTGAAATCTAAAAAATATCATACAAATGAACTTATTTACAAAACAGAAATAGAGTCACAGATGTAGAAAACAAACTTATGGTTACCAGGGGGGAAAGCGGAGGCGGGGGGGGGGGGGGCAGGGAAGAGGGATAAATTGGGAGAGTGGGACTGACATATACACACTACTATATATAAAATAGATAACTAATAAGGACCTACTGTATAGCACAGGGAACTCTACTCAATACTCTGTAATGACCTATATGGGAAAAGAATCTAAAAAAGAGTGGATGTATGTATATTTGTAACTGATTCACTTTGCTGTACAGCAGAAACTAACACAACATTGTAAATCAACTATACTCCAATAAAAATTAAAAAAATAAAACACTGTAGACAGTTGGGTTTAAGGGAATTTTACAAACAGCAACAAGCCCATGAAAACTAAGGCCAGTGTGGAGCTGCCAGATGCCCTCTTGGCTCAGGTCACCTCAGAAGGGGCATCCGCTCCCTCTAAGCATGTGTCACTCCGCTCTGGGTGTAGGAGAGACAAAGCAGGTGGGGTCCCCCTCTCCAGGGCTCAGAGCCCCCTGCACCCATCCCTGGGGCCCCTGAGGAGACACACGGAGGAATCTGGGCAGCTGGCAGAGAAAGGACGTGGGCCTAGTAGTGAGGGGCAGAGGTGGAATGAGGAACGTGAAGGCTTTTTTTGGTTTTTAGCTTTTGTTTTTAAAGCAAACGCCATCTTAGAGAGGGGGCAAAGGGTTGCCTAGCCTCTTGCTAAGCTTGAGTATATTTTTGGTAGTGTTCCACAGACCCCAAAGATAAGGACAGCCAAATAGTTTTGCAAGAAGTCCTGCCTAGGCATCTGCAGACCACAGGGCAGGAGATGAAGCTTCGACAGGTGTGCAGATGTGAATGCACACACAGGTGCGTGCGCACAGGTACGCCCGGTCCGAGTGCCGGGAGGTCACGAGAGGCCAGGAGCAGAGAGGTGCAGTCCTTTATGGGACAGCCAGGCTGCTGCATCCAACTGGTTTTTCCACACCTGCTCTGATGTCATTTGATTTCAGAGTGCCAATCATCAATTGACCATCAACCAACCGGGTGAAAGGAGACTTTTGCAGGAGGAGAAAAGTAAATAGATTACGTCTGAGGCCTTCTCTGCAGAAGACATACAAAGGCTTCTTTACAGCTGTATCCCTGTAGCCAGGACCACAGAGACTTCTGGAGAGAGCCAGGCCTGTGTGCCAACGACCCCCGAGCAGCCTTTTAAAATGACATACGACTTGCTCCTTGGCAGCATGCTCGCTTAGCTCCTAATGACGCCCGGTGGGCTAATCCAACCCCTGCCTGTTAATTAAGTGACATAGTAAAGTCAATGATAGGAATTTTTCCAGAGAATGTGTTTAAGAGTTTTGTGCTCCTCCTCTATTTCTGCCTGGGCAAACCTTCAAACCCTATCTCTTTCATTGAGACGTGGGAGACCCACCTTGGCCCAGGTAAGACGGAAGAGCAGACAGCGTGCTGGGGGCTTACACGGATGACCCAGTTTGAGCCATCATTAAAAGTCTTTCTGGGGGGCTTCCCTGGTGGCGCAGTGGTTGAGAGTCTGCCTGCCGATGCAGGGGACACGGGTTCGTGCCCCGGTCCGGGAAGATCCCACATGCCACGGAGCGGCTGGGCCCGTGAGCCATGGCCGCTGGGCCTGCGTGTCCGGAGCCTGTGCTCCGCAACGGAAGAGGCCACAACAGTGAAAGGCCCGTGTACCGCAAAAAAAAAAAAAAAAGTCTTTCTGGGAGCAGTTGCCGACGAGGGGCCTGCTCTGTGACCAGCATCATGTCGAATGGTTTCCGTCAATGTCACGTTCAACACACATGACACCTGCTTGGGAGGGGGATTCTTTGCTCCATTTTACAATGGGAAGAACTAAGGCTCAGAGAGGTTCATCTGTACAAGGAAGGCCCTACCACCTGGCATCCACAGTCCAGGCTCAAGTTGCTCTGGCTCATTTGCAGCAACATGGATGGGCCTAGAGATTATCATACTAAGTGAAGTAAGTCAGAAAGATAAATACCATATGATATCACTTATATGTGGAGTCTAAAATATGACACAGATGAATATATCTATGAAACAAAAATAGACTCACAAATATAGAGAACAGACTTGTGGCTGCCAAGGGGGAGGAAAGGTGAGGGAGGGAAGGATTGGGAGTTTGGGGTTAGCAGATGCAAACTAGTATATATGGAATAGATAAACAACAAGGTCCTACTGTATAGCACAGGGAACTATATTCAATATCCTGTGATAAACCATAATGGAGAAGAATACGAAAAAGTATATATATATATACACATAACTGAGTCACTTTGCTGTACAGCAGAAATTCAACACAACATTGTAAATCAACTATACTTCAATAAAATGTTTTAAAAACTTTGACCTGGCTCCAAGCCCATTCTCTTAAATGCTACATTACAGGTCACTCACAGAGCTACTGCAGAGTCCACAGTCCACAGTCCACCACTCCCATCCTCTTTGAGCATCCTGTCTCACCCCTCCTCTTCCAATCAGTTCAACCCAAATGCTAACACAAGTTAAACGAGCAGTGGCTGCAGTGCAGTATTTACCCAGACCTTAATGCTGCCACTCCAGGCCTGATTGATTTCATTAAATCTGTAACTCCTTGAGCTGAAGAGCAAAGGAGCAAGGAAATGCTCTGTTGAATAATTCTTAAGGAGGGAGGATGGACACGAAGACACGAGTGAACATTAAATGGAGGAACTCAGTCTCCAGCTGTCCTCTGTGTGAGGGTCACAGTATGTATCAGGCTATCGATGAGGATAAATTATTCAGGCTGGCTAAACAGTATTTGTCTCCAAATGGGGATTAGATCTAGTGGAAGTGAAATTCCCACCTTTCAAGACGTAAAACTGTAATCAAGAAAATTACATTTTCCACAGTTAAGATCACATTGCCTTTCAAATGCTGCTTTCACAAACTTAACCCAGAGATGACTTTTTAGTTTAGTTCCATACCTAAGACTCAGTGCTGGGACCCACCCAAATGCCCACCTGTCCCCGAATGTGTGTGAGAACAGCATGGAGACAAATGGGGCCGGGAACCCAAGGAAAGCTGATGTGCTCCAAAGATACAGCCATCGAAGAGAAGCAGCTAGAGGCCAGTAAGATGAGTAGAACCCGGCAGTGAGGGGTTCCAGTTCTGACTGTGCAGCTCTAAGCCTTAGCCAGGGGCCTGACTTCTTTGGGCCGCCATCTCGTTTGTGAAACAGAATCACCCCTTTCCCACCCCTAACATACAGAGATCTGGAGGGAATAAATGATATTTAAAACAAATAAAAAACCCAAACAAACACAAATCCCTTGTATCTTTACCAGAAGAGCACTGCAGAAATATAAGATGCTGTAGCTAGTCTGATCCATCAGGAAGAATGCTAGGCTGGAAGGCAGGTGCCCGAGACCCTGGTCCTGTAGCTGCCACCAACTTTTGTTGGCCTCAGCCTCCTTCGTTTGAAAAAAGGAGTAAGTGACCTCAGATTCTATGAAAATTGAATTGCTACAGTCTCTCCTCCCCATCTTTCACTCAGCCCACACTGTCCCGTTATCCTTCCCCAGCAAGGGCTGTTCTCACTTTAATTAGTGCTCCAGGAAGGAAGCTGCAGCCCAGTCACTGCCTGAGGCTGGAGCTCCTGTCCAGCTGTGTTCCGCCTGCAGCCTCTGTAGCCCCACACAGTCTGCTTGTGTGCCCCCCATAGGCACCTCCACTAACCGTGCAGGTGAGATGCCTTTGCCTAGGAAACGTCACTGCTCCGGGGTCCTCGGAAGGCTGGCTCAGCAGCTTCGCAAGGTGTGATGCCCCTGGGAGCTACAGGATGGGCAGAATGGAAAAGAGTGGCCCCCCCCAAGATGCCCATCTCTATTCTGCCTGCTCAGGGACCAGATTAGGAGGACTGATTGGCCCTAATTCTCAGTCAGGGAAAGGCTGTTAAAGCCCACGGCCAACACAGCTTCTGAAGTTCCACCTAAACCTGGCAGGGTGGCAGCACCTGAGCTTTGGGCCTGGGGAGTCAGGAGGGCCAAGGAGTGGTGCCGAGCTCAGCATTAAATACCAGGCTGCCAGGGGGCTCCCGCACTGCCTTGTCCATGGGAGAGGCCACTAGGTATCCAACCCCCCGCTGAGCACCCCCATCTGGAATGACTCAGACCTACCTCGAGGAAGCCGGGCCTTGGGGTGGAACCTCTGGAGGGCCTGGAGCTTTACGGATCCCAAATGACTCTTAGGGAGCCTGTGGAAGAGGCGCTGGAGCCGTGAGGTGACCGTTCCGAAGCAGGTGGAGACCGCCTCCTCAGCCCGGCCCTCAGTCATCCCGCTGGGCTACGGGATATCAATAGCTTCCCTCCAGGTCTGGCATCAGGGACAGAGTGACGAAGGGGGGAATCACCGGCCCCGGGAGGACTCCGGGCCTCGTGTGAGCCAGGCTTTGCTCAAATCAGCCCAGCCTCCCTGTTCCTCCGAAGTAAGTCACGGGCACTGGGGACCCCGGGCCGGCACCAGCCAGCCTGCCCGATGCCTTCTCTTCCCAGCTGAGGTCCTATCCCCTCCACCTCCCCCCAGCGGAAAACTTTCTATTCCTGGGGCTTTTAGCTTGATAAGATAAACATGCCCCCACCAAACAGGCTGCAGAAAGAGCCTGCCCTGGGCCTCACTTCTCAGGAGCGCCTGTGAGTCTGAAAATCAATGTCTCCAAAGTTTCAACAGACGACAGAAGTGATCCGTTACCTCACGCTGGTGCCTGGCCCAGGAACTCGTTAATGGATTTCTTTGGGGATGTTGGATTAATAACGCTTTACCAGCTGTACAGGCTCCCAAGGGACAACCGCACTAATTCACATCCTCCTATGCTAAGCCCAGGACGGGGGAAGGGCTTTCAGCTGCCCAGGCCCATAGGATGCGGTGCTGCCTTAAGAGGGTCAGACCACTTATCTGAGAGCAGATACCTGCGCAGAGAAGAGGCGACAGGAGTAGGAATAAGAAAGAGAAGAGAAGAAAAGAATAGAGTCTCTCATGAAGAGGGCAGAAAGGCTGTTCTCTTGCCCTAACATGGGGCTCACAGGGTGTCCCCTAAACAGTGACTCCCAGAAGCAACCAAGTCCTGGTGGGGAAGTTCCCAGAGGCCCTGTCACCCAGGCCAAGACGGGCGATTGGCACTGGACAGGCAGCAGAGCCTTCCAGGAAAACCGCTGAAGAGGGTAGCCTGCTCCCACGCTGCCCAGAGACTCCAAAAGTCACCCGCCAACCGCCAGCGGGGGCCAGCTTCAGATGAAGCAGGGGCGCCGTCCCTTAGAGGAAAGGCACCACAAGGGCCGATGAAGCTGCACTTACACCTCTGGGGGCTGGTCACCTAGCGCTGGGTCCAGAAGGTGAACACTCATGAGTTCAGACGTGAGCCCTGCTGGCCCTCGTGCGGCTGCCAACCTGCTTCCGCCATTTTGTGCTGTGGTTCTTACCCAGGCCACAGAGAATGTTGAATGGCATCACATCCCAGAGGCCAGGCCCTCAGGCCACTGAGAGAAGAAAATGGTAGAACCAACCCGAGCTGCACCTGACCTTCCCAATAGGCTCCCCTATCACCTGCCCCCTCACAGGATCTCTGGCTGGGAGGCCCCAGCTAGATCACCCCTCCCTGCTGAGGCCCTCAGTCCCTGGTGCAGTAACAATAAAGCACACTGTTTACAGGTCATCTATTTAATAGAGAGATGCCCCCAAAGGCCCCCTTCCTCGGGCTGGGACACTGGGTCTTTCTCCCTAATGCTTCCTTGGCGGGGACTGGGCTGCCAGTGGTCTGTTTTGTGATCGTCTAGCTTACCCAGGAGCTCTGCCTAGACAAGGCTCGTGAGTCCAGGTCCTGAGATGACACCGGGGCTGCCACGTGAAGCTGGGAGCCCAGATTCCTGGCCCCGCTGGGACATGAGATCTTCACGAGGGCCCAGGTACTCCCACCTGCTTGAGCACAGGCAAGGGTGGCATTCCCACTCCCATGCTCAGAGAGGAGGACACGCACATGCTGGGAAACTTTAAATCATGAGTCATGTGTCATGGGGGAAAATCCCTTCTGAATGCCTCACTTGGGCTGGAGGATATACTGATCTCACTTCTCCTTTTCCTCATCACAGAGATGATTTTGTGGACAGGTTAAGCCATTGGGGAAGCCAGCAGGAAAGAACTGGCTGAGAATCCAGATGGGGCTTTGGGAGGTTCTAGAATCTTCACTCCTGACCTTTAGAAAACCTGGATAGATTTTCTGCTGTACGGATATTTCAGGAGGAACACAGTGACCTCCTGCTGCCCCAACATCTAAGCACTGACCCTCTGACCTCCAGCCAGGGCGAACCTAACTTGAAGAAACAGGCTTCACCATCTTAAGTGCTGGGGTTACAACATATTCTCACCTTGAAACCCTATTCATATAAAGGTCCTTCCAGATTGCTTTTTAAAACACTCATCACTAGAATAGACATTTACAGAGAGTACGCTCAACCCCCTTTTTCTAAAAACTCTCAAGTTACAGCTGGACTCTTTTGTTCCATTTGAATAGTAAGGCATCTCTGAGGTTTATTTTTGGATTTTTAATACTTTCCTCAGTTGCAGAAAGGACATAATTGTTTCAACAGAAACCACAAAACCTTCAGCTTCTATTCAACTTGAATGGAAAAAACAGCTTCCTCCAAGTCAGCAAGAAAAGTAAGTGACGATACCCAAATGTGAGCCTGACCTGGAGGCACACAGAGTTGGGGTGGGAGTGGGGGGCTTTCCCCAGATTTGCTGCCCCTCACTCAGCCACAACACTGCCTGGGACAGGGCGGAGGGCCATCATGCAAAGCTCAGTTTATTTTCCAGGCCCGATCCAACTCTTCTGCCCCGTCGCTGTCCCCTTTGAGACACAACCTAATTTTTCTTTGGTTCAGGGTTAGTCCTGTGTCATGAACCCTGGGTCCTGACAAGGAGGATCTTTTCAGTTCCAGGAAAAGGTCTTCAACCTGCATTTCCACGCCCCTACACACACCTAATACCAATGGGTGGGGTGGGGAGGGGACAGACACACTCGATTCTTTTATGATTTAAGAAAAACTTCACCTCTTGTTTCAAGACCTCAGGATTTACACATGCTGAAAACCTATTTAAAAACCAAACATGGAAAACAGGCTGAAGTGCTGCCAGCTCTCAGTTGTCCAGGATCTGGCTGATCCTCTAGCTTCCACATGGCTTACCCGCCCCTTGGTTCACCCTCCTCTTTTTCTGTACCTCTTTTTATGGACATTTCAGCGTTCGTTGGCAGAAGGGAAGCAGATGAATGAGGAAGCTCCACTAACTTGCATATTCAATGACATTAGCTCATGGGGCAAAATGCTATGTTGGGTTCTGGTGCTGATCTTGCTAATGATCCAGGTCATCGCAGAGAAGTCACTGACTCCCTGAATGCTAGGGAGTGACTTCTCCCCTCATTTGTGAGATGGCCATGATTCACCCAGCCCTGCCTGCCTCACAAGGGCACTGCAAGGCTCAGCAGAGCCAGTAGGCAAGAAAACACTTTAGATACAGCCAAGTCATCTCTGAGATAAAAGTAATCTCTGTTCCCACAACTTCTTGGCCATTCTCAGTATTTCTTGTTCCACGTGAATATCTCCATCCTTGCAGGCTCACAGAACACCAATTTGTATCTTCAGCAAACACGACAATTCTTTCCCAGGTCCAGCATCCGGTAGAAACAAACCATAAAAGGATAAAAAACAAAATGGGCGAGGAACATCGCTCTTCTTTCAAGGCTGACTTTTGTGAACCTGTGGTCTGATTTAGGAAAGGTTCCTGTAAGCCACATTTTCATGTTCTAGCAGCCCTAGCCAACAGCCACTGCAGACATCTGGGTGAGATCTGCTCTGCCCTGGAAATGTTTGTTCAAGAAACAGGGATGGGGCTTCCCTGGTGGCGCAGTGGTTGAGAGTCCGCCTGCTGATGCAGGGGACACGGGTTCGTGCCCCGGTCCGGGAAGATCCCACATGCCGCGGAGCGGCTGGGCCCGTGAGCCATGGCCGCTGAGCCTGTGCTCCAAAACGGGAGAGCCACAACAGTGAGAGGCCCGCGTACCGCAAAAAAAAAAAAAAAAAAAGAAACAGGGATGGGGAGCAGAAGGTGGCGTGCAGGTCCTCCACTGAAGGGTAAACATGACCCAGTCTCACTGTGGTCACAGGTGAGGGACACACCAGTCACCTGCCTGCCCACCCAGTGACACACAGGAACTGACTCAACTTTCCAACACCACCCTTCTTCCCACCCCTCAGCACAATGTCCCTCGTGCTTTCCCCCTGATGCCCTCAATGAGGCTAGGGCAATAGGGGTGGGTAGGGATATCCTGAAGAAAATCTGGGATGCACTACAGCAACCAGGGGTCACAGACCCCTCAGCTAGCACAGAGTACTCTCCACCAGCAGGCTGGGCACAGGGCAACCGTGCCAGGACAGACCCCTGCTGCTTTTTCTCCTTCCTCTCCAAAAAGGCAAAAGAGAACCAAATGTCACAGCTTTTCTTATGGGTGCATCTCTCAAGAATGTTCTCCATGCCAGGAACCACGGGTGGGCTAGAACAGGCCCTGCATGAAATTGTTGGCCACTTTGGCCAACACCACCACTACACCATGGAGAATTCTCGGGGTCCATCAGGCTCTGCCCATGTCTCCTCGGCATGGTGTTGGGGTGCCTCAAAGAACACCCAAATATCACCCCCCTAGGTCTGAGTCAAGACAGTCTTGACCTTGGAGTGGCGCTCCCCCTGACTGCTCCCTGGCACCGATCTTATTCCACTTCAACCCGGGAACCGAGCCTGCTGCCCTGCCTGACGTCATCACCTCAGCCTCCTTGCTCATTCCCCAAAGCCTAAAAGCTGGCTCTGCTCTCCTCCTAGCCCCGAGATCCAGCCCTGAAGATGTAGAGAAACTTGCCAAGACTCTTGGAAAAAAACCTAAAGTGACTAAATGCAGAGCTATCCCCCCCGTCAGGGCTGGCCTTCCCAGGGTCAGCGGCCTACACCACTTCCCGACCCAGCCAGGGGAGAGCCGAACAGAGCCTGCAGGAGGAGTGGGTGGCAGGGTGGGACGAGGCCCTCTGGAGGGTCAGAAAGCATCCTGCCACGGGCACCGGCAGATCTGCAAGCCCATGGTGGGTGAGAGGACTACACGAGCTGGTGCTGCTGGAAGCCGGGATGGGGGGAGGGGGAACGTTCTGTCTGCGTGCTTTGCACGCCCACAAATACTCACCTGCCAAAGAATTCTCACCTTGTCATCAGAGGAATGCGAACAGGAAGGGCCTCTGGTCAGGCCAGAGATGTGCTTCCAGCTTCCTCATCAGCCTTAATAGCACCCCAGCAGGCAGGGCAAAAGCGGCACGCAGCTCCTTCCACGGGGAGACTGAGGGGTGAGGGGTGGGTGTCGGGAGCCAGCGAGGGCCCCGTGGGAGAGCACCTGGGAAGCAAGACCCAGGACGCTCCCACGGCCGGCCCAGCGGGGGGCTGCCCCTGTCCCAGAGATGCTGGGCACGGACCAAAGGAGGGAAATGGCTTGACGCCCGAGATAGTCAGAGGCCATCTTCAAGGCCAGTCGGGTTTGCCCAACGTGAGGGTCTAACCTTCCCCTGCCCCTGGCCAGATGGACGGGCGACTCCTTCTCTCCACGTGAGACCTCGGCAGAAGCCTCCCTGCATTCTGACCTCATGAATCTGTTCTGAGGACGAGCGTGGCAGCCGTATGCAAACCCTTTGTGCTCCTCAGAGAAAAGGCACCGTGGACCTGTGAAGAATTCTTGCCGTGCTCATTCTCTAGGCTGGGTCTGCCCTGACCCTCAGCCGCTCTCCTGAGCCTTTGGCCCCTGTCACCACGCAGAAGCCGGCTTCCTGAGGCAGGAGGGTCACCTCACCAGCTAGGAAGGGCTCTTCGGCTGGGCTGGGGGCTCTCTTTTCCCTGTCACTCAGGGCCTACCTGCCAGGCTTGGCACCGGCTGAATTCACTGGTAAACTTGGGGAAAAGAGAGAGGGTACCGGCTCAAACCCGCAGTGCTGAGGGGAGATGTCAATTTACTTCCACCTAATGACTCTGCAGGATCAGCAGGAGAACACACACGTTCATTACCAAGTCTAATTAGGCAGGCAGACAAGTGGCATTAATCATTTTTGACTGTACCTGGGATTCGAGCCCCTCTTACTCGAATAAGTAATTTTCTGAATAATCAGAAAATTTCATGCTCTGATGAATAGGGGGGAAAAATTAAACCCACATTTAATCCTTTCACTTTCATCTTTTGAAAATACAGGAAGCAGGGAAGAGAGGAAACAATAACAGCTTGGGGAGCTCAAATGGCCTCTGTCAAAGCATTCCAGGTCCTTTCTCTGTCCTCCCTTGTCCCCCCGCAACCCACTCCACTAGGACGTTCCCCAAGAAGAAAACCCCAATCAGAGCCAGGGGCAGGGGAGGGATTGGGGATTCCACTATCTCTAACAAGAAAACAACCATTTCAGGGCTTAATTTTCCTAACCTCCAAAGCCAAACATGGTCCTGAATTAATGAAAATACTTCAAGTCATATACTTCAGTGCTACCTAGTATCCTGGACAAATAAAACATTTTCCAAGTGCCCAAGGTTCCTGGGTCTGCCGCAGGTACACTCAATGTCCATGTCCCCGTAACCTCTCCTACAAAGAACCCATGACAGGGGGTGGGTTTGTAGGAGCCTGTGGCTGTCACATGCGTGGGTCCAGTCTGTGCAGAGAGGTGGGTTGAGCTCAACCATTGATGCAGCGACGAGACAGAGCTAGAACGTCTGGACAAGAGGCTCTGTGAGATACCAGCCTCGCTCACCAAGAGGGCCCCTGTCCCCATCCCTGCAGGCTCCATGGCAAACACCTCATACTCACACCATAATTCAAGTCTATCACAGGAGGGGAAGGTCGGGATGATGAGCCCCAGGGTCCCCCTTCCACCCTATAAACCCAATCACGTAACACTTCACAGCTCTGAACGGCACCCTCTCGAAAGAGGACTGGCTCCACTGGCAACGTGCAAGGCATGTCTAAGCATCCCTCCCTGAATGTTGAGTTGGACTTAGCTTTCCCCATTTTCCAGAGCATTCCTTGATCCAGGATGGCTAACATACCCACCAAAATGTGATGACAGGTAAAAGGTCAACTCCATGTGCCTTCTACAGAAGAAAGGGTCCACAACCTGTAAGGGACATTCCCTGAGAACAAAGCCATAGGGCAGCCTGTGAGAGTTTTAAGGGTTGTTTGCTGTTGACCATCCCTCCTGGAAGGCTGGAAATGGGCTCTCACTGCTGCAACTGCCCCCACCCCAAGACACACACACACACCACACACACACGAATTCATACAATCTACCTCTCTCTCCCCCTCCCAGTCCCCACTGGATTTCCTTCTCTATCTAACAAACATGACTTCTTTAATCCTGGAAATGAATATTAACTTTGAACTTTTCCTGTTGGCAAATCCAGCATTAACCAGAGCTCAGTTACAGACCTTGAAGTAGGGGTAAGCTTAAGTTAGAGGGATTTTCACTAAAAAGGCAGGCAGACAGTGGGAAGACAGTTTTCTAAAAGCTTCCCTTATTAAAAGCCCATTTTGCCAACACGGCTCCCACCCAGTGTCAGCCTCCTGCTCAGACAGATGTCACGTATATACCCACAGCTCTTCTGCTTGTTTCCAAGAGCAGGGAGATTTAATGGTAACAACAGGCAACCATCCTCACCAACCGCTACTTACGGAGACTGCGCTGTGCTGGGGGCAAGTGGTACAAGGACAAGGGGCCTGGGTCTTCGTGACCTCTAAGCCATGGGCACCCTGTGAGGACGCTTGTCAGCCACAGCAGGCAGGAGTGGCATTGCTAGAGGACGATTAGCGTCCACACTGCCTGGGATGCTCAAGGCACCTTCTTTCCCACTCAGCTCAGCAACCAAGCAGAGGTGGAAAACTGTACTCACTGCGTGGAAAGGTGAACCTAAGAAGTGTCAGGAGCCCAAACTGTTACAGCTGCTCGATGAGAGGGGATAATAACACTCATATTGCTTTAAACATTTATATTGCCTTCTGCCAGGCACTGTTCTAAGACCTTTCCATACATTAATTCATTTAATTCTCACATGAACACGATCATGAAGGTAATGTTATCATCCCCATTATTATTTTTTTGTGGAGGGGGGGAGCGAGGCTAGGCTTGTGGGATCTTAGTTCCCCAAACAGGGATCGAACCCGTTTCCCCTGCAGTGGAAGCACAGAGTCCTAACCACTGGCCCACCAGGGAATTCCCAATCATCCCCATTTTTTAAAACAAGGAAGCAGAACACAGAGGTGCCCAGGGTCACACAGAGACCAAGAGGCAGAGTAAGGATTCAAACCTAGGTCTCTGGTTCCAGGCCGTTCGCTTAGGCACTGCAGAGTATTGCCTTTCAAAAGTCATGGTTGTGACCCTTGCTTTTTGAAACAAAGATGAAACAAACCAACCCCACCATGGAATTAGAACTTTAACTGAAAGAAAGATGATTGGTGAGCTTGGCGGGCTGTGTCTCTACCTGCCAGCCGTCAGAACATTTCTCAACTGTTCCCATCCAGCCCCAGGTCCACAGTTAAATATTAATAACAACAAACAGAGGCTCCTGTCTATAGCCCCTTGATTCCAACTCTGCTCCCTCTCTGGTGTTCAGACATCCCTGGTTGGTATTAACCCACCTGGCCGGGGACCACCAAGTCACACACAAAGTCAGAGGACATGCCCGTGCACCTGCTTCCTGCCCCCAGAAACTATCTAATGTGAAGTGGGCATAACTTCATTTAATTATGGAGAATCAGGCATATTCACATACAAACACACACATGGACACCATTATCAACAACACCCCCCAAATCATAAAACTATAGGCCAAATAGTCCCCCAATATCTTTTTCGCTCTTGCTTGTAAAGTTTTTTTTTTTTTTCCCCTCGTGGCCCGTCATGCGGGATCTTAGTTCCCCAACCAGGAATCAAACCCGTTCCCCCTGCAGTGGAAGCTCGGAGTCCTGACCACTGGACGGCCAGGGAATTCCCCCAATGTCTTCATACAAACTAGAATTCCAATGAAGCGGCTCTCCCAGGATTCTGGCACATTAAAACCCATTACAACGAGGATACTGCCCCTCCCTGTGTTGACAGGGTTGGTGGATGCAGTAAAGCACCCCAGGACCCTAGAGAGGGCAAAAGCTGCCGACACATCTGTGGGAAAGTTGCATTTGATTCTCCTGAAGGTCAGGGACATTTGCCAAGTGACAGCAGCCCTTCCACCCACGTCACACACCTCTATATCTTTTGCCCTTTCCTTTTTAATTAGCACCTGAACTGAGTTCTGGTGGTGGAGGGAGCAGTAGCCACTTTCCCCTCCCATCGTCCTCTTCCACTTGACACTGGCTTAGAGTCTGAGCTCGCCTTCCCTGAAGCCAGCTGCAGTGGGAGGCACACTGCACAGCCTTGGCCACAGAGAGAGGCAAGGTCGGGTTTTCCTGATGCGGATGTAGTTGTACAATGCTGGAGCTGGGTGGAAGCTGTGGGGCTGCTGTCATGCGGGAAGAGGCTTTGCTGAAAGATGCAAGCCACAAGCCATTTCCAGGGATGCTTTCTAGAGGTTGTACCATTGTCTGTGCTTCAGATATTTAAACTATCTGTATAAACACATGGGTATGGATATCCTCTGCCAAACATGGTAACGGCAAATGTGAGGTGGGGTGGGGTGGGGGGGTAGGAAGATGACATCTCTTAAAGAAATACACACACCTAACTGTCGGAAGAGAAAAATAATAAACCCTCAAGAATACTGCAAATTTGCTCAGAAAATCTATACACTGGATGCCCAGTGTTTTAGTCAGGCTTTGAGAAGAGTATGGCTCAGGAGGAGGCTGGAGGGGCCTGAGAACTCTGGGGAATAAGGGACAGGGCAGGTAGTTGGGTCATTTTCCAGCAGTGACCTAGGAGGAGGAGGCAGGGCACAGCCAAACATCAGAGCAGAGTCCAAAGGTCTGAGGGGCCAGAGGTGGAAGGCAGGAGAGGGCACAGATCCAGGGTCACCTCAGGCTCTTTCAACCTCATAGCCTGTTTCCATCCACAGCCTAACCAGATCTCCTCCCTAACCCAACAGGTCGCCCTGGAGGAGGGGTGTACCACAGGCAGGCGTGTACCATGGGCCTGTACCATAGGCAGACACACAAGTCATTCTGCCATTACCCTAATAAGCACGGGGCAAATGGTCATCTCAATACCAGCCTTACGACCCACTCACAAGAACTTACAACAAAAGCAAGAAGGTGCACGGGAGACTAGGCAATGACCTTGTAGCTTCAGGTATCGACCCCAACCTACGTGTGTGTGTGTGTGTGTGTGTGTGTGTGTGTGTGTGTGTGTGTACATATGTGTCTGGGGAGGAGCGAGGCGTGCACCTGTCTGGGGAAGAGGTATTTGTTAAAGACCTCATAAGCATACCTGCGCAGTAGGCAGTCACTGGAGGATACCGGGCAGGGGACTAAGGCGCAGAGCGTCTCCAAGACTTACCTACCTCAGTTAAAGTCGAGGTCTCCCCTGGAGCCAGACTGGGCAGTGCCCCCTCTCTGCCTGCCTCAGCCCCCTCGCAGTTGCTCGCCCATGGACTGCGGTCTTCCCCTGCGCCCCTCCCTACCCTGCCCTCACACTCACTAGCGCAGCGCAGCGCCTGACGCAGCACCTCTCGTCCGCACAGGTCACACCAGCCCCAGCCACTCCGCAGCTCCAGTTCGGCGAAGCAGTGCCCCTCGCCTCTCTCCGCCGGGACGCGGGGATCCTGCGGCTGCTCGAAGATGCTCCGCACGTCTCGGGGCCGGGGCGCTCCAGGCCGCCGCCGCAGTCTCTGCTGCAGACCAGGCCGGAGCGGGCGAGCGGGTCGGGAAGCCCGAGGCTGTGGCTCCAAGTCCCCCCGGGCAGCCCTTCTGGCACAGCGTCCCTCGTGCGCCCCGGGCGCAGTGGAGAGGGGCGCCGGGGCGCAGCGGCGCGAGGGCCGGCCCGGGGGCGGCGGCGGCGGCGGCGGCGGCTTGGGGCCGCTCAGGCTCTGTAGATAGCGCGGCGGTTCTGGGTCCAAGAGTAGCCGGTACGGGCGCTGCCCGATGGCCGGGGACGCCATGGCCATGCCGGGCTAGCGGCGGCGGCGGCGCCGGCAGCTCTCGGCGTCGGCACTGCTCCCGAGTCCGCCTCGAGAGAAGGGAGGCCCCAGACCAGCGCGCCTTTAAAGGGACCGCAGCCTGCAGGGCGGGGCGGGGGCGGGGAGACTTCGGAGAGGCAGGAAGGAAGACCCGAAGGAACAACTGACCCGACCAAGTGGCCGGGGTGGCGGCGGGGGGCGCCTGAGCGAGTGTGGATTTAGGGGCGTCTTCAGGAAGCTGGGGCAGCTGAAGGATTGCGTATGGGAAAGGCTCTATACAGGACAACTCAGCAGAGGCATTCTGTTGGGGGTCGCCTGCCTTCAGCCCTGCCTCCTTCCCTCTCTCATCATTTCCCCCAACACCAGATCCCCCGCAACCCGCACCCCAACACGCCCAGGGGAGGGAGCGGGCCGAAGGGAAGGCTTTAGGGGCTAGCTGAGGATGGGGTCTAGAAAGATTTCCACCGGCTCAGTGTCCGCCCGCCACCCTCCCGGTTTTCACGCCGACCGGAGGGATTTGTTCCCCTGCTGTTCCCCTCTCCGCCGTTCACCGTCCCCTTGCGCGCAGAGCCAGGTGTGGGTAGGGGATGCCCGGCTCCGGCTCGCGGGCCCGCAGCAGCTCAGAGTCCCGTTGGCGCGGAGGGACGCGCGGCGGGGAACGCTTGCCACGCTGATGGCGAGAAGCCGCCTCCGCGACGCGCAAGGCTGTCCCCGCGCCACTTTCACTCTGGATTTCCCCTCTCTCAGCAGCCCTGTCGGGTAGGATAGTCCTTTCCCGGAAGACTGGAGTTATAGTTGTCCTGGGTCCTAGATTGTGAGAACGCTCCAGCGCGCCTGGGTTGGGAGAGCTCTTCTTCCTAAGTCAAACCCGCCTCTCCCCATAGCTGTTCTAGTCATTACTGTGGAAATACATCCACCATCACCACCCCCGACCGCAAAAGCCTTATTTTGTATCCGGTATGGACAGCTCACCTGTGGGGCCCAAAGAGCGATCCCCATCTATCAGTTCCAGATCCAGGGTAACCTGGATATGGAAGCTTCATAACCTCCCCACTCCTCTCGAGTTTAATGCTCTACTGTTACCGCCTTGAAAGCCTTAATAATTTTTGAACAAAAGGCCAGCATTTTCTTTTAGCACTGGGTCCCACGCATTGCGTAACCCGTCCTGACCGTCTCTCATAGATGGGGAAACGGGACTGCTGGATCTTTGAACCTGTGTGTCCCGTCAGACCCACTGTATGACCCTGGACCCGCTCTAGCTTCTACAGTTTCCTTAGCTGTAAATTGGTCTAGGAGTGGGGAGACAGGTAGATGCTTTTCCCATCCTCTCCAGTTCCACCACTCTGACTCAGTGATCACTGACTGTCCTCTCAAAACTTGGGGTTCAGTTTGGTTGATTTAGCAAGAAGTCACCAGCAAATCCACTTTGGAAATACGCAGCCTAAATTCTAGACCTGAGTTGCTCCCTCCACTTCCCAGACCAGAGATGGGTCTCCCCCTAGTGTCTCCTAGGGGAATCTTCGCTTTTGCTTTTCGATTTCCCCTTGGAGGTAATTTTTAGGTAATTCCTAAAATGTCAAGAGTCCAGTGGTCAGGGAATTCCAAACTTGCTTTGGCCCATGGCTTCTCCCTCATGGTGGTGACAATCATGGAATCCTCTGGTCCCCTGGGTCTCACCAGAGGCTGGAGCTTCTCACCTCATGAGGTGGCTTCTGGGTACTTGAGAAGAATGACCCCCAGGAGCCAATAGCACAGTGCTAAGAAGCAGAAGGAGTTGAGATGGGGGAGTGTGAGCCAGAGCCACGCCCTCTGCTCTCCCCCTCCGCTTCTCCTCTCCCCTGTCTCCCTTGCTTTCTCTACATCGGTGGTTTTCGAAAGCTGCCATGCATCACAATTACCTGGAGGGCTTGTTAAATCACAGATTACTGGGCTCCACCCCCTGAGTTTCTGAGTCAGTTTGTCTGGAGCTGAGGTTTGAGATTTTGCATTTTTTTCTTTTCCATTATGGTTATTACAAGATGTTGAGTATAGTTCCCTGTGCTATACAATGGGACCTTGTTGTTTATCCATTCTCTATATAATAGTTTGAGATTTTCCATTTTTAACAAGTTCCCAGGCAGTGTTGATGCTGCTGGTCCAAGGACCCCACTACTTTAGATTTGGTGATAAGAGAATGGGCTTCTCTGCTCTTTGCTCCACAGAGCAGCTGAAGTTCAGTGGGACACAACCGAGAAAAAACCCAATGGGGTGTTATTCTACAATG
The DNA here is from genome assembly GCF_003676395.1 of Aethalodelphis obliquidens. Taxonomy (NCBI): domain Eukaryota; kingdom Metazoa; phylum Chordata; class Mammalia; order Artiodactyla; family Delphinidae; genus Aethalodelphis; species Aethalodelphis obliquidens. Next base: position 3,292,983 of record NW_020837992.1, on the reverse strand, counting down.
CTTTCTGCTGAACGTTGAAAGAGGAAAGCACAGTTCGCCTTTGTGGTCTCTTTTTCCCATCTCTCCCACTTCTTCTGCGAGCACTTTTGTTGCAGAAACCTGTATCGCGTATAAATATTTGCTTGTATCCACCCTCTGTTATCCATCCATCTTCACAGGCTTGAGACTTGTTCAGAGATCACTCCCTCCAACTTTGGGAGAGCAGTGGGCTGGGTGAGGTCCAGGGTGTGGACCAAGCTTGTGCTCTGGTGACAGCTTGGTGTGGCAAGAAGAAGGGACCTGGCAAAGAGTGCATCACGGGAAGGCCAGTTTTGAAATGCCATTTGTGAAATTGCCAACAATCTCCATCTCTGTCCTGTATCCCCCTCCCCCAAGCATGAGTTTGGGCAGCTCAGCCCAGATTCCCAGGAGAGGGAGGCTCATGGGATGAGTGTCTCCTCTGGCCCTGGGAAACTGAGGACCATCTGGAATAATCAGGCATTAACCCCTTTTCCCAGTTGCCTGAGCTGTACAGAAAAATGCTCTGGTTTTGTTTTCCTGCTCCAGCCCTGATTTGGAGGAGTAATACGAGCTGCTGTCAGCACTGCAGAGGGGAGGAGATCGAGCAGGGCCAGAGCCCTACATTTGGCTTCTGGGATGGGAATGGAGATAACATAACTCCATGTAACCAATCCAAAAAGTTTATCAAGTTTATCTTAAGGTTCATCTCCCTGAGCCAAGCAATTGAGGTCGGAGAGGCAGCTGCCTTTTCTGAACCCCAGCAGGAGGCTCTCTGCTTGGAACTTGCCTCTTCTGATGTCATCTTTCCCAGCCCAGTCTACTTCTTCCCCAAAAAAGCATCCTCTCCCACAACACACACACACACACACACACACACACACACACACACCCCATTCCTCCTTCATCAGGGAAGAAGTACTAAATAAACTCCGGTCTTATTATAGGGTTAGGACCTGGGGTAATAATGTCTGATGGCTGAACTTCAAAATTGTTTGGATTGGTCTTTGGTCATGCAGGCCACGGGGGTGAGACCACAGCGTCTGCTAAGATACCTCCACTGGGAGTTTTTCCCCCTTGTTAGCAGATCCTCTTGGCTCAGAACCATTGATTTTTTTTCTGTTTGTGACTCACTCCCAGAAGAGTGGGTGTGTTGTTTTTATTTTTGACCAAAGGGAAGGATGGTGACAGTGAGTTTGAGTGTGTGGTCAGTGTGTGAGGTCACTTCAGAGGTGGTTCCAGAGGCTGTCGGGTCCCTCATTGGGTGAGTTGTTTCAAGGCTGTCCCTTCACCCCCAGGGAGCTTCCCAGTAGGAAGGAAAAGGGGAGGACAGAATGTGGCCTGATCTAAAGGGGAAGTTTCTGGGTTTGTTTGGCTTTGAGGCACTTGAAGTTGCTTGAAATCCCCAAGGAATTTAGGGACCTCCCAGTGATTCTGACAGCACGACTATCTGCATGGGATCAATGGACCTGTCAGGACAGGTTAGGTTACGCTGCAGTAATAAACAACCTCAAGTCCCAGTGCCTGTAAACCAGAGACTTCTTTCTCACTCACGTTACATGTCCTTTGCCTGTTGGTAGGGAGATTCTGTTCATCAGACTCACGCAGGGACCCAGGCTGATCGAGCAGCTACCACGTTGAATGTGGCCCATCACCAAGCCAGAGGAAAACCGAGAGAGCCCAGAGGCTCCTACACCAACCAGCATGGAAAAGCTCCAGTCACTTCTGCTCGCAACTCATTGGCCAGAACTAGTTCTATAACCCACCCTCCACAAGGGGAGCAGGAAGTGCATTCTTTCCATGTGCTCAGAATGGGGAAAGAGCTGGAAATATTTGACGAACAGCACCATTCTCTGCAGTCTTTAAGGGCACAGAGCAATCATTCATTTAACAGGTAATTACCTAATATCCGCTATATCTCAGGTGCTGTTCTAGGCACTAAAGATGCAACAGTGAAGTAGCCATGCTCCTGAAGCTTACGTTTAGTGGGAGAGCCAGGTAATAAACATCCCAACCTAAGTGCAATAGAGCCTCAGGTCATGCACACTGTGATGACAAAGTACAGTGAGGGATAGAAAGCAACAGGGGCTACTGTATTGGATTGGGGGGGGTGTCAGGAAGGACCTCTCTGAGGAGCAGACATTTAAACACAGACCTGAGTGGAGTCAGCCCTTTGTCTATCTGAGCAAGGGTGGCCCAGGATGAAGGAACAGCAGGCACAGCACACCCCAGACTCTCCCAAACTTTGTGAATATGAGTTCGTTCCAAATATGTATTCCCAGACCCTCCCTCCAGAGACTGATTCTGTAAGCCTGGATATTGGCCTGTATTTTCTGTGAGTTTGATGAATGTGACTCACAGACCACGCTTTGGAAACGGGACCAAGGCAGTGGGTAGTGGGATTGTGTGAGCCCCTTCGTAGACATTCGAAGAAAAACGCTCTTACTCTTGTTAGCTACAGGATGACAGCTCTTTGAGCAGCTTCCTTTCCCGCCTGGGCAGCTTTGGCATATAGAGCTCAGCCCCCCCAGAAAGTCAGTAATACCTTCCATTGCTAGACTGTGAGCCGGGACTGTGACAAAACATTGTCAGGGAATTAAAATGTTTGCCACCTGCCATGTGTTATACATATTTACTCTAGGAGCACACATTGAGTACCTACTGTGTGGCAGATACTCTCGGCTTGAATGACCTCATCTTCACGGCAACTCTGTGAAGTGGTCAGCATTCCCGTTTTACAGATGAGAAAACTGACGCTCAGAGAAGGCATGTGACTGGCCCCCAAAAGTGTCACAGTCTGGACTGCAATCTGTGATTTTGCCTTTGCACTGCCCAGCGGGTGTGGTAAAAACAGCAGTGTTTAAAATCTCTGATGTCACTTTGTAGGTGCTGTTTGAAGAACCAGCAACATCTTTCCCCGTTTTCCTCTCTCTATTGAAATCTTGTCCAACTTTCAAAGTCTGGTCCGAATACCAGGCCCTCCACAGAGCCTTCCCACAGTCACTCAGACCTAATTCACGGCTCTTTCTCCCAAGATCCCGCAGCAAGCTGCTTGTGCCTTTAGCATCCACATCGTCCTAACGGGATTCACATTTTGTACAAATGTAGTTTGTACATTTTTTTTCCCTCACTTAGGTCTCGTCAGTCTTTCTGATCCCACTGTGCAGGGCAAATAAGAGGTGCTCATCAAATGTTTAGCGCAATGAAACCTGGAGGCTCCCAACCTGTACCTAATACAGAATTTATCTCTTAATATCCCTTCAAGCTATGGCTTCTGTACCCACGGAGGGGGAGATGAAGGAATTGTCTGGTTCAGGAAGAATAGAAGGCACTCAAAGCCCTGAGGGGGCTGGGTAGAAGTGGGGTGGTGTTGGGAGCTCCATTTAAGACTCATGCACATCCTCCAAAGTTGCTGGTCACTGCAGGGGCATTTCCTGTCTTCACGTGCTAGTAACTGGCTAAGGGTGAGGGCTGGTAGGGTACCATCTCTCCTTTCAGAGGGTTGGGTTGTGTGTCACCCAACACCAGTGCTCTTGTGGGGATCATCTAGGTCCTTGACAGTGCCTGGGGACAAGAGGGCAAACCAGGGTGGGAATGTGATCAGGGACATGAGGGCTGCTGGAACGGTGTCACCATGAAGGGGGGTGGGGTGGGGCTTGTTGTCCAGCAGTTTAGTGGTGTCCTCCATCTGCATTTCAATTATGGAATTTTCCCATCCCCAGCTACTCTGCCAGGCATATGATAAGACTGGTTTGTGTGTGTATGTTTCTTCTTTCTGTGTTGGAAAAACTCAGATATTCCAGGCAGATTTGTCAGCAGCTTTTGCCCTCAGCCAGAGGGGAGGCTCCAAGCCACAGCCACGGACGTTCCAGCACTAAGCCAGTGCTGTGGCAGGCGGCCATGGACCAGAGCAGTGACAGACCAGTGCGAGCAGAGTGGCCTGGACGACCTCCCACTAGAAGCATGTGTGAGTGCATGCACACAATACGCCTGTCTCTCTTCTGGGCCTCTGTCTTGTTCCTCTTATCTCTGCTCCCCCTCCCCTCCCATTGTCTTTCCCTCTCCATCCCTCTATCTCTCCCTTCCTCTCCATCCTTCCCTCCTACCCTCTCTCCTTTCCTCACTCGCAGCTCTTCTCACTCCCTTCTTCTTTCTCTTTTTCTCTCTCGTGAAGCGTGCAGGGAAAGGATCGACTGCTTCAAGTGGCTCCTGGAATTCTGAGCTTCCAAGGAGAATAAACTGAAGCTATTTCAGGTCACACTAGCCCATTCCTTAGCACCTCCCATCGGGGTTGCCTGATTATGGAGTTTTTTGTGAGACGAAGGAAAAAGAAGCCAGGAATTCCACCCTTTACAAAATCACTGAAGCAGTTTGGAAGTGAATCCCTGATGACCAGCTGTGGCGATCCTCTGGGGCTGCCCCTGCTGCAGTGAGGAGGCCCCAGAAAGCAAATGGTGGGCCCAGGAGGAGGGAGGGCACGTCGCTATCCCTTAGACTGGCTTCCCTGTCCTCAGTTGTCAGGTTGGGGGGTGGCGCCTGGTCCAGTGTACCACCCACTGCCCACAGGTCTATACTGGGTATTCACATGTCCTCTGCTGGACACGGAAAACTCTGCCTCAGTATCCTTGAACTTTAGCTTGTGGAAGAATCACTGGGGAAACTCATCAATGATGGCGGTTCCTGGGCCACACCCGTACCAATTGAAATCAAGAGGTGGGTGGGGTCACAGAATCTGGGTTTTGAACCAGAATGCTTGTCTGTAAAGAGGAAACTGCGTAGGGACTTCCCTGGTGGCGCAGTGGTTAAGAATCCACCTGCCAATGCAGGGGACACGGGTTCGATCCCTGGGCCGGGAAGATCCCACATGCCACAGAGCAACTAAGCCCATGCACCACAACTACTGAGCCTGTGTGCCACAACTACTGAAGCCTGCGTGCTCTAGGGCCCACGTGCCACAACTACTGAACCCGTGTGCTGCAACTACTGAAGCCCACGCACCTAGAGCCCGTGCTCCTCAACAAGAGAAGCCACCACAATGAGAAGCCTGTGCACAGCAATGAAGAGTAGCCCCCGCTCACCACAACTAGAGAAAGCCCGTGTGCAGCAACGAAGACCCAACGCAGCCCAAAAATAAATAAATAAATAATTTAATTTCAAAAAAAGGAGGGGGGAAGGAACTGCGTAGATTCTGAGAGAGATGCAAAAACTATCGCCCTGAGGCTCCAGGGCACGGAAAGAGGCACCAGCCCCTCCAGAGCCCCCCGGGGAGCCCGACGTGCGCCTGCTTCCTTCCAGTTGGGCCCCTTTAAACGGAGCCGGCCCGTTTTTTAGAGCATGCGCACCGTGAATCTGAATGCTGCGTGGACTCTTCCCAGATGTTTGTGACTGATCTGAGCCACCGACTGAGCCTTTCTGAGACAAGGGCTCCTGTTTCTCCACCCACCCTACATGGTGGCCTCAGCCCTGGGCGGTGGGGCTGGGAGGGTGTGCAGAGAACCCACGTGGTGTTTCAGGCCCCTTGTGGAAGTACAGAATCTATCCCTACCCATAACTTTGAAAGATATCATCTCCATTTTACAAATGAGGACCTGAGGCATGGGGTTTCAATCCACCCTCCACACGGGCACCCAAGAGTTCTATCTTTAAAATACCAGTTGGACTTCACCTAAAACCCGTTTCTGTGATTCCCTGAGGTAACGCCCAGGTTCCTGCGTGTGGCCCACAAGGAGCTCTTGGATCTGGCCCCTCCCTTTTCCCAACGACCGCTTCCCACTTCAACCTGTTCTCCAGTGACACACACGCTTGTGGTTCTTTCCATGCCTGGGCTGGTGGTGTTCCCACTGCCAGGGGTGCCTTCCGTACCTTCTCTGCTAGGTAACCCTGCTTATCTGCCAAGACCCCACTCTGGAGTAGCCTGCTCCCCAAGTCCTCCCCTGACCCCCTCCCGGCGCCCTGAGCACCCTCCCCTGTGAGGGTGGTGACGCAGTCCCACACCTGAGCTGTGCATTCCTATCTCTGAACGCTCCGATGATACTGAAGGGCCTTTCCCCATCGAGGTAAGCTCCTCCGCGGCAGGCATGGCACCCTAGTCACCCACGTAGTTCTAGCCCCTCGCCCGGGCCCTGGCACACTGCAGGTGCCCGGTTCACATCTGAGCAGCTGAACGGGCTCTTCATTTTAAGTGTCATGTTAGGAATCACTACAGAGAACAGAGGTCGTCAGACACGTGAGGACCTTACAAGGTTCTGGAGGAACTGGACAAGCTCATGGGCCTTGGTCCAGTTCCTTGCTCCCTACTGAGATGGCATCAGAAGCTCTGCAGAACTATTGGGGGGGGTGGGGTCACCCATGTCAGTGGCTCTGCAGCATAGGAACAAATTGAAGCTTTCAAGTATGTCCCCTGCTGGGCTTTGCTCGTGAGATCATAGAGCCAATCTGCACTTGGACTTCAGGGATCCCCTGGCTCCTTTGCTGAGCTCCACCAAGCATGTGGGGTCCAGAAGCAGCCTAGCTGCCAGGGGAAGTCCACTGTGGGACTTCCCTGCAGGGCCATCGAAGAGCCGTGAGTGTCAGCCTGAACTTAACGCAGGCGGAGCCGCCCAGAGGTGGCCCAGTGTCCAGGGCCATTGGAGCCACAGCTGGCTCCTGAGAACCCAGAACCGGAACCCACTGGGCTTAAGTGGCACACATGAAGCCACTTAGGCCTGATGCAAGCAAACCCAGCGACCCTCCCCCGGGTCTCTAGAGGGTGCTGATCTCTCCACAGAGAAGCAGCCCTGAGGATGTCAGACTCCAGGACCCAGCCTTCCTCACCTCCGCCCTGCTGGGCCATTGGAACAGCCTCTGAGGATGTGGAGGCTCCAAAAACATTGTCAGGGAGGATTTCTAGGGTTAGCTGGGGGTAAAGCATAGTGTCTTCATGTTTCAAAGCACAGAGTAGGGCTTCTCACTCTTTTCCCTCCTGTGGTGGGGCTACTTCACTGCATCACCCTTTCCCCATCCCTAGGCTAGGTGGGTAGTCCAGCCCTGGTTAAGGGAAAGCTGGATATATTGCAGGGGAAAGACTAAATCTGCACAGATCTGCATGCCTCACCCCGGCATTATTCTAGCTTCTAGGAAAAATGAGGACTGCTCAGAACAGCCCATAGTACTACTCTCACCTGATATTTAAGGACACAGCCTGTGTTTTGAACAGTGGAGCGGGGGGGGTGGGGGGAAAGGAACAGGCATTTAGATGGTGGATTTGAGGTTAAAAAAAAAAGACCCGGGGCTTCCCTGGTGGCGCAGTGGTTGAGAGTCCGCCTGCCGATGCAGGGAACACTGTCTGGGAAGATCCCACATACCGCGGAGCAGCTGGGCCCATGAGCCATGGCCGCTGAGCCTGCGCGTCCGGAGCCTGTGCTCCGCAACGGGAGAGGCCACAGCAGTGAGAGGCCCGCGTACCACAAAAAAAAAAAAAAAAAAAAAGACCCTTCTCTGTAAGTTCCAGGCCCTCACAGAGCTCCCCAGATGACAGGGAGCAGAAAAAGAGGAGTGGGAAGGCAAGCCCTCCCAGCAGGAGGGCATGGTCCCTGGGCTCCTCTCTGAAATCAGGGCCCATCTAGGGGGAGGCAGGAAGGCAGGAATCAGGAAGCGAGCAGTCCTGCCCCCATTTCCCAATCCTCCCCCTCACAGATCCCCACCCTGTGCAGTGCCTGATTGGTTGCCAAGCACACCCAGCTGAGCCTTCCCACCTCCCAGATGCAGCCCGTGAGAGCCACTCAAACAGAAAGGAATGTCAAGTTTATTTCACTTCTTGAAGATGCGGGCCTTGATTTCCTCAGGGCTCTGGACTTACGGGCCTGTGCTAACTGGCACGGCTACTGTTGACACTGCTGGCTACAAACCCCAGAACCCGGTGGTGCCTCAGAGGGACAGGGGAAAGGGTCCCCGAGACACTGGCATCCGGCCTCGACCACGTGCTTTCTCAGCCTTAGGCTCAGCCAGACCAGAGGAGAAGGGAACTTGGGCTCTGTCATGCCTGGGGCCACGTGTGGTAACCCTCAGATATCGTGGGAGCAGGGAGAGGGCTGTGTGTTCAGTGTAGAACACCTTAAGAGGAAGGAAGACTGAGATGAGGTCGTTTGACCCCAGGAGGCCTCCTCTTCTGTTCCCTGAGGAGTAAAGCCCCGTAAACCAGAGGGGGTGGGAGGGAGCGGCTTTCGGAGCCTCTTCTCCCCACAGCCCGGCCAGGTTCAGCTATACAGGCCAGGGCAACAGAGGAGCTGTACCTGATTCCACGTAAGATTCAAAGGTCAGCCTGGGCAGTGGGGCCAGGATCCAGAGATGGCCTGGTGCCCCACGTCCTGCTGTGCTGCTTCCCGAAGACAGGCAGTGGAAGGTAATGCTGGCAAAACCTCCTGGCCGTCAGGCAGGAGAGAGGTAGGCTGATGAGATGTGACCAGGTATCGTCCTGTGTTGGGTCCCCCAGTGCAGGCAGGAGAGCAGTGTCTGAACGATTCTAATGCTTCAGGATTCCTCGTGCACCCCCCAGAGTTCAGATGTCAGGAGCCGATGGGACCCTACTTAACCTGTAAAGAGAGGCTCAGGTTAACTTCCGCCCAGGTAGAGAAGCCTGCCGACCATACTCCAGGGCCCAACACAATCAACTTCCAGAACACCAAGCCATTCGAATCCTCAGCTCTCCTCTTGTAGCATCTGTGTCCACCGACAGGAACTCTCTGGTTCCCATCCCTGACTACACGTTAGAATCATCTGGAAAGCTTATAAAAATCCCCAAATCCAAGCCGCACCTAGAGTCTCTGGGGACAAGACCTAGGCATCTGTACTTTTAAAAGCTCCCTTGGTGACTCCAATGCAGCCAAGGGTTAAGAGGAGGGGAAAAGGAATTCAGATTGTTTCTTTAGGCTCTTTGGTTACAGCTCTGAACAAGGAAGCAAAAATTCACTAAAATAAAATTTTGAGCTATCTGTAAATAGACTACATATCACAGCGAGAGAAATTTATGTCAGCACTAAAATTATAACTTCCTGCCCCTGAGGGCTAATTTGGAAAGTTTTTCTAAGAAGCTGTCAAATTTCCTCTTTGCAGACATTTAAGAGGATGGGTTCTCCCCTTGCTGGAATGGAACGTGGGATGTCCTCAACCCAAGGACCCTCTGAAACTCCAAGAACAACCATGAGCTCTGCTCCTGGCTTCCCTACCTCCTGGCCCCAATTCTGGCACCCCAGACTGGCGTGACCTCTGGGGAACACCTACCATTTGGTGAGTCCCCCTTCTGGGCACCCTCCCCACCCCAGCACATTGCATATCTCATCCTGTTTAATCCCTGCATTAACACAATGAGGTAGGAATCACTATGCCTATTTTTCAGCTCAGAGCCAAACAAACCTCCCAGGGTCACACAGTTTGTAAGAAGCAGAGTCAGGGTCAAACCCCGTTGGAATCTCTGCAGACTCTTTCCACCGTGCCACTGGTTCCCAAACGGGGAAGTGACAGACATAAGGATGATGGGGAGGACGTGGGAGGTGCGTGCACGCATGCGTGAGCGTATATATGTGTAAACAGGGCTGACTTTCAGGGCGAGGACCATCCTTGATTCTGAGATTGTATTCTTCCTTCTCTTTGGTGTTAAAATGCACCTTATAAAGGGGGACTTCTAGATGGCATGGATTTTTCCCTTTCAATTCTGCTTACTGGGTAATATGAGAAGTTGGTCACTCTGTTATTTTCCAGTTTTCTTTTGTGAATTTTACTGGTGTACAAAAGCCAAAAGGCTGAGCCCTGCTGCATCCGCCAGCATCTTCCCCAGTACCTGCCCACTCCCCGCTGCCCCTCAAGGAAGGGACTCGATCAGGTGATGATGCAGAGTCTCTAACACTGGGCCTGCAGCCCCGCGCAGTTCTCCCCAGCTCTGTGCTGCGTTTCCTGGTTCATCACCATTCTGAGGATGGTCGTAAAGGTGACAGGAGCCGGTTTGCATGGGGCGTGAGGCAGAGTCCATGTTCACAGAGAGCTGGACACAGCCGCAAATCCACGTGCCTCCCAGCCCCCATCTCTGACTGCACCGAGGCGCAAATCCTCCAGACTACGGTGAAAGCCTACACCTGGTGAGGACACCGACTCACCTGTGCACAAGGCTCTGCTGTGACTGGAATATGGGCCCCTGTCATCAAGCCTGCTCGGGGATGCACGGGGCCTGTGCCCCAGGGGCGAGGGCAGTCTGAGGGCCCAGCCTCCCCACTGCCCGCACAGCGGGGTCTCACCCTTCGATGACGCGGTTGTTGTCCTGGAGGTCAGACGCCAGCACCTTCATCTCCTTGCAGAGCTCTTGCATGCTGTCCAAGGCAGAGGCAAGAGAGGCGGCGGTGGCTAAGGCCCAAGTCGCTCTGCCCAGACACCTTCCAGGGAGGCCCCCCTTCCTCTACAGCCCCACCGAGCTTCATTCCTGCCTCCCGGGCCTGGCAAGAGGCGAAGCCCCTAACACACACACACACACACACACACACACACACACAAGCACACACCCCTCTCTCTGGCACTTACTGGAGAACCAGGTCCTTTAGTGCAGGGCTAGGATAAGGAGCTGTAGTGGGTGGTGAGGCCTGAGCCCCCTTTGTTCTGTCCTGCAGGAGCTGGTGAGATAGCCAGTCAAGGATCTGAAAGAACCACACGTTAGTCAGAAAGGATAAGCCAGCTCATGTGTGGAGGGCAGCGGAGGTGTGGGGAGGGGTAAGAAATCCGTGATACAATGGCCCCCAGCCCGCATCCCTGGAGTGTCAGGAATTTCCCACAAGCCCCTCCTTCTCATCCTGGGAGCACAGCTGGCACAAGCACCATCACTGTGTGCGCTTGTGTTTAGGGGTGCAGACTGCCAAGCTCCTGTTTGTGTCTGACCTGCACCTGTCATGACACAGTTGGAGCCAGGAGCTGCAGAGAAGGGGTGGGGGCAGCCCAGCACCATCTCGGAAAGAATGTGCCCTGTGCTAGGGGCTGGGGAAGAGCATGTGGGCCTTGCTCCTTGAAGAACAGCCCTTCTCTGTCCCTGATGGCAAAGCAAGTGGCTTCTCAGAGCGGCCTGAGTTGGTCTCTTCTAGGAGAGCGGATCAGAAGACAAGGAGCGTTCATATCGCCCCCCTCAGTGAGCCTCCCAGGCTGCACAGGGCAGAGAGGGAGATGTCTCAGCATTTTGGAGCCTCTGCCCTTGCAGCGAGTGGCCTTCAGTCTGAGAACACTAGGAACTGCCGTCCACACTGGTGGATCAGAGACCTCCCATCCACACCAGAGTGTTTGGACTTGGTCAAGGGCAGCTCTGCCCCGAGGCAGGGGAATGGCCTGGATGCCCTCCAGGTGCCCGACTGGTCCAGTTCTCCTCAGCAGCCCCGGGGCCCCGAAGCTCCCCACCTTGCTGAGGCTCTCCTGGGCTCCCTGGGCTTCTGTGTTACAGGCGGCCACGGAGCAGCCCACCAGGCGCAGGTGGTTCCTGGTCTCATGCACCACCCTCAAGAGAGCAGAGAAATGTCAGAGCCTGGCCTACTCACTCTCACCGGGGCCCCCCCAGCAGTTCGGTCACCACACAGACACGGAGGAGAGGTTTTCCAGGCGGCAGAGGCTGGAGCTGGTGGGTGCCAGGCACTGGCCTCCCTCGCTGCCTCTGCCCTTCCAGCTGTGCCCTCAGCCCTCACCTGTCCCAGGTAAGGATGCTGATGAGCACTCTGACCGGGGCTAGTGAGGGTCCTGGCGGAACCACAGTGGGAGCTGCGAATACACCTGTGTCAGGCCGGGCCACACAAGCCAGCGAGGGTGAGCAAGGGCCCGGCTCAGGCTCTGGAGAGGCAGGGACCGCCTGCACTGGCACACTTAAAACGGGAACTGCCCACGTTCCCATTTCCAGAGCAGATCAAAGTGAAGACTCTGTTATGAATTCTCTTCTCTCTCTAAGTGGAGGGAGAGAGGAAGAACACTGCCCCACGGCACAAAACATACACCAAGTCCTGGAGGGGTTCGACCAGTGGTCGATCCTCAACTCTGATTACACATTAGAATCACACAAGGAGCATTTAAATACTGCCATCCAAGCCTTACTCCAGACCAATTAAGTCAGAATTTGGGGTGGCTTGGCTGGGGGAGATGGAAACGGTATTTTAATGTAAGGGTAGGTGAGTGTCTGAGTTTCAGCCCCATAATAAGCCCACAGGTCACGTGGGCCACAGAACCAGCAGCACCTGGGAAACTGTCCTCTTGTCTCAGGAGGGGAAGGGGGAAGGCGCTTGTCTGAGAGGCAGAAGCCAAAACTCCTATAAGGGACAGTGTGCAAGGGGGGTTCTACATAAGGGCCTCTGCCTGCCCCTGCTTCCCAGGCCACTTGTCCTCATCCCAGAGGGATCTTGTGTTTTCCCCAGAGAGGGGGCTTCTGAACACAACCACCTGGGACATGGAAAGAATCTAGATTTTAGAGGCAGTCATACCCATGTGCCAGTCCTGGGTCTGCTATTTACTAGCGGTGTCGTATTAAGGAAGCAACCTGTTCTCTGGGCCTCAGTTTCCTCATCTGTGAAATGGGGTGATAGTATCCACTGCATAGGGTAGACATTGCGGGATTAAATGAGTTAATGTATAGAAATCACCCAGCATCCTACCTGGTCCACCCGGGGCCAAAAAACCACCCCCCCCTTTTTTTTTTTTCGCTTTTGTTCTTTACTACCACCTCCCTCTCAGTCGGGGCTCTGCAAAGCCCAGGGCTGTCTGGAGCCAGGAAGGGCCAGGCCAGGAGGGCCCTGGGGACCATGAGTTCAAGAGTGAGGGCCAATGTTACCTCATTCTCTTGCCATGCGTGACCAGGGATGCCTGGTACTTCTGCACACGCTCCTCCTGGAACACCTGCAGGAGCCTTTTGGCTAAATGACTAAAATTCACCCTGAAAAGACAGAAACAGAGGCACAGAGATGAGAAGCCAGAGCCACCTGAGCACAAACCTAGCATCCCTGGGTCTTCATCACCCAAATGTCCAGCCCCTGGCTCCACAGCAGGGCCGCCTCTCCCAAGGCGCCCATCCCACTTAATGTGCATCATGGCGAGCAGAGTGGCTGGCACAAAGCAACTCCAACAGAGGGATGTGGGAGAAGGACAGTGGACCTCTGGGAACACACACGCTCTTGAGCTCAGCCCCCAGAGGAAAGGAGAGATGGTCGTGTGTGTGTGTGTATGTGTGTGTGTGTGTGTGTGTGTGTGTGGAGTCAGGGGTGGGGGCAGAACTGGGGGAGTGAGTCCCCAAAAAAGCATAAAATCATGGAGGACTTCCTGGAAGAATAGAGTGTCCAGGAGACAGAGAAGCAGAGGGAAGCCCAAAGGAGAGTCCAGGCAGAGGCCAGAAGTAGAAAGTAGTAGGTGGTAAGTCAGCGAGGACACCTAAGGAAGGAAATCCTTCAAACAATCGTGTTCATAGCAGAAGTCAGTCCAGTTCCATCACGACTGCTGCTGAGAAACCACCCTCCCCTGGCCCCAGACAACCTTCCCCAGAGGCAGTCAGCCCCTTTCCTCCTGCCCAGCTGTGGCCTGGGCTCAGGGCCCTTTACCACCTCTTGTCTGGCACAAAGACTCGCTCTGCCCTGGTGATGCCCACCCTCCTGCTCACCCGCCTGCCAGGGGGACAGGCACTCACTTATCCAGCTTGTGAATCTGCTCCTCGTTGTAGCCAAGCCCTGAAGGAAACAGACAGGGCCAAGGTCACCTATTCAAGCAGTCAACAGAACCGAATGGCGCAAGGGTTGGCAACAACTGCAAAGCGAAGGCAGCAGCCTGGGCTCTGCTCCACGGAGCTCACAGCCCAGCGGAACCAGGAAGGACAAACGGAGGGAAACAAGCACCCAAGACACTGCATTATGACCAGGTAGGGGTCCACCTGGGCCAGGCAAGCCCGCAGTGGAGGGAGTGGAGGTAGGGAGTGGAGGGATGGTGCTCGGGGAACACTTCAGGTGGACAGTGGTGGATGAGACGGGGCTTGAAGGATGTGTGGTCAGCCCTGACCCCTCATCCAATCCCCTTCCCAGCGTGGCTGATGCCTACAGCCTATTGACCCCATCCCTGAATACTCAGGCTGCAGGCAGAGCCACCTGGGCTCTGCAGCAATGCGCTGGATAAGCCAGGCCACCACCCTCGACCTCCGCTTTTCAGCCCAGCCACTTCTGCCAGAAGGAGAACTTTTGCCAGTAGGGCTGAAGTTTTCACTACCTTGGCAGCTTCCTGATGCTCTCTGCGCTAGGGAGATGCTGCCCCCTCCTGGGCTTCAGGGGAATGGCCTCTGAAGGCCAAGATGAAGCGATGAGGAGATTCACCTTGCTGCCTGCCCCCACCACTCCCCTAATAGCAGAATCACCTCCCTGGCCTCTTGGTCCTGGGCCCTGCGCTCAGCCAGCTGACTTATGAAGTCCAAGCGACTGATCTGGGATGAGGCCCAGCTCTGCCTCCTCTTAGCGGGAGGCTATAGGCAAGTGATTTTTGCCTCATTCATCACATGTAACACACAGGATGGGTGTGAGGGTAAAGTGAGAAAGTGCCCTGAAAACGATGGAGCATTTTCCAGAATGGCATCTTTCCACACCCCAAGTGTTGGCGGTTAAGTGTTATTCTTCCCGGTTCATTTTTAACTTTAATAAAGGACTCTTGCAAACCAGTACAAATCAAACTCTTTTTGAGGCTGTAAAGTGGGGTGGTTTAAAGCACCTGGACCTAGGTTGCTTGGGTTACTTAACCTTCCTGTGTCTCAGTTTCCTCATCTATAAAACGGGGAGGGTAACAGTGTCTAGAGCATTAAATAAATTAAGAACATGCAAAGCCCATCGGACTGTGCACAGCACATGGGAGGCGCTCAGAAGTGTCATGGTCACAGGATGACGGAATCCCAGTGACGCAGGCAGAAGAGCCTCTGAAGGTCTCCTAAAATCACAGCAAAGGTGGCCAACTGGGTGTTAGGCCAGCTTCTTGAGCCCAAGGTCCCCCTGGTTTCAGGGAACATGGGAGTCTCAGTTCTCCTGTCTCCTGTGATGCTCCCCCTCCAAGGTCAGATCCAGAGGCGGGACTGAGTTTCCCATCTTCTAGAATCTGCACGTCCAATGCGGTGGTCGTGTGGCGGCTGAGAACTTGCAATGTGGCCAGTACGGCTAATGTGACTGCTCACCTGAATTTTTAATTTTAATTGAATGAATTCGACTAAATTTAAAAACTGAAGCAGTGTACAATGTTTCTTCCCCATCAAACACAGCTTTATTATTTTGGTAAGAGTACATTTCATTTTGTTAAAAAATGAGCTTCCAAATAGAGATGGCCAATGAGTGTAAAACACACGTGGGATTGTGAAGACTTAGCACCAAAGAGAATGTAAAGTATCTCTTTAATAATTGTTTCTATTGATTACACGCTGAAATGACAACTTGAATATATTGCATTGTATCAAATATGTTATTCAAATAAATTTCACCTGTTTCTTTCTACTTTTTAAATTTTGGCTACTAGCAAACTTAAAATTACAAATGTGCCTGGCATTGTATTCCTATGGGACAGGGCTTTTTAGATAATCCTAGGGACAGAAGAGAATTTGCAGTCAGGCGCAAGCCCTCAAGTATGGATTTCCTGCACATTAGGAAATGCTGGGGGGCATGGGTGGGCGAGAGTGTCGGTGGTCGGTTCCTGGAGTGTTAGCTCCCCAACCCCGAGAGTCACCTGGAGCCTCCCCAGGCTCCCCTCACAACCCCCGCTGCCATCAGCCCCAGCCCTGGGTTCGACCCTCCCCTAGCCCATGATGGGCGAGAAGCTTCCCATCCCTGGGCCTGTAAATGAGCTGCCCCTGCCCAGAAGGTCTTAGTGAGGCTCCGTAGATAATGCAGGCCAAGTGCCTGGACTCATGACTCCATGGTATTTCTCCCGATCCTCCCTTTTCTGGAAAGCCTGACTAACACTTCAGTGAGCCGAAGTCACAACGGATAGGGAAACACTCCTTAAACTGTAAAGTGCCCTGCAAAGGTGAGGGGTCTCTTTCAAGGCCACCACGTCTATAGCATCCAGGCCTCAGCTGAGCCCCGATGTGGCAACAGGCAAAGGTGGAAAGGCTTCATGTCCCTCACTGGGGTGCAGGCAGCGGCCTTGCCCTAGACCAGCGGCACCCGGGCACCACGGAGTGCCACCCGCGTAGTGGGCCTCCAGCAGCGCCACTGGATGGAGTGTTAGGGACAACCAGCTAACCCAAGGGAAGGAAGGGGGGAGGGAGGGGAGAGCATGAGGAGTGTTTTGCTCTCCCTGTGGCTCACCTGGCCTCATCCTGGATTTCTTGAACTGTTTGTAAATGAGATACATCTTGTCCAAACAGCACTGAATCTGCTGGATGCTGTGGGCACGAGACAGGGACCAGGTGATGGAAGAATCAAACAGCACAGGTAAAGGGTGAGGGAGGGGAAGGGATGGCGGTGGGAGGAGGGAAGCTGTCTCCCTGCAATAGGAGCCTCACTGCCATAGTTTTGGGGGCCAATCTGGGAGTGACTCTTCTGTTTCTAAACTTGTTTGAGGTACCCTCGGGTTAGCCATCCAGTCACCTCTCATTCCTGTGTTTATTCTTTCTCGCTTTCACACACACACACACACACACACACACACACACAGGAAGAAGCCAAGCAGGACAGGCGACAGGAAAGTGGCCTTTGCTACACAACAGGGCTTGAGAACAGGCTCCGGGAAGGAGCCTTGGACCCTGAAACAGGAGAGCCTGGCGGTGGCAGCTGCGTGTGGGAGCAGAATAGGAACTTCTCTTCTGTCACCTGGCAAGGGCAGAAGTCGTGCTTTCTGAGAATACCCAATGCCTGGTACATAGAAGGGACTTCAATCATGAATCAACAACCCTTGTTTAAAACAGGAATGAATCAAGGTCTTTGGTCCTGCCTGCAGGCAGGGGAATTCGGGACATGACCTCTCCACCCTCTTGGCCTGGGGTTTAAGGTCATTATTGTTTCTTCCTTCCCCTTTTCAGGATACAAACACTTTGTCTGAGATGTTGGGAGTGTTTGTGGGTGGGGGGTTATCCCTCATCCTCGGGCCTATTTAGCTCCACTTCTTCCCTGCAGCTCCTCCCAGGACCCTGTCTCAGCTAGTTCTGAAGCTGGACTTGGGGCACAGCCCAAGCGTGTTCCCAGGACCCTGCGGACCCCAGACTCCTGCCCTCCTGGAGCCTGGGGTGGACAAGACCCCAGGTCCAGTCTTTATCCAAAGGGCTTGAGCCAGATGTATTCCAAATTCAGAACTATCTTCTGATTTGAGAAAGGTGGTCCAGTATACATACACTATACTGTGGAATTCCCTCGGAGGGCATGGTCTGGGGCAGTACTCCCTCATCACATACCCTCAGTCTTCAGAGAGCTGACAGAATATTCACCCTAAGTGAGATAAATAAAGACTAGGAAGGGCTTCGTGGCAGTTGAGGTCAGGTTTTACAGCCAAAACAGCGAAGAAACACCCTGTGGTTTTCAGAGCTTTCTGAATTCAGAACTGAGGACCGGGCGTGCAGATCTGCCAGGGCGCTGACTGCGGGGGGTGTGGGGCTGTTCCAGGAGCCGGACCACGTCCAGGTCAGAGCAGAGCGGGAGGCAGGGGCTCCACACACCGGGCTGTGAGGGCAGGGGTGCTGGGGATTTTTCTGTCTGTTTAAAGGGAGACTGGGGATTCAGATCTCGAAAATCCCTGGCGCAGGCCAAGCACGTAGGCTTTGGAGGTAGGCAGACCTGACCTGGAGCCTTACGTCTGGCATTTGTCATTTATTGCCTTGTGTCTTGGGGCAAACTAAGCTCCCTGAGTGAGCTTCCTCACCTATAAAAGGAGCATAAGAGTAGTAGTATCGTTATTGTTTTGAGGATTAAATGATAGAAGTAGGAGGACCTATTCGAGGGTCTGACGCAGAGCAAGCGTTCAGAAGAGGTAGGGAACTCAATTATTCTTTTATTTAGAACTATTGCACCTGCTAATATTTGTAATTCACTCTCTAACTCCCAGGTGGAGGCGGGACCCCAGATCTTTTTCTCCTTCTGGCCAGTCTCATGGAAGGGTCTTGTACATTCCTGGATCCCCTACCCCTAGCCCCAGGCCCCAGCATCCTTGCCAAGATAAGGGAGAAGGCAGGCTGACTCCTAAAGAGGCTACTGGGCCTTCTGTGCACCCCCAAACCCCCCCACCAAGAAGAAAATCTCACAGACCTTCTGTCCGCATGTACCTGATCCCGGTTCTTCATCAGCTCAGAGCTCAGGTTGCTCAGGGTCATCTTGGTCTCTGTGATGTTATGGGAACATCTGGAGAGGACCTCAGCCAACTGCGGGACACAAAGGTAGACCCCCGTGGGGGCCTCAGCTGGAGGCTCCGATGGGAAGCCTCCCCACACCCCACTCTACGCCTGACAGCCCCTCACCAACCCCAGCCTCACTCACGGTCCGCAGCTTGGACCTCAGCTCTGCGGCCCTCTTCAGTTCCTGGATCTCAGGCACCCCAGCCACGTTGCTGAACCTCGAGGGAAGGGTTAAAATCGACGTGAGGAACAGGACAACCAGACACCAAGTGTGTCTTGGATTGGATCCTGGTTGGGATGAAAACAGCTAGAAAAGAACACTTGGGGGCTTACCAAATTTGAGTATGGATGGGTACTACAGAGGAGATGGAATGTTTTGACACAGAGGGGGCAGAGATCATAAGCTGAGAAAAGCAGGTTATAAAACAGCAAGTAGGGCTTCCCTGGTGGCGCAGTGGTTGAGAGTCCGCCTGCCGATGCAGGGGACACGGGTTTGTGCCCCGGTCCGGGAAGTTCCCACATGCCGCGGAGCGGCTGGGCCCGTGAGCCATGGCCGCTGAGCCTGCGCTCCGCAATGGGAGAGGCCACAACAGTGAGAGGACGGCGTACCACCAAAAAAAAAAAAAAAAAAAAAAAAAAATTCAGGTTCCGCTGTGGGAGGAGCTAGTGGCTTCGGACCTTAGAAGAACCGACAGGTCTGAGCATGTTCAGAAAAGAATGAGATTGTGACGCATGGGAGCTGGGAGGCCTCCGAGGTCATCCAGTCCCCTCATTTTGAAAATGAGAAAATAGAGGCCCAGGTAGGAAAGGCGACAATGGTCTGAGGCTAACAGTGAGTTAATGAAGAGCTTGGGCCGGGCCTTCTGACCCTCGGCCCAGCGCTCTTCCTCGTGGGAGAATGAAACAGGCCTCAAAGCAGGCACTAGCCTGACCCTGAGCTCTCCACACCCACCACGCCTCGGAGGAGGCCTTGGAGCCAGAACTGGAGACACAGCGGCCAGCAGACCCCAGGACTCCAGCCCTGGGGCTAGCCTGTCGCTCTCCACACTCGTCAGCCCAGGGAGGGTGGGCAAACAACCAGATGCTCTCTCTATATATTTCTTTCTCACTCAAGAACCTAGAATAGATCCTTGTTGGTCATGTTAGCAAGGTCCAACCTCTCCTCTGGACCCTAGGACCTGCCTGCACTCTCCCCTTCCCTCTGTCCCTCTCCAGTTCCACTCTGGGACATTCTCCACTATGACTGTGGCTTCAGCAAACCTCAGCAGCACCTCCCCACCCCTCCAGTCACGTCTCTGCATAGGGCCTTCCCACCCCAGGTATTTGCTCACATTCTGGCCTTGACAGCCTCCCTTCTTCCGGGTCTTCCTGGCTGCGTCTGCCCATCTCTCGTCTCCCTTTACCCAACCGTCCTGCCATGCGCACATGCTGGGGAAGGGCTGTCCTCCAGGGCCGTCTGCAGGCCTGGGGCCACATCCAGCCCTGGAAGCCCACTCTGTGCCTGGGCAGATGTCTTCTCAGAGGGACTCCACCACAGCGCTGCTGGCGGATCCTGCCCTCTGCAGCCCCTCTTCTCTGTCCCCACTTGAAGGTGGCTCAGCCATGCCGGGGGCTCATCTGGAGACTCTCCTCCCTGCCTGGCCACCACCCTGTCTACCCCACGGTCAGTGTCGCTGCTGCCGAGCGCCAGGTGGAGGGCAAGTCTGCAGTGAGTCACCCTGCTCCTGGGAAACTCCCAGGACCTTCCTGAGGACAAGGGCTGTGGGACGTGACAGGTAGGACACCGGGCCTGTTTGGCACAGTCTCTGCTCTTCTGCCACCACCTGTCACCGGGAGAGGCTCCAGCCACCATCAGCTTCCCTGGGCCACAGGGCTCCCACCTCTCACCTGTACCGTAGCCCCTGCCGCCTTCTCAGCAGCGCGCTGGCCGGTGGAGTCTTCCTGCTTATCTCCAGACCCTCCAGCTTGATGTCCTCCTCCCCAGTCTCTCCCTTTCTGTAACCCACCACGCCTAATTAGCCCAAGTCAGAGGAGTGGAGGGTGTGGATTTCCAAGGACTGGGGAAGGGGATCCCGGGAGGCGGGGACAGTTTCAGGCCCAGAGGAAGCAGGAGGAGGTGTGTGGAGGATGAGACCGCCTAGGTCTCCATCCTGTCAAGTCCAGGGGACCGTGTGTGAGTGTGAGTGCTTCTCCCAGAGCCCTCTCCAGGGCCTGGTGCAGGTGAGCAGTTTAAATCTTCAGAGGGGGGACTGGTAGGACAGAGGCCCCTTCCTGGGGCAGGGAGGCTGCCTCGGTACCTGGCGGGGCAGTGCCCTCACAGGTCCGGCCCCCTGAGGTGAGGGACTGGCTGGTGGGGGCAGGGATGGGGCGGGAGCGCCCTCTCCGTTCTAGCATGGCAGGGAAGTCGGGAGCTCTGGGTGGGAGGGGACAAGGGGCATTGTTGGAAAGATTGGGGTGAGGAACAGACAGAGAGAAGGGCTGATGGGTCTGAGCGGGGCTCATGCCGGCCGCAGCCCCCACCCTGGACGGAACACCTACCTCTCAGTGCCGAGGCTGCTGCTGAGGAAGAGGAGGGCCATCCTCGTGACCTCCAGCGTCCGCCTACACGTGGCCTGGAGTACCTCCCTGCCAAGGGGAGCCTGAGTCAGAGCTGCTTTCTCCCAGGGGACTGAGGGCACTGTGCCCACAGGCACAGCCCCAGGGCGGTGTTGGAAGGGGTCTGGGCTGCCTGTCCTACCCTGCCCACCCTCCTTGCCCTCCCCACCCAGCCCTTGGGGGTACTCACACGAACCAGTGCAGTCCCCGAAGCATCAGCTCCTGTCCTGTCAGCAAGGCCTGTGCCAGCCGCAGGGCCTGGTAGCCGGCACCCAACACACCCTGAAACACAGAGGTGGGCAGGGTCAGGTCCCGTACCCCGAACCCCTGCATGAACTACCCCCTCCCTGCCACCTGGGGGCAACCCCTCACCTTGGCCGTGTTGTAATCTGACTGCAGGTCCACTTTGGGGACAAACTTGGGGATGTCCAGAGCAGCTGCAGATAAAGACCTGGTCTGAGGGGGCTGCCTGTCCGGCCCCGGATGAGGTCTGAGCTCATCATTCCTTATTTCCAGCTTACACTCAGCCCTCGCCACCTATCTGCCACCTCAAGCTTTCCAACTCACCTAGAGCCCCGACCTTCTAAGCCTTAAAGGCACTCAATGTGCTTCTTTACAATTGCAGTCCCTCACTGCCCCCTTGTGTCCACTCTGGAGAACTACAGCCTCATGCCCAAGGCCCCATCTCAACAGCAGAAAATAGGCTAAAAGCACCCCTCACACTCCGGGGTTTCAAGGTCAATTCCCCTCCCAGCCTTGGAGACCCTGAAGAGGAGGCATCATTCAAATGAGAAGGAGTGATATTTTTGCTAGAACGTGGAGGACAAAGCTCGGACCCCTGACCACCTTCTCTTCTCTCCAGCAGCTTAGGCTCCTGCTTCCTCCAAACCAAACTATTGGAGGCTTCCCCACCAACCACAGACTGTGGAGACCACATTGAATCCACATCTCCCTGTTTCCATTGTAGTTTCTTTCCCAGATCTTTGGACGCTGCGAAGCAGGTTGGGCAGGCCACCAGCCCGAGTCACATGGCATTTCAGAGGCGTATGCAGAATTAGAACCCAGATCTGCCTTCTACACCCTGGGGACCCAAAGAAACACCCACAAGAAAATGAATCAGTATCCTGGATTATAAACCCCTGCCCCTTGGAAGAGAATGTGAGGAGGAGAAAAGATAAAGCCTGGGTGGCCCTACTCACGGTCCCTGAAGGCCAGCCCCTTGGGGGTCTCGCTGACCATGCTGAACAGGGTCAGGGGGCTGCTTGCTGTCGTGTGGGCGATGTGCTGTGCTGAGACGCTGGGCTCGAGGACACAGAGGTGACCCTCAAAGAGGTACTCCTGGTGCTGGGGGGCCACGTTGGTCTGCTTGTACACGGCCTCCAGAAAGATGGCTATCCTAGACACACCAGAGGCAGAGAGAGGGGAGGGGGAGGGGAGGGCATGTCAGCAGGCAGGATACAGGATCAGGGTGACCCGAAGCCCAGCTAAGACTTTGGGTTCTGCTTTTCAGAGGGAGGGACTGTGTGATTTTTTCTCTAGGGCGGGGAGATGAAGGACAGAGCTCATGTCTTATAGTGGATGGAGACAAAGTGGGGATAGAACTCAAGAAGCCTTCACATCTCTTCCTGCCACACTTCCATTAAAACTCACCTAGTCCCATAGCATGCTCCAGAAATACAGGATTCCATGAGTAATACACTGGGGAAATGCACGGCCACACACACACACACACACACACACACACACACACACACACACTCACACACACACCCCTCAGGAGATCTATAATGCATCAGCTTTATAAAGTTTGCCGAATCTCTCAAGTCCAGCAGCAAGGAGGCCTGTTTAACGTTAACTTGGTGGAACTAGTATTTTTCCAAAGTAAGATTGGACCCAGAAGCTTCCAAATCTAAACTGCCCACAGAGCGCTGCCCAGGACACGCCCCTGTGCTTGGGGAGACAAGGCTCGCGCCGCCCTCGCTCGCGCCCACTCACGTGTTGTGCGCGTGGATGTAGACATGGTGCACGACGGCCTGCGGCAAGGAGAAGACGTGGACGACAACTCGCTGCAGGATGTCACTGGTCTCCGCAAAGAACTGGTCGAAGCCCCAGCACTTGGCCTGCTCCACCTCCAGGATGTTGGCCAGGATGGGCACCAGCTGGCTCTGCAGCCCCCTGCCCCCCGGGACATGCAGACTGTCAGGGGCCGGGGCCCGGAGTTGGCCTCCTCAAGTAGGTAATAGGGGCCTTCCATGAGAATGTCCTGAAGGGCCAGGGCCAAGGGGTGGGATGCAGAGGAAGAGCTGGAAGGGTCTTCCAGCATCCAGATGGAGAAACTGGGGCTAGAAAGGGAAAGTGGTGTACCCAAGCTGCCAGCACACAGGGTGCTCCGCCGGGCCAGGCCTCAGCTGAGAGAAGGACATCGGCCCAGACTTGGGTCTGTGTCTGCCCCTCCCGCAGGGTCCCACTCACATGGACAGCTGACAGGTGATGGGAAGTGTGTAGCTCCACTCCAGGGGCCCGTTCTCCAGCCTCTGAGTGCCTGCGATGGCCCCGGCTGGCTTCTCCGTGGTGATCCGGTACCTGGGGGGAAACAGGACCAAGGCAGCAGGAGCCTCCAGCCCATCACACTTCAAGGGGTGATGGACTCAGCCCGGAGGGCTCAGGGCACTGGGGCAAGTCACCCAGCTGCCCCGAGGCACCCTGAGAATGCAACTGAGAGTCTGGCTAGCAGTCCTGATGCTCCCAGTCAAGTTCTCCACGCTCTCCTCTGTCCATTTCCTCTGCCCCCTCACCACACATCCGTGCCCACCTGCCTCCACACCTGCGCCTGCACTGCGCTCGGCCCCCGTAGCCTCCCCTCCACCTCACTATTCCAACCTCCCCTCCCTCCAAAGTCCAGCTACCCTGACAGCCCCCATCCAAGTCACAGCTTGACCCCTGAGCTGAAGGGGCATGGACCTTCCTGCAAATCCACTTTAAATCTCTTTTGCTCTGGGTCTCCAGCTACTTCTGTATCAGACAGCAGAAAACCATGAGGGAGCCGGGACTTGGGATCAGGAGGCTAGGTCCTTGCCCTTCCCCTTTGCCCCTGGCAGGCTCTGCAACCTTGGCCAAGTCGCTCTGGGAGCCTCAGTTGAGATGTGGTGAGCCACAAATGGAGGGGGGTGCTCAAGGGAAGCCCTGAACTAAGTTCTCCCGTCAGGAAGGGACAGGGCTCAGCCTCTTGTTTGATGGACTGATATCCAAGGATCCAAAAGGAGCCTGCGTCGGGGGCAGACCAGGAGGACCGTGGAGTCAGAGGCAGAATAGGGGACACAGCAGGGACTAGAAGGGAAGGCCCGGGGTCCGCCCCTTCGCCCGCTGCCCGGTGGCCCACCGTACATGATCTCCTTGTTGCGTCGGGGCCCTCCAAAGGGGACGAAGGGCAGGCTGCCAGTGGCCGCATGGTACAGGGTCACCCCAATGCTCCAGAGATCCACGGCGACCCCAAAAGCTTTCTGTTGGGGCTTGTGAAGCACCGCCCGCTCATACATGTCAGGGTGCTGCAGGAGGGGGAACCAGAGAGCTGTCGTGGAGGGGGAAGGGGGCAAGCGCCTGAGCACACCCCATTCAGACCCCCTTCTCCCACCTTCAGGAGGAAACAGAACCGTCAGAATGCATCTCCTTTGTCATCTCAGAAATGGGTGTGGCATGTGCTTATCCAAAGCACCCCTTCCCCCCAACCCCAGCCTCTGCCCTGGGGGAAGAGGTGACCACCAGTGCTCCATCCTCCATGAGTATCCTATCAAGGACTCAACTGAACAGGGAGGCCTGGGCAGGCTGCAGCATTGCCTTTCGGCCTTAGAGAACAGAACAAATTGTTCTGGTTGGGGATAGGGGGTGAGAGGTAACCCTGCTGGACACAGGGAGATTGGACAGAGCCCCTTGGAGGGGCACTGAGAGTCACACGGTGAGGGGCAGCCAGCTGCAGGGGAAGCCCTCCGCTCGGGCAGCGGGTCCCCCATGCCCGCTCACCAGGTACTCCTCGGTGCCGTAGACCGAGACGAACTTCTCGTCGTCATCCAGCTCCCGGGCTGCCCCAAAGTCCGTCAGCTTGTAGATGCTCTGCCCCTCCTCCCCGACCAGGCGCATGATGTTCCCGGGCTTGATGTCTCGGTGGACGATGCCGTTCTCCCGCAGGTGGTTCATGCCGGCCACTGGGACAGAGGGAAGGCTGCTTAGTGGCTCTGGCCAGGGACAGCCCAGTGTCAAGGCTCATCTCGGGGGAAGGATCCACATAGACAGAGAGTGGCAACTCACGGGCCACCGGGGCCACAGGAGCAGCAGGAGAACAGAGACAGGCACAGAGCAAAGGATGGGGGTCCCAAGGAGGTGGGGTGTCGAGGTCCCATTGGGGTTCCCTAAGAAACTGAGAGGAATGGTGGCTGTGTCTCCCAGAGGAGGGCACTCTCCTCCCTACCATTTTTTAAAAATTATTATTATTGTTGTTAATTGCGGTAAAATATATCTAACATAAACTTTACATTTTAACCATTTTTAAGTGTACACATCAGGGGCATTAAATGCACTGACATTGTTGTGCTACCATCACCACCATCCACCTCCAGAACTTTGTCAACTTCCCAGACAGAAATTCTACCTATTAAACACTCACTCCCCATCCCCCCACCCCAGCCTCTGGCAATCACATTCTACTTTCTATCTCTATGGACCTGACCTCTCTAGGTCCCTCACATAAAAGGACTCATATAGTAGTTGTCCTTGTGTGGCTGGCTTTTTTCACTCAGCACAATGTCTTCCAGGTTCATCCATGTGTCCTTTCTAAGGCTGACTAGTATCCCATCATACGTATATCCCATATTTTGTTTATCCATTCAGCTGTCTGTGACATTTGGGTTGTTTTTGCCTCATGGCTATTGTGAATAATGCTGTTATGAACATTGGTGTACAACCTCTTTTAAATTTTATTCTGAAATTGGAGTTTTAAACTGCTGATTAGCAGGAATCAGACACTTGGGTTCTGTCTGTTCATTAGCATCTGTGCCAGGTCTGTGAATGGGGAGCCTCTTAGCTTCCAATGTTCTACTGTGTTTGGATACTTGTTCCAGAAATGCCATACCCCTCTGGGACTTCACCTGCTGCTGAGGGCTGGGTCTGTGGCTGGCCTGTGGTGGGGAGGGGGGTCCCTGGTGGGAGTCAGGGAGGGGCTTACCCACACAGCGCAGCACCACCAGGAACTCGTCCTCGGGCAGCCCAAAGGCGTTCTCAGGGCTCTCCAGCACACTCAGCAGGCTGCCGCTGGAGCAGTACTCCATCACCAGCACCTTCTGCCGGCTGCCCCCCTGTAGGGGACAGAGGGAGGCTTGGGGAGGAGGGCGCTTCTTCTCCCCTTCCTCAAGACAGGGTGGCTCACCCTAGAGCCCAAAGCCCCCATTTCTCTAGGTCTCCGCTTCCAGCTGGCCTTCCTTCCTTCGGCCTCAAACTGAGCCCAAGGTCACCTTTTTCAGGAAGCCTTCTTTGATTAGGCCTCACTCCCCATCCTTACTTTGCCCCCAGGCCCCTGGCACCCTTTACCCCTCTCTGGCCAACATTCTGGCCGACCTGCAGATGAGCATGTGCCCAAGTCTCTATTATTATGTGACCTGACCCTTCCCAGCCTGTCAGAGTCGAGGACAAGACCGTCTTCCTCTGACCAAGCACTGGACCCACCGTCTCCTCCACCGCAAAGAGCTTGATGATGTTCTGATGGTTCAGCTTCCGCAGGACCTCAAACTCCCTCACCTGCACCTCGCGGGGTCGCAGGTAGCTGGCCGTGTTGAAGACCTTCACAGCAACCAGCTCCCCGGATTTCTGCCATGGGGGATAACATAAATGGCATCCCTGCCCTGGGAGCGCACCCCCTCCCAGGCCTCCGTTCAGCCTCTCCCGCCAGCCTAACCCCAGGGGTGAGCGAAGGCAGCCTGGTTGGGGCTGGGGGCTCCCACCCTCAGCTCCTTCCCCTCCTCAGAGGGTGCACAGCCTGTCCCGCAGCACTGGGAGATGACAGGAGCTTGGCACCCCTGGGACCCTGCAGGGGATGGTTTGTTGTTACTGCTACTGTCGCTATTGGCAGTAACTACGGTGGTAGCTAATACTCCTTGGCCTTAGCAGCAACGTTCTGTCTGGCTTCAGCTCTCAAGTACAAGATAGTGCCGTGCGTCTCGTATTCAGTGCAGCTCTCCGTCAGAATAAAGGCAGGATAAATCCAAACGAGTCCCACTTCCCACCTCTGCCGTCCCTAGATTTGCTGCCACCTCCCCTGGATGTTGGCTCGTGTCTTCATCCCTTTCTCTCCAGCCCCCAACCGTGCCCGACAGAAGCTTCACCCCGAGGAGCCCTCTTCAGATCCCCACGCCTCTGCTCCACTTCAGAGGGTGCAGAACCGAGTCAGAGAACCCTGCCCAGCCAGCTCACGCCACCCTTCGTGCCCACTGGGGGCCGACTTCCTGGCTGCGAGGGGGCCGGGGTGGGCTGGGCTGCGTCCTACCTTGTTTCGGGCCTTGTACACACTGGCAGTGGCCCCCTGACCCAGCAGGTCATCCGTGTGCCACAGGTAATTGACGGTGCTCTGCATCTCTTGCTTCCAGCTGGCCGGCCACCTTCTGCTCAGAAAAAGAACATCCTGGGGTCTAGGATTCCACCCCTGACCTGGGGTGGACACTGGTGGCCTGACAAGTAGCCCTGCCAAAGACCACCCCATGAAGGGCTCCATGTGGCCATTCCAGAGGCAAGGGGGCAGGGGAAGTGTGAAGCACAGAAAGGTTAAGTAAC
The DNA here is from genome assembly GCF_003676395.1 of Aethalodelphis obliquidens. NCBI lineage: Eukaryota > Metazoa > Chordata > Mammalia > Artiodactyla > Delphinidae > Aethalodelphis > Aethalodelphis obliquidens. The sequence goes on along the minus strand of NW_020837992.1, from coordinate 3,265,262 downwards.
TTCTCCAGAAAGAAGCACAGCCACTGGGCCCTCAGACCACAGCTGGGGCCTGTCCCACTGCAGGGCATTCTACCTGTCCCGACTCCCCAGGTCCCTGTCAACGCCCTCCCCAGACAGGTCGTTCTGCGGAGACAAACCCCTTTCTCTGTCACTTCTCCCAGGCACTGCGAGTTCTAGGGGTTTGGCATCCAGGCCTGGGATTGTCCCAGGAAGCAGAAATAGTGCTTGAAGCAAGAGCCCCAGGTCAGACAGTGTCAACCACGTCACCACAAATCTCCAGGATTGCAACAGGAGCCTGGAGCCCCTCCCCACTGCTCGCCTGGGCCCACCACTTCCTGCTGCCGTCAACTAACATGGCCAGGTCAGAGCTGCTCAGGAGAAGAAAGCGCTGCTGTGGAGAGAGCGTGTGGGTGAGTGTGAGTGTGTGTGAGTGAGGATGTATGTGTGTACTTATGAGTGTGTGTGTGTGTGTGTGTGTGTGTGTGTGTGTGTGTGTGTGTGTGGAGGGGGTGGGAGAGGCAGGAGGCCATCAAATCGAAAAGCTCAGGAGCCTGTGGAAGGATCTGAAACCGCTCTACAGCTCTGTTTCCCATCTTTGCCCTCATCCTCTTCTCTCCAAAGGCCAGTTCCTCTAAAGCAGTTGGCTGCAGAGAGTGTAGCCTCAGAAGTTACATTCGGTGCTTCTCTGAAGAATAGGGCCATGGCTGGTCTTTATGGGATGGCTGGGAGGAACATAAGAAGGGCCACCACCCCTTAAATACTCTCAAATAAGGCTGAACTAGACAGGGCTGCTTCCTCTTCTATCACCTTAAAGGTTGTCAATCCTAGGGTCACCATGCCTGGAATCTCGCTGTTCCTTAGCTTTGAGCCTTCTCTCTGTAATCTTTTTTTGTTTGTTTGTTTTAAATGGAAATCCTGAGGAGGTCAATTCTTTGAGCCAGAGGCCACTTGGAGAGATCAGAGGTCAATTCCAGTTTCAGAAGATGTATTAGTGTTTGCATTTTATAGAAGCAGCTGAGGGGCTGAGTCTTTATGAAGACAATGTAATAGCTGAGCAGGAATGAGTTGGTGAGCTTTTCCCCTCCGAGGCTGAGGAGGAATCAGCCCGCAGGCCTGGGGCTGTGAAACCAGGTAGAGCATCCTGAAATCAAGGCCAAGGGCCCAGCCAGGGGAGATTTCACCACCTTCAAAATCCTCCCCAGGGCTGGTGCTGGGGTAGAGCACAGCCGAAGGTCTAAGGAATGGGCAGTGTGGCATAGAGGGCAGAGCCTAGACAGGCTGGCATGCCCTGGGCTCTGCGCCTGGCCCTGCCAGGGCTATGCTTAGGAGCTGATGGGCAGCACATCTGGCCGGGTCTGCGTGCTCTGTGCCTCCCAGCCCAGCAGCTGGTGCACAGAAGGGCTCACTATCCTACAGCAGCGGTTGGATGGATGGGAGCCAGGAACCCGTCATCCCACCCACCTTCCTCCTCCTCCAGGCTCTGCAGTACCTAAAAGCACTTACCCTGTGCTCTGAGCAGCCCCCGATCAGGCAAAGACTCTCCCCAGCAAGTGTGTGTTATGCTTTCTGTCTGTGGCAAGTCCAGGAGCTGAGCTACACCGGAAAGAGGAAGGCGGATGAGAGGCACCCCTGGGCGCCTTTTGATTCTCAGCCTCCGTCAAAGGCCCCCGGCCCCAGCCCTTTAACCCTTTCCTGTTTGTCAACCTCCCCCACAGAGCTGGGGGTTTCCAGCCCAATTCCTCAGCTCCAGGAGACTTTCCTCGCCACTCCCACCCCCAGGACCTGGGCCAGTGGGAAGGACCCCAGGAGAGGTGAAGGCAGGCACCAGAAGAAGCCAGGCAGAAGAATAGTACAGAGGCAGAGCTGAAGGCTGGCTTCGGGTGTTGGGAAGCAGAGCCCCGGAAGGGAGCATCGTAGATGGACTGCAGCTCTCCTCTACGCCACTCCTTCCTTGCCTCTCATGGGCCTCCAAACAGTCTTTGGCAAGGGTGCCTACCTGAGATGGAGCACAGGGTACCTCTGGGGGCGTAGGGAGGAGCCGCCACCGCAGAGAGATAGAGGGAGGGGACGTGGGCCGGCCCGGAGAGCAGCTGCTGACAGGCCAGCACCCCGGCACTCTGCTAAGTGCTGTCTTGCAGCTGCCTGGCGCCCCGGCTTCCCCATTCAACGCCCTCCCTCCCATGGACTCACCCCATCTCGGCTGTGGGGCATGCAGGCTTGTGGGACTGCGTGACGCCCCCCGAGCTTTCAGGGCTTGTTGTCATTCATGGGCAGCGCCCATAGCATCCTGGTGGCCACGGGCCCTGGGAACCTGAAGACGGGCCAGTTGAAGTGGCCGCGTGCCACCCTGGGAGCTGGGAGAACTGGGAGCAGAGGCCGACACTCAGCTCAGCTCGCTGCCGGCTCTCAGTTCTCTCACTTCCTGATTTCGTTCTTTCTCTCTCTTAAAGAGACAGAGGCAGCTGGGCTGCCGCCACTACTCCCCGGCAGGAAGGAGAAAGAGGATGCTCTGAGCTCCCAAGTGGAGGCAACAGGCCCAGAGTCTGAAACACAGAGAGGCCGGGCACTGAGGCTGAGTGGCTGTGGTGGGCCGCTGGATGCTATTTCTGTACCTGCCATGGTTCACTGGAGCAGGGAAGTTCAGACTCATCCCCTACAGAGCAGGTTGCTCCAGTTAACCAAGTAGACAGCTGCCTGGGAAAGTGAACTTCCCACACCCAGGGGTCCCAGGGAGGTCCAGGACCTATGACCAGTCACTTCTAGAAGTTGGATCTGACTCATCTTCCCAGTGAGCCTGCAGAGGTCCAAGAGCAAGCACTGCCCTCCAGTATGACCTTGAGCACAGTATACGACCCCTGCCAGACAGTCTTCTCACCCAAGGCATGAGAATGGTAACATGACACCATTGGTTGTGTGAGTGACATGGGACAGTATATTTGGAAATGCATGGGCAACTGGAAAGTGCTTTACAGAAGGCACTGAGGCTCATACACCTTCGGTAATTTGCCTGTGATCTTCAGAGATTGCTGGGGCTGGAATGCAGGTGTGCCAACTGCCCATTCAGGACTCACTGCCTCAAACCAAGTTCCCCAGGAGGCTGAAGAGGTCTGCCTGGCTCTGGTCAGCTTCGAGATGGCAGTTGGATAAGAAATGGTTAAAGCCAGGAAATTCCATGTTTCAATAGAAAGCTGGAGGGACTTCCCCATGGCCACACCTGGTGGTTTCCTCTGGCAGCCCCACCCCTAGTACAGTGACACCAGAACGGGGAGCCCAGTTGAGAACTGCCTTGTGCTCACATAGATACACTTACTGATGCCCACCCCCCTCCTCGCAAGCAGCCAGGGCTGCTGGGTGCGACCCAGAGATGTTGTCCTGCCGTGTCTGACAGCAGGACTAGGAGAAACGTCCCTTAGACCTCTTGTTCTTCACCCAGGATTCCCAGTTTTCCCCCTGCCTGGCATACAGTAGAATTCCATTTCCTTGACACCCTCTGATTAGGCGGGGCCATGTGATTTCTTAACCAAAAGCATTTAATTGCTAAGGCAAGACACCATGCTCCCCCCCAGCCCCTGTGACAGTGTGATTCTGTTAGATGTGGTGACTGCCCTCTCAGTCTGGGTCCTCGAGTGACCACAGAGCAGAGCTCCCCTGCTGGCCCACAAGGGACATGTAGCTTTGGTGAGAAATCAACCCTTTTAATTTTTTTAAATTTTTTTTGTGGTACGCGGGCCTCTCACTGCTGTGGCCTCTCCCGCTGCGGAGCACGGGCTCCGGACGTGCAGGCTCAGCGGCCATGGCTCACGGGCCCAGCCACCCCGCGGCATGTGGGATCCTTCCAGACTGGGGCACAAACCCGTGTCCCCTGCATCGGCAGGCGGACTCTCAACCACTGCGCCACCAGGGAAGCCCCCAACCTTTGTTGTTTTAAGCCAGTGGGATGTTCAACATTAACCCAGCCTATGCTAAAGCTCTACTTGTTCCCCCCACCACACCGACGAACCTACCTGGTCCTCACCAGCATCCCTACTCTGCTCTCTCTGCATCAAGCCCGCTCTCTTTCCCAGAGTCTTCAGCGCCCTGGAGTGCAATGACTGTGTGTCCAGCATTTACTAGGAAGCAGGCACTGTGTGCCGAGGACACAAAGGGGAGACCTAGTCACCCCCTCCTCCAGGAGCCGGGGTTCAGGACAGCATGGTGAATGCTATGAGATATATACTTCAGCAGGGAGTGATTCTGTGAGCCCGGTAGAGGGGGACTGCAGCGGGGAGGGGCAGCTGATGACCAAGAAGGGCTTGCAAGAAGAAAAGATACTCAACCAGACTTTAGAGGGAGGGGAGTTGGGCAGAGAAGAGGGGGTCGGAGGTATGGCATCCCAGGTCGTGGGAACACATGCACAGGCTCAGAAGTACAAGGTGGGCAGTGAGCTGCTGTGTGGTGACAGACCAAGTTTCGCTGGGCATCCTCTGTGAGGTCACATCCTCTGTGTGGACAAAAGGAATGAATGTCTTGCCTGTGGTTTTGAGCTGCTGGCCCGAGCTGGGCAGCGTGTCCGTTGTTTCATCTGAGGAGGTACAGGAGCCTGGCAGGCTCCTGAGGGGAAGAGGACGCCTATAAGAGGCCTCACCACATTTTCCTGAGTGGCTCTGAGGACTCATAGAAATAGAAGTGACAATTCAGAGGTAGCGCTAGGACCAGAGGCACGCGGAGGGGTGGGGGGCGGTCTTTGATGGCAGCTCTCAGGGAGAAAGCTCACATCTGCCTTCTCCAGAGGGAGGCCAAGTGGTGTCCTAGGAAGGGCAGGGCTTTACAGTCAGAGGTCTGAGTCTTGACTTGGGAAAGTCACTCAACCTTTCTCATTGACTTGGTGCAAAACCAAAATGAGATGCAGTGCCTGCTACCCAGTAGGTCCTGAATAAATACTAGGTGCCTTTTCTGCCCCTACGTGGCTTGAGCCTGTTTGTCACAGCTGCCTCACCTGTCCAGTGCCTTAAAGAAGAGGGGAGAGAAGGACAAGGGCCAGTGGGTGTGTGGAAGAGGTGGGCAGTGTGTACTCAGCGTGCCCAGGCATTTTTGAAGGGCTGAGTGTTGAGGTCTTGGAACCTTGCTCCTTGCCCCCTTCACAGGTCAGCTCTGGCCAGGAGCTTTGGGTGCGGAAGGAGGAACAGACACTGCAGCCAGACCTGGCACCACCCCCAGGCAGCGGGAAGAGATGCAGTGGGTGCAGCACCAGGCCACTGTGTTCTGTCTTTCTTGGTATGGGAAAGTGAGCATTTCACTCATTCTCTTAACCCTTCAAACCTCCTACTCACCATTCCCTCCCACGCTCTCAGCTAAAGGATTTGCAATTAATTCCGCTGAAATAAAAGAAGCGATCAAGAAGGAACTCCCTCATCTTCTCGCCCCACATCCACTGCCTGCCTTCCCTCCCCTGAGATGGAGGAAGTGAGGAAGCACCTCCTCTCTAGCCTTTGCTGGCCCTTGCATCTATGCTCTGTGATCTCACCCTCATTCTACTGGGTCCTGCCCTTGAGAAAACATGCCTCAATATTGTCCATTGTAAAAAGAGAAACCTGGGCCCTTGACCCCTTTTGATGCTCCCCATTCAAAGCAAAGCCTTTGAATGAGCTGCCAGGAGTTTGACTCCCCCTTCCCACGTGCTGCCCAACTCACTCCAGTCAGCTTATTTCCCCTGTACAGCAAGTGCTATTGACAAGGGTGACCTTTCTTCACTGGCCTCATCTTACCCCACGGGCAGTTGCCAGTCGATCCTCCTTGTTGAAACATTTCCTTCTCCGGGTTCTGTGACTCTCCCAGACACCTACCTCTGTCACTCGCTCCGTCTGCCCTCTTTGCTGGCTTCTTATCCACTGGATTTCTAATTATTGGGACCTTCTCTTTTTTTCCATTTGTATATTCTTCCTGGGGATCTCATAGTTTGAATACATCTATAATGCAATAGCTCCTAAATTTGTTTTCAGGTATGATCTGTCCCAAAACTCCATATTCATATATCCAAGAGTTTACTTGGTATTTCCACTTGGATGTGTAATAGTCATCTCAACTTTACCAGGCCAAGCAGAATTCTTAACTAACTGTACTACCTCTTCCCCCAGGCATTCACTACCTTATTATATCGTTTCATTTTTAGAGTAACACTATTTTGCTTATTTATCTGTTCTCCCTGAAACCAGAAAGCTCCATTATCTGTTCCTCTGTTCAATACTACATGACAGCGCTTGGCAGACGGTCAGGCTTAAACTGACTAACGAATGAGTCTTTGGCATATGTAATATGCCAGGGTTTCTAACTCCTGAGTAAAAGGAAGCTTCATATGCCTATGGATAGAAACATTCAGGTTAGATCATCATAAAGACCGTTTCCTAAATTCAGACCCACCCGGTCTCCATTTTTGGTTTCTATCTGGATTGAATGGGTCTGTTTTGACTGTCACTGGTTTCCGTCAAGCTCCCATCAGAATATATGAGATGAGTTAAGAGTACCCCGAGAGGATAGCCCGCCTTTGCCTTAGGACTCTCTGAAAAGGATTTTGGGTCCTCTGTTCACAGCTTAAGCACTAGCTCCATCTCACAGCTCGTCACCTACATTCCACAGCACAGGGCGGCAGAAGAGCCTCAGCTTTGACTTAGCTAAGACCAAGGGACCAGCAAGAGAAGATCAAGCTGGAGCTCTACCGTAAAGTGAGGGAGGGAGAAAAGATGACACATTAGAAGGGCATGAGAAAGTCGAATAAAAAATATACAAATAACTGACGGCAATGGCAAACCTAAGGAGAGGATGTAACGTGTCTGGGGTAGGATTCCTTGTATTACCATTGAACATTGGGCATGAGAGATTTGATCCACCCAGGGGCCTCTGGTATTAGAATAAGCCCACGAAACATAAGTGTGGGCCCTAGGGGCTCCAGGATGCATTTCAAACGATCACCTTTGAATAACTTCACCCTTGAATATATGATCTGCTAGAATCAAAATCTAAGGGAGAGAAAGCATTTTCGGTATGCTCCCACCCCACCCCCGTACTCAACACCCACAGCACAAACACATGGGTAAGCTCTTCTTCCAGAGGCAGGGGGCTGCCAAGGGCAGAATGACCCAGGGCTTTGGTTGTGGAGGAACTAAAACCTTCAGTCACCCTCAGTTGTGGCTGACAAAGCTTCCAAGCAACTGCACAGGCTCCGTTCCTGCAAATGGGGAAATCTGACTAGTGACAGAAATGAGAACAGTCCTCACTGAAAACGGGAGGTGGATTCTGTGGAGGAAATGGTTCTCATGGCAACAGACTGCCCAATGGTGAGCGGGAAGACTTGCTACACAATCCCTTAGGTTCCACACACGGGCTAAAGGAAAATGCTGGGGTGGGGGAGGAATCCACATTCTAAATGCACCTCTGCTGTTGTCTTGCTGGGGAAGGGAGAAGATGGTTGGCTCCTGAGGTCACCCCAACTCTCCTTCTGTTGCCAGGCAGGGCTCTGTAACCACAGACGAATCAAAATCCCTCCTGGGCAGCGGGACTCCTGGATTGGAGATTTCAGGGAGTGGAGAAAGGATATAAACTGCAGCATCGAAACCTAAAAACGTATTTTATTTCGAAGTTGTGCTTTGGATTTTCCCCAATCCAACATCTGTTGAGTGACAGTCTTAGGTTCACACAAAGCATCTCCAAGCATACATACAATATTCCAGTTATCAACACTATTTTAAAGAATATACCATTTTACACAAACGTGACATACAAGTCAGACGCCACAAAATTGCAATTCCCTGGAAGATCTAACTTCTCTTCTGAACGTGAAGTACATATACACCAGCCCTTCCAGTGGTCTGTTCATCCTGTTGCTGGCATCATCTCTCATCTCTTTGGGGAGAAACCAGGGCACCCTGAGGAGGTTGGCTGAGACCAGTGTTTCCAGTTTACAGGCGGCTGGCTGCAAACTCCTCTCTTTTCCAAATTGGGATGCTGGTAGCCCCGCCCCACCTCTGCTTCCCAAAGATTGACCATCAGAGTCCACACCGGGAAAAGGATCCGTGCCTCCAGGGGCAGATTGGGGTTCTTCGAAGCATCATGCTGGTTTAGGAAGCATATCTGAGGAAGACTGGTCTCCCTAGGCCCTGGGTGGCCAGCTCCGTTTGGCTTTTCGGTGTAAAAATCACAGTGTGCAACCTCGATTCCAGTTGATTGCAAGGAGCTCTGCTGAGAAGGACTCTCCTCCTAGGGTTCCTAGTCCTCTGGACAGGACCATCTCACAGGTTTCAGGAGCACCAGAGAGGGGAAGACAACTCGGCTCCCAGAGCGGGGGTAGCAGGTGACCTCTCACACACTGTCCAGTTCATGATGCAAATCAGCAGATGGACACTGACCCAGGGGATGGTGAATGCAAGTCATGTACAGGGCTGAAAGAGAAACAAGGCAGGAGCAACAGAACAGGCCCAAGGTGTTGTCATTAAGGAGCTTTGCCTTTCCTTTCTTAGAGAAGGATGTGCCGGAAAAAGAGGAAAAGGGCAGGTATGGGCACCAATTTTGACCAGTTGGATCAAAAGGAATGTCAAGTGAAGGGTAGGGTTTCATTCCCAGCAAGGAAACAGATCCTTGGGTATGAAAGGCCCCTATTGGCTCAGGACCTGTGTAAGTCCAGGTGACAGACAAGGACAGGCCACTAAACAGATCAACAAAAGCCAAGAATGCGGAGGACTGTGGGTTGCCTCTCACAGGTTGACACACGCACTGAAGGAGTTCTTCATCTCTCCCTCCTGGCTCTTGGGATGGTTTTCCTGGTGTTGCAGGCTACTTTTCTAACTAGCAACTTCCTACAAAGCTTCTCTTTTCCTTCACACAAAAGGAGGAAAATCCTACCGCTTTCCATAGAGCCAACTACCAACTTCAAAATGTTGGTCTGAAGAGCATTTTCTGGGCCAAAGATAAGAAAGTTCAGATTTTCCTATCTGAACGGCAACCCACTATCTCTCCTAAACTGTGGAAAATAAGGCAAAAAGCACAGCTTTAAAACCAGAAAACAGAGAAGAGGAATGAGTTTCAACTTTAACTCAAGTAGTTGTCTGAGACCCATGAGCCTGGGGTTTGACTGTCCCCAGCCCTGGTCCTCCTTGGATAGCATGATGTTAGGGGAGCTGGGACCATGGGCACCAGATTTGGAAAGCAAATTAAAGCAGACAAGGGTATTATTTTTGCTTTTTGGAGGTGAACCAGAAAAATAGCCGAAGGAAGGCCAAAATATTCAGCATCCAATTTTTGATTTTCTTAGATTCGGGTCTTGGAAAGACTTTAAAGCCCGTGGGGCGAAGAGTTCTCTTAGTTGTGCTTGTCTGGATAAATGAAGACCAGTTTTTTTTTTTTTTTTTTTTTTTTTGCAGTACGCGGGCCTCTCACTGTTGTGGCCTCTCCCGTTGCGGAGCACAGGCTCCGGACACGCAGGCTCAGCGGCCATGGCTCACGGGCCCAGCCGCTCCGCAGCATGTGGGAACCCCCGGACCGGGGCACGAACCCGTGTTCCCTGCATTGGCAGGGACTCCCAACCACTGTGCCACCAGGGAAGCCCCTGAAGACCAGTTTTAAGGAGCAATGTCTCTCTTTAATCTAACTAGAGCTCCCTAAGCCCCCGCTGGTCCCTGAAGAGAGGCCTTGTGGAATAACCCAACTAGGGGATAAACTTAGAATACATTTTCATTTGGGAACAATTTTAGGATTAGCAAAGCTGAATTTAATTTTTAATAGGATTATGAATTTTATGTCTTAAGTACCCAAAAAAGTGGGAGGAAGGACCCATTTCTTACCTTTTCCAAACCTGCCAAAAACACAATAAAATTGTCTTAAGCCTCTTTACCCTAAAAGCAACCAACTATAAAACTGTCTTATACAGGAAAATGTCTTAAATGGAAAACGGTACATCAGAGACAAAGATAGGAACCCGAGAAATGTCTATACATTCAGAAAAACTTTAGAAGTTCTGTAAGAAGATTGGGTTGTAGTTCCAGACAATGGAGGAGAGCAAAAGCAAACACCAATGATCAATTCACACCAATAGAAAGAAGACAGAGAGAAAGCCCCCAACCCCAAACAGTTTACAGGATTGAGTCCCGTCCTGCTAAATTTCACACGGTGGAGAGAGTCAAAGGCTAGGTTCTCTGGCCCAGACAGAGTTGAGATTTGTAACGGAAACAGAGACCCCTGGTGGCTCCTGTGTGAACTGCCACAATAGCTTACAAAGAGACCAGTCTATCTAGGACCAGGAGAGGCTACACATGCCAGAGACTAGAAAAAGGGGTGTGTGTGTGTTTGTGTGTGTGTGTGTGTGTGTGTAAAACAGAGAATGAACTGTATATGATTCTCTATGATCAGTACCCAAAACAAGATGCCACTGAGAGCTGGCCGTCAGCAGCCAGCCATCTGGTTAGGCATCCCTTGTGTCTGAGGGGACTGAGACTTCAGCCCACGGCCCTGTGACTTGCCTTGCCAGATTTCACAGTGACCTGATAATGGAGAAACCTACCTCTGGCTAACCTAAGAACAGTATGTACTGTAGCTGGCTGGATTACGACAACGGGGGGAAGCAGAAGGTAGCGGGAAGGGTGGGGGAGGGCTGGGAGATAACGAGGGCTTCATTCTCAAGGTTTTGGGTGATGGGGAGGCTAATTCCTGCAAGAACAACTTAGAACCTAATTTTCAACTGAAGTCCCCAAGCTAGTTAAATAGGAAGATTTTAATAACAGTCAGTCCCTCCAGTCCCCTTGTCTAGAACAATTAAATTACATCCCTCAGACAGTACAAGACTTGTCAGTGGACTGTGGGGAGGCAGAGGAGTTGACACCAGGGCTAGTGGCATTTGTTTTGGGGAAGACAGTGGGCTTGGGCCGTGTGGCTGGCGGCTTGACTGGGGCCACCATCTTGACAGACTTGACAGGCCGGAAGGCGCAGGCGATGTCCCCAGCAGTGCTGGCGCTACGCTGGAAGGTGGGCTCAGGGTCCTTGAGGAGCTGAGTGTGCAGGGGACTGGAGGGCTCCGATGTGGGGGCCACCACAGGGGAGGTCTTGAGGGGCTCCAAGGTGTCCAGAACCACGTCCGGGGTGTGCTTGACGCTGCTCTGCCGTTCTAGCTCCCGCAGCTCGTTCAGGGCAGAGTTCATGGTCGCCTCAATATCCTGCGGACAGGAGAAAGGAGAGAGTGACGCTCACGTAGGGAGAAGCCCCCAGGGTCCTATTTCAACAACCTGGGCCAAATCATGGAGAAACCGACTGTAAGGAGATGTCCAGATGATTTTATTTGGCCAAAATCTTTGAACATCTGGATGTTCAGAATGGGAGGGAAGGGGGGCAAAAGGACTTGCGTTCTCATGAGGGTTTTTTTTTTACCCTTTAGACAGAGTGGTTGAGATGCTTTTTAAATAGAGCCCTCAGGTTTTAGACACACGCACGGATGTATCTATGGATGAGATGACATGTAATCCAGCAGGGACAGGAAAGGTGGATGAACTAAGGGTGGCCAGGAGTTTGGTCATGAGTACATGGGATTCATATTCTACGTTTGTTTGAAACTGTACATAATAAACAATTTTTTAAAAAAGTGGTACAGATGAAGTATGATCTTTGTTATCTTGGACTTTAAAGGCCAAAGGTTAAGAGGGTTAGTCCTTCCTCCTCAAGGACTGAGGGAAGGTTCAAGAGCCCTGGCCCTGAGGATCCATCAGGACACCCCCCCACCCCTGCCCCCGCTCCACCCCATCCAGAGTGCTCATCTTGATGAAGCCATTTCCTTCCACCCATCACCATAAGAGGGGACCAAGGAGTGACCAGGAGGGGGAGCCAGAGCCCACATAGGTGAATCTCCATTGAGTTTCACAGTGGAATACTCCAGATTTTAGGAAACAGCAGGCTTAGCTCAGGGGCTCAAGGCAGAACCAAAGACCCTTTGTATGCAGCCAGCTGCCTCCCAGGGAGACCTCCCAGATCCCTCCCCACCTCTCCACACACTGTGTCTAGCACTCCCAAACCACCGCAGGGCTCCTCCCTTGGGATTAAACTCACGTGGAAAGACTGCATGTTTCAGGCAAAGGCCCCTGGTTAAGGCTTCTTTGCCCTACAGGGTAATCCATGCTTTCTGCTGAGAGTGGTTCAATTTCACTCATCCCTCTGATGTTCTCAAACCTTAAAATTGTGCAGAAAGAACTCCATCTCCCTCCTCAGTCCCGCTCTGCAGCTAGAGTCTGTCCCAGTTATGTAGCTATTCCGACGTTCCTAACACCTGGCCAAAGAGGGAGCTGGGAGGATTCCCGTGGTGCAAGGCAGATTGCAGCCAAGAGCTTAAGGAGAGGCATAGAAACAGAAGGCTAGCAAAGCAAGACATCTCAGGCCTGTAGCTTAATACTGTGCTTGCCAGGTACACCATCCCTAAGCAGAGCACTGCGATTAAGCCAACAGAGGCCACACCCAGCCTCTACCCTGAAGTTGGGGTGAGGAGAATCTCAACTCAGTTGAGACATAAAAGGGCAACGATGAGCCTTTAGTTCCTACCTGGTCTAATGAAAATTATAGAGTTGGGAGAGACGTCTGAGTGAACTGCTTGGAGTGGCCCCGAGAGTCGTATTTTTAGAGGTGGGGTTGGATCTCTAATATTTCATGGAAAACAGAGACTCGTCAGTGTGATGCATACATGGAAGGAAGACCCTGTAGCAAGCAAGGGAGCTCATCTCCACTGCCTCTGGAGGCTTGGGCTGGAAACCTTTCTGGGACCGGAGTGCGCAGTGGCAGAGTCATTTGGGGCCTTCACAACCAGGAGCAGAGTGTTGATTGATCATTGATCTATCACTAGGGACCGGAGATTAGCCTCAGGGATGACGGGAATGGCACACTGATATGAAATGTGGCCAGAACGACCTCTGAGCCTCACCACTCGGGCAGCAGCTTCGCTGAAATCTACCAGGGTCTCAAGACTCAAAATTGGGCTGAATGGATTCTATCAGAAACACTCAATCTGTAACTACTGGCTTTAAAAATTACAACAGGCTTGCAAACAGCCCATATATGAGCAAGAAGCCTGCCTTTTATTTTGTCTTCAAGTTCTTTTTGGGGAGAGAGGGATCGGCAAATTTCTTGGAAAGCCATCTTATCGGGTCTAGATGTCTAACAGTCCCTGAACTCAGTGTATAAGGTACCGTTCTCTTTCAAGTGCCGTCATAATGAGCATGGGCTGCACTAAGCAGCAGTGACAAGTGTAGACTTGTAGTAGCTATTTGTCCAAGAGCCCCCAGTTACCTGTGCAATGACCTCAGGGTCCATGGGCCGGTGGTTATTGAAGCTTTTTGACCTGCCTGCTGTCACCGTCTTCCGGATCTGTGGACTATCCAGCCGATTCTTCAGGGATGAGTGACGGCTGATGGAGTTGAGACTCCCATGCCCACTGATGGAACACTTATCTGGCCCTTCCTTGGGGAGACTCTGGCTCAGGATGGGCTGGGAAGATGGGCGGCAGCTTGCCCCTACCCCCGGGGAGGCGGAATCAGTCAGGGAACTGCTCAGCCCATGGCCGTCGCTCCGAAATGTTTTCCGGATGCTCCCAGATTCTGGCCGCTTCCTTTGCCTTCAATGACAAACAGAAAGGGCGGTTTGATCAGGGAGCCCTGGCTCCGAGGAAGCTAGGATGAGTGAGAGAGGGGCAGATGTTGGTACCCAGGGACTTCTGGAAGGAGAGGACACAGAGCATGTCCTCTCCTGTGTCACCTTCCCTTGCTTTCTCCATGTCTTTGTCTCCCTGCCACCCCCGACCTGGGCAAAGGAGAAATAGATACTTACTTGGTGGTCGTGGGCTTTGAGTTCTCAAGATGTAAGGTGCTGTCAGGAAAAATGTCTGATTAAGCAGAAGTTTCTAATGGGAGACAGATTCATGAAAAGGTACCCTCCGTTACCTGCTCTGCACAGAAAGCAGGCCCCAGACCCCAGGTAGGAGAAAAAGTCTCACCATCACCAAGGAGGTAGGGAATTGCTGGTAAGAGGAGAGTTGACTTTTCCAAATTTTAGCATGTTTCTTAGTCCACTGACAAGACTAATTATTTTGGGCTTTGGCAAGAGGCTGTTGCTGCTTATTCTGCAGATATGGAACGGAATATTTTTCAAGAGGCTGCAATGCTGCAGAGTTTGGGTCACGTTTGTGCATTTTCTAGGGTGGAAATACATCTACGTGACCCTAAGTCACCCAGCACTGGGCTGAACCCTGGCTCTGAGTCGATCTGTTTCAGACCACTAAAGCTCTCAGATGAAATGGTCTGACAGAATCTTATTCATATGGGTGTTGCCCACTGCTGAATAATTTCATTATCTCTTGGAATCAGATACTATAGGACCTAAGCTAAGAGGCAATGACACTTCTGGTTTGGGATGGCAGCTGGGCAGCTCTCAACTTGAATCTACTAAGGGCCACTGAGGCTGAGGTGGGAGTTGAGGACGGAAGAAGGGAAGGGGCAGGACCTGAAGATAAGGAGCTGGTCCTTGGGGCAGGGCCACTGCGGAGGTCTTCCTCATCATACGCGCCCGGGGCCCGGTTCGGGATTTGGCACCCAGCAGCCACTCCGTGAGGCTGCCTGCTCGGCAGCTTTAGCCTTGGGGGTCAGCCACTCTCCAGTGGATAAAGGATGTTCGCAGAGTCTTACAAGGTCCAGTTGAAATGACTTTTCCTCTTTTGCAAATTCTTCCCTGACCTCCCTCCCCCATGGGCAGGCAGACTTCACTCCCCCTTCTGCTCCTTCAGTGCATCTATGGAACCACTTTTCAGTGACTTGTCTCTGTGGCATTCACCTTGCCCGACTGTGAGCTCCGAGGCCAGGGATCACCTTATTCGTCCCTGAATAAGCGGCAGGCGTACCTGGCACAACAGGAGGCGCTCAGTGAATGTGTGGAATTGAACTGAGAGGCCGCACCCTAATAACTCCTTGCTGATTTCCTTTTTCCTTCTTGTGAGGAGGGCTGACTTACAAGGCCCAAACTGCTAATGAGGCAGATTTATGGAGTGGCTGGTGTGGGCCAGGCCCCAGGGATATAGAGGGAGGAAGACAGAGTTCCTGGTTTCAAGGAGCTCAGCCTGGTGGGAGATCCAAGCGCAGCCTGTGTCCTGAGATTGCCTCGGGAATACAGAATAAGGGCACCTAACTCAGCCCTGAGGAATTCAGGGGTGTCAGAAAAGCTTCCCTAAAAAGAAATCTTCGGACTGAGTCTCGAAGGGAGAGGAGTCGACCAGGTGAGAAGACAGCAGATGTGAAGGTCCAGGGGTGAAAGAGAACCCAGGGTACTCAGGAGAGAGAAGGAGCTCGGGAGGAGGGCTGTGTGGGGCAGGAGGTGTGGCTCGAAGGCCGATCAGTCCTAAGGGCAAGACATCCCGGGGGGCGGCTGCTCCCCCACGGACCAGCTGGCGTCTGGGCAGACCACATCCTCCAAGACCCCATCCTGATACCACCAACCAAGGAGTTCACGGGAACCGCCTTGACTTTCCACCAGATGTTCATCTTTTGAGTATTCAAGGTATTACTCTCTACAATTCCTTTGTACAAATGGCAACAAATATACGATGGCTTAAAAATCTGTACCCGACTAATTAGCTAACTCTCTCTCCACCAACCTCGCCTTGGTTTCTGGGTTAATTACAGGCTTACAACCTTATGATTATAGGCTTACAATTAACGTAGACTTGTAAATAATGAAGAAAATGTCATTAGCCCACAGTTAACTTTTTACTAGCTGGCCCCCCCAACAGGGCACACTATGCTGGAGGGAAATAAATTAAATCCTCGATCTTTCTTACCGGTCTGACTGAAATTGTGACTACACTGACCAAGTGCGCTGAATCAGCTACTTTACTAAGTAGAGGGTGAAAGAGATGGAAAAGAACCATGTGCCCCAAACACTCCCCCTGCTACCGTCTGGTTGGAAAAAAGCCAAGAGATCTGGGCGACCTGGTGCAGTTTAAAAACAACAAGCATCTTTTATTCTCCTTCCAGTTTCAGTGTCCAGAGGCTACGGTTAACAGGTTTTCAATGTGCAAATCATTTCATTCCTCCAAAGCCAGAGGGGAATAAAAACTGTACATCATCTCCAATCCATATTCATCGGGAGCGCCCTGGGGCTTGTCATCCTGCTGGCACTGGGCCAAGGTTCAGGGCCTGGCGGAAAGAGGTCTGTAGGCTTTGGGGCTTGGTGTCTGGCCCCTTGAGATGAGATTAGTTCTCCAATAACCTGAATGTCTCTAGGGGAGGCAGCAGCACACAGGCGTGGAATCCCTCTAGACGGCCAGATCGGGTGTGGGTGGAGTTAAAACCCCAGGATGTTGCTAACAGCCACTGTGAAAGCTGGGGGGCACAGTTACGAGCCTGCTGGACAGAAGTGGGAATCTGCAAAGGGACTAACAGGGAAGGATAATACACAGGGCCAAAGCAATAGGGGGAAAAAAATGGCAAATTATTTCTACTGGTGTGAAAGGGCAAGAGAAAAGGGAGCTGGGGGGTTAGACAGTGAAGAAAGAGCTCAGGACAAAGCTTTCCTTGTGGGGGTTGGTGGGGGTAGTGGTCGCCTTTCCTCCAGGGGAGCGAATGCAGGATGAGGGAGAAACAGACATGTGATGTCTAAATAAACCATCTAGGGTGACATGAACCTGGTAGAAGATGCACGAGACTTTGGATCTTTGGACAGACAAGGGCCAAGGAAGACATCAAAGATTATTATTTGAGTCAGAATTGGAAAAGAGAAGGCACCTCTGAGAAACAGTACAAAACCAAGTTACGTGAAGTGACTACAGCTTTGGCCAAATTTTCAGCAGTCAGATGGCCAGGAAGTCTGAGCGGACAGACGCTGCAGGGACAGAGGGGCACACCCGTCCTTAGCGTGACGGCCGCTAGCCGGAGACCTGGGCCTGCTGACGAGGCCTGTGGATGCTTCCTTGGCCCTGTCCACCTTGGAGCAGCCACGAGCACATGCAAGCTGTCGGGCTGGGAAGTGGGGGGATGCAGCACAGGGATGGAGAGGGCGGTTAGGCCAGAGGGTGAGGCGGGGTGTCGCAAGTCATTCAGGGGAGCAGAAAATGAAAAGCAGAGCTTACTTGTTGATGTTTGCAAGATAAATATCGGCTACATGACCCCCACTGGGACAGCTGGCCCCCGCTCTGGCTGTCACCTTTTCTTCAGGTGGCTCAGAAATGACCTCAATCTCAGACTTGGGGCTGGACCTCTCCACGACACCGTCCTCGCTGGGGGAGAAGGGGCAGGCAGGCAGGGAGGAGGGGAAAACAACAACAACACAAAAAGCAGTGTTAAATCGGCAAGATGGCCCCCCCGACACACACGCGACCCCACAATGGTTCTGAGGCAGCAGCGACACCTGGCTGGGCTCTGGGAGCGGAGGCAAGGAAAGCTACGGGCCTTTGGAGGGTCATTTAAATAAAGATAAATAATCCTGCTGAGTTCTGCGGGGTCCTCAGATCCTCCGAAAGCTGGGCTAGGGGACTCCTGGATTCGAGGTGTCTGCCTTCTACCCCTCGCTGCTTTCCCGGGGCAGCTGTGCCGGGGCCACCTCCTGCAGGAGGTCCAGGTGGCCGTTTATGTGCTCAGGTCCCGAGCACAGCTGGGCAAGGGCAGTCAGCTCTGCCATGGCTCTGGAGATGCCGGCGTTGAGGCAGGACACTGCCACACTCTGTCGTAGCGCATCTAGCCCTGCTTAGAGCGTCCAAGCCGGTCCCAGGTCTCTCCACGGCTCTCCCGGCCCCTCTGGCTACTGATGACAAAGAAAGCCCCTTCTCCCCCACAATTCATCTTCTCTCGGTCCTGGAGTGAAGTCATAATGCTAAATTTGGGAGGGTCCACGCACAGATGGCCACCAGGTATGCGATGTTATCAACAGAGGGAGGATTTCCCCGCAGAACGAGCTGGGGAGAGGCTGGGAGGGTGCAGACTCATTCAGGATATCAACCTTTAAAAAATAATATTAAGGGAAGGACTAAAAACACTGACAGCATCGTATCCAAGGGGAGGGAGTCGGGGTCAGAGGCAGGGCAATGGGGCAGGGAGGCAGATTTGAGGGGCCACGGGGAAAAGCCTTCCTGATGCAAAGACATTGCTTCAAAGAGCAGGAACCAACCTACAGCCCGTGTGATGAAGTCTCTCTGGAACCAGTCCATGTTCCCTTTGTTCCCCGACATCCTTTCCCCTCCTCTCCCCTGTCTTTCTCCAAGTCAACCTCATCTGGGTTAAATGAACTGGGTTATTTCCACAAGGCTGCTTAAGCTAGATTTCTACTAGAAAATGAACTCAACATTTTCATTTGCAAGTGGAAAAGCGCCATCAGGTTGTTTAAAAAAAAAGACAGAGAAATCAAAATGTTTTCCCAACCTGACCTTTCCAGAAAGGAAATATAAGTGGTCAAATGATAACCCCTCATTATCACTCATCAGGTATAAATGTGGATGAGTGCTGGCTGGCAAGTTTCTAGAATGACTGGGGGTGGGGGAGGGTGGTGGAGATGTGATTGGCGGGGGAGTAGAGAGTGGAGAGATGAAAAAACAATTCTCCACTCAGTCTCTGAGTCTGGGGGCCCTTCAAAGGAACCACGACACTTCAGGACTGTGTCGGCGCCCCCTAGGGGTTGGTCTCCCTCATCCTCCTGGGCTCCAGAAATAAAGTCTCACTCCCACAGTGCGGCCAGGGACCCCTAAAGGTGCAGGGGGCCTAACGTACGTGTCTTGGACCACGATGTACTGATGGGGGATGAGTCCGTCGATGCCATTGTGCCGGCCTTCCCACCAGTCATCGGAAGCCCGCTGGTAGAGCAGCAGGGATGCCCCCTTCTTGAAGGACAGCTCTCGGGCTGTCCGGCCCACGTAGTCAAACTTGGCAATGGCCTCGATGGGCTCACACTCTGAGAGGGGTGGAAAAGAAGGAAACACATGCTGTTGGGACTCACAGACTCAGGAAACTGGGTAGAAGAGCCCAGTTAGCTGAACTTACAGTGGTGGGAAGATAACCTAGTGTGAAAATAAGTCACGGATGATCTATAAAGCAGGTATTCCCATGCAGACTGTGCAAACCCCTGAAAGCACTTGTATGCTCTTCCTTGCCTTTGCTTATGCTGTTCCCTCCACCTGAATCTCTCTCTGTCACCTGCCTGATGAAACACATTGAATCACAACTCAAACATCACCTGCTTCCTCTAGTAACTTCCTTGGTGTTCCCATAGCTCTTTATGCCATACTGTACTTGTAAGCATTACTTCCTTTCTGACTGTAAAATAACTCCATTAATTTAGAACACTTAACATATTGTACTTTGAATAACTTATTTACATTATCCACTCTCCCTACTAGAACATGAGCTTTTAGTTGCTATAAAGAGAAAATAACTTGCCCAATCAACTTTCCAAGGAGCAAAATATGGAAATATATGTTGTGGTCAATACATGGAAAAATGCACATGTAAGTGATTTGAAAAATTAAAAGGGGTGTGCAAAGGCAATGTATTTTTACTTTTGTGTATGCTTCTGTTTCCTCATCTATAAAATGAGGATAATAATAGTGCCTTTTTCAGGAAGTTGGTATGAGGAGTCAACAAATAACAATTTGTAAAAGTGCTCAGAACTGTGTGGGCCCACAGTAAGTGCTACATACCTGTCAGCTACTGTTATTACTGTCATCGTTGTCATTATCTGTTCTGGGCTGCAGGTAGAGGTCAGAGAGCAAAAAGAAGGCTCCCACAAATCAGGAACCCAGGGTTAAAATCAGATATTCTGAGTAGTGGAGAGAAAGGCTACTTACAAACAAGACTATGCCTAGACAGCCAGGGCAGGTGGGTCTGCTCCAGAATGGGCAGGGCTGGGGACTTCACTACAGGGGGCCTGTCTAAATATCCCAATGTCAGTTCCATACAGCTGCGGGTTTGTCACTCGACCTCTCTGGCCTCAGTTTTCTTAACTATTAAATAGCAGCTATATCAATTTCACTAGGGATTAAGAGATAAGACATATACAGCCTCTAGCAGTGCTGGGCACACGCAGGCTCTAATCAAATACGAATTTCCCTGGTTCACCAAATCCCTTCCCATTGTGTGGTAAATTATCATATTGATCCATCTGACCTTAAGAGCCAAATCAGCAATCCTAATTTCTTTTTCTCCTTTAAACGCTGGCCTAGGATTGCAGAATTCATAGCAAGGCAGGGAGCAGGGAACACTGTAGCCTGTGCCATTTTGTTCTTGTGCCCAGAAAATTCTGAGGCCCCTTGTCAGCTGCTGAGACTTCCAGAGCCCAAGCGATCCAGAAATGGAGGTGTAGAACTGTTGGCAGCAGGGGGAATGTGCTGGCTGGACAGACCCTAATAAATCATGGGCACCGCCGAGGCCCACGGACGACAGCTGCGCATTCCAGCTCTCGACGCACACACACCAGGCTGCGCAGCGCATGTCTGTGCTTTGGAAAGGGTCAATTTTTCCAGTCGGCAGGCGTGAGAGCATGTGGTTTCTGCATCCTGATTCCCATCCCCCTCTGGCTTGCTTCTGCCGGGTTCTTGGCACCCAGCTTCACTATTCCCTGGGCCCTCTGTTTTTCAAATGAGCTCTCCTTCCCTTTGGTCTCCAGCTACCTGGCAGGAGTCTGGGCCATGACAAGGGACTGACAGTATGCTGGTGAGACAGCCAGATGAGACAAAGAGCTGGGAGGTGGATGAGGCGCAGTGAGGTGGGGCGAGAAGGGTGAAGGATGAAGGGCTAAGGTCTAGCTCTTCACCTCTGGTTTAATACAGAGACCACTCTATTTGAGAAGGTGGGCTGTCTCTCCAAGAAAGGGAAGGAATGAAGCTGGGAGGCAGGAGAGCTCCCTGCTCGTCTTGAGGGGACTGCTGGACAGGAAGGGTCATCAGGAGCACAGGATATATAATCTCTCCTTTCTGCTTCACCACCCCACAGTCCCACGGACTCCAAGTGGGGCCTCGTACCGTCATCACTTGTGTGGTGCTCTGCGGCCACATCCTGGGTTGAGTCTTCAGCCGAGGTAGTCTCTCCGTGAGGGCTGTCACTGCAACAGAACCAAGAGTAACTGGGACCTCAGCATTTGCTTACAAAATTCTTGTCTTCTCTTTCACACAGCTTCCTTGGACATGGGATCTATCCTAGACTCTCTAGATCCTGATCACATACTCCAGACAGATGCTTATAATGAAATGTAAGGCTCTCGGGATTCTCTAGGCTAGCTCCCGCTACAAAAACTACTCGAGACTACATGGGACTTACAACATCTTGAGACAAGAGGAACCCCATTTGAACTTACAAATCTTTTCGAAAATACGGAACAACTTAGCTCCTCAAGGGCTATTTCTCTAGGTGAATTAGTTCCTGGAGGGAGCATGGTGGAAGGGAAACACTGGGCTTTAGCATCAGATACAACTGGATCCAAATACCAGCTCTGACACCTGGTAGCTGTGTGACCCTGAGCAATTACTTAATCTCTTTCAGCCTCAGATACCTAATCTACGAATCGAGGATAATGGTCTATATATCTCACAGAGTTGTGTTAGGATTCAATGAAATAAGAGGGAGTGATTAATAAGCAGTGCTTTCTTTCCTTCTTTCTCATCATGCTTGATGGCTCTGGCTGCTTTGTGGTTTAGTACTGGTGAGAAAGTAGGAGGTGAGTCATAGAAATGAGTGGGAAACACAAGCAGGGGAAGAAAGTCTGCTGTGGGCTGGACGCTGCAAGAGGGCAGCGGATGAGAGCTGGGTCAAGTTCTTGACAGAATTCATGGAGCCTCAAATTACCCAGGGTGGAGAATCGAGAATGAGCAGGGAAGTTATTAGGAAAAGTCATTTCTACTCCTGATCTCTTGGACTTCAGAGCGCATGGGGAGGGACACCAGGAAGTTCTGACTTTCTGAAAAGTAGAGAAAAACCCTGTTCATTTCTAAAGTTTCTTCCTCTGGTGGTAGATAGTAACAAGTGAGACTTTCCAGGCAGTTCTATGGAAGCACCATCACCCCTCAACCCCACATCCTGGCTTCAGTTTCTACCTTTGAGCATACAGTCTCTCCCTCCTCAGCGGATGGGTCCTTCGCTCCTAGAAAGTTCCTCAAAGACCAGGGGACTAATTTAGAACTCACCCCGTGTGAAGCAAGGCAGTTCCAAGGAGGCTCTCCAGACCCAAGAGAACATTATGGGAGAACATCAACAGGGATTCCTCTTTATCAGAAAATGTGGGCACACTTTCTCACTGTTTTCTGGGCCTCAAAACCCTCTGAATGAGTTTGGTGACATTCTGGAAACCCTTGGGACCCCAGGGGTGTGCAGGGCAAAGGCTCACTTTTCCCCAGACCTCTGAGTTCATTTCTTTGGCTGTCCACTAAGGCGGCAGCTCCCAAATTTCACGGAGCCCTGGACTGCTTGTTAAAAAGCGCCTGCCTCACCCACTCCCAGAGTTTCTGATTCACTAGGTCTGGGTGGAGTCGGGGCACTTGCATTCCTAATCAGCCTGTGTAAGGCAGGTGCCGTTGGTCCAGGGACCCCACTTTGAAAACCACTGCTCTAAGGTAAAGACAAGCTGATGCTTTAGAAGGTCCCTTCTAGCCCTGAAATGCTATGCTTCTCTCATTCCACACGCACACCCCAGCCCACCTAACACCTGTGGTCTCAGAAGCAGCCCAGCATGCTACACCACAGGCAGTCCTGGAAAACTGGGTTCCGGTTTCAGGGCTGGCAAGCGTGGTGCAGTGGGGCTGCGGGGAGGCCAAGCGGCCTTGGTGCTCCCTCTTCCTGGCTGTTCTGGTCTCCTGGCCCATCTCCAGTATACTTGGGCTCTGACCCCCCCTTTGCCACCCCTCCCTCCCCTCCATCCATCTTAGCTCACTTTGCTGGCACTTCTCTCTCTTCTGATGGACAGGCTGGGAGCCTTCTGAGTGGCTATGAACCCAGCAGTCAGATGGTCCCTCCTACCCAAGGTCATTTACTCTTGATCCTGGGGTGCTTCTGGCCTCCCAGCCAGTCTGTGGTAGTAACAGGCCCTGACTAATCTTGTGGTTTTCCCAGAGGCTGCTAATAAATGGCAGATGCACAACCAAGGGGGCTGGGGGGTGGTGGTGGTGTGCTGGGAGAAGACCTTGGACAGAACTGAGAGGTAGGTGCCCTCCCATCTGTGCCCGGTGAGCCCTACCAGGGCCCTGCTGAACCGGGCCGTGAGGTGGGGCTCTGTGTCCTGGAATGGGTCCAGAGCCTGCAGCGGTTTGATATGTGAGAAGGCAGGTGAAGCAGGAATCGGGAACACTATTCCACAGCTTTTCAACACTCATGCAAGGGAAACCAACTCTCCAAGTCACACGCACAAGGACAGCTCCCTGGAGCCCACCAGCCAGTAGGCTGGGACTCGAACAACATCCCTAGTCCCCACCAGCCATCTGTCAGTGACCGGAAGCTTTCTCTCCGAGCTGGTGAGCCTAGATTTCTCCAGCTCAGCCTCAGATGCCGGGATCTACAGGACAGCAGAGAAGACCGAACTCAGCGATGTCAGTGGTACTTTTATGTTCACAGACACATGAATAGCATTTTCCTCACTCGTTGGGCTGGAGGCTCCTTCTGTGGGGATCAGGGAGAAGCATGGACTGACTGGCCTCTCATTAAGTAAGCAACCTCCCCTGTCCTCCCCTACCTCAGTCCATAGCAATGGGGCTGGCTGAATTGCTTCCAGATGTTGAATTCAGATGGAATCCGATTTGGGCTGGCTTATGCTTTCAGCCCAGGCTGAAACACTGTTTAGGGGAAGAAGGGAAAGGGAGGAGGAGGAAGAGGTAAGGGATGTTAGGGAGTAAAAGAGAGAGGCAGTTGTCTTTGCGTTTACTGGGAAAATGACCCTGTAAGTGGCACGATGGGGGCAGTGTGGGGCAGTGGGTGGTACCCTGCACTGACAGTCAAGGGGTCAGGGCTGGGATCCTCACCACTGGGGTGGCCTCAAAGATCGTCCCTGGCCTCTCTAGATTGCAATGACTTAATCTATAAAATGGAAATCTGTTATTTGTCTAACGGAAGGGTCTAGTAAAGATGTGCCCTAGGGATTCCTTTTATATCTCTGTTTCCAGGTGAAGTCATGACGAACCTGCTTTAGTGGGGCACTGGGCCTAACCTGCCGAAAATGGACCTTACCCCACTTTCTCATCACAAATGTCTGAGATCATTACTAAATTATCATTGTATAAACTCACAGTCAGGAAATTACGCTTTATAACTGAAATCTTCCCAATAAGACAGAAATTCCCTGGGACGCAGGACTGTTCTTCTCACAATAGCCAGCTCCGAGCAGGAGCCAGAGAGACACCGCTGCCTGATGAATGGCAGTTCTGCGTACAATCTGATCAAATTTCCTTTCCCGGAGATCATTAACGTTCCTGTTATTGCTGTCGTTATCTTTCAGAATGTTCTCTCATCACTCAGAACTCGTAAAAAAGGAGGCAGCCTGAAGCGGCACTGAGTAGTTTGGGTCGAGGTCGGGCCCTGCCTACAGCAACCCCCGATCCTGGCAGCTTGAAGTGCCTCGGAGTGGGAGGTGGGGAGGATCTGGGTGTTTCCCTCGGTCTCGCTTGGCCATCTGGCCCCCACGCCAGTGCGTGTTGGTGACATTTCCCCTCCTCCGACCCTGAGCCCCCTACCAGTAATCCTCCGTGCTCCCTCCTCTGCTGTAGATGGGGCCCTCCAGCTCCCTAGGGTTTGGGAAGATGTTCTCGTGCTGGATGATGATGGTTTTGATCAGCTCATTCACGTGGGCTTGGCAGGACACCTGGTCATGGCCCTCAGGCACTGACATCAGCGAGGGCCCGAAGCAGATGGCGAGGTTGTAGGGGTCCATCATGTTCTCTTCACTGAACTGTGATAAACTGGAGGAGAAGGAAAAGGGGGCAAGCTGAAAAGCACTCGCATGAATGCCCAGAAAACACAGTCACAGGAGGCGCTGCCAGGAGCAAGAACAGAAGCAGCACAGACGGCCCCCTGCTTTTCTGGGCGTCAGAGCCCTTCTAGAAAGCCGGTAGGGGAAGAAGAGAATGACCACCAGGACACTATTCAGGAGCCAAGGGAGGGCCAAGTGGAGGTCCCTCCTTGCAGATCTCGCCACTCCTCTTTCTCTAGCTCCCTGTTCAAATCCTACTTACCCCCCAATCCCCACCCCAACCCTAGACCATATCCACCAAATCCACCCTGCCTTGCGGACACACCACTCTGCAGAGCTGGATACGCTCCCACAGACCAACCCACTAAGCCGACAGAACAGACGGAGCCCCTCGAGCTGCCCTGGTAATGACACGGTCAGAAGACGCAGGCATTGTGCGCTGTGTACCTTCTTGAATGGCAAAGTAATCAAATTATTAGGGATATTCCATTCTAAGCTCTAGACTTATTTAAAAAAATAGCCAACCAATTAGCTTTTGTATTCCATCAAGCCCGTGAATTTCTTCCTGGAGTAGCTAATGCAATTGTTTTCCATTTTCATAATATCCTCCTCCACTATTACATTCAGGATTTATTCAGGAAAAGGTCAGCATGTAGCTCAGCTCCTGCTCAGGCTTCCCCTGGACGCAGTCTGACTTCATTATTGGGTATTTTCTTCCAGGAACTCCCCCTTTCCAGCCAGCAGCTGCTCCAGCCATACCTCCAACCCTGGCCAAGGACCCAAGCCCTTCAGTGGTGAGTGCCCACTGGTCTGTCTGTCCAGGCACTGAAGGCTGGGCTAGCTCTGGATGTACCCCACCCCTAGGAGTCTGCAGAAACGTGAGCTCTGCTACGGGGTTCTGCCTCCCTTGTGGGCATCTGGATTCTGACAGATCTTGAGAGGATACCAAAGCCGTGGTGCTGAGCCAGAGGCCTGGGACTCAGCTGTCTTCATCTGAGTAGCTGTTCTTCAGAACTGAGCAGAGTTGACTTCTAGTGTATCCAGCATCCAGACTCAAGTGACCAAGCTGGTCTCTATCTCAATGATTCTCTCCTTCACTGAAGATTCAGATACGTCCCCGGTCCCCCCACAGAATCACTGCAGAACATGTGAAGTGGGACAATGAAGTGGGACAGTGACAAACAACTGTCATGGCTGAGGACCACTGCTCTGTAGGACCCGGTCAGATGCAGGGAGGCCTGAGATGGGTGCGTTGATGGATCTCAGTGGCCGGACTGCTTCATAGGAGGTTTTAAAGATTTAATTTTATAATCCTTCTCTGGCTCCTGAGTTAAAAGAGAGCAGAGATTCAGAAAAGGCTGGTAGATGTTTCCAAGTCTACTTCTTGGTCAAATAAAAACTGGAGAGAGACAGGAGAGATAATTAGCATGGGAACCTTAGCAGGGACAACGGAGGCATGAGGTGCCACAGGGCTAAAATTGTAGCCCATCCCAGGCTGGCTGGTTCCTCGAGTCATGGAGGGACAAGCAGGAGGAAGCCCGTTTCTTTAGTGTGATCTGACAACGTTTTGGTAACATGCAAGGAAAGCAGTAGTTTCTGGGGAGCCTGGTGGTCAAAGGGAGATAAACTCTAGGCCTGAGGGTCCCAGTCTAAGCTCACTGAGAGAAGAAGAATCTTGCCCGGCCTTCTAAGGCAAGGACTGCTCAACTCCTAGGTGGCTACAATGACCAGGGCCAGAGAGGACCTGTGTTTGTGCACTGGGGTCCACTTCTCATGGGTCCAGGTCCATTTCTTATTCCCATTAAAATACAGACCAAGATCCTTCTTTCTCTTCCAACCTACTGGAACACCTAAGTTCTGGGGGTAAAGCCATGGTGCTTAACTACTTGAGGGACACAGGCTCCTTCAAATAATTTGACAAAAACTAAGGATTCTCTCCCCAGGGAAATTCATATATGAGCACATAACAAATGCACACAATTCTGTATATAATATAATGGTGCTAATAATCCTTGAAGACTCTGATGGCTGTACCTAGTATAAGACCTCAAATACTGGATTTTTATTTTTGAAGAAATATCTAAAATGGATAATACTGGTAACAGCTCCCTCTTTAAAAAAAATATTTTTTTGGTATTGACTTCTACACATGCCATCTCCTCTAAGAACTGTACTATATTTCTTTAGGTTCTGTCCATAACACGAGTGAACTTTCCTAATTGATTTGAACTCACCCTCTTTTGAGCACCTTAAAAAGATCCAGTGTAGTGGGTTTTGGGGGGAATGAGAAAATCAGGATTGGCGTGGGAAAACTGTTTTTCATCATGCATTTTTCTGGACTTTTTACTTTTAAATGATGCACATTTGTTGGTTCTGAAGAACCTAGGAGCAGGACAGGAATAAAGACGCAGACGTAGAGAATGGACTTGAGGACACGGGGAGTGGGAAGGGGAAGCTGGGACAAACTGAGAGAGTTGTATTGACATATATACACTCCCAGATGTAAAATAGATAGCTAGTGGGAAGCAGCAGCGCAGCACAGGGAGATCAGCTCGATGCTTTGTGACCACCTATAGGGGTGGGATAGGGAGGGTGGGAGCGAAACGCAAGAGGGAGGGGATATGGGGATATATGTATACATATAGCTGATTCACCTTGTTATACAGCAGAAACTAACACAACATTGTAAAGCAATTATACTCCAATAAAGGTGTTTAAAAAACACGATGCACATTTGTAACTCTGATTACATTTAAAAACAAAACATCCCAAGAATTTTAGAGTCAAGCAGACCTGGTTTTGAGTCCCAGCTCCATTGCTTACCATCGTTTTGTACTAGTTCCCTAGTTTCTTCATAAAATGGGGGCAATTATGTGCCCCCTTGATGGGCTGTTGTGAAGACTAAACGAGGTAATATGTGCAAAGCACTTAGCACTGTGCCTGGCACATAGGTGATGTTTAAGAAATATTTTCTGTCATTTTAATGTCCTGTTTGCTTCTTGACATAGGACCTTTTTTTTTTTTTTTGTGGTACGCGGGCCTCTCACTGCTGTGGCCTCTCCCGTTGCGGAGCACAGGCTCCGGACGCGCAGGCTCAGCGGCCATGGCTCACGGGCCCAGCCGCTCCGCGGCATGTGGGATCTTCCCAGACAGTGTTCCCTGCATCGGCAGGCAGACTCTCAACCACTGCGCCACCAGGGAAGCCCGGCACAGGACCTTTGATTCCAGTCAGGGAAAAGCAGGGCCGCTGACATTTGGCAGTAATTGACTTACAGGTGTCCACCGTCTTCTTCTCCTGACAGGCATAATCTAACAAGCTGAGGGCTCTGCATCCCCAAATCAAAACCTTAAATCCTCAGGGAGAGCACGAAGCTTTGAACACACTGTTTTAAACATATGACACTTCCATTAAAAACCTTCAACTTCATGGCCTCCAGGGGTTTGATTTGGCAACACCCAACAGACCATGGGTAAGATATTATGCATCAGGGTTGATTTCAGGTTTGAAAGGGATGAAGAGGAATTGTATTATTCACCATGGCTCCAGGCAAAACGTGGGGTTGAGAATCTGTAAATCCATGGTTTAACAGACTTTCCCAAAAGGCTCCTTAAGAGATAAGAAGTAGAAGGTAATTGTGGCTGACTCTTCCTGATGGCCCTTCAAAGGCACTCCCTCACTCCCCTTGCCCCCTCTCCCCAACTTCCATGGTCCCATATCTATTAACTGACTTGCCTTCCTCCCTCTCACCTCCTCAAGAATAGCACTCCAGCAATTACCTTGCTCTCTCCTCCATCATCATTTCTTCTCTATGGGGTCACCCCCACTAGCATGCCAATGTGCAGCAATACCACCCATCTTGAAAACAATATTCTCTCTTAAGTCCGTATCCATGCTGAATTACTGTCCCATTCTCTTCTCTTTATAATAAAATTCTTTGAGAGTTGTCTCTGATTCTCTGGTTCTTCTTTACCGGTTCTGTTATGGACTGAATTGTGTCCTCCCTGCCCCCCAATTCATATGTTGAAGCCCTAACTTGACTGTAATGACTGTATTTGGAGACAGGCCCTTTAAGGAGGTATGAGGTCATATGGGTGGGGCCCAAACCCTACAGGACTGGTGTCCTTATAAGGAGAGGAAAAGAGAGCAGAGCTCTGTCTCCCAGTGTGTGCACAGAAGAAAGGCCACGTGAGGAAGCAGTGTGGTGGTTGTCTACAAGCCAAGGAGACAGGTCTCCCCAGAAACCAACCCTGCTGGCATCTTGATCTTGCACTCCCAGACTTCAGAACTGTGAGAAAACAAATTTCTGTTGTTTAAGCCACCCAGTCTATGGTATTTTGTTGGGGCAGCCCTAGCAGATTCACACACCTACTCTCTTCCCGTGCAGCCCCCCAACCCCTCTATCGTGGTAAAATACACACAACAGAAAATTTACCATTTTAACCATTTTAAAGTGTACGGTCCAGTAGCATTTAGCTGAATATGACCCCACTGTACGGATCTACCACATTTTGTTTATCCAGCATCAGCACCCCTTCTCGCTTGAACTGACACCATCAGGATTTTGCCCCTCCTCCTCCACCAAGACAATGCCCATCAAGGTCACTAGTGACATCTATGCTGCTAAATCAGTTCTCAGTCCTTTTCTTAGCTGACCTGTCATCATGTTATCCCAGTTATCACACCCTCCTTGAAACACATTATGCGGCTTCTGGGACACCGATCCCTCTTGGTCCTCCTCCTACACCACTGCCCACTGTCAGCTGCTCAGTGAGGTGTCCCTGACCACTGTATATTAAAGAGGAAACCCTCACACCCACCCCTTACACTCTCCAGTCCCCTAACATGCTTTATTTATTTATTTGTTTATTTTTGGCTGCTTTGGGTCTTCGTTGCTGCCACACCGGCTTTCTCTAATTGTGGTGAGCAGGGGCTACATTTCCTTGCGGTATGCAGGCTTCTCATTGCGGTGGCTTTTCTTGTTGTGGAGCACAGGCTCTAGGCACGTGGGCTTCAGTAGTTGTGGCTCGTGGGCTCTAGAGCTCAGGCTCAGTAGTTGTGGCACACGGGCTTAGTTGCTCCGTGGCATGTGGGATCTTCATGGACCAGGGCTTGAACCCATGTCCCCTGTATTGGCAGGCAGATTCTTAACCACTGCACCACCAGGGAAGCACCCCTGTAACATGCTTTAATTTTCTCCACAGCCCTTATCCTCTGACATATGACATATGCTCTTCTTTTTTTTTTTTTTTTTTTTTTTTTTGTGGTACGCAGGCCTCTCACTGTTGTGGCCTCTCCCGTTGCGGAGCACAGGCTCCGGACTTGCAGGCTCAGCGGCCATGGCTCACAGGCCCAGCCGCTCCGTGGCATGTGGGATCCTCCCGGACCGGGGCACGAACCCGTGTCCCCTGCATCGGCAGGCAGACTCTCAACCTCTGCACCACCAGGGAAGCCTCTTTTTTTTTTCAAATTAATTTCTTTCTTTTTGGCTGTGCTGGGTCTTCACTGCTGTGTGCAGGCTTTCTCTAGTTGCGGTGAGCAGGGGCTACTCTTCATTGTGGTGAGCGGGCTTCTCATTGCGTTGGTTTCTCTTCTTGCAGGGCACGGGCTCTAGGCGTGTGGGCTCAGTAGTTGTGGCTCGCGGGCTCCAGAGCACAGACTCAGTAGTTGTGGCTCATGGGCTTAGTTGCTCCATGGCATGAGGGGTCTTCCCGGACCAGGGCTTGAACCCGTGTCCCCTGCATTGGCAGGTGGATTCTTAACCACTGTGCCACCAGGGAAGTCCCATGACATGTGTTCTTATCAGTTTTGCCTGTCTTCCTCCAGTTCTATGTGCTATGTAGGCTCCATGAGGGCAGAGACCTTGACTGTTTGGTGCAATCTTAGATATCCAGCAACTGAAACAGGGCCTAGCACACAGTAAATGCTTAATAAATGCATGTTAAATAAATAAGTGAATAAATACATGAGCATCTGTGAGTCTCTAGGACAATCCAGCCACAATTCTACTTGTCCATTTTCATACAGAAGCTAAAATACTCCTTGTGAAAGTCAGAAGAGCAGCACAGACAGAATCTTTCCAAACTGGGAGGCACTTGAGATGGTGAAGTTTGGAGGAAGACTCAGCTTTTCTGGAGAGCTGCTGAGGTGCCTGAACAGTGAAAGAAGCACCACCAATTCCCTCTTTCAGATTATGGAGCAATATTTGAGGATGTAGAGTGATGCTTCTCGGACCTTCATGTGCCTATGACTCATCAGGGGATTTTGTCAAAATACAGATTCTGATTCATGGGTCATTGGGGGTGGGGTGGGGGAGGAACTGAGATTCTGCATTTCTAACAATCTCCCTGATGATGCTGATGCTGCTGGTCTATGGACCTCTCTTGATTAGCAAGAGACTAAAAGTCTGTATTGTTTGACATCTGAAGAAATCAGGTTTCAAAAGGCAAGCAGCAGAGTCAGTGGCAGTGAGGGGGAGCTACCTGCACTTTGTTTCAGGGTGAAAACCCACTGAGTAGTACAGATGCTGTGGCCGGCAGCCTCTAAAATGAACCCTATGGTCCCTGCCTACTGGTATTCATGCCCTTGTGTAGTTCTCTCCCTTTGCGTGTGGGCTAGATTTAGTGACTCACTTCTAGTGAATGGAGTATGGAAGAAGTGATGGGACGTAACTTCTGAGATTAGGTTACAAAGACTGGCTGCTCTCTTGGGCACTCTGTCACTCACTTGCTTGGAGCAAAGCCAGCTGCCATGTCACGAGCAGCTCTATGGTGAGGCCCATGTGGTGCAGAACTGATGGAGGCCTCTGACCAACAGCCAGCCAGGAAAGGAGGCCCTCAGTCCAACAACCTGCAAGGGACTGAATCCTGCCAACACCACGTGGATCCTTTCCCAGTCGAGCCTTCAGAAGAAACTACAGCCCTGCCCCCAGTACACTCACTGCAACCTCAAGAAACCTGGAGCCAGAGGCCCCAGCCAAGCTGCACCTAGATTCCTGATCCACAGAAACTGTGACATAAAAATAAATGCTTATTGTTTTGAAGTTGCTAAGTTTTAGGGTAATTTATTACACAGCAATTGATCATCAATGCAGATGCTAAGAAAGGATAACATTAATAATTAACAATTAACAAGGCCTACTGGACAGGCATGTACCCAAGGTTCATGGAGTGGACTGAACACTAGCTATATAGATATATGTGGAACCAGGTCAAGTCCACACAGCACTGGTGCACTGTGTAAGGAGTTCCATACATATATCTCAGTTCTGGGCGTTCCTTGAGATGGAGGATGTGTACAACCCCAAAAAAGACAATAGCCAGACATAAAGTACACACTGTCAGGACATGTAACAGCAAAGGAGAGGGGTCCTAAAAGTCTGGGCCCAGGCAGAGTTTCCAGACTGGGCCCAGTCTGCATACTTATCACCTGTCACCTTCCTGTGCAGGCAGGTGGTCTTCTCTATCGCCTGTGTCCTGCACTCCATTTATTATTTTAGGAAACACTGTGGTTATTAATGCTGCATCTTTTCAATGAAAGACTTTGATGAGCAAGTTAATCATTTTTTAACCAGAAAAAGAAGTGAAACAAAACAAAAGTCATCATTTGAATGGGTGCAGTTTTCCATGTTTCCTTCGACAGTGGCCACCCTCTCCAGCTCTTATGATGCTTCCTCTACCGTTTCTCCCCACCCACAAACTCCCTCACCCCTCCACTTAGCAGGAAGAAAATGTGGGCAGGATGAGGCCATTGTGCTTACACACACAGTCACCCCAGGACCTGCCTGCTCCCCTGCCTGTTTACCCACGACCGACATGTTCCTCGCTCTGCGGGAGCAGACTAGGCTCTTTGAGGGCAGGTATCGGTCAATGAGGGGAGACAAGGCCTGGTGGCCCTGAGGGGACCGACTGGCTTGAGAGTCATTACCAGAGTTTCCGTCTGCCTAAAACGGGCAGCATGTGAAACGCTGTGTGAGTCATGAGGGGTTCTCAACTAAAGGCAGTTGTGGTGTTGAGTCAGGGCTTGGCTAATGAATGGTGCAGACACAGCCACGTGGAAGCAGCAGGCTGCTGGGCCAGGACCCTCTGTCACTCTGCAGGGCCAGCAACAGGGCTAGAGGACAGTGTGGTTGCCCCTGAAAGGTCTCGGGCGGGGGCTGCTAGCCCAGATGCCTCAAGGTCAGGCTGACTCTGGTCTGTAAGCAGAGGCTGAGACGGCCTCTGAACTTGTATTTCTTTGAAGTAGGGACCAACCCACTAGGAAGAGTCTTCATTGTCACAAAGCAATATGAGCTAAAACACCCTAGCCCCTTGGTCTACTTTTTGTTTTCCCTTTTTTAAAAAAATAGATACATGGATCTAAAGAAATGTTTCCCCACTCAATGAAAAGCCATAAAGCCAGAGAGATGATAACGGTAACTGAATTCAGCCTCAGCATCGGGGAGTTTCGGGGAGAGCTGGGGACTGTGGTGAACTGGGGGCGCCTGACCGCCTCATCTAGGCAGCAGCCCGTACTCCACAGGGAACTGCGGCCGCGTGGGCGTGCAGATCCAATGCTGCTAGACCTAGTGATTCTTTCAAGAGAAGCTAGAAATCTAGATTTTTTAAAAAAGTAAAATCTCCCAATATTTAAATGGTTCAATGTTTTCAAGACAGAGTGGACTTAAAGGGAACACATCTATAGGCCTTATCTGGCCCTCGGGTTGCCCACTGATAGACTTTGGCCTAGGCTGTTGAGGGAGATGCTGCAGTGAAAGCAACGTGGAAAGACAGAGGTGCCTAAGGGGAGAAGCATGTCCTTGCTCGTTGTCTTTGCTGCCCTCCATGCCTGCCCTGGGCAAGGACACACTGCTTAGACAGGGAGAAATACTCTGGCTAAGCCCAAGGCCCCTCTGATGCTCAGACCTCTC
Source organism: Aethalodelphis obliquidens (assembly GCF_003676395.1). Taxonomy (NCBI): domain Eukaryota; kingdom Metazoa; phylum Chordata; class Mammalia; order Artiodactyla; family Delphinidae; genus Aethalodelphis; species Aethalodelphis obliquidens. Next base: position 3,231,444 of record NW_020837992.1, on the reverse strand, counting down.
TTCTAGCTACACTCACTCCCTGGCTGACCAGCTAAATACCATCAGTACACAATGACCTCACACTGTATCTCTGCTCCAGGTTTCTTCCCTGAGCATCCAATTCCTATGTTCAGCTGCCTACTTAGACTCTCCACCTGGAGGGCTAACGGGTACCTCAAGTTAACATGGCCACATCAACACTTTGTCCTGATTGCTTCTTCCACATCTTGTCTTCCCCAGCTCCACAAATGGCATCACGGCTTCCCTGCTGCTCATGTCAAAAATGTAGAATTTTTCTCTTTCCTCACATTCTATATCCTACCCGTCAGCAGGTCCTATCAAAGCTGTATTCCAAATAGATCCTACACCTGACCCCTCATCACCCTCCACCATTCCCTCTCTGGTCTAAGCCACCACCACTCCCGACCGAGACTGCACGATAACCTCTGGTGAGGTCTCTCCCGCTTCTCTCCACATTACTCTATGGTAACTTCTCCATGAAGCAGATTTTAAAAATATATTAAAAAATCAGATCACAACATTCTTCTGCTTAAAACTTTCCAATGGCTTCTTCAAATCTAAACTCATTGTTGCCATGACTTTGGGGCTTGATGACCTTGACCATCCCGTGGCTCCTTCTTTCACTTTATTTAGGCTGCTGCTTACACACCGTCTCCCCAGAGAGGCCTTTGCTGAAGGCCCCTCTGCAGTGTCTCTCCCTCTTTCACCTCTGCCCCGATCCCTTAACTTACACTTCCTTATTCTTCTAAGCACTTATTACTACCTCATGTTTCTGTAATTGTCTGTGTCCTCTGCTGGAACATGAGCTAAATGGTATCCAGGTTTTTGTCTCTTATTTCACAATGTATTCTTACATCTTATGACCGTGCCCAGCACACAGCAGGTGTTCAGTAAGTATCTGTTGGGCTGGAGGAATCAACATAGGTCCCTACGTAAACTTCCAGTGACCGAAGCTAAGGCCCAATCAGTTGCTCCCTGGAAAGTCTACTCACTGGTTGAGGAAGGCAAAGAGGTATCTCATGATAATCAGAGTGGTTTTGGGCAGGACCAGGAGGACCTTCCGGATGTGCAGAGCTCTCTCCTGCAGGTTGTCCATTGCTGAAAGAAAAAAGCCATGCGTTACTCTCCACTGTAACTGAGATCCCAGGAAATAGTGGTCAGAAGGCTCTGACTAGCAGCGGGTGCAATATGGAGAGCAGCCGGTCAAGTCCACACAGCACTGGGCCAGTGTAAGGAGCTCCATCTCTGTGGCTCCTTGGAGTGGGGCTGTTGTGATGGGGCATGCAGGCTCCAGAACCTTCTGCGGGTCAGGACTTAAGATGTATGCTCCTTGGGCACAGAAGGGGTTGGAGATGCTCCCCAGAGCATCTATCACCCCCTTATTACAATACCACAGGCAAGGAGCTGACCAGAAACTGCTGTGACTGCTCGACACCCAGCCTTGGAGGGCCTACATGTGGAGAGAGGGAGGGGCTGCGCAGGTCCTGTCCTGCCCACTCCACACGTGCATCACCTCATCCCCTGGACAAGTCTGGCTTATCTTCCCCCCTCCCTTATCTGCAGTGGGGATGAGGAGAATGTGGCCAGAGGCAAGAAATGGCAGGCCCCTGTGTAAGCAGTGATATCTGGGGAGAAAACCAGAGAACCTTCCTGACTCTTGTGCTGTGGACTGATTAATTCCAGGTACGGCCCTAGGCCTGTGCTTCCCTCATGGCCCGCCTCCCCACTTTCATGGTGTGCCATGTGGATACTGTCATTTTCTAGGAGAGTCTCTCCATGAAAAAGAAATGGGAGGTACTAGATCGGGAGCAGATCTCAAGGGGAGGATTGGGCAGCTAAGGTCTCTTGTACTGTCCTGGCAAGCCCCATCCACTTAGGGTATTCCACCTAGGCCCAGCCCTGGAAAAAGACATGAAGGTAGGAGGGATGCATATATTCAGTCACCCACAGAACACATTTCCACTAGGACTCCCACAGATAGTGAGTAAACCAATAAAACAAGAGAGCTAGCTTCCTGAGTGCTCTGGGTCCCTCTCTCAGAATAACAGAGAGGGACAGTGCTCAGGAATCAAACTGGAAACTCGGGGGTGGGCGGTGGGGGATGAAGACCTTGGTTGATCTGGGAAGAAAAACTTTTCTCCATTTCAAAGGCATTGCCTCCTCCAGCCTCTGAAGCCACCATTTCAACGGCGTCTGCTTCCAGAATGACCTAATACTAATCCAAGTTTCCGTGGACAACAAATGAGAGGGGGGTCCAGTATAATGATCTAAACTAAATGGCCAGGAATAGCTTTTCAAGCCCTAAATTTTAGAGTAAGAGGCAGAGAACCTCTAAGATACCTGCTTTATCTAAAGATCAAGTAGGGACTATCTCTCTCTGAGAAAACATCCTATCACTACTTTTAAATGTGCAGAGGCTTTTATTCCTAGAAGAACACATATTAACACATCTCACAGGTAAGTCATGGCATATTTAAAGCAACAAGCAGGAAATATTTGTAACACTTATGTATTCTCCCTTTGCAACATGAAAAGCACAAGCACTAATATATGAGCTTCTAATAGCTGAAAAGGACTGTGTCTTATATATGAACATAAATGTATTTTAATGAAGAAAGATAAAGCCCAGCGAAGCAACAGAGTTTAAAGTGAATCAGAAAGAAAAAAGCCAGGAGTTCTGACTTGTGATCCAGACTCTTCCTGAAAAGTCATTCTTTTTCCTCCCCTACTAGGGGATAAAGGAGTGAAAACAAGGAAGAGAAACTTCACCAAGGAAAAGGAAAAAAGGAAAACATTACTGGAAAGCTTATGAGAAAAAAAGACCCTGTGGAAATTTGTTATCTGTTGCTATGAGGTGCTCTGGCCCAGAAGCCAATCTGAGGCCAGGATGATACTTACTGACGCAGGCCATTAGGTCATGGAAGATGTCCTTGGGGAAGAGAGGGTGTTCCAGCCCCCGGAAGTAAAGCTTCAGGACGCCAGCTATGGAGTCCATGTCATGGTCATTCTGGTCTCCAGCCAGGGGGTCCTCTCCTAAGGATAAGCAATCCCCCCAGAAAGGAAAGAGAGAGTGAGAGAGGTAAAAACAAACAGGATGAAGCAGAGGTGGTGGGGAAGGAGTGGCCTATTCAAATCTTCATCACAGTCCATCAGCTTTCTGCCCAGCATGTTGGCCATGAGTACGGCAACCAGGGACTAGCAAAAGCAAAGACTGCTTAGGCTCAGGGGCCCCGGGGCCAGAGGAGGGGCACAAAAGTCCATTACATAAATTTGCTTGTGCCAGACTGGTTCAGGGACATTCCCTCTGGGCTGGGGATGGGACACAGGAATTGGCTCTCTCATGAGATCATGAAACCAGGCTGGGACTGAGCCCCTAGGGGAGGGAAATGAGGCCAGGGAGGCCAGCCCCTCTGATTAGCTCTCTCTCCTCTTGGCCTGTAACAAAGCACACCTACTTACAGGAGAACAATCATACTGGAGTTCCCTATGGAAAATTTCATATCAGATGTAATTAGATTTAATGATAGGACCAACCTCAAATTGAAACTATATATATCCATTTCAGTGACGGAAATTGCCAAAGCTTGTCTATTACCTTAATAGCCCACAAGATAATAAATGGGCTAAGATGAACAGGTGCATTCGCTCTGCCACCAAGGGTTCTGGATACAGCCATAAACTGCCCAGATATCATAGTTAACTTCTTGGGTTTGGGTAGATCATCTGGAGGAGAGGGGCAGGATGAATGGGGCTGAGAAGGAGGAAACTGGGATGTACCCTGGCACCTCCCTACATCTCTGGGTAGGGGTGGGGGGATGTCTACAAGACAGAAGGTGCTGGGCTGAAGACGGAGGCAAACTGGCTTGCTAACCTCTGGGTACCTCTCAGAGAGAAAGCGCGGAGCTAGTATCCTGGGGGGCTGGCAAACATTTGGTCTTATCTTTCAGGCTGTTTCCTCACCTCTCTCAAAGGCGTTTTTGATGTCATTCACTTCCACCTGCGATCCTGACACTCGGAAGATTCCCTCATGCTGTAGTCCTAGGAAGACAGGGAAAAGTGATCAAGGAGACAAAAAAGCAAATTCACCACCATGGCTCCAAGCCTAGTTGAGTGTCTGTCTCCCTCAGCCAGTGTGTATTTAAGCATCCTGTCTCTCTTCTTCAGGCCAGAGGAGGAAGTCTATACAAGGATGGTGGAAAAGTCACTGGAATGAATATGAGGCATTGGCCTAAAGAAAGCACCGAGTCAGAGGCTTAAGGGAAGAGATCTCTACACCATTTCTGATTCTGACAGAGTCTATGAGGCAGGCTCCTTCTCCAGCCTTTGCTTCTCTGTCCCCAGCTACAAAGTAGGGAAGTGATTCCTGGCACCTGCTTATCCCTAAGGGTCAGGGATGAGATTTGGGGGCATGGCAGGCAAGCCATTACACACCACCAGAGTTTCATAGGGTCTGAGATCATACTTAGTGCTTTAGCTGTTCTAACACTGTTCGGCTGTTCTAGAGGACAATGCTTTCACTACTTATGAAAAAGGGAGGACATAAATTGGTACAACCACTATGGAGAACAGTACGGAGGTTCCTTAAAAAACTAAAAATAGAATTACCATATGATCCAGCAATCCCACTCCTGGGCATATATCTGGAGAAAGCCATAATTCGAGAAAAGGCATGCACCCCAATGTTCATTGCAGCATTATTTACAACAGCGGTCCCCAACCTCTTTGGCACCAGGGACCAGTTTTGTGGAAGACAATTTTTCCATGGATGGTGGGTGGGGGTGGGCAGAATGGTTCAGGCGGTAATGCGAGCGATGGGGAGCAATGGGGAGCGGCAGATGAAGATTCGCTTGCTCGCCCGCCGCTCACCTCCTGCTGTGCGGCCCAGTTCCTAACAGGCCGTGGACTGGTACATTGTAAATCAACTATATTCCAATGTAAAATTAAAAAAAAAAAAAAGAGAAAGAAAGAAAAAGGGAGGACATGAAAAGACAAGTGATCAGTCAACAGATAGCATTGCAGGCACTGTGCCAGCCACTGGTCCTTGACTGCAGTTTGACTCTAAAGGCAACATGCCTCAATGCCACACTAGAATAATGTGCATGAAAACGATGTCTTTTTGAAGTTTGTTAGGGTAAAAATAATAATAGAAAGTTAATGCATGTGTGGTGATTGCTTCTGTGCTTATAGCCACATAAAGCAGGGGTTACCAGCAAGCCCATTTTCTAGGTGAGGGGATTGATAAGGGATGACCAGCATTAGGTTATACAGGTGATAAGAACCAGATCCAGGGGCCCAGGCCTTCTGACTGCAATCATGTACTCCTTCCTCAATGCCAGGCTTGTGAGTCCTATTGGAGGGAAAGCGCAGAGGGTGGGGGAGCCCATTTGTCAGCCTGACGGTGGATACGGCTCACAGAGAGCACCCCACATGCAACTCAGAACTGGGGAGGGATCCAGGAAGCATGAGCCCAGGGGCTGGACTGAGCTAGCATCTTTTATCATATCAGGCCTGTCCAGTTTTTCTCAAGAGCACCGTGGCTCAAACTTGGGCATTTTGTCAAAGTCTCTCTGTTACAGCACGATCCATCAACATTTTTGAATCTCAAACAAATTTCTTCTTTGGAAAACAAAATAGAATAATGCTACATTTTGTCCACTGTTTTAGGACTCCCCTCTTGATGGGGGTCGTGTGGTGGTGGTGACTGGATTCTACCAGCTAGACCTTTGCAGTAAACCACACAGGCCAGGACTGAATCCCGAATCCAACTGTAGCAATAGTAAGAAGTAAGCAGGGGGAATTTAATTACCGGGCTTGTAATAGGGCTTAAGTTGTCTGTTCCTCTAGGGGAATCTCCAGAATATCCCTCACAGAATGGCAGGCAATGTTAAGACCCCAATGTAACTACCATATTAGTCACCAATGGGGTGTAACAGCCAGGTAATGCCGTATAAACAAAGAATGTAAACAGCAGGTTTCTCACAGAAACAGTCACCTACTCAGCGACTTGTCGGAAACACAGTATAATATAAGGAACTGTCATCTCAGGGACCAGGCTACTCAGTCTCATGCGTGCAGCCAACAGTTTGCTGAGAGAGGATCATCTCAGTACTTTTTGGTAGATTAGACATCAAGGACAAGCCAATTTGGCCCACGGGCCCAGAACAAGAAGAAATCAGAGGAGAGCTTATTGGAAACCAGGCAGCAGGCCTGAGGCACACCGAGGTCCCTTTCTGTCTGGTTTCCATTTCCCCTCGAGAACCGAGGCTTTAGAAGGGCCAACATGTGCTCTTGCTCAACAGACAGAATCTTTAGAGTGTCTAATCTGATGATTCTGAAAGTAGGAACATTAATAAATGGTCGGTTTCCAGAACGTGAAGGAGAAAAGCACTTGGCTTTTTATTATAATGCAGGTAAGGCCTCACATAACCAAGCCGACACATGCATGACCTTTCTCACTTTTCCTTAGTGCTCACTAACATAAAAGTATAAAGCCAATCAGACTTGGGTAAGTTATTTGGAAACGGCACACAACTGTCCATTTTGTGCTGGATCCAGCTGTTGCCCAGAGTTGCTCTGCTAGAGAAGTCTTGAAATGATTGCCACACCACCACCTCTTGCTCACGTGTCTCTGCTCCCTTCCTCATGGAAATGGTGGGGTTTTTCCATCCTGATTGAGTCTCAGTTGTTCCTCACATCCCTTCTCTTCGTTTAAGTCTTCCTGGATCACCTGGACCCACCATTTACACGTGAGCCTCAGCTTTCTCATCTATATAATGGGGACTAGAACATCTACCTCCAAGGGAACATGAAGATAGTAATGATGTGCAAATTTTGGCAGTTGGTGGGCCACAGATGTTTTGGGGGCTGACAAAATTTATGGATCCTATCCCCATTAAATGCACATATACAAACATTTTATCCATCATCTTTAGGGAGCTCAGGAATACCTTAAGTCCCTATCTGGGGGAAAAAATTCAATTTGCTGAACAATTTTTTTTTTTTGGACATACCACACGGCTTTCGGGATCTTAGTTCCCTGACCAGGGATTGGACCTCTGCCCGCTGTTGTAGAAGCGTGGAGTCCTAACCACTGGACACCAGGGGATTCCCTGAACAAATATTTTTTGAGCAGCTACTATAGACTAAGGTTTTTTTTCTTCTTTAAATCAACAATATATTTATTTGCTTCACCTTATAATATTTACACATAAAATGGCTTCAGAATTGCTGGCTCACCACCCTGTGATAAAAACAATTATCGACTACTGTGCATTATTTTACAGTTCTTTTTGTTGTTAGACTTATAGTATATAATCAAAATACTGTTTTTCAAAGAAACTTAGATTATTTTCTTCCTCATCTCCTCAGTGTGCCTATGTTATTCGTCTGTAATACAGTTAGGTTTATTTGTTACCTTTTGTATTCCATTTGGAGTTTTACCCACATCTTTGTTTTATATATTTGTTTATTTATCTTTTGAGTACGGAGAACACCCATGTAGTTCTAAAAGTCAAAATTAGACAAAAAGGAATACTCAGAGAAATGTCACTCTTCTCCCATTTCTCATTCCCCCATTCTTTTCACTTTTTTGACCCATTCATGTAAATAACCAGTCAAATATTAGTTTCTGGATTCATCCTTCCTGTATTTCTTCTTGCAGAAGTGACAAGGCACATGTATATTCTTATACCCTCTTTTTTCTTACATGAAAGGCAGCATGCTATAGATACTCTTTTGCCCTTTGCTTTTTTCCACTTGACAATATATCCTGGCAACCTCACCAGATCATTTCATGGACATCTTCCTCATTCTTTTTTGCAGCTGCATATTCTCCCACTGTGTGCATATACCATAGTTTATTCATCTATTCTTCCATGTATGGCATTTAGGTTGTTTTGTTTCTAATATTTTGCAATTACAAATGAGGCTGCAATAAATAACTTGTGCAAATGTACTTTCATATTTTGGAGGTGTATCTTCATGGTAAATTCCTAGAAGGACAGCTGGATCAGATTAGTGCATATGTAGTTTTGTTAGATGTTGCCAAATTCCCCTCCAAAAGGGTTGTATGGGTTTGCATTCCCATCAGCAATATGTGAGCATACCTGTTTCCCCAGAGCCTTACCACAGAAATATGCTAAGTTTTGGTCTCCTCATGTACTGTGCCTGTACAGGGGCAGGGACAGGTACATTCAAGCCACGATATCCAGAACGCATCCACTTCTCAACAACTCCACAGCTGACACCCTATGCCATGTCTTCCCTGGGCTACTGCAGCAGCCTCCTATTTCCTCCTATGGTCTTATCTCTACACAGCAGCCTGGAATCCTTTAGAAAGATCACTCCCTGTTCATAAATTCTCCAACAGCATCCCACTCGCTTAGAATAAAATCCAAACACCTACCTTAGTCGACAAAACTCTAAGAGTCTGGCCTCTGGCTTCATCTCCTGCCACTCTCTTCTCCACTCACTCTGCTCCAGCCGCACTGGCATCCTGCGTGCTGGTCCTTGCATATGCCAAGGATCTCTGCATGTGATGTTTTCTCTCCCCAGAACACTCTTCCCCAGATACCCATGTGGCTCACTCCCTGACTTCCTTCAGGATGGCAAATGTCACCTTCTTGGGTGACCTAAGAGTTTCCCTGAACAATCCACCTAGAACAGTATCCCCTCTCCATTCTCCATCTCCTCACCTTGCTTTATTTTTCTTCATGACACTCACCAACACCTGATATATATTAATTTGTTTATCAACTGATCATCTATTTATTGGTCCTTTAGTAGAAAGTAAGGTTCATGAACACAGGAACTTTTTCTTGGTACACAATGCGCAATCAATATACACACAGACGGTCCTCAACTTACAATGGTTTGACTTAAGACTTTTCGACTTTACGATGGTACAAAAGCGATACACATTCAGTAGAATCTGTACTTGGAATTTTGATCTTTCCTGGGCTATTGATACGTGGTATAGTACTCTCTGTGACGCTGGGCAGCAGTCATGGGCTGCAGCTCCCAGCCAGCCATGCAGACACGAGGGTAAACAGACGATACACTTACAATCATTCTGTACCCAGATAACCACTCTGTTTTTCACTCAGTATTCAATAAATTACATGAGACATTCAACACTTTATTATAAAACTGGCTTTATGTTACATGATTTTACCCAACCGTAGGCTAATATATGTGTCCTAAGCACGTTTAAGGTAGGCTAGGCTAAGCTATACATGTTTGTGTATAAGACTTGCAGGTTAGGTGTATGAAATGCATTTTTGACTTTAGATATTTTCAACTTACGATGGGTTGATCGGGATATAACCCTATCATAGGAAGATGTGTGCTTGCTGAATGAATGAATGAACAGAATGTATGGATGAGAGAATCCGAGTTCAGACTCTCTTGTTCCTATTGTCCTTTAGGCACAGATAATTCTTCCTCCCCTGAACTCAGTTTGGACTTATCTTTGCCAACTGCTTGACTATTAATCATTACCATCTTGTGAAATTTCTTATACTGCTATTCCGAATTACTATAGCTTATCTCTTTTTATTTAACTTTTTACTTGCTTATTTATTTTCTCCCAACTGCGTCTTAAAACCAGGTAAAGACAGGGTTACCCCTGTTTTTGTTTTCCTATTTGGCAATGCATGGTGCTCAGCACCGATCAGGGGCTTGATAAATATTTACTGACTGTTCAATAGTGCTGTACAATGCTGTTACTTCTGGTGGATGGAGATACAATGAAAAATTTGTAGCTGATTGGAATGGCATAAGTTGTAAACATGCTAATGCAATTATTATTCCAAAAATAAACCCAAGCAATGCCCCAGTTTATTGGGAGGAAGGAGGAAGGGAGAGAACGGCTGCTTCTGAATTGAGACCAGTGATCATCTACATACCTCCTTAGCGCCAAGAAGGTCATTCTGTCACTTTTCTTATAACTAGGCAGGATAACATCTAAGAACAATTTCTGATGCCCAGTTCCTAGAAATCTTCATGGTGCTTACTCAGATATCTGTGTTTTCTAAACACCCTTACACTTGGAAGACTCAATTCACCTCTTTCCCTAAATTCTGTCCAACCAGCCTAGGAGCTGGTGAGGAATGGATTTATGAGATTCAGCGTCATCCAAGCAGAAGACAGCGTGACTTAGTTGAGAAGGAGCCAGCCCTGCCAGACTCTCAAATGTTGGCTACAACCTTAAGAGTAGCTACCAACTGAGCTCTGGAGATGCCCTAAACAGTGAGACCAAACCAGAACAAAAACTGAATATTACCAGGAGTCAATGCAATATTGTAAAAGGAGCTTGTTTTCAAAGCAGTCTGCTGCAGAAAGCCAATGTGACAACAAAGGTCCAGGCTATGCAGTGGGAGATACCAACATGGGCAAAGACGGTGAGTAATGGTGAAACTAGCGTCACCACACTGGACCAGCTAGACTTACTCACATAACAGCTATAATTTAAAACACACTCTGTGGGCTTCCCTGGTGGCGCAGTGGTTGAGAGTCCGCCTGCGGTCCGGGAAGATCCCACATGCTGCGGAGCGGCTGGGCCCGTGAGCCATGGCTGCTAAGCCTGCGCGTCTGGAGCCTGTGCTCCGCAACAGGAGAGGCCACAACAGCGAGAGGCCCGTGTACCGCAAAAGACAAACAAACAAACAAACAAAAAACTCACTCTAAGCTAGAAAAGGGAGTGTGGTAAGTGGCTCAGGCACCTGGGGGTCAAAAATACATGATATTTTTCTCTCAATGTCTAGGTGTGGCCATTCTGAGGTAGCAAACATTATGTGAACAAATAAGATTTTATTCCTCGTTGGAGAATGTCAGGATGGGAAGTCAATCTCTATTCTTACTCTATAAAGAATTCCTGGAAGTTCTTCCCAGTTCTTGCACAAATATGGGCAAGGCTGTAATCCTGCTTACCGTGTCTGCTGATAAACCGGATACAGCTTTCTACCACCAAAGGAATTGCCTGGCTGGAATCCTAAAAAGCCAAAGAAACACAACATTAGAATCTTCAAAGAGAGACAGCCCAGGGTCAGAGAAAATGAGCCAAAACCACATGGAACTTGTCTCAGCTGGATCAGTGGCTGGTCCCCAAGAAGCATCCAGCCTGGCCTCCACGCTCCAAAGCACATGCACAACCATCTACTTGGAATGCCTCATACCAACGTCTTAAATTCAGTGCGTCCTATATGAAACTGATCATTTTTATCCCACGGTCCCCCCCCGCCGCAGCCATACAATCAATCAATACATACATATATTCTGTCAAGTTTGCCTCCTAAATCCATTTATTTCTCTCCATCTCTACTGCCACCAACCCAGTCCAATCCACCAGTATCTCCATTCCCATCCCTGTCGTCCTCCAAACCAGTTTTTCTTCCCTCATATTGGTTAGGTGATCTTTAAAAGTGCACATTCTATCGTTTACTCTCCAGGCTAAACTCTTTCAAGGACTCCTTGTTACTTTCTGTACGCAGCCTTGCGTGTCTGGGGTCCTGTCTTAGCCTCCAGTTTTGTCTCCTTCTGCTCCTCAGTAAGTCCTCCTTTGCTCATGGCTTTGCGTGAGCTGCTGGAATGCTCCCCTCACCCTGGACCCCCACCCCCAGGGATGCTTTCCCAGACTCCCCAGATGAGATCAGAACCCCTGTCTACGGGGTCTCAGCACCTTGTACTTGGCCTTCACAGCCTGACTGTGACTTAATTGTGTGGGTATGAATATTTGTTTGCATTTGTCACCATTGGAGCTCGAGTTCCACAGGGCAGATCCTATGTTAATTCTTGGTGTCCATCTCTGGCCATGATGCTCTCACATAGCAGGTGCTCAATTAATATCAGTGGAAGGTAGCAGAATGAATCAATGGGAGCAGCAGAGAGGGGGTTTGTTTGGCATAAAAGGCAAGAAAGAAAAAAACCTAACTCTTGGAAATAGTGGAAACTAATTGGTACTAACTTAAGCAGCAGGCCTCCCAGATATCAATCTTTGCTCTGCCATTTTTGCTCTACAATCCTGCCATTTATTTAACTTCTTTTGGCCTTAATTTGGTATGTACTAACTGGGGAGGGGGATTGGTGGTGAGGAGAGTAACAGTTCCTATTGGCACATGAACACACTGCTTACCATTTACAAAAGAATTTATAGAGGTGTTGGGTCATATATTAAGTGCTTTAGATGGATTGGTCCTGGTAACAACCCTATGGGATGTGTATTATTATTATCCTCATTTGACAAGTGAGGAAATGAAGGCTTAGCAAGGTGAAATAGCTGCTTATGGTGACCCAGCTACTAAGTAGAAGAGCCAGGATTCAAAACCAGGCAGTCTCCCCCTGAGACTGAGCATCTCACTGCCACCCATACTGCGTCCTAGGAGCTTGGCAAACATAGTCAGGTGTGAATACCAAATATTACTGAAAACCAGTAGGGTTTTGTAGTGCATCTAAACGCACAACCACTCAGTTACAGGGAAGGAAGGGACCAGGCAGAGTGACCTTAGTCCTAGTTAGAAAGGGCTTTAGATGTTCAGGACAGAGACTGGGCTCTCCAGTAGGATGGGTCCTGTGGCTTCTGCCCATTTCACAGGTTGGTTTGTGCCTCTCCCCCGGCTCTAAATTTTCAACTGTAGCTGGCGGTTTGGCCACTAATAGGGAAGCAGCTGGGTCCCATGAAGATGCCAGGCTGAGAGAAGAGCTGGCGTGGCCTCCAGCTCCTGAGCTTGCTGGAAAGCCAGGATGCTGCCAGAGGACGTACTGTGTACCAAAGTGCAGCTGGAGTCAGGAGGGTCTCAGAGACCCAAATGCTCGTCTCATGACCCCCAGACCCGTCTGCTTCCTCCAGCTCTCCAGCTTCAGTAGCCAGTGTCTGCCTTCTTGTTGCCATCAGTAAATTCTACCAGTCAGTCTAGGCTGGTCTCAGAGGAAGAATCTTTTTCAGCTCTTCCTTACATTAATGAAGAAACTGGGTTCCACTATAAAAAAAAACCCCAAACTTAATTTTTTGGAGGTCTTTTTATGTTTACAAACATTGTTATTATACTTTTCATTTACAAACAGTAGTAGCAGTGATAATGAGGACAGTGATATGAGGGTTTGTAAAGTTTTTCTGGTCCTAAGACCCAGAGGGAAGCAGGTTGGGAAGCTCACAGGTTATGGTTTCAATAAGTTACGTGAGTGCAAAATTCTGCCTCAACTTGTGGTAAAAGGAATATCAATGATAGCTAAAGGGAAGCATGCAGGGTTGCAGAAAGTAAAGCATCAAAGACATTAACCTGCATGTTCATGGTTACCAGAAGTGGCCCAGAGGATAATTTGTGGCAGACAAGAGTGGGCCAGAGATGACCTGTCCTACTGCAGAGGAGTATTTTCCTAGTCCCCAATGCTCCAGTGGAGATTAAGTCAGAGTCCAGTGAAAACAAAGGACAAAGGACATTACAAGGACAAAAAGTCATGAGGGCTCTGACTCTCTCCTTGTAATGTTTCTGAGCTCCGAGTGAACCCATTTCCCCAGGACGTGCCCTGGTGAAGACCCTCACTTCACCATAGATCTTGCATACAACTGACCGAGCAGTGTCTATGTGTGTTCTTATTCAGTGTCTGTCTCTCCCTTTCTTCCTCTCTCCTTCCCTCCTCCAGTGTTAGAATCCATGTCAGTTTAATTCTTTTGTTCATAATATTTTTGGTCATTTAACCCCAGGGTTGGAAGGGCCCTTGAAGGACGATCGAGTCAAATCCCCATTCAATCAGATTAAAGGAACTTTAAACCAAAAGTGGAGGGAGAAAAGTAGCAGACATAACTTGGAAGAGATAGTAAAGCAGGGGTCCAGTGATTTGCAGCGGAAAGCAATCAAGAAGGTGGCTAGATAATGTCTAAATATGCCATTGTTTGGCAGAATTTCTCACACATGAGAGAGTTAGGATTTTTGCCAGGTACTGATCTTTGTTACATTTGTTAGGTTTACGTTTTCACCAGGGAGAAAATACAAGTCTTGACCCCTGATTAGATGTGGGTAATAAGGAAAACAGAGGCATCAAAGATAAGATGTGGGGCTTCAGGGATTGTGAAGAATAGAGGGTCTCCATAAGAGTCGAGAAGTAAGGGGAGGTGCTAAGGAACCGAAAACGTGGTGGGAAGGTGAGGAGATGGATGCTGAGGGTAGGAGTTGCCACCGCAACTCTTGAGCATCAACGTCCTGCCCATCAGTTAGGAGTTAGATCCAAAGACTCAGAACGACAACGTTACAGAACAAGTGGACGCTTTGGGAAGGAGAGAAAAGAGACAGAATCATCCAAGGCAACGCAAGTGACAAGGGAAAGAATATGGAGGGAAGTCAAAAGAGGACCAAGCCTTGGGGAAATGCTTACATTTCGAGGAACAAAGATGGGCCAGCAAAGAAGATACGGAAGTAATAGGAATGAGAAAATTCTGGGCTTGAGGGGAGCAGGCAATGCTTGGAAGCAGCAGTTGAGGCATCTCTTTTTGAAGGAAAGTCAGATGGTCTGAACCTAGGCTTTGCTAGGGTCAAAAATGATTGGAACGCATTGGGTAGACTCAAAAGCAAAAGTTACACAGCTCTTCCTCTTGTTTGGCTGATTTGCCATAAACAACCAAACAAATTTTATTTCCTGGTTATGTATACGTGATTACTCCTCTTCCAAATTACTCACTATTTACCTTTCTGACTATCTTAGAAAAACTCTTCACTGATCCACCATTAGATCTGAGCTGCTGGAAAAAAAGTGAATGAAAATAAGGTCTTTACTTGATTGGGGTTTCTGGTGCATGCTGGAACTCTTACACAAATCTAGCACCTGGCAAATATGCTTTGCTTGCAACTGCCTAGGCACAGCAGGATGAAAACCAGATGGGAGCAGTTCTTTTCTGATTATGAGCCCAACCAGGGACACAGATCACCTGCCAAACCGTGGCCTTTGGCACTCCTGCAGCCAGAGTGGTCGCACCCAGGCTCCATCTATATGTAGGAGGCTCAATTTCAGCCCAGGAACTGAAAGGAACAAACTTCAAGGTCAATCCTGTTCTTATTTTCGAAGGGGGGTGGGATAAAAAACATTGCTCCCTCTTTAAGATATCCACCTATTAATTTTAAATGTAATAAATGATCCCGGGGAGGCACACCGTTCCTCTCTAGTTTTAACTGAAATTATGAAAGAAAGGGGAAGCAGAAACAAAGAAGAGGAATAGAGGAAAGAGAACTGCAATGACATCTTTATAATTTAAAAAATGTGTAATTGCATCTGATGGTGTTCTCATTAAAAGAAGATCCAAAATAGAGAAGGGAAAAAAATTAGTGACAGCAAAGCTAAGACAAGTGCGGGCTATGTTATCAACTTCCCCAGCTGGACTGCCCAGCCAGCTGAAGCAGTGAGATCAGCTGAAGACCCTGCAGGGGCTACCACCATCGCAGAAACCATGTGCCCTCTCCATTCCATTAACTCCCTGCGGCTACAGCCACTGTGAATTACCCAAAATGATTTTTTAAAGGCTGGATCAGCTTTCCCCTGAGTAGACACAAAGACATTTCTGAGCTCTCTCCACCCCCTCTCTGCTAACTGCCTGCTGCATAGCTGGTATGAGCTTAGGGGATACAAAACCATTTTAGTATTTGCCATAAAGTATAATTAGGAAGTCCAATTTGCAACTGCAAAAAAAAAAAGAAAAAAACCCGTCAATTAATTTTTTTTAAACAAGCATAAGTGCTGTTTAGATTATCCACTGATGTGGACTGCCCATGCCGAGCTAAGATCCCTCCTAAGGTGGGTCATGAGAGCTGGTTGCTTACAGCTCAGTGTCAGATTTGAATACAACTCTGAAGATAATGCACATAATTGCAGAGCTCAATGTCTCTTGCTTATCATTCCTAGACCAGACTTATCTTTACATTTTTAGTATGTCTTAGAAATACATCTAAGATGACCATGCCACCAGAAACAAACAAAAACCTGCAAACTTGGTCTAGGTGATTAGATGCTGTGAGTTACTGTCATATTGGTACCCATGTATGAAGTGTGAGGCCTCTTTCACGGTCTCCTAGAGAAGTAGCACCAAAGATAGTCCTGGCACAGTCTGCCACAGTCAAACCAGACCTCTAGCATGTAAGAGCATAAACGACTAGAGAGGAGAGGAACGAGTCCCTGCCCCCCTCACTAATTTGATGAAGTTGCCGTAATATTAAACATACTATGACTAAATGGTACATTCCAAATGTAAGCATGAAGTCAGAAAAGTGTCTGTCCCATCCACACTGGAGTTCCATAAATATCTGGGATCTAACCATTTCACGCCAGACAAGCCTGCCTCTTGCTGGGCCCTTACCTGTTTCCTCACAGTTGAGCTACGCCTGTGGTTGAATGCAGCAACAGGGAGGGAAAAGAGAAAATGAGATTAAAAACAATCTGTGAGGTAGTTAATGAAACAAACCACATTAATCAGCTCAGTCCCAGAAGTGGCTAAGAGACTTGATAAGTTACCTTCCAAATGAAGCCCAATAAAGCGCTTTTCACAAAAGCTTAGAGGTCTCTGGTTTTAATGTCTGCCACCATTCAAAAGTAGAATAGGAGGGAATTGGTTCAATTTGCAGTAAAATATATATAGGTCAGACAACAGGAAGATTTCTCCATTTGCAAGGAGACACTAGTAAACACCAAAGGAAGCTATGGTTTTCTTTCTCTTGGAAATAAATCCTTAGGGAAAAGATAAGGAGCGATTTTCCCGGAATTTAGACAGTAGTGTCCAGACTGGAAGGAACCTTAGCGATTCCATAGGTCAATGCTTTTCAAGCTGTGTTTAGCCTTGGAAGCTTTTTCTCCAAGGGAATCTGACTCAGACAATAATACCCAAGCAAGGAGAGCAGTGATGCCTCTTTGAGTGAGGGAAGGAGGTAGGGACCAGAGCCCAGCTGCTGGGCACCTTCTGCCACTTCCACTAGGCTCTTCTTAAGGACCTCTTTGGAATCCTAGAGCTCCTTGGATCTAGGTGATTGCTCTGTCTTGTCTTTTTTTTGGCCACGTTGCACAGCTTGTGGGATCTTAGTTCCCCTCACAGCGACTGAACCCATGCCCCCTCCAGTGGAAGCATGGAGTCTTAACCACTGGACTGCCAGGGAAGTCCCTCTCTATCTTGTCTTATGGATGAGGAAACTGGAGTTCAGCGAGGGGAAAAGAGCAGCCCAAGGTCACACACTGAATAACACAGCATAAGGGAATTCAGCTCAGCTCTTTTCACTCCCATAGAGCCTTCTGCAGTTATGGCACTTTAGGTGAAATTAGCACCAGGAAGGTATATTCTACAGAATTCCATTATCCTGGTTCCCTCCAGTCAACAAGACTAGTATATTTATGGGATCTTTATTGTGATCCACAATGACAAAACGATGAAAGCCAAATGAAGCTATTTTTAAGTAATGAGCCTATAATTGTAAATGGCCTCATGACTATTGTGTGTGTGTGTGTGTGTGTCGCCAGATATAAGTGGTTTATATAATGGGCTAACGCAGGGTCTCTAAGGAGTCCGGCCCGTTAAAGCTCTTTCCCCAGTTAAATCAGCACATTTTTAGGCATCTGAGAACCGTCGGCTGAATGAATGCCTTGCTCGTCGCCAACTCACGAGTTTTCTCATAGCAGCTCCGTGACTGAGAGGGAAAATATTTGGCTGGGGTGGGGGAGGGCGGGGAAGGTGGGGAAAGATTGGGAGGGCTGCATACTTGTACATCAGGCGAGGATGTCTACCAATGCTGTTGGCAAGCAATGCAATGTAATATTTCATTATCAAGCGACACTCGCTAATTAGAGACTGTCATCTTTTCCACGTATAAAAAAAATTTCAGGTCAAATGCTATCTTCTGATCCTCGTTCTCTAGGTCAGAGACCTCCCAAAACCCACATGTTGAAGTCTAAAAGCTAAGGTTAGGTTACCAGGATCCTCCAGCGTCGAACATTTCTTTTCCGTGCAACGCAGTGGTTTTGGGGGGGTCTCTGGGACTATTTTGGCAAACGGTAACTCTCTTCACTTAATTCTGCTCGGCAAATCCCATTTCCATTTGAGGCCAGATGGGGTCAGCAAGGTAAAGGGATGGAAGCCACCCCTGCCCTAGGCTACCCCTTTGCAAAGTCATCCAACACTTCTACAACTCAACTCCTTGGCTCTTTCCCAGGTTGGGATGGCTCTACCCCTCCGGCCTCTCTTCATCCCTTCCCAGGGCTGTCTCAGGCCACACCTACCTGGCCAGACTGCAATCTGTCCGCTGACCTGTTGGAAAGACAAAGGCAAAAAGCACATGTTGAAGCAGACGGGGTGAAAGGGGGAGACTTGCTCCCAGGAATGACTGTCTGCCCGGCTCCCCAGGGAGCCCCGAGGATCACGTGTGACTAGCCTTCCAGGCAGAAAAGAAGAGAGCACCCAGGTCCTCTTTCTGGGCCTCGTTTCTGACGCTTGTTCCCAGCCCAGGGCTGCTGGTATCCTGAAACCTTAGGATTGCCAACTCTGCTTCCCAGTGGGAAAACGGGTGGATGCGGGGGAAAAATAGCAAGGCAGAGCATATCTTAGAGAACAAATTATTAGAAACTTTCCCAGAGATGAAATTCAGCTTCTCTTCTATGTGTGTTGGGTGTGTGTGTGGTGGGGAGGGAGGGATGAACCTGCTTGCCCTTCAGGCTGTGAACACACACACACACACAGTTGAGGGTGGAAGGGGAAGAAGGAAGGAATAGTTATTTGGGGAGAGGAGGAAGCATACATCGAAATTCTCGTTTTAGATTCATACTAAATTCTCACTTCCATTACACTGGGCTGAAATGACAAGGGAAAAATATTTAAAATGCTGCTACTGCTTTTAGACTGTGGTTCTCAACCCAACAGTGGGCCCTAATACTAAGCTGGATGGATCATACACAGTCTTAAAAAATGGAATTGAAAATCTTAATGCTCATCTGAAGTATTCTTATGTTTTTTAAAAATATGCATGTGCACTTGGGCCATTATGTAATCTGTGTTGCTTTTTTTGGGTCCACAGTTAACCCAGCTTGGTCTGTATTAGACCGTATTAGATAAACCAGGGAAAGGGTAAGCAGGTGCTGAGCCGGGGAAGGAGAGATTGGCTCCCAAGCTCCTCATCCAGTTGCCTGGAAAGGCGACTCTAAGGGCCGAGGTTGCGGCGGGGGGGGGGGGGGAGGGCAGGGCTTTTTCTTGCCTTTAAAGGTTGCTAATTGTTGATTACAGTTCAGCTCATCTTGAGCAACACCTCCCCCACCCCAACAGCCTCTCTTACCAAAGGCTCAGCTTTCATCTGCAAAAATATTATTCAGAGCCATTATTTCTAACATCTGTCCCATTTCCATTCTGGAATATTCATACACATCAATTATCCCTCTGTGGCAAGAAACAAGGGGCTCTTGCGTTAGTGACAAATACATACAGAAGGCAGGGACATGATGACTTGCACACAGGAAGACCTATATTTTTCATTATTGCTAGAACTTGTCATCTTTAGATGAAGGTAATTTGCAGCACTGATGAACAGTCACCAACCTTCACCCCTTCATAGTAGCACACTTGGTGCATGTATGTGTGTTGCAAACACACACACACACACACACACACACACACTCTCTCTCTCTCTCTCTCTCTCTCTCTCTCTCCCGCCCTGTTCCCCATCTCACTTATGGGTCATGCTTAGATTATCCTGGCAAAAAGAAATCAAAGTTATAACTTGCTTCAAATAGTTCTGGGCTTTTCTTCCTCCGATTCCCCACGGAGCAATCTGATAACTCAAGAGTAAAGATTTTCTATAAGCAAACTTTGGATCTCAATGCCTAGACCTGTTCAGCCCGAGTCCCCTGGGTGTTTCGGAGGGAAGACAACAGAAGTTACTTAACAGGCTTTCTTAACATAAAAGAAAATGCCTTAAAAATCACAAGATCAAAGACATTAGAGATAAAAGAATTAATCATCTGGGGGAATCGTTCAGGGCAGGAGAACAGGGTAAGAAGGGCGGGTAGGAGGCTCTGATTTCTGGGGCCATTGAGCCAGTGAGTGCTGTATACTTCCCTAGATTCTGCAGTTGGTCTGAAGAATTTATTTGAGAATGTTAGACCTCTGTGGGTGCAGGTTTTGCCTTTCACTGGTGTTAGAACACCAGTAGCCTCCCCCTCCCTATCTTTAAGTGAGGAGATCAGTGGGGGAGGGAGGAGGGGCAGGGCCTTCAGAGGTGTCCCCAACTTGGGAATCCCATTAATCATAGGATGCTGAGAGCTGGGCAGGAGACCTGGGCAAGGTGCCAAAAACCCCAGGGAAGCTTCTCTTTCAACCCCTGCCTTCTGTTTGACAGCTGAGGAGAGAAAGTCCAGAGTGCCAGTCCGGTCCTCTGCCTTGCTACTTTCCAGGGTCTGGTTAAAATCATCCTATGAGACCAGATAGTCGATTCAGCACCACAGCTTCAGCCTGGCCAAAGCAGGGAGAGGGCTGCCTCTTAGCACCAGGACCCTTCAAAGCAGAAGAAAACCTCTGCCCCACCTTGAAGCTACAAACAGCTGCAGTCTGCCCATCAACCCTGCCCTTGAGAATCCTCTCCTCTTTTCTCCTCAGAGCAGCTGTGTAGCTCACCTCACAGCTACCCACCTTCTTGCTTCAGCCTCGGTCCTGCTACAAGAGGAGCTGAGAGTTTTCCCGAAGTGTCTGGACAGTAAAGAACGCACCAGCTCCTTGGCCTCAGTAGTGGCAGAGGAGGCGCAGGAGTGGGGCTGAGTGGAGAGCAGGCACGCTCCATTTAAACAAATAGATGATGCACATTAGTGCTTCATTAAGCATTGGCCCTTCCCCATTACTCAAGCGGTCATTTGGGGCGTGTGCTTCCACATCAAACGAGCGAGGAAAAGCAATGCACTCATATAACCAGACTGAGGATGGAGGCGTGTGCTCAGCACTTGGGCCCAGGGCTCGGCCTTCCCTCACTGCCAAATCTCCAGCAGAGCCCACACTCACTCTCTCCCAGGGTTTTCTGGAGAAGGTCGTGCTTGGCTTGTAGCTTGGTGATGAGGTTCCTGCCCTCCAGGTACTCCTTCATTTTCTGTAAGGGAGGAGGATAAAGAACAATCAGTCCCGAAGGGAAAAAAAAAAAAGAAAAATCACAGACGCTCAGCTGTACAATTCCCTTTCTAAGAGGGCTTTTGGTTTCTGACCCAATTTCCACTGGGTCCATTTTTTATTTTTTTAAGGTCCTGAGCATGTGAGCATCTGCTGATTTTCCTGGTGGATTAGTATCCTGCTCTATGTCTTCCTGGGAGCTCCGCGTCAGCCACCATAAGAAGCTATCTCCTCGGGCCCCTCATCCATCTCTTTCAGCTCCTTGGAAGAAAAGCAGGGCGTGGAGGGACTCACTGAGCCCCGCCTTCTTGGTGTGAAGGATACACACCTGCGGCTCATCACCTCCACTGACATCCAGCCCTGCCCGGCCCCTCCCAGGGTGCATTCCTTCACCCCAGGAGCAATGTCAAGGTTCAGCCCCTGCCTGGGCTGCAAGCACCAAGCACAGCATTCAGCGCATCTCTGTCTGAGCCATATTTTCATCATTTCAATCGCTTCCTCCTCTCTTGTGCAGAGTCTTTGTGGAAAGCTTGGGATTTCTGAGCACACAGAGACAGGGGCTGCCACCCTCCATCTGTATACACACATACTGGCAGTTCCAAACGCAAGATGAGGTTTATGGAAATGCGATCCCATCTGCTCTAACAGTCAAGATATGATTGCTATGCTGTACTTTGTGATTTGACCTCTCTCAACCCTTGTCTGCTCAGTGAGAGACTATGTTTCCCTGGACAATTCATTAAATCTCCAAGACAACTCTATGAACTATGATTATCATTATCCCCATTTTATGGATGAAGGTACTGAGATTTGGAGAGATTCAATAAGTGGCTCTAGGTCAAACGATTAGTGAGTGGTGGAACCAGTATCCACATATGCAGTTTGACAATACACTGTGTGCTTTTAATCGTTATGATAACGTGCTTGATCCATTATGGTACAGAGCAGAAGGAGAGAAGCAGAACAAAACTTCATAGTATTGATTCTTTACATATGTGTAGCAATTTAAGAATTTTTAGAGTACTTTAGCATGTATTTGACTCTCACAATAACTCTGTACAGCACATAGGGGAGACATATTATTTCCTGATTACGGATGAGAAGGGGAAGGGGATGAGAAGGGGAAGGGGGCATTGCTGATCGACACAAGCCAGTAAGCGGCGGTGGATCCTGGATCCAGGCCTTTGGAGGCCCTCCGTTGTTCACCCAGATGCTCCTGTGTGGAGCTTCGCAAATCTCTGACAGCACTTTTCACCCAGCCCTGTCATGGAGGCTTTGCTGCTCCTATGTCTTTCCCTCTAAATGGTATCCTCTCTATGGTCAGAGACTGTGGCATTCACTATTCTTTGCATCCCTGATGCTTAGTACTGTGCCCAGAAGATAGTAGACACTCAATAAATATGTGAAAATGAGTAAATAAATGAACAGTCTCACTCTCCTCTGGATAGAACCTTCCTCAGCAGTTACATACCACGCCTCCAAGTATGCCCCCACTCTCTGAATTAAATAGAAGACAAACAAAAAACAAGCCCTATGACAAACCATTTCTGCTGCTCTCCTCACGACCTGTTCCCTCTGCTCCTTTGTGCTTTTGCATGAGAACACCTGCATGAAAATAGGCTCTGTTGTCACCTTCCCCATCCCATCTGCTCCAGCTGCCAGCTCACCTGCTGTCAGTCTTCCCTGGGTGACATCCTAATCCCCAACCAATGCCTAACTGTGAGGCTTGGAACAGTACTTCAGGGCCTAGAGGCGAAACACCTTCAGGAGACATCCACTGCTAACATCTGAACTGCGAGAGCCCCCTCTTCGGAAGGTTATCCCAAGGAGACTCTAAAGGTGTCCCAATGAGGGAAAATTCACCCAGACACACTATAACCCTTAAAACAAGACCAGAGTGCTCAGAAAACAGCCAAAATTCTGAAAGGAGATGGATGCAAATTCCTTCCTCTCACTCGTGTATACTTGTGATTCTGGAAATCATCTTTTTCATTCATGTTCACAGTTCACTAGTTAACTCTGGCTGTCACTCAGTGAACCATTAAAATAAATAACAATCTGATAAAGAGGTATGATGAATTAACATTTCGGGTTCCACTAAATCCTGAAGGATCAAAAACTGTGTCAAGGTATGACCTGCCCGCCTAATAGTGGAAACAGTGGTTGGAAGTTTTCCGTCTAGGTAAGCCCGGGTACGAGAAGGTAAAAGCATCCTATTCGCAGGCATGTCATTTATCACTTCCCTGTCCCGCCCATAAATCCACGCTCATCTCTATGAGAGGTAAACTGGGAGAAGCAACCTGGGCTTTCCTGGGAGGAGCTTAGTTAGAAGGCTTCAGCTGCTGCTGTCCAGACACACAGCACAGGGAGCTGAGACAGCTGACGACAAGGGAGGAATAGGTAGCTTTTCAATGATTTCTGGAGGCCAGGGGGCTAGGAAAAGAACTGTTCATGTGTAATCTCAAAATCCTTCCTTGGGCAATAAGGGTCACTTTCCTTATTTAAACCATGTCCCAATATTAGGTAATTAATTTTCTTTCATTCCACTCCCTGTACCGTGCTCCTCTCCAGAAACACCTAAAGGTAAAGTGATTACCTGGAGTTTTCCTCAGTGGAGGAAAAAGGAATGGATCATGGTCTATTCCAGATCACCAAAATGAAATCAAATTCCTAAAACACAGTCTGACTGCCACACCCCCATATGCCCCTACTCCATTTTACACGCAATATTATCAAAACTGAGAATTTTTTCCAAAAGTAGGAAGGGAGGCAGGAGTCTATTGGGTGGTTTTGGGTTGTGCCATTGTAAACCTTAAATTCAGTTTTTACGATCTCACTGCTGATTTCTTTCTAAATAATTCCTAATTGGGTATTAATTGTCAGTGATGAGTTTTATTTATTGAAAAGGATTAGTATAATAATTTTTCTTTCTGAGCCTGCCCTCCCTGACAGACATTTCAGTTGCAGTAAAACGGAGAAGTCTGAGTTGGTATATTCTAGTCCTACCACTTACTAACTCTTCCAACCTTGGGCAAGTCACTTAACTCCCAGAATCTTAGTTTCCCCATCTGAAAAATGGGGATAATATCTTTTTTCACAAGGGTGTTAAACATGAAATAAGATAACAAGCATGACTGTGATTGTTAACACGAGGACTGGCAACTAGCAGGTGCTCAGAAGTGTTCCTTATACAGAATCACATGCTCAACCAAAAAACAGTCCTTCTCTAAACTTCTTTGCTTTGTGCTAATACTTAAGAAAGCTCAATCAAAGCAGGTTTCTGGCCTGAAAAAAAAAAAAAGTTTGAGGCACAAGAATGGTTTTCAAATTTAATTTAAAAATA
Source organism: Aethalodelphis obliquidens (assembly GCF_003676395.1). NCBI lineage: Eukaryota > Metazoa > Chordata > Mammalia > Artiodactyla > Delphinidae > Aethalodelphis > Aethalodelphis obliquidens. The sequence continues at coordinate 3,207,001 of NW_020837992.1, read as the reverse complement.
CCTCTTCTCTTTAAATACATTCTTTCCATGGTGGTGTAAAACTCACGGACCTTGCCTAGGTCTTGAATTTAATCTGTGAACCCAAGGCCATAAGTATTCACTGCTGCCAGAAGGTGGGGTGGGTGGGAGGAGTGAGCTATGCCTAGCCAGCCCCGTGCACAGAGATACACAGATGTCATTGCTGTGGCTGCTTCCCCACCAACCAAGCACGCTGACACTTCCCCCACTCCCCGTCAATTTTTAAAGCAGGAAACAGCTGTCAGACAGAATACATAATAGAGCAAACATTTCAACAGGAGCATATCTCCCCACTTTAATTGACAGGGCAGGGGCATTCATGCATTTGTACCTGCTTAGCACACATTTATCAAGTATCTGTTTATTCTTGGAGAATACCAAGATAAAAAAAGCTCTTGGACCTCACCAAGTCTAGCAGCCTTAGAGCACTGTCCATTCAATGGCCAAAGAACTGGCTCCTCTCCAACCTCTTACCTTACCCGAATCTGTCCTCCCGAATTCAGGCAGTTTAGCTTTGTTATTTTATCAGCTATAAGCCCTCCTTCCACCATTTCATCCCCCATTCAAGAACCCCATACTCCAAACCCCATACAAGGAAATACCTATAAGGGTTTGACAGCACTTGGCTAAAAACAGTGAGCATTACTGCCTATGAGCAGGGAATTGGTTAAATAAATGATGGAACATCCATCCATACAATGATGTTCTTGCAGCCATTACAAAAGGAGGCAGATCTTTTGGACTAATGTGAAGATAATACCCAAAATAAATTAAGTGAAAGAAGCAAAGTGAAGAACAGTATGGATGGTATACTTCTATTTGTATTTCTATTTATTTTATTTCCTTACATTTCTAATGTAATAATATTATATTAAAGGGTACATCAGTGGTTGTCTCCACACAGAATACCTCTGGAAGGACACAGAAGAAACTGGTTTCAATCACTGTCAGAGGGGAGGGGAAGTGGAAGTTGGGGATGGGTAGAGGCTTGACATTTTTCTGTATTCTCTTTTGAAATCTTTGCATCTTTTTTAACACTTAAAATAAAAAAGGCAATGGGAAAAAGGTAGACAGTGCTGGATTGTTTGTTAGAGAAGACAAGTGATATAAAGCCAAGGAGGTCAGAAAATGTCTTCTCACTTAGAGCAAAGAAGGGCAGAAAGCTGAGCTGTTCCTGAGTCTTCCCCTCACCTCAGCTTCCTCAGCAGGGCATAGAGAAGGCCTGTGTCCTGAGACCAGAGACCAGAAGATCAGAGTTCTGGTTTCAGCTCTTGCTGAGGACTTTAAACAAGCTACCCATACTTTTTGGATTTTTTGTTTGTTTTTTCAGTTTTTTTTTTTAAAAAATCTTTCAAATGAGAAGGTTTGGTTAGATGATTTTTTAAAAACACTTCAAGCTTTAAAATTCCATGATTATTTTCCTGGGACTCTTGCAAACGACTGACCTTTGTAGGTCATGCTTCAAATTTCCAATAGATGTCATCTGGGCAGATGAATCTGATGACAGCCGAGAGTGGTCAGAAAGCTTTCCTAGCAGCCCTCTGGGTCACTAGGCACACTACCAGGAGAGAAAGCCATGACAAGGGACCTCTTCCCAATCTTCCAAAAGAAGGCAACTTCTAGGACGTGCTACTCTGATGTCTTTGAAGGGCACAGGGAAACACATGGGCAACGTTTGTGGAGACAAAAGACTAAGAAAAGCACATCTGCAGTTGTGTTGGCTTTGTAGGGTTCCGCAAGCACCTGCAGCTGTCCTGGGGAACATGCACGCCCCCTTTTCTAGAATGTCCATTTTGCCAAAATGGACAAAAGTCTTTTTATCATGAACTATCTGACGCGTTCCAAACACCAATCACAAAAATGATGAACTCTCTTGTAAATCTGTTACTAGACAAGCCCAGACAAAAGAACCTTCCTGTTAGCCAAGGAAATTTGCACACAATTGTGATAAGTAGCATTATGGCCACAAAAGACAGGAAGTGAGTTAGAGGACATCAGTGTATTCAGACAGAGGTGAAAGGATGGGTGGGATTTGGGAGGTCACCAGTTGGAATATGGTCATTCCTGCTCTTACTAAAGGTCAATTTTGAATACAAATGTTATAGCTTCGCTTAAAGCCAAAAAGTAATTTCTGACAGTCTTAAATACAGATTTTTATGTCCAAAATTCTTATTTAATCTTGTTCTGCAATGTAACAAGATTGGGTCATTTAAGTAGCGTTATATCTAAGCAGTCCAGACAGACCAGCCAGACAATCCCAAAAGCCTCTCGAGTATTCAGCAACCTCCTGAGATAAAGAAGCTTGGGGAGGTACGTAGCCCTCACTATAGACAGGAAGTTTTCTTCATGTCTGTCCCAGGTTTTTCATGCCTTCATGCTTTTGCACATGCTGCTCTTGCCTCAACGAATGCCTTCCTCCTCTTGATTCACTCATTGCCTGATCAGCACAGAAATTACTTTGTATGTAATATTTCCCTAACTCCATTTATCCTGATTGCCGTTCATGCACATGTGCATGTATGCACTTAACATTTTTTACATTTATTTTTTTTAATTACCCAAATCAACCTATTGTAATTGTATTGTAATTGTTTACACTCAGTAAAAAAGAAAGTTTTCCCTTCATAGGCCTAATTCCATCATTCTCCTCTTCATTTTATATTCTTAGCATTCCCAGGTTATATAGCACAGTGTCTGGTACATAGTAGATCCTTAATAAATGATCAATAAACAATTTAATAATATTCAATGAATAAATTAATAGTGATGATGGAGATAATAAATTTTCAGCAATTTTGAGCACTCACTACAAAACAGGCAATGTGCTATGTATTTCACAAAAATGAATGAATGAGCCAAAATGTCATTCCATTCTTTCTCTGTATAGATTTTAGTATTTTACTCATAAATGTATTAAAGAACGTTATAATTAAATGACTTAGGAAAATATTAATCATCTGTTAAATGAAAGCAGCAGATTATAAAACAATATGTACAGCAGTATCCCATTTTTTATAATAAAATTATAAATATATGCTCACATCTGTGTGCATGCATAGAAAAAAGCCTGGAAGAGAATATATTCTAACACTATTATTTCTAGGTTATTGGGATTATGGCTGATTTTTAGTTTCTTTTTACTTCCAGATTCTATATAATAAGCATGTTTTGTTTTGTATTACAAGAAAAAAAAAAGTTATTTTAAAAGAATAATACTGTTAAATCACTCCCTCTCAACAGTCTTCTCCAGGACTTAAAAAAATTTTTTTTGAAGAATTCTGAGCTTAATTACATGAAAAAACAGATTTCTTCTTTGAAGGAGATAGCAAATCACTAGTGTTCTTAATGGAGAAAGGGCAGTGTTCAAAGAAGAATTAAACAAATGTTTCCAGTTGGAGGAAAAATTCAATTTACTACATGCAGATTGTGTTTCTTGACTGAAAAACAAGTTAATTCCTCTCATTCAGAATCAGTATGCATATTCACTGGCTATATTTCCTCTCACATCTGCAAACTTAATTTCTTCTTAGTCGTCAGAAGATTAGGAAATACATTTTAGTTCAGGCAATAAATCCTACTTGGCAAGCTCAAAATAACTTAATTATTAAAAAGTAGCACCAAAGACCAGCCAGCAACCTTCCAAAGGACTGTTAACACTACTTAAAAAAAATTGGGTTCATCTGTCTAAAAGAGGACTGGGAGATGCATGAATAACAAAATATAATGTTTTAGAATTCTATGCAAACCAACAATGCTACACATTACCTGTCCCTTTGAATTTTAGCCATAATTATGAAAAATAATTTCCCACTTTAAATTATAAACTAATATCATATCATATCAACTAGGAAAGATTATGGACTTTAAAAACAAGACATGTGTTAGCCAAAATATTTCGACGTAGTTCTCAAGAACCAAGAGATGCAGTCCCCCTTTCACGACCCCTAGGGGTGAGAAGGAAACTTTCAAACAAAAGCTTACTAGCTGGTTAAAAAAGTCTTCAAAAAGAAAATATTCTTGGTAGTGTACTTGGGGCCATCCTTTCTCTTGGGGGGGTCCCTGTTAGATATACAACTTGTGTATATTTGTGTCTATAAGTGTAGGGGTGGTCTCTGAACATGCCCAGATCCAAGTCAAGATATTCAAAGACTTGATATCCTGCAAGACACTGGATAAGATATCCTGCAGACACTTGACAAGGACGCTGGGATCCAAATGGCCTGTGTGTGCTGCAGTGCCTAAAGATGATCTTCAAAGGCCACTGAACCCCCTCACCGTGAAATAGAACTGCTCTGTCTCTTGCTGGTTGGCTCTCCTCTTGGCAATGCTGGGTTTGCTCATGAAGGTTTCTGAGACGGTGGACTTGACGGATTCCATAGAGTTGCTGTACTGGAAGCAATCGGACACATCAAAATCCTCGACGGTCACAATGTCCTGGATGGTCTGCAGAGTGGCCTCCATTGTCTTCTTTACCTGCCATGATAAGGACCAACATAATGCATGAGGGGCAGGCTGCAAAACAAGAGGTGATGGAGAAGCTTGGAGAAGTGGGAGAGAAGTGGGCTGAGGAAGGAGGGAGGGTCTGTCAGAGGGTGCAGGTCTGCTTCCCATTGGACAGTGCTAAGTGAGTGATAAATATCACACGGACCCCACTCTCTCCAGTGAGGACCTAAAACCACTACTCCCTTCACGCTACATGCTTGACCCAGCTATTTAATGTTCACTTTTTAAATTTAAGATTAGCTCTTCGTGGGCTTCCCTGGTGGTGCAGTGGTTGAGGGTCCGCCTGCCGATGCAGGGGACACGGGTTCGTGCCCCGGTCCAGGAGGATCCCACATGCCGCGGAGCGGCTGGGCCCGTGAGCCATGGCCGCTGAGCCTGCGCATCTGGAGCCTGTTCTCTGCAGCGGGAGAGGCCACAACGGTGAGAGGCCCGTGTACCGCAAAAAAAAAAAAAAAAAAATTAAAAAAAAGATTAGCTCTTCGTTATGCTGGACGTGCTAAGGGAGAGAGGATGAAACAAATCCAAACCAACCCCATCATACAAAGAGCTGTTTAAAAATGTATGATGGGGCTGGTCCCGCAATGCCCCAGGTTCTGTTTCCCGACCTTCAACAAATGAATGAACCTGTTTGCCCACGTGCAAACTAAGTGACCCATCCCCAGGCTTTCCTGATCTTACCGGGGAAAGTCAGACTTACTGACATGCCAGGTGAGAAGTCACATGAGCTCAAAAGAAAGGAGCTGATAATTAATCATACTGCCCTTTTAACTGGTTGTTGAAAGCCAATACGTTGGGCCCAGAAGAAAGTCACCCTTTTCTAAGAGGATGGAGATATTTGAAGTGTCAAAGTCAAAGGCCTCTGTTTGTTTGAAAATGCTGGAAAAAGCCAGGCATGAGGGGGTGGTTTCAGAGACACAATATTGTTCACACAGCTGCCAAGTGCCATTTTGATTAAATGTGCAAAGGGGGGGGGAAAGCATTTTGCAAAAGCTCAAAATAGAGCTCAACCTTTGGCAATGCAAGAGCAACTTCCTGGAGTTCAAGGGCAGGATGTAGCAGAAGGGGAAAATCCAAGCCTACATTTGGCTACGAAATGTTTGCAGCAGCCCGGACATTCTCTGCATGGCTCCGTCCACCTGCTCCCAGACGGGCAGCAGCAAGAGGTTTGACAGGGAAACTCAGAGGGTGGTTCTGAGTCTCACCTCTTCGTTCTCAATCTTCAGGGTGGATAAGCGAGATTGTAGTTGTTGGCATCTCTGTACCAGCTCACTCTGGACGGGCTGCTGGGCGCAGAGCTGGGAAGCCTGCCAAAAGAAAGCAATACTAGGTCAGGAAGGGGACACAGTTCTTTTGTCAGAGTCCCATTACTGTTAATAAAACTACTTATATTCAAGCTGTAAAGCTCGCAAATTTTATGTTAAAACAAAATCCAAAGCCAAAGTGTGTAGACCTCTTCCAGGACCAAATAGCACAAGAAAGGAATGAGCAATGGAACCTGTTTGGAAAGATCTCTGTCTCTCTTTGTAGCCCACCTCCAGCCTAGTGCTTGGCAGACGCAGGTCTATACAGGGCCTTCGGCTCTTAGGAAGCTGGAGTTAGGGCAGAGAAGAGTGACTTAGGCAGCCCAGCTCCAGATACACAAAGCTTTGGCACAGTGAGGACTTCCTGCCAGAGGTCCAAGTGGCCACCTCGCTGGCCCCTCCTTCATTCCCTGCTGTACACCAGAGTGAAAGCAGGAGAGAAGTGGGTCAGGAGGCTAACATGCCGCTGTTGGCAGCCAGCATGTGTTTATAAATCTGGGCCGTGCATGAGAGCTCTGACTCAATGAGAGAAAGCGTGAAGCCAGGAACAAGTCCACGGGCTTTGCTAGAGGGCCCCAGAGGGCATGGAATCTTGTGGAACTTGGCATTTTCAAAAAGCCATCGTTTTACTCCAGATCTTCACCAGATCTGTGTGGGAGAGAAGTCTGCCCTTCCCCCCAAGGATCGCTGTCAACAAGCTTCCCCCTGTGTGAGGGGATGGCTAAGCCACTGTCTCCTGATGGGCCCATGGCAATGGCATAGGTGTGAGGTCACCCACAATCCCCAGGATGACAGATGAGGAACAGAAGGCTAGCAGATTGGGAGGCAGGACCACGTGGAGGCAGCTCCTGTCACCTTGCCACCACGTGTCCTTTAGCCTCTCGTCTGCAAAGAGACATCTGGATAGAACTGGCCTCCTCCTTCCCCAGCAGTGGGCACATTCACATGCCCAAGACCATTCTCTTGCTTGAAAAGACAAAACCTCTCTTCAAATGGAGGGGGCTGGGACTTGACCTTTTCCTCCATTGGCTTTTAAGCTCTCAACTGACTTGACCTCCTCCCCCAGCTGAGAGGCTGGCCTGAGCCAGCTCTCAGATCTGAAGCGAGCTGACTTCATTCTGGCTCTTGGATAAGCAGACACAATGGAGAAAGCTCAGTGGCCAGGATGGGTTAGTGCCAGTAGTGAAACTCTCTGGCTGCCTGATGTCACTGGTCAGGCATTCAGAGCCCCACAAGTCTCTGGGGGCACCAAGGGTAGAGCCAAGCACCTCCTCCTAGTACATCTGAGAGTGCTTGGCATCAATTCATGCGCTGAGTGCCCCAGAACACCAATCAGTGGCGGGCCTTGGCCAATTTCAGGGCTTCCGCTCAAAATGCCATCCGAACTTTGGCCCTAGTTCAAGGACTTCCAGGCAGCTCCCTCTTGTTGCCTCCACAGTCTACAGACAGCCCTCAATGACTGGGGATAGATGGCTGCTTTTCCACTCACATGAAGGCTAGGCTGGAATGCAAAACCTTTGCAAGATCTAGGACTGGCCCTGGCCCCTGCTTGGCCCAGCCACTGATCAGCTATATCACACAAAGGGAGGCCCTGGGCAGAAGACTGAACTATTGATTTTTAAAGTAACTTCGACGTAGCAGGGAGGAATCATGGAGGGAAAACCACCTCCATGCTAGTTTCTTTAAGAAGCAGCAGGGCTGCTGATGCATGCTTTGGCAGTGGTCCTCTATCGGGGTGCAAGGTAATGCATTCCAGCTGTGCTCTGGAGTATGGAAATGAGGCTCTGACAGGGCTAGGAGGGGGCCTGAGCACCCAGCATTTGGAATCCCCCTTTATGGAGACAAGCTGTTTGGCTTAGAAGGCATCTCAGTCAACACCAGAAAATGTATCACTCCACTCAGCTGGTCCCCAAGTTCCACTGCTTCTTGGGAAGGAATCTCTGTGGCAGCTGGAGAAGGGACTTGGAAGGCAAGTTTGACCAGAAGCCAGGGCAGGTGAGGAATGGGGCTTCCTGGGGCTTGGTGACACACCAATACACCCTCGTATTCTAATTGCACATGCTGCCATCTCACTTCCCCATCTGTTCAGATGCTGCATTTCCTAAGCCACAGCAATGGAAACAAACTGTAAATGGCCTGGTTTTCCCCAAGAAGGAGAGGAGGAAAGAAATCATCTCCATGTTTTTGTCTTTAGGATAGAAATGTCCCACTCTCCATGGTGGCCTATTGATGAGAGCAAATCCGCTGGTTACAGTATAACAGTTGTCATTCTGGAGGAGGGTTTTCTAAAAAGCATCTGGATGCTAATCTTAACGGAAGCACCACTCCCTTGTTGAAAGGGCATTGTTGTTTTTCCATCACCCAGCATTCATTCTTCCTTCTTCTGATAACTTTGGACTGACTGTCCTTTGCGGGGAACATTCCACTCACAACTCAGGCCATGTGCTTTGGATGGGGCTCTCCCCAACTTGGGGATGCAGTGTGTGACCTCCACATAAGCCAATCAGCCGACTGCAGATACCAGCCACAGTGACTGGGGATAAGCACGTCACCCAATCGGGACCAAGGAGACACAATGAGACTTTTGTGGGGGCTTCTAGGAGGGAAGCAGATACTCTTTCTGCTGGATTTCAATCTACAAGGAGATAAGGCTGGAAATATAGTCACCTTGCCCCCACGGGATAAAAGCCTGTTTGAGAATAGAGCCAACACACAGGATGTGAAGCAGAAAGAGAAAAACTAAGTCTTGATAAAATTCCCACTCTTAAACCCAACCATGCCTGAAGATCCATCTTGAGCTTTTCTATTATGTAAGCCTATACATCCTCCTCCTGGTTTAACCCACAGGTCAAATGGTGGCTCCTACCCCAGCAATAAGATTCACTTTGATTTGTATGTACAACCACCAGAAGAGAAACGACAAGGTTCACAGTAATGAAAACCAAAGAGCTTCTCACTCCTCTCACTTCAGTTTATTTAGGCGCTTCTTGTTTTAGTCATCGGAGGTGAAAAGTCATAAACAGGGCCCCCATGTTTGTGCACTGCTGCCTGGGTAGCCATTCTTAGGGTTGACATCTTGGCTCCTGTCCTTTCTGTAGGTACCCCTTCTTTTTTTGTTCAATACCCAGGCAAAACTATACCTTTTATCACAGTCTTCTAAACCCAAGAAAATTAGATCCTTCAGAACTCTGCTGAGTGACAAAAGATCACGTCATCACCCTGCTTAGCCCTCCGTCCCCATCAGAAGTCTTTAGTATCTGGCCCCATCTCAGCTCTCGCTTCTTTCAGCCTCACCACTTGGAGGCCTCCACCCCTCTCCTTCCCTTTTGCCATACTGAACTGTTAGTAGCTTTTAGAACACGCTGGCTGTTTTTCACCTCCTCTGATCCTGCTGGTCCCTCTGGATGCCCCTCCCTGTGCATATTTCTAACTCTCAACTCAGCTGACTGTAAGCTGCCTGAGGGCTCTAATCCCCCTTGTCTACGGTCAAGCCTAGTGGATGGCAGGCACCCAGGAGCTGTTTGCTGAATGGCTGGAAAGGGCTTCACCCACCGGACATGACGCCAGACCCAGGCCTCGCCTTCCCCCGAATAACATAGCTTGAGTGCAGTAAATCTAGACACAAGTGAGCTCAAGCCCCTTGGGTACGTGCGGGTGGGAAGAGGGTCTCACCATGTCCCCCATGTGTGGCTGGAACTCAAACTTCATAGGTGGACAGAAGACATTGTTGTACATCTCCATGAGGCGCTGCTTGTCACTGGTGGCATCGAGGTTTTCTACAGCATTCTCGATGGCGTCCAGACCCTCGTGCTTTGACTGTTCCAGATTCGACTCAGCGGAAAGGAAGGTGCGAAGCGCGCGGTTCAGGCTGGCGTGGTAGCCTAAGTCACAGCACTGCTGTGGAACGGAGAAGGCACGTGAGCAAACCATGGACAGCCCCAGGGCTTGGCAGAGGGGGAGGGTGGCCCCCAGGGCAGATCTGATTCTGTCAACAAGACTAGCTGTGCAGCCGGAAGAGGGCGGACCCTCCACGATCTGGGTGATATTTCTCAGTTCTTGACTCCTAGTTTGATATGGAGGACTCCTTAGAGGACTGTGAGGTGGGTGGAATGAAGAGGACTCATTGGGACAAAATGAAATTATGTAATCATGCTCTTCAGTAAACATAAAAGAGTTGGAAGTTAAGGAGAATATTCTTCTATTTTCAGGTTCCTCTGGGGATACCACTGTAGCAAAATTCAACATAAAAATATAGCCTGCCACTGCCTCAGGGTTACTGTGATTTAGTCACCATATACCAATCAAGCCAGGCCATTTCAGCATTCAGGTTCAGAAATCAGAGGTGGTGCAAGAGAACTCCAGGTGAGAGAAGAAACGAATGTGTGTGTGTGGGGGTTGTGGGGGGGCGCTGACCCTACTGGTCGTCAACCCCCGCCTCCGGCAAACTCCCAACGTTCTAGGACAGGCCTTACTTGTAGATTAGGATTTCTGTACTAAAGCTCCTGCTTGACAGCATTTATGAGATCAAAAATTTCTAAACATAAGCCTTACTGGGAAAATTCACATCAACTAAAGGATCCTGATTGAAGTAACATGGGAAAAAAAAGTGCTATGAAAGAGGCAATAGTATAAAAAAAACACTGGAAGTCAAGCAACCTTGAAAAAGCCACTCCACATCCCTGAACCCGTTTCCTCAACTGTAAAATGAACAGATTTGGCCAGGTCAGTGGTTTTCAAGCTGTAGCCCAGAGCTCTATGGTTCTGTGCTCAGGCTGCCCTTGAGAAGGGGGTAACAGGGCAGCCCAACTAGCAGGACTTGGAGCCTCCTACCCCTGCTTCAACCAAACCAGCTCTGCTCTTGTTTTCTATTTAATATATTGGGATTCTATGTAAGGCCTGGTTTGAGAAAGAAGTCTTCTGCTAGAGAAAAAGTCTGAAAATACTTGGACTAAATATAATCCCTGAGGCCCTCTTCAGCAATGGCATTCTGTAACTCTATGACAATATTCCCCATCCCTCCCAAAGGACCCAGAGATCCAAATTCCTTGGCCATCTTTTATCCCCTCTATTGCTTAAACAGCTTTGAGATTCAGAACTTGAGAAGAATTATCAGAGAAGAATCTATGGATAGAGTAAGACCATCTGCCTGATTGCCATTTCATTCCATAAGCAGGCATTAACTTAACTCTTCCCCCAGCCTTTCCCCCTCTTCATGATCACATTGGGACCAGCCACTATTGGGGAAGAAAAAGCATGTGATGTGCCTCCTCCTCCCAGCATCTAACAAGAAGCTCTGTGACAGAGTGCCTGTCGGGCTGGGCTCTGGATTCAGTGCCAGTGGGCCCTGGCAGGTGCCTGGCTGTGCGGAAGAACAGCATTTACAGCTTAACTAGAGGCGGAGGATGGAAAGACATTAAATTCAGTTGGGAGGGAAGCTAGACAAAAGCGGCTGATTAGGAGGCTGCACGTGCAGGGGCACTTCCTCCTCTGGGAGATGCTGCTGGTCTAGCCAAGCTTCCCTTGAACCTGTAAACCTTCTTGACTAGCTCTGTGTAGACCCTGATGATGAACTCCATTCCTGTAAGTCTGATGAACAGAAGTAATGCTGCCCACAGGGCTGAGCAGGTACGTGGGGGTGGGGGGAGCTTTTCAGGGCAGAAGAGAATTAGAGGGAGGCAGTCTTCGTAACCTTTACATATTTTTGGTAACTCCCCTTTCCTCTCCATTCTCACTCCCTCTACCCTAATTCATACTCTTACCGTTTTACAGTGCTGTTTGCTTCACTGTCCTCAAATATGGTTTTTGTTATGCCTACTCCCTGCTGAAGAACCTATAATAGCTCTCATTTTTCTTCCAAAGTACCATCCACCTTCCTCAGTTGGGAAATTTAAAAATGCCTCCAGGGACTTCCCTGGTGGTACAGTGGTTAAGAATCTGCCTGCCAATGCAGGGGACACGGGTTCGAGCCCTGGGCCGGGAAGATCCCACATGTTGCAGAGCAACTAAGCCCATGCGCCACAACTACTGAGCCCACGTGCTGCAACTACTGAAGCCCGTGCACCTAGAGCCCATGCTCTGCAACAAGAGAAGCCACCGCAATGAGAAGCCCGTGCACCGCAACGAAGAGTAGCCCCCTCTCGCCACCACTAGAGAAAGCCCGTGCGCAGCCAAAAAATAAACAAAATTAAATATAATTTAAAAGCAAATAAATATTTTAAAATAAATTTTTAAAAATGCCTCCATTTACTAAGTGTGCTTACTATATATATGCCAGTGTGCTAAGAACTTGATTTATATTCTACATTTTAATCTGCATAGTAACGCCAGTGAGGTTGGTATTATTTTAATTTTCCGGACTAGAAAGCTGAGGTTCAGTGAAGTTAAGCAAGGTCAATAGCCAGAACAAAGCGTAAGTTGTCTTCAGTCTGACCGTCTAACATCATCTCCCTCTATTTTCTTCTTCAGACTCTTCTGTTCTAATCCAACGATATACTTTGTTCAGGGTCAAGTATTAGAAAACCATAGGTCTCAAATCAGCTGTATGACTGTAAGCAAGCTACTTAACCTCTCTGAGCCCCACATGGGGATAACGCCAGCCTCAGAGGTTGTTGTGTGGCTGATACACATTTAAACATATCTGGCACCATGCAGACACTTAAACAAACACCAATCGCCAATATCTCCAAATCCACTTTCAGCTCCCAGCATTCTCTCCTCCTAAAATGTTTCTCACTCCTTTCACCTGGGAACTGACCCAATCTTCAAGATCCAAATCAAATTCTCAGCCCCTAGGAAGCCAGCCAGCCCTGCAACTCTGGCATATATTGACCTTGGCCTCCACTCAGAGCAACATTCTTCTGCAGCCCTCATGTGACACAGAATGACACTCCCTCATTCTGTGACTCGCCATTTCACATCGCCCCAACAGAAGGCAAGAGGGCTTGGCCAGTGTCTTGTTCCTTCTTTGCATCCCTCACCATTAGGCCTTGCTCATAGTAGGCATTTAATAAACATCAGTTGATTGATTGATGCCAGGAATACAGATTCTAGCCTCCCTGGAAATAATCTACTTAGGCTGAATACTGATCTAAGTCAAGTGGGCAGATGCGGCCACTGAAGCCTTTTGTTTTACTCAGTCTGGATGGCCTTTGGAAGACATGGAACTTTCTTGGGCCAGTCCACTGTCTCTATTATATAACTGCTCTGTAGCTTCTCTGTGTCAGCGCGTGGGGGTCTGACTCACAATGTGCCCTCCGGCTCCTCTATGCCTCCAGCCAACCAGGGAGATTCAGAATAGGTTTTCCAGAGCCTTGGCTCTCCACATATCTGAAAGGGCAAGAGCCAGAAACTGAGGCTTCAACAAAGAAGCAACTTCTCGCAAGGTTAGATAAACAAGATTTGAATATTTCATCCCTGTTCCCGGTAGAATCCCAGTGAGTAGAGGCAGCACATTATTTTGCTCACAATGGGGACAAAGTATGCTTTCCATGGCTTCTGATGAGTTTTGTGGCCATGCCGGGCTCCCCTGGCCATTTCTGGGTTATATAAATGTTTGATGAAAATTCAGGGGAAATCAAATTTTTATAAGAACTTAATGATAGCCCTTCCAGATGTGTGATGACTTCAACTGACAGCTCATTAACCCTTTACCAGCTGATAGTCTCACCCAGAGACTCTAGAGAAGGCCTAGAAAGGAAACACCCACTTCAAACTTCTATGGAAGCAAGAAATAATTGCCCTTAATAAAATGTCCTATTGAGAAAGCTGGGTTCCCTCCTATCTGACTTGGGTGCACATGGTGTCACAGATTCTCTGCCCACGCACACAGCACTCACAACACTCCATGAGGACAATGCCCGGTTCTTCATTCCTCCATCTGCTCCTGGGGGAGAGAAGCACATTCCAAGGAGCCTGTGGTTCTTAGACTATCTCAAGTCACTTCAGAATATCTTTTTGGTTTTCCTGGTGTGTGTCAGATGCCTCATGTAGATTCCTAAAATCTGAGATTAAATCTTATACTATATAATAAAAAGAAGTCAAGGGCTAGTCCTTGTGTCAATGGACTGACATCGACAAAAATCACTTCTTTCACTTATCCTCGATGCCTTACCACACACTGAGCTTCGACACCGCCAGGAAGGAGGCAGAATGGTGTCCGTAACAGATGGCAATGGACTGGCACAAGATTCATCCCACATCTTAAAGCAAGTTCTGGATACTGGCGAGATCAGAATGTCAAGGGACCCGGGCTCCCCACTCACTCCTGCTCTAACTGTTGGCTCATGGCCAAAGCGTCCTTTTGGCCATTTTTATGGCAACAGATCGGCAAGAAAAAGCAAGAAACTAACTGATACATGTAATAACATGGATGCAGCTCAAAAACATCATGCTGGGCAAATGAAACCAGATATAAAAACATATATACTATATAAAAATCCCATCTTTGTGAAGTTCTACAACAGGCAAAACTAATTCACAGTGAAAGAAATCAGAACAGTGGTTGCCTCAGGGTGCGGGATTGATTGGAACTTTCTGAGGTGATGGAAATATTCTACATCTTGATAGAGATGTAAGTTAAAAGGGTATAGGATACTCCACAATTTGCAATTTAACACTTAAGTTCAGTCACTGTATGCAAATTAGATCTCAATGAGAACAGTGTTGAAAGGCATAAAAAGGAAAAAAATCTTGGCTTAGGAAATCATCTTCTTCCTCCTTCTATTCCTTTCTTCCTTCAATAAACAGATTATGTGCTCAGCTATTCAGTAAGCCCTATACTTATGTATGTATTAAGATACATATGTATGTATTAAGATAAAGAGGAGACTTGGTTCCTGCCCTCATGGAGCTTATAGAGGCTAAAAGACATTCCTCTGTTCTTAGTGCAGTGGCTCTCAAACATTTTTGACCTCCAACTTAGTAAGAAATACATCTTATATTGTCTCTTTCTCTCTCTCTCACACACACACACATACACACACACACACGCACCCCAACACAATAGTTTCACGGAATAAAACTTAACCTTACTAGTATTATGCACCCTGATATTTTCGTTCCCATTCTGTTCTAGTCTATTCTATCCTAGTATAGTTTATTCATTAAAAAAAATAATAAATCAAACCCATAAAAATTATTTCATGACTCCTCTAATGGATCATGACCTACGGTTTGAAAAAACACTGTCCTAGGGCCCCCTGTGCTTAGCCCTGGTGCTGCAATTAGCCAGTTACATAGAAATGATTTGTCTGTATGTCTGTGAATACCTCTAGGGTAAGAACTACTTTATTCTTTTTGTACCCCTGATGCTGCTGAGCACATAGCTTCATCCCAAGTAATACTTAAGGAACATTTGTAGAGCAGAATAATGTAAGCTTTTTTTAAAAAAAAAGAGTAATTAATTTCACCTCAGGAAAAACACAAACAACAAACAAACAAAATAAAACAAGAGCAACTTTACTATCCGTGAGGCCTGGAATGCTACCAGCCTGGACTTGCTCATAGTGACCTAGACCCATGCCCTGGCTGAGCAGCACGGAGGCTGGCAGACTGCTTTTTCATGGCACCTCACACAGCACCCTGTGAAGACAGGCTCTTAACAAACTTCTTTTTTTTTAAATGATGAGAATAAGCAAAATAGCTTGCTTCTTGGACTGATTTTAAAATACCCACTCACATCTGATGGAGGCTCTGTGACTGACTTAGCAGTAGCCCCTCTCCTCCCCTGAGGTCAGGGTTTTGGTGAAAGGGTAACGAAACCTACCCTGGGGGCAAAAGAAAGAGAAAAGGACAAACCAGTAGCAGAGGTGTGGCGGACCGCCCAGGCTGACTTTTTTATCGAATGTGAGATAAATAGCAGAAATTGAGCACAAGAAAGAAGTGATTCTCTTCCTCATGCTGAGAACAGGCCTCTCTCCCAACAGTGAGGAGCTGTTCCCCTGAGGAGGAGAAAGGATACTGTCTAGGGTCCTGACCTCCATTGAAGGACAGTGTTCAGATTGGCATCAACAAGCAGAGAGAACAAAGCAGGGCCTGAACAGGGATCAGGGCTCCACTTCCCCAGCAAGACAATGACACCCGGGGCATTAAGGGGCTGAAATCTACTGACTCAAAAAGCCCTGGCTGAAGGGAGACATAAATCTGTATTTTAGAAACTTTCTCCAATCAGCTCCAATGTGAGGCCAGATTTAAGTACCCAATGATCTAGCCCAATTCTTCAGTTTGCCAGAGGGTGGAGGGGAGACAAAGCAGAGTTCCAAACCAGTTCCACGACAAGCCCCGGATCACCCAGCTAGTTACGCAATGGTGAATCTTAGACCAGAACCACACATGACATTGTGAAGTGTGGCAGGTACATTCACGGAGAAACCAAGGTAGACAGGCAAGTATGTGAGGTCTGGCCAGAGGCTTACAAAACCCAGCTGCCGCTTGCTGACAGCAAGAGGCAAATATCAGGCCTCGAGAGGAGACTGGCCAGGGTCTGCCTGAAGCCCTGGGATGCTTATGCTGAGTGGGCTGGCTCCAGGCCCCTCACTTTGATGACAGGAGAGAGAGGTGAGGAAGGCTGTGTACTTACGCAGCTGCAGTCAGGGCTGGCTCAGAACTGGGCCAGACTGGAGTTTGCAGGTGAGATCGACTGCAAGACTTAACTATAAGGTGTGAGGAGAAGCAGCAGGAGAAACAAGGCCAAGGCTGACCCATAAGGCCAAAGACAAAACACTTATCCCTTGTGCCTGCCCCATGCAAAACACATGAGCCTCATATCCTGCTTCTCTCATCATATTTGTGCCACAGCGAGAAGTATGGGTCACATGTCAGAGGCATCTGGATACCTTCTGACCAGGACTCTAATTTGCAGTTTAACTTTGGGCAGGAACCCTTTTGACCCCTACCTAGATTCCTTATCTGCAAATTGGAGATAGTAATATTGATCCCAAAGGGTGACAAGACAATCAAATGAGATAATATTGAGAAATATTAAGTGCTATATAAATATAAGGTATGACATTCTAACACTTTAGCTCTTGTCACTCACTTCTATGGGCAAGTACCTGATCTAAGGTAATATTTCCTAGGAGACAGAAGTGCACAGTGGTTGTGAGCCTGGGTTTAGAAATCAGACCTAGGTACCAATTTTCCCTCCGTCACTTATTAGCTGACTCTGGGTAAGTCATCTAAACTCTCTGAACTTTAATCTGTAACAGTGGAGGTAATAATGCCTTCCTTCCAGGATTCCAGTGAGGACTGAATGAAAAAAATTATGAAGTGCTTTACCTGGTACCTGGTACATGGCAAGCCCCTGAGGGATCATGGCTACCATCTTCATAATTGTTCTCAAAATGCTTTAAGATGCCTGAGTAACAGAACTGGGGGACTCCTGACCAGATCTTCGAATCCGGGAAAGAGGCGCCCTTGTACCCTTGGCTTTAAGCACTTACATCAATAAGGTCAGACAGGTCGTGGATGTAGTACTTGAAGACAGATGCATTGGTTGCTTCCAAAGCCAGTAAGTACTCATTCCGGGCTTTAATGGCCTTCAGCTTATTCTCTGTATACTTGGCTTGGCGCTGAAAAGGAAACAAAAGTTCAATTTTACTTTTTTTTTTCTTTTTTAAAGAGGGGAGATTGTTCTCTAAAAGATGAAAGTACAGCACATTCGAGAACCACAATTGTGCTGCTACTCCCTATGCGCATATGCCTTAAATTGGGTTCTAATTCTGTTTAATGACATTCAAGGGTATAATGTAGATCAATCCAGGAAAGGTTAATGAGGCTCCCTACTTTAGATGCGTGTCCCACTTTGGTTCTATCTGTAAATTCCATTCTCCATCCTTACACCACGACCCTGGAGGAGGTGTCACTATATCTGCCTCTGAACACCTGACATCTGAAGCCAAACCCTACGGTTCCCCTCCCAGGCTTAGGAAAGGCAACTACTGTTTCTTGTTTGTCTGCTACAGATGCCCAAGTTCTTCCAATACCTAGGATTTCTTCCAGGGCAGACAGCAAGGTCATTAGGCACTAAAGGAACCCAGAGCTTCCTTGTTCTGCTCTCCACAGGGCTTACTGGAAAATTCCCATAGGTCCTGACTTCCAGAATGTTCCTCCCCAGCCCCTACAGTTGCCAGAGCCTACACACCTTCTCCTTCATCTTCTCGATCTTCTTCACTGAGCTCCTCCGGACATGCTTCTCCTCAATGCGGACGTTGGATGTGGAGTCAGGGGAGCGTGGGGTCTGTCGGTCCTCCTGCTTTACGGATTTTCCAATTTGCTTCTCCTCCTGCTTCTCCGCCTCCTTTAGCTTGCTCTGAGCACTGATGCTGTCGGCATTGTACATGTGATATGTCTTCATGACCTGTAAGACACCGCCCACCCCCACCCCTAGAGGTCAAGCCAATGGGGTCAATTCTCTGTTTTACAGGCTAAGAGACTCAGCGGGACCTCTCCCCCATGAAGCAATATCCTCATATCCTTAAGGGCAAAATTCATACGGTTTGGTTCAGCAAACTTTCTTTATGAAAGACCACTCCAAAGCACAGGAAAGCAGTATTTGAACTGAGCCGACATGTCTTATTATTAAAATGATTTTACGTCTTCCACCCGTAATCATTTACTTCTATTTATTAACATTTATAAGCATTTCTATTTTATATTGTCCAAGTAACCATCAGTTAGTCATCTCACAAGACTAAGATGGGAAACACCACCACTCAGACCCCAGGAGCAAAGCCTTCCCGGGCTGTTTGGGACCCTGAAGAGGGCAGCACAGCCTGTGGAGTAGCCTATACTTTGGGGACTTTCATATAAAATGGGGAAGAGGAAGAGCTGCAAACCCGCTTTCTACTGGTCTCATGTCCTAGGGATCTGTCTGTCAGCTTTATCCAGATCAAACAGCCTCTCTCACAGCAGCAGCAAGAACAAGGGCAACTACCATTTACTGAGCACTTAGTATGTTCCTGGCTGTGTGCCAAGTGCTACACACACATTTTCTCATTTCATTCTTGTAGCAATCCTGTGATCTAGACAACAACCCCAGGAAGACGGTAAACCTGCAGAAAATTTCAGGTAAGAGCCTAAGAAGGAACAAAATCCACATCAGATGAAACTGGAGTTGCCACAGGAAGGAAGTAGTATCAAAGGTGAGGTCGCAATTTTCAAATTTTCCTTCAAAGCAACTGTCTGGGAGCCTAGTCCCTTTTCCTAATGAGGAGGCTGGAAAGCCTGGGACCTACATTCATTTCCTCCCAAACATACTACTTCCAGCCACCAGGTGCCTGCTCCTTCCTGCTGGAGCTCTCTGTTTCCACACAGGGAGCCTCTTCTTCTATCTGGAAATTAAAAATGCTTGATAACAAACCAAGGAAGCTGAAGTTCAAGAGTGCTGACATTTTGATTCCATGAGAGGGAGAATTAGAGAGTGTAGGGGTTGGGGTGTATATGTGTGTGTGTGGCGGGGTGGGGAGTGACTGAACAACAGAGGAGAGCCAGGGTGTAATACTAATAATAATCTCTATCAGTACACGCTGTGCGTCAGGGGTCTTATGTATGTCACCTCATTTAATGTTCACAACAAGTCCGAAGGACATGCTATTATTTCCACTTTTAAAGATGAGGAAGCCGAGGGACTCCTCTGGTGGCGCAGTGGTTAAGAATCCACCTGCCGATGCAGGGGACACGGGTTCGAGCCCTGGTCCAGGAAGATCCCACATGCCGCGGAGCAACTAACCCCGTGCGCCACAACTACTGAGCCTGCGCTCCAGAGCCCATGAGCCACAACTACTGAAGCCCGTGCACCTAGAGCCCGTGCTCCGCAACAAGAGAAGCCACCGCAATGAGAAGCCCGTGCACTGCAAAGAAGAGTAGCCCCCACTCGCCACAGGTAGAGAAAGCCCATGTGCAGCAACAAAGACCCAACAGAGCCAAAAATAAACTAAAAAATAAACAATATAAAGATGAGGAAGCTGAGACTCAAAGAGATTAACTATCATACCCAAGGTCACACAGCTAGTAAATGAATCAGAATCAGGATTCAAACCCAGGATTGTCAGACCAAAGTCCACATTCTTAGCCACTAAGCACCAGTGTCTCTCCTCTGCCTACCTCTACGGCTGGATTAGTTGGGAGGAAAGGCTAAATTTAGTCAAGAGAGGCTTAAAAAGAGAATCTGGTTTCGTTTATAAATGTGAGTTAGAGCGGTAGCCTCAAACGGGGGCTGATTTGGCCCCCAGAGGACCAACGCCTGGAGACATTTTTGACTGTCACAACATTATCTGGCCCCAAATGCCCATGGTTCTGAGGCTGAGAAATTCTGGGTTAGAGGGATTTTGTGGGTATGTTCCTCTCTTAGCTGGAGGTGGAGGAAAGAGTAAAGAATACTGGGACACTGACAAAATCAAAGTACTTTAGACTTTAAATAATATCTCATTTTCGATGCAGAATGTTTTAAATCAGCTTCACCTTATTCTGAACCTGACATTTTCTATAAGTATAAGACCTACTCTGTATATTCTGTACACAGGAGAAGCAATACTTAACAACTGACAGCATTAAAAACCTTCCTAAGTAATTCAGTCTTTCCAGATTGACTAAAAAGCAAGAAAGACGCATCTGTTATCCTGGCAGAAGAAGGGCAGATAGGAGGCTCCTTTTTCTCTTTTGACCTGAATGTGACCAAGGGATTCAAAAGTTTGAGTGAACAGTTATAAAAGTGAATTGATTTTAAGAAAGTGATTTTTTATTCCATGAAGATGCATAATAAGTAAAGAAGAAACACTATGAATAAACATGAGAGACAAAAAAAAGGGGTCAAAGGAATAGTGTCAACAGGACAATAAATGAAGTAATAAAAATCAACAATTTATATTACTCCTTTAAAGAACTCCCCTAAAGAACTTAAAGAACTTGCTTTAAAAGAGTAAAACACTACCTCATCTAAGAAACTATAAATTCCTAAGGGTAAGCACCACTTCTTTTGTGTTTTCCTTTCTGCATCACAGTTAAGAAATATATACACAGTGGTAGTTTTACAATAAATGTGGTTGCCCAAATGACTTAATGACACTGAATCTCTCCTCTTTGCAAATATAGAAGTATAACTAGTGTCTTTCAACTCAAGGGAAAACTAGGTATCCTGAGGCTGAAGCTTGAGTAATTGATGTCAAAACAAGTGGAGAAATAGGGAAGTCAAGATAGGGGTTGGAGAAATATATATATAGTGAGGCAAAACAAACTAGGGGAAAAACTCAGAAGTCTAAATTTGCAGTTCTACAAAGGAATTCACTCTACTTTGAAAAACTAAATATTGAATTCATGCCTTTAGCTCTGCTCCTTCCCCAAGTCACACTAGAATAATAGAAAAGAGTTTTTCTATTATTATTTTTTAGGTATAAACTGAGAAAAACAAAAAGAATGAAAGCAGAAGATGAAAAGGGGAGAGGCAAGTAGTAACTGACCTACTGAATGCTAAACCAAAAGTAGGGAGAGGCAAGAAGCAACCAGTAAATCACAGAAGCCCTGAGAGGAGTCGGTGGCAGTGGGATGAAGGTGGAGCTAAAAACAAGAGAAACTATTGAGCACCTGAGAACAGTTAGACTCCCAGACCCCATCCCCTCCCCCTCTGTGGTGGAAGACTAGAGGTTTATTTTCTATGGCTTGGGGACACCAGGCTCAGCTGAGGATAGGGGTACTGAACTTAAAACAGGAAAATTCTACACTGAATGTTGAGATGGCCAGGCCTCTTCATGGCTCAGCCCCCAGACATAGGCAGGAGATCAGAAGAGCCTTATCTGAGGAATTTGCCCATCTGATATAAAAGATCTACAAATACTGATATCAGGGCTTCCCCATGGACACAGTCCAGTCAGATCACCCTACAGTAAAGACCACAGTTGACACAGAACTTCCAAGCAGATTTTTAATGTCTCACTTTAAAATATGAGCAGGCAGCAAAAATTACCAAACATTTAAGGAAAATATCTAATGTGAAAGACTAAGACCAAAGCAAACAATTGAGAGTTAACAGAAAGTACACAGTAAGAAGAAAACTTCAAAAATAATCCATCAGTAATATCCCCAGAGAGATCAATGAGAAATGAAAAGACATTGCATCATGAAACAAGAGCAGGATGCAGCAAAAAAGGAATATTTAGAGAACAATAAAAGAGCTCTTGGTGATTAAGACTCAATTCAAATATCTCTCCAAGGAGCCTGACTTCATGCCCTTCTTCTGTGTAGACATGTGAAAGATTCATCACCTCGTATTTCACTTACTGCTTTGCTTTTCTGTCTCTTCTATTAAAACTAATGCCTTGAGTTCAGGGACATCTCTTACATGTCTTTGTATCCTTAGTGCCGAGTGCTGAAGACAAACAGGCAGGCAGAGTGGGGGGACTATTAACTGACATTGTTTCAGGGGAGCAGGTGCTAAATTCCAGTCTGAAGTGGCTCTGCAGACAGCTGCTGCACCAAATCAAGAGGACATATATTCACGGGAGGACAGAAGCTTGAAACCTCTGGGGCAACAACAGCTCCAGTGTCCCAACGCCTTTTCTTTCTTTCTCAATTCTAGGGCTTCCTTGGCTCTTCCTACTCAGCCAGTCCACGTGGCTCAGTGCCCCCACCTTCAATCCTTTCTATGGGACCTTGCTGGGCTTTTCCAGATACAGCCTCTGAGTATAACTGAGGCAGAGAATTCTGGAGTTCTTTGGGAAGCAGTGTGCTCTGACTTCAAAGGCATTCCTGATTCATCAGTCAGAAAATGAAAACCACTTATGCCATGGCCTGTAAACTAGCCAGCCCATTAGGGGGTAAAAAGCACGTGGAGGAGAATGCTCACTGGGATTGCTCTCTAGGAGCAGCTGTGGCAAGCGGCCCCTGGCACAGAGTGCCAAGTCAGGAAAATCAAAGGCCTTTCAGGCAGATAAAAGGAAGGTACAGAGAGGCAGCTGGCCCCTTATGGTGAGAGTCTGGGCCTCTCGCCCAAAGGCATCTTTATTTGGGAACACCTGGGTCCTGCCCCTTGGATCATCAAGGTTCAAAAATACCTAAATTATCAACCCGTAGGTGATCAGTCTCCCAAAAAGAGGTATTTGTGGGCATTAAGGGCAGATACAAGGTAAGAAGAGCACTGAATACGGTGGGTCTTTACATCCTTGATTTCCTTTATCCCATGCCCACGAATAACTTCTATTGCTTATAGAGGCCCTTACTGAAGATCAAATAAGGGGAAAGTTCCTTATAAGAAGTCCTCCCGGGCCTCCCTGGTGGCGCAGTGGTTAAGAATGTGCCTGCCAATGCAGGGGACACGGGTTTGAGCCCTGGTCCAGGAGGATCCCACATGCCGCTGAGCACCTAAGCCCATGTGCCACAACTACTGAGTCTGCACTCTAGAGCCCACAAGCCACAACTACTGAGTCCGTGCGCCACAACTACTGAAGCCTACGTGCCCTAGAGACCATGCTCTGCAACAAGAGAAGCCACCTCAGTGAGAAGCCCACGCACCTCAACGAAGAGTAGCCCCTGCTCGCCACAACTAGAGAAAGCCCACATGCAGCAACGAAGACCCAACGTAGCCAAAAATAAATAAATGAAATAAATTTATTTAAAAAAAAAAAGAAAGAAAAGAAGTCCTCCCTTGTTCCCTTCCTAACTCCCCTGAGAGAGGCAGAGACACAGAGAGAGTATATACAGCAAGTATCTCCTCAAAGCTAGCATACAATAGTCCCAAGTTCCTACTTGATGAAACCACTGTCCTATATAGGGTGACCGATCATCCTGGCTTACTCAGGACTTTCCTAGGCTCAGCACTGAAAGTCTCATGTCCCAGGAAAGCCTTCAGTTCCAGGTAAAACAAGATAGTCAGTCACCCTAATGCCATGGTGCCTTCCTCAGACTAGTCCTATACTTATCTCACCCTCCAGAAGAAACAACTCATCATTCTATTCTCTGAACTTTCTAATGGCCTATAGAATCTGCAAACTCATCTGACCCGTAACTATAGTCTGATATTTCATGAAGCATGACTCCCCCAAACTCCCCACTCCCAAGGAAATGGAGACACCAGCACATGGAGTATGTGGAGAGTGGGCTCAACAGAGGTCGGGGGCATCCCCCAAGATCATATAGCTGGTGGAGACTGGGTAGAATCTGCGTTGCCTAATTCAGGAGACTCTAGTCATTAGACCAGGGTTTGTCAATCTTAGTACTATTGACATTTTAAGCCAGACAGTTCTTTGTTGTGAGGGCTGTCCTGTGCATGATAAGATTTCAGTTGCACCCTGACCTCCAGCACCCTCTGCTCCAGCTGTGACAGTTACAAACATCTGCAGACATTTCCAAGTGTCCCCCTGCATGAAAAAATCCCCCTGCTTGAGAATCACTGCACCAGACTGTTCTTCCTCCTCTGGAACTTTCCAGTGTTCTCTACTCTTTTTTCTCTTCCCATTGCCTACTAGAGGAAAATGTCAAATTTTTGTTTGGGCCTTGGATAGATTCTAAGAGTGTGTACTAATTCACCTAATGAAAGGGGACACCAAGCCCAGCCAATTCTTGGTTTGCACACTAATGGGAAGACTTTATGCTTTGCGTGGACTATGGCCTCACGGTGGCCAGTGAAGTCCTGGGCAACTTCAGATGGCCTGAAGACTATAGCCCAAGGTGCCAGCTCGGCCCTCCTTAGAGCAGTGAGTTCCAAGGTTTTTTCTCACTCCAACACATATTATGCCTTTTCACTTATTTATTTTTGTTTAAAAAAATCAGCATATTAGGAGACCTAGAATTCAGAGGAAAGCTAACAGATCTCTAGATGCTGCTCTTCCTCTGCTGCCTCAAATCCCACTGCAGACGTGGCACACTGGATTTATACTGGTTTGCAGTTTGCTGATAACCCACCCGACTCGTCCCCAGAAAGGGCAGCAGCAGAGGCCCCAGATGCTTATGGGAAAACAAAAGGATTCATATAATGACTACATGCGTTATTTTCTATCTTAGTGAATTATTTGCCAGGAGAAAGGAGTAGTAGCTCTTCTTTGTGCCTAGAAGATGCTCTAAAAATAAATAAAGAGCAGAAGTAAAGCATTTAAAAGACCAGAGGGTTCAGGAAACTCATCCAGTCTGAAAAAGGTTCACGTCAACATGCTCCTATTTTTAAACAGCCTTAACTTCATTTGAAAGAAATGAAAACTTGGGAACTGAACCAAAGGGAACCATCTATCTACTTGGCTTCAGAGCAGAAGAGTCACAGAGTAGAAATTGCAAACAAACTGAGCATCACTGGAGACAAAGCTGATGACCACCCTACCCTATTTACTTGCTTAACAGTTGCCATGACAAAGTGGCCACACCTAGGCTTTTGGATCAAGAACACGGAATTCTCTGATCCCAAATGCCTGTGATACATGTTGCCACTGCCTGTCTTCCTGTAAATTTAAAAAAAGAAAGAAAGAAAGGAAGGAAGGGAGGGAGGGAGGGAGGGAGATAGAGATAGAGAGAGAGAGACAGAGAGAGAGAATGGAAGAAAGAAAGAAAGAAAGAAAGAAAGAAAGAAAGAAAGAAAGAAAAAAAAAGAAAAAATGCAGTGAATAAGCAAGTAAACACAGGAAATCAATTTCACCTCCAAAACAGGATGGGGCAATCCTGGAGAATGACACAAAGGCCTGGCACAGCCCAGCTGGAGAAGGGGGCGCTGAAAGGCTTTAGCTGCACAATAGTAATATTCCCTATAGGGCAGCAGGCATTTCCTAGGTGTGCGTGTTTGTTTTAATTATAATTAACGAAACACGGCTGGGGGAGAAACAGCCCCCACCATCTCCCAGTGCACGAAGAAACGCGCATCAGCCACAGGCATCATGTGCCTGAAGTGCCAGTCACTTCAGAACAAATTGTGTTTTCTTCTCCAAACCCAAAGCCTGGCCCTTCACTAGTGGAGGTGTGGCCTTTATAAAGCCCCAGGGAGTCGATACAAAGCTCTCTCTGCCTGAACTGGTCCCTTATGTTAAGGGCATTTAGGACTCTGCGTCCCTGTAAGAGCACTCGTTCTAGTCTCAAACCAGGAGATCAATCCAAGAACTGATGCAAAACTTTGAACAACAGGTCCTGTCCAATAGGGCGAGTATCATTCATGGAGCAATGCAAGCTATGCTCCTTGCCATTAGGTTCGGGGGTCCCTGGTTTGCTGTTAATGAGGGTCAGTTGTGCTGGTGACCTAGGCCTTGGCTGGTCTCTGGTGATAATGCCCCCAAAGAAGCCAGAGTTAGCTTGCACAGCTGAAGAGAGATCTTATTTTGAGAAAGTGTCCTTGGGCTCATTCCAGTTTGAAAATAAGAGTGTGAAAAAAGAGATGGGTGAAGTCATCCCTAGCGGGGACCATGCACTGTCCTCAACCTCAGCTCAGTTCTGTTGCTGACGTGAGTATGGCCACAAGCTGCCAAATGCTGCTTCCCTCTGCTTGTGACAGAGCCAAGCAACCCAGCTGATTTACCGAGTAGAGCTCATTCAGGACCTTCATCAAATCATCTTGGAGCTGCTGGCCGACTTCTTTACTCTGCAAAGAAAGAGGAATGAAGGTTAATTGGGAAACAGAAGGAGGGAGGAGGGGGCAACAAAGGCAAGGGCAGCACGGGCTCTACAAATAACACAGACTCAATTAAGGCCCATTATTTAACCCAGCAAATCAGATAACCACTCTGATCAGACCAAATTATGGTCAGATTACTAAAAGAGTTTTAATAAAATGAAACGTGCCCCTTCTAGAGCCTAGCAAAGGAAATCGCGTGGAGGGAAAATGGCTTGTAGCTTTTGATTTTTCAATTGGTCCCCGAAGAGCAGGCCTGAAAGCCACAACCCACTTGGCAACAGTTGTTAGGTGGGACGAGCTTTCTTGAATCCTTGCAGTCAGGCTTTCCTGAGAATTGTGGAGGAAAGTAAGATGTGAAATAGGGTGAGATAGGCATGCGTATATAAACATCCAAGGAGTTCAAAGTACCTGACTAAATAGGAGCCTCCAAGCAAGAAGAATTTATACCTCTTACTTGCTTTATTTCTACCTCAAACTCCCAGGGCAGTGGTACCTCAAACATGACTGGTTGCTAATGTTGATACTGATGATATACGTTAAGGGGCCTCCAACAGATTAATCTAAAGGAGTGGTGGCTCTCAGGTTCTTCGCTGCTGCCGCCCAGGGCTGGCATCTAACTACATGGGGAAAAGGGTAGAAATAGAGAAGAATAAGGAAGCAGGAAGGAAATGAGTCACGCCTTTGATGCTGAGTGTTTTATGCCAAGCCCACGAGAGCAGGACATAAAACTGATTGGCATCACTGGGTCATTGAGAGGGGAAACCTTTGTTTTATCTTCTGCCAGCTCCTTCTAGTTCTTTCCTACTGAAAATCAGATACCAACAATGCCCTTCTAACAGAAGGTATAATACTACCTACCCCCTGGTACAGCTCAGCTCCCAGGCAAAGAAAGGAAGATGTCCTGCATGTCAGAAACATAATAATTTAAGATCTTGCTTTTTTTTTTTCAAGATATATGACTTTAAAAATATTTTTTTTCTGATTACAAAAGGAATATACATTTATTGTAATAAATAAGAAAACTGTAGAAAACCTCAAAAAAGAAAAAGCAACCCTTAATTCCTACCGCTAAGAAATCACCACTCTAGACTTTGTTATACATTTTTCTCTCTACAATTTTTATGGAATTGGGATTGCATTATACACACTGTAACTTATCCACTTAGACATATGTTGTGAATATTTCCCTACATATTATTCTTCTATAGTATTATAATAGATTATATTGATGTAGTTCCTATATTCTTGGACATTTACTTTGCTTACTATTTTTTGTACTAAAACATGCTGTATTTAATTACTTTGTATATAATCTATGCACACACCTGTCATTATTTTCCCCTAGAAGTAACATTGCTGAGTCAAAGACTGCTAACTTACACCATTAAATTGCCCTTGGAAAAAACTGTACCCATTTAAAATACCAATAGAAGCATATAAGAATGTGTTTTACTTTTTTTGTCTTGAAAATTTGATATGGTATCCTCTTTTAATTTGCAGTCTTTTAATTCTAGTGAGCTTAAACTTTTTTTTACATGTTTAGCAGTCATTTTCACTCTTCCTTTATGCTTTGTCATTTTTCTATTAAGGAATTAATTATGGAATGTAACATATGTGTGACCTTTGTTGTGAGCAGACATGAATTTTTACACCTGGTAGTGTGGAGAGGGATGGAGGGAGCCCTGAATTGGCAATCACAAGACTCTTCTATTTCCAGCTCCTCCACTATCAGGAAAATAGCTTTGGACAACCTGGTCCATCTCTCTGGACCTCTGTTTTCTTTTCCATAAAATGAAAGTCTTTGGCTTAAACGTTCCTAAGGTCTTTTCCAACCTCTGTCATTCTATAATTCTTTGCCATCCTTTGCCTGGCTTCTTGAGTCCACATTAGATTCCAACAGCCCCACTTCAGTGTACGGGGGGTTGGCCTTCCTCAACAGAGCACAAGATAATCAGCACGTTCTCCTTAGGGACCAAGATGCTCTACAGGGCTTCCCCGGTGGCACAGTGGTTGAGAGTCTGCCTGCCAATGCAGGGGACACAGGTTTGAGCCCTGGTCTGGGAAGATCCCACATGCCGCGGAGTAACTAGGCCCATGAGCCACAACTACTGAAACTGCACGTCTGGAGCTTGTGCTCCGCAACAAGAGAGGCCGCGACAGTGAGAGGCCCGTGCATCGCGATGAAGAGTGGCCCCTGCTCGCCGCAACTAGAAGAAAGCCCACGCACAGAAATGAAGACCCAACACAGCCAAAAATAAATAAATAAATAAATTTTTTTTTTTTTTTTTAAAAAAAGATGCTCTACCAAATGGATGGCTTCAGGAGTATCTTGCTAGCCTTAAATTTACTATTCCCAAATGACTCTCATTCAATGCCTTCAACCGCTGGAAGAAGCCGTAAGAGGAAACGTCTTTTTCCAGGATCTCACATACCAACCTCTCCCTCCCATTGTGAGGAGAGCTGAGCTCCATTGAAGCAGCAGAGGCCCAAGGAGTTGAAGTGAGGCAAAATGACTCACCAACCAGCCACAGATCAGCAACAAGGCCAGGAAGTGACCATGAGTATCATTTCCAAACACCCTGCCCTCCTGCCTCCAGGCCAACTCCCCCTGCCAGCCTCCCAGCCTCTCTTACACCTCCTGGTGTTTAGATGGCAGAGGTTACAGGAGAAAACTCCCATTCCTCTACCCTGCTGCTTACCCATGACTTAAATAACCTAGTCCCCAGAGGAGGTGGGAAGGAGAGGGGGAGAAAAAGCATAACCAATCAAACAGCAATTAAGCCCGGGCAGATGTTTCCTTTCGTGTACTGATTAGTTGGAAAAGGACCGACTCAACTATTATCCCTGTTTATTTGAACAGGCTGCTGAAGTGATTCTGACTTACTCTCCCTCTGGCTGCGGGCTGGGCTGGGAACACACGTGCTGTTAGCCAGGTTACAGTTATGATAAAGTCCCCAGCAATTGGGAGAAATTCTGACTCGAGGAGAGAGGCAGGAAGTAGCCTGTACCTCTCCTTGCGCAGACGATAAAACGCCACCGTTCTCTATTTCAGAAACCTTAACTGTGTGCCTCTGGGGGCAAGCGTGGCCCCAGCGATCCCAGAAGGGCTTCTGTGCTGGCGGCTGCTGTGGAGCAGTTGTCAGAGCTGGGATGCTACAAGGGGGACCTACCCAAAGACAAGGAAGACATTTATTCCTGGGAACAACAGGACCTGATGAGGCCGAGTCCATGACAATGCAGACTGTGGAGCCTTTCCGTTTCCTATAACAAACAGCAAGGGGGCTTCCCTGGTGGCGCAGTGGTTGAGAGTCCGCCTGCCGATGCAGGGGACACGGGTTTGTGCCCCGGTCCGGCAATGATCCCACATGCCGCGGAGTGGCTGGGCCCGTGAGCCATGGCCGCTGAGCCTGCGCGTCCGGAGCCTGTGCTCCGTAACGGGAGAGGCCACAACAATGAAAGGCCCGCGTACCGGAAAAAAAAAAAAAAAAAGCTAAGGGATTTCTAGGCAGAAAAGAGAAAGAGAATTTACAGAGCAGTCTTTGTGCCCTATCATATAGCCTGCATCTCTTTTCTTTAAAATTTCTTGGAAGAGAATGAGTCATCTAAACATTGCAGGAAACCAAATAGAAGTCGAGGGAAAAAATTACTTTGGGCAAAATTTTTCTCTTAAATGTTCGCATAGTAATCTTTGCCTGGAAAAAAAAAAAAAGAAGAAGAAGAGATGCCTAAATTTAGACCAGAGATGTGGCACAGTGAATGCTGGTTTTCTGGGATAGGAAGTGCCATGGTGTGCTCAGGAGGGAGCTTTTATTTTGAAACTCACCACAACTGTCTGGCCAGTGTGTTTCACAGGCCCCCACTCTGCCTGCTGCCGGGGCGGGGCTGATTGGAAGGCAGTGAGATTGTAACAGACCTGCCAGCTGTGTGCTTACAAAATGGGCAGGGAATCCTCCTTTTCCAACAGATAACAGCACTGGCCAACAGAACCGAAACACACAGCCTCATTTCCCAAAGACCATCAAGTCCTGAAACCTCCTCACTCACAAAAAGGATGCAGCAGCAGAAACGTAAGGACACATGAGGTTCTGTGGTCTGGGCTGCCGGGACACTGGTCACTCAACTTTGGAGCAATACATTTCCTGAGCTTGGATGGGTTTGTCTATGAGCATTTCCCAAAGAACACTGATTATGAAAGGGTTTTCAAACCAGTGCTCATCAGGGAGATTACCTACTACCTGATTCTCTAGGTACTTAGCTCAGCACTAGTATGCTTTCCAAGTTGGGGAGGAGGGGCTGTTGTTTACTGGCCATCTATACTACAAAGCTCTATTATCTGAAGGGGACAAAATTACCCCTTATTTGTATGAAAAAAAAAAAAAAGAGGAAGTCATGTCTCTGCCATGTGGTGAGAGCTAATTTCAGCCCTGTCCCAAGGCTGAGCCCGTCAGCAGGTAGAAACAGTAGGATCATTTAGTTCTCTGCCGATTAGCCGGTGTCAGCAGATTTCCAAAAAGGAATCCAATTTTCAAGGGCATATATCTCCCTCCACCAGTGCTACACCCCCTTCCCTACCCCAAAGATACTTCTGAGACCAACTGTTAAAAAGACCTAAAAAAATGTAAAATTGAATTTACATTTACAGGTTTCAGAGGAAAGAGACATGAACCCTATACGAAGCTCTGACAGCCGGAGAAGTGCCACCAGAGGTAGGGTCAGTTTCAGGGGCGCTGGCTCACCACTTCAAAGTGGCCAAGTTTCAAGAGCTGGAGCTTTGCCTGAAATACTTTTGGTGGGGAGGACAGGGCTACAAGGAGTGGCTGTGTAGCAGCAGGGCTAGTGCTAGGTGATGGTGGGCGCTGTGTCTGGCCCCTCCTCAGCCCATCAAAATAGGTGGTACAGGATGCAGCCGTGAGGGTGCAGGGTGTGGTGATCCTGCGGGTCAGAGCTCAGGAGTGATTTCTAGATTTCCCTATGGCCACAATACTTGTATCTATGTGGGGGGACTCTTTCTATTCAGCTTTCACTCATTGATTAAGATAGCACATGGTGGCTCTAGCAAGACTGTGCTCCGGTTATGCTCTGGGGAGCCCATGGTAGCATAAAATACAAATATACTGAATTGCAAGACACTTATAGAGAGGTAGGCTGGGAGCTGCCACGAAATAGACACCTGAAGTGCTTTTACCTTCTGAAGATAGGGTAGAACAGGATTTCAAAAAATACATTTTAAAAATTGTAATCCAGTATAACATGTGTGTGTCTACAGTAAAGGTCCTTTTTATGTGCAGTGCATTCTGAATTTTCCTATTCTTTTCTCCTCTTCAATTTTTTTAATGTTAGTCATAATTCACTAAATTCATTTTACAACTAATCAATGAGTCATTATACACAGGTTTAAAAATACTGGACACACTACTTGGGGCATTGATAAAGAAAATAGTGGATTGAGGACTGAAGCCCACCAACCAAGGCAAGTGCTAAGTAACTTGGCTCTCAAGGTGGCTAACTGCATGTTTTGAAGCAGGTTCAATTACTAGATCCTGGCAAAGGCGGAAATGCTGTATTTTTAAGGAGTGATCAATAAAGAGTCCATTGGCAAATATTTATAGAACACCTATTATGTGTCAAGTACTTGTGGTTTAACGGGAAATATAGTAGTATACCAAACAGTTTAAAAGTTTACAGTCTACTGAGAAAGATGGACATTAAGCTGATATCTGAGCCTATCAGAATGCAACTATTCCAGTCTCAAAAGCATTACTAGAAATGGAATTTCTTAAGTTAGTTTTCTAGTTCAAGATGAATTTGTTTCTATCTCAGCCAAGAGGTTTCCACACTTAACTCCAGAGCAAGCTAGATATTGAATCTAGCTTGCCAGAAACATGATTTCAAAAAAATCTTGCTATTACATAGCAAATCCCTTCTTTGAATTTGCCTTTCTAAGTTTCTAACAGATATTTCAGGTTGTAAAGATACTGCTTCAGTATAAGTGACTCCCAAAGCAGTCACATTTCATTTTTAGAGAGTCTCTTGAGCTTCTCAGAACCATACAAACTAAAAAACTCACCAGGTGCTCCTTCACTCAGAAGTGAATGGGTGTAGTTAAATTCTCTCAGTAACAAGAGTCATATTTTAAGAGAATAAAAGAAAATGTCAGAAACCTGACACAGTCTGAGACCCAATACCCGTCTCGGAATTTGTCTTTTGAAACACAACTGGTTCCTCAATTAGATTCCTGTTTAATTATCTAAAAAACTTAATCTAAAAAAATCCCAAAGCTACTAAAATATGAAACCATCTAAAACGAATGAAAGCGACAGATTATAACTTTTAAAACCATATTTCTTAAGTGCCCAGCCCACTGCTTTGTACACAGCAGCCAGTAAGGTAACCAGTTATTGAATCAATTAGGTAAACTTTTAGACTTAAACATTATGCTTTCACATAATCACAAGAGTAAAACAATATAGCTGCGTTTACTTCACGTAGATTACTGAAAGTGGAAACTCCATCAGAAGTTATCCACGTGAACTCCCTCAGGTTACAGTTCACAGATGAGCCCAAAAAGTTGAAATGACTTTTCTGGGGTCACACAGCTATCCAGTATCCTGTCTGGGACCACATGCAGTATTCAAAGAGGGTGAAACATGCAGGCACTAGAGCAGGGTTTGACTCCAGCTTCTACTTCCCATTTGTATCACCTTGGGTAAATTGTTTAACCACTCTATGCCTCAGCTTCTGCATCTGTAAAATAGGATAATAATGAGATAATCCATGTAAAGTGATTAAGGTAGAATCTAGCACTTAGTATGCTCAATAAATGTTAACAATTTTATTTATTTATTTATTTATTTTTTGCGGTACGCGGGCCTCTCACTGTTGTGGCCTCTCCTGTTGCGGAGCACAGGCTCTGGACGCGCAGGCTCAGCAGCCGTGGCTCACGGGCCCAGCCGCTTCGCGGCATGTGGGATCTTCCTGGACCAGGGCACGAACCCGTGTCCTCTGCATCGGCAGGCGGACTCTCAACCACTGTGCCACCAGGGAAGCCCCTGTTAGCTATTATTAATATTAGAATCCAGCCCTCTTAACACCCACTTGAAAGCTCTTTTCCACCAATGTGCTGCCTCCTGATGTACCCCCAAAACATATAATGATCATGATATGTGGAATTGGGAAGGCTCCCAGAAGCTAATCCCCAGGCAGAACTGCAGCTAAATCCCTCCAGTGGAGGGGCTCTATCAACCACAGGGAAGAAGAATCTTTGGTTTTCCTCATGCTGCTGATGCACAATCTATTCCCCTCCCCAGTTTCAGTAAGAACCAAAGTAAGAATAACTCTGTAAGAAATATGAAGTTTTCCTAAGGGGGAAGGGTAGGTGTTTAGCAAAAAGGAAGAAATTGGCGGGGGGTGTGGGGCAGTGGCTGTAGAGGCAAAATAAAAAGAATAGATTTACTTTCTATCTCTCTAGGTAGATTAAACAGGAAAGATCCTTCTCAGATGCACAACTGGGACTTGGTTCAATTGGGGTCATAAATTAAATGTCCAAAGGTAGGATCTCCCTACTGTCTAGGTCAGAGAAGACAAAGAATGCCCATTACTAAGTTCTGGTTTAATGAAATCCAAGAGCTTTCTCCTCTAGGGCACTTGTTTCTGAAAGCGATTTCCTTAAGGCTTTCCCAGAAGTTCTGGAATGTGTGAGTAGTCAGACTTAATAACCCACAGTAATGCTAGTGGGCCCTGGGAGAAAATCCATTCTTTGCCATGACAGTGAACGCTATGGATTCAATTTCTACCTCCTGTGGACGCTTACTATGCTCTGTTACAACTGACCAGAGCCTCTTGTCAGGGAAACATATGATTCGAACAAGGCTGAGTCCCACTGGACTAGGGCAGGGGTGGGGTGGGGGTAGGGGGACAGGAAGAGGCTGAAGGTCCTCTGCTCTCCCAAGACCTCAGATGGCAGAGTCTAAAACAAAGACCTATAAGAATCTGAATGTTCCCCCATAGTTGTTTCAATCTCTTGGAATGGCCTATTCTAATACTAAAAAATAAGCTGAAAGCAACATCCCTTAAAAGGAGACAATCAAGTCTGAGGCTTCATTTCTTAAACCACCACTATGATGCTTCTCTTGGCAAATTTCCATCTTTAACTCTTCTGGATAATGATTTCAGTGGGAGTGTAATAATGTCTTTAGGCCCTGATCTCCAGTGCCAAAGGATTTCTTGAGGTCGTACTGAAGATGAGTGATCACCCCATCTCCCGGTCAGGACACTAAAGGCATAGAAATGGTGTCTTGATGACCATGGCATCCTTGGGTAGACTGGGACACAGGGGACAAAAGACACAAAGACAAACAGGCAACATGAGAGCACAAATCTCTCGGCAGCTGTAAAATGGACTCTAGAGGAAAAATAATCAATGGGTTGGAACTGGGCAAGAAAGAAAAAAAAAACCAAAAAGCCAGAATGATATGGTGGATGTAAGCATATGCCCGTCTACAGTAAGGAATTCCAGGAGCTGGGTGATGGGAAGAATACCCCTGTGGCTCCCAGTTGACTGCGAGGAGGCTGGAAGCATAGGAGTTAATAGAGCTCATCTGAAAGCTGGCAGCATGAACACGGCATGGGAGGCGGCCTGGTAGGAAGTAAAATAGTCAGCAGCACCCATACAGGAAATGCCTGGGTTGCTGGGAAAATCGCTGATTAGATACTTTAAAGAGGAACCTGGCAGCAAAGTCAGTTCATTGAGGGATCTGTGTAGTTCTACTTTTGGAGTTGTCTTAGAATCCCACCTTCCAGAGAAAAGGAGGACCAGAGGGTTTAATTATGGAAAGAGCATCTTGATACTTCAGGTGCCAGAGTTGGACCGGAGAGGAGCAAAAAAGCCAACTCTGGGAGATAAATAGAGTTCTTCACTGGCAGAAGATTAGAATGCATTTCCTTGGGGCTGGGGTGGAGCTCTGAGTCTGGACAGCTTTCTTCAGTGACAGTGGTGGTCTGTACCCTTTCGTCTTTGTCCACACTGTGTCCACATGCGCAGCCACTCCCATCAGTCTACGGACAGTTAAAAAAATCTACGTCCTTGGAGAAGGGCACCTTCCCTCATCCCCAGTGAAAAATCAGTGAATTGTGAGAAGGAGGATGTCCAGAGTTTGGAACTGACGATTTCCATTCCCCAGCTCTAAGTGCTTCAATTTTTCCTCTTCACTTCAGGCTTTATAAATTTTCCAGGTCCACCAATAGAACGTGTATCTGACTGCAGTTGCCAGGCATAGGGCCCATATATGTCATTTAGGCCAGGTTTGTTCATTGTTTTTCAAATCTTCTTTATCTTTGCGGATTTTGTGTGTGTGTGTGTGTGTGTTTTGTCTATTTGATTATTCAGTAAGTCAGGTGTATTAAGCCTCCCACTGGGGTTGATGATTTGTCTATTTCTCCTTTTAATTCCATCCATTTTTGATTTATATGTTTTAAGTTCGCACTATTGATTCTTCCCGGTAACTTGAATCTTTAATTATTATGAAATATCCTTCTTTATCTCTAATAATACTTTTTGCATTAAAATCTATCTTGTCTGATTTTATCAGAACTATCTTTTCCCATCATTTTGCTTTAACTCTTTCTATATCCTTATATTTAACTCTGTCTATATCCTTATATTTAAGGTGCGGCTTTTCATGTTTCAGTTTTGTTTGTTTAAAATCTGTTTTTTAATTCTGCATGAGTCTGTTTACAGTCATTGTAATTACTGATACATTTAGGTTTAAATCCACCAACTAGCTGTATGCTATTTGTTCTATTTTCTCTCATTTTTTACCTTCTTTTTTCCTTCTAATTAAAAAAAATCAGTAAAAGTCACTCTTGGTTTATTCTCTGTACACAAATGTACAAAGTGGGTAACCACCACCACAGTTAAGACATAGAACAGTTCCATCACCCACCAAAAAATTCACTCATGCTGCCCCTTTATTGTCAAACTCTCCTCTACCCTTAATCCCTGGAAGCCACTGCTGTGTTCTATATTCCTATAGTTTTCTCTTTACCAGAATCTTTCTTACCATCTTTTGGCTAGTTTTTATTTATCAAGTTGCCCCCTCTCTTAGATTGGTTGAGATACTATTTCTTTAGTGATAACCCTAAATTATAACATACATCCTTGACTTGCCAAAGTCTAATATAAATTAATACTCTTACCACTTCCAGGACAATACCTTTAAACCTATTTCCCCATCTCTGCCTGGGCACAGATTCTATTGTTGCCATTTACATTAATTTTATGTATGTTTAAAACCCTGCAATAAATTATTTTTTTAAAGTCAGTATTCATTTAGATGTATACTTTTTGTTTCTCTTCACTTTTTCCTGCATCTCCAAGCTTCTATCTGGGATTCATTTTATTTCTGCCTAAAGAATACCATTCAGTATTTCTTTTAGTGCAAGTTCTGCTGACGATAAGTTATATTCGATTTTTCTTGTCTGAAACTGTCTAGTTCACCTTCATTTTTTTTTTTTTTTTTCGGTACGCGGGCCTCTCACTGTCGCGGCCTCTCCCGTTGCGGAGCACAGGCTCCGGACGCGCAGGCCCAGCGGCCACGGCTCACGGGCCCAGCCGCTCCGCGGCATGCGGGATCCTCCCGGACCGGGGCACGAACCCGTGTCCCCTGCATCGGCAGGCAGACTCTCAACCACTGCGCCGCCAGGGAAGCCCTCACCTTCATTTTTGAAGGTTATTTCTTTCAGCATCACTCTGCTGTCTCTTTTCTTTTATTGTTTCCGTTGTGAAGTCAGCTGTCAGCTTTGCTCTCTCTCCTTTGAAGGTAATATGCCTTTTTATCCCCCCTTTGGCTGTTTTTAAGATTTCTCTCTGTCATAGTTTTCAGCAACTTTACTCTAATGTGCCTACATGTAATTTTCTTTGTATTTATCCTGCTTGGGGTTCATAATCCTTCTTCAATCTGTGACTTGATGTCTCTTCTTAGGTTGGGACAACTCATAGCTTTTATCTCTTCAAATATTGCTTCTACCCCATTCCCTCTGTTCTCTTCTTCTGGAACTTCAAATGTATGCATATTAGGCCTATTTACCATATCCCACAAGTCTCCTATGCTCTTTTTTTGTTTTGTTTTGATTTTGGTATTTTCCATCCTTTTTCTCTTTCTAAGCTTCCATATGCATTTTTTTCTGACCTATCTTCCAATTCATTAATTCTTTTCTTTTTAAAAAAATTTATTTATTATTTATATATTTTTTGGCTGCGTCGGGTCTTAGGTGCGGCACGCGGGATCTTGGTTGAGGCATGTGGGATCTTTCATTACGGTGCGTGGGCTTCTCTCTAGTTGTGGCATGCAGGTTTTCTCTTCTCTAGTTGTGGTGCGCAGGTTCCAGAGTGTGTGGGCTGTGTAGTTTGCAGCACACAGGCTCTCTAGTTGAGGTGTGCAAGCTCAGCAGTTGTGATGCGTGGGTGCCTGCAGCCTGTGGGATCCTAGTTCCCTGACCAGGGATCAAACCCACGCCCCCTGCATTGTTAGGTGGATTCTTTACCACTGGACCACCAGTGAAGTCCCCAATTCATTGATTCTTTAGTCAGCTCTGTCTAACCTGCTATTTAATCCACATTGAGCTCTTTATTTTAGTTACTATATTTTTCAGCACTAAAATTTCTGTTTGATTCTTCTTGTTTTTAACATTGAGATAAAACTCACATACCATAAATTCACCTTTTTTTTAAATTTTATTTTATTTTTTTGCGGTACGCGGGCCTCTCATTGCTGTGGCCTCTCCCTCTGCGTAGCACAGGCTCCGGACGCGCAGGCTCAGCAGTCATGGCTCACGGGCCCAGCCGCTCCGTGGCATGTGGGATCCTCCCGGACCGGGGCACGAACCCACATCCCCTGCATCAGCAGGCGGACTCTCAACCACTGTGCCACCAGGGAAGCCCAAATTCACCATTTTAAAGTGTATGATTCAGTGGTTTTAGTATATTCACAAGGTTGTGCAACAGTCACCACTATTTAATTCCGGAACATTTCATCACCAAAAAGAGAAGGCTCTCACCTGAGCCCTTCCTCCAACTCCTGGCAACCATTAAGCTACTTTCTGTCTCTATGGATTTGCCCATTCTGGATATTTCCTATAAATAGAATCATGTAATATGTGTTTTTAAGGTTCATCTATGTTGTAGCACATATCAGTACTTTCTTCCTTTTTATGGCTGAGTACTATTCCATTGTATGGATACGCCACATTTTGTTTACCTGTTAATTAGCTGATGAACATTTGGATTGTTTCCAAATGTTCATCAACTGCTTATTATGAATAATTCTGTTATGAACATTCATGTACAAGTTTCTGTGTGGGCATGTTTTCAGATATCTTGAGTATACATCTAGGAGTGGAATTGCTTGGTCATAGGGTAACTCTATGCTTAAGTTTTTGCATAAGTTTGGCTTAAGTTTTTGAGGAATTGCCAATCTGTTTTTCATAGCATCTGCACCATTTTACAATCCCACCAGCAATGTATGAGGGTTCCAATTTCTCCACGTCGTTGCCAACACTTATTCTTTTCTTATTTTTATTTTTGAATTATAGCCATCCTGGTGGGTGTGAAGTGGGATTTCATTGTGGTTTTGACTTACAGTTCCCTAATGACTAACAATGTTGATCATCTTTTCATGTGCTTCTTGGCCATTTGTATACCTTCTTTGGAGAAATGTCCATGCAAGCTTTTTGCCTTTTTAAAGATTGGGTTGTTTCTCTCTTTATTGTTGAGTTGTAAGAGTTCTTTATATATTCTGGATACTAGATCCTTATCAGACACATGATTTGAAAATATTTTCTCCCATTCTATAGGTTGTCTTTTCATTTTTTTGATAGTGTCCTTTGAAGCACAAAAGTTTATAATTTTGATGAACTTAAATTTATGTACTTTTTCCTTTTGGTGCTTATGTTTGGTGTCATATCTAAAAAACCATTACCTAATCCCAGGTCACAAAGATTTATGCCTACGTTTTCTTCTAAAAGTTTTAGCTCTTACATTTATACCTTCAATCTATTTTGAGTTGTTTGATTCTTTTTTTATAACTTTCCAGTTTTTTGTTATTATTTGTTTTCATAAACATAGTTAATTTAAAGTTTGTCTGATAACCATTATATGGACCTCCTGTAGGTCTATTGTTTTTCTTAGTAGCATTGCATATACAAAACAATGAGAGATATTAGGCCTAGGATGACAGCATTGTTCACTAGAGAGGATTTAAATTTGCTTATAGCCACTAGATATCTTAGATCAACTTAATCCAATTAGAGATTAAGATAATTTGCAGCTAGGTTTCAGTCCCTGTGAGCCTGCTAAAGTCTGTTTCTGGTTCACTATTCTACTAAATTATATCCCTGTGGGGTTCCAAAGCCTGAGGAAGTTTACCAGGGCTCCCCTTCCTCAGCCTGAATTCCAATTTTTGTCCTGTTAGCCCTATAAGGCTATTAAAAGCTCTGCTTGGCTTCTCTTCTAGAATAACAGATACCTCTTAGGCAAAAGCAGCTTCAAAGAAGCAGAAGGGCTAGTCTGAGTTACCTAAACTGCCATTTCTAGTAGCAAAACTCAAAGTTTAAACTTTGAAGACAGACATTATCTTTATGTGTAGCCCTCACCAGGTCCAGTGCAATGTTGGATACCTAATAAGTATGCTTTGTATGAAAGAAAGAATGGATACTGGTGAAAGTGAAGGCTTACCACATTTATGTTTTAAAGTTGTTCATTTCCTAGGATATGGTAACCAAAATACTCTGGTAAAACAAGAGAGAAGCAAGCTTGAGGTTTTAAATATGGTTCTTCATTACTTCCTTAGAGGCTTTTCAAAAACCACGATCTATCAAAGGATAGGAGAGGGATGAATCCACCTCATATAAAGGGCATATTTGAAATTAGCTGTAGTGATTGAGAATCCAGATTTAAATCTCAGGCATTCTCTGGTAACCCGAAGTCCACCAAATGGAGGAACTCCCCATGAAGTTCTGAAAATGAGCACATATAAAAGTCTCATACGGGGCCATTTGGGGCTTGAAGAGGTTTGGCCATCTAGTTCCTGGGACATATGTGAAAATAGCTCCACCAACTATGAAAAGGAATTCCTGAATTCCTTAACAGCACACTGGCCTTTCTTAAGTGACACGAGAATAAAAACAGAAAAAAGTAATCATTGACTTCTAATTCTCCAATAAGTGGCCATATGCTGCTGATTTTTCCTTTACGATATATGTAACATCTGTCTCCTTTCCATTCCTCCTGCCACTGCTACCACATTGTGGGCCCTTATTACCTGGATTAGAGGCCCAGTCTTTCTGAAATAGCAGCTCTATTATATCATTTTCCTATGAATAAATCTTCCTTGGTTCCCAAGTGCTCTCCTCATAAATACTCTGGTTTAGCCAAACTATTTTACTCACCACCCTCTGAAGAGTCCTCACACATTCCTGCTCTCTCTTTTGTCCTGAAATCTGTTCTTTCCATACGGAATGTCCTTCCACTCTAACTCCCCGTCCACACTCATGAACTCCTCACTTTTCCATCTCTAATTATGAAATCATTTTCATTTTCAAATTTCACCTGTCTACTTACTGTATGTAAAGCATTTACTGTAGCTGGCACAGGATAAATCTTCAATATATATTCTTAAAAGAAAACTGAGTGTGTGTGTGGGCAGGGATATAATTTTCAATCAATGGTGATATGGAAATTGCATGTCTACTTTTCAAAAAATTAAGTTGTGTCCTACCTCACATTATATATAAAAATTGATTTCGTGGAGATGGCTTAAAGACTATAATGTGAAAGACAAAACTATAAGAAGATAATACAATGGAATATCTTCAGGACCTTAGGGCAGGAAAGGCTTTCTTAAATATGGCAGAAAAAGCACTAATCATAAAGAAAAACGAATGTAACTACATTAACATGAAGACCTTTTACTAACCAGTAGAAAATATGAAAAGGAAAAGACAAGACCTAGTGTAGGAGAATATATGTCTAGCTATATAACCAATAAAAGGATTAATATTCCAGATAGGCACTTCGTAAAAGAATATATTTAAATGGTCAATAAAAATAAGAAAAGGCCCTCAAACTCATTAGTTATCAGATTGTTGTAAATTAAAACCAATATGACAATAGCTAAAATTAAAAGTAAAACTACAGCTAAAGTTAAAAATCTGACCATACTAAACATTGGCAAGGATGTAGAAGAATGAAACTCTCATACATTGCTGGCGGGGGTGAAAGTTACTAATAACTACTTTGGGAAATAGTTTAGCATTATATAAAAAAGAAGATATGCCTATTTTTTAAACCAGCAATTTCACTACTTGGTATACACCCTAGAAATCTGAGCATATGTACACCAGTATGCACATACAAGAATGTTCACCATAGCATAGTTTGCATTAGTCCCAACTGAAAACAACCTAAATGCCCATTGATAACAAAATGGATAAGTAACTTGTGGTGAATTCATAAATGGAACCCTACAGCAATGAAAATAAACAAGGTACAGTTATATGCAACAGAATGGATGACTCTCACAAACTGTGGCAAGCAAAAGTAGCAAGACACAAAGGGATGCATACAGTATAATTCCACTTATGTAAAGTTCAGAAACAGGCAAAATTAAATTATGCTGTTTAAAGGTGAATACCTAGAGGCTATAATTTAAGAAAAGCAAGAAAATAATTATCACAAAGTTAGGATAGTGGGGAGGAATAGAGAGAGCTGTGACTGGGGAATATAGCAGGGACTTTTGAGGTGCTGATAAGATTATGTATTGACCTGTGTGGTTAGTTACTTTGGTGTTTGCTTTATTATTACTCAGTTACTATACCCATATATTTTACATACTTTTCTATACCTATATTTCAAATTTAAAAACTGAAAAACAGAAGAGTTCCATGATTGATTGGTGATATCTATCACAAATGTAGGAAAGAAGTTTTTGCTGATACACATTGGTTCACAGGCCTTCCTTCAACAACCAAGCTGAATATGACTCCTCCTTTACTGCCTGTCCCATATTCTCTAGCAATTATTATCAGTGCCATTTATTGGACACATGATATCTACAATGCCTTGATTAAAGCTATTTACGCAAATGTCTTCTTCCCTTTCAACTATAGCATAAGCTTCTGAGGGATCTGGACTATTTCTTGCAATTAGTAATTAATAAAAAGAGTTAATTGTAGCTTACATTTACCTAGTGCTTAGTGTGAGTTAACCATTTACAGGCATAACCTTATTTAATCTTTGTAATAACTCTATGAGGTATGTTATTATCTCCATCTTATAGATACTAAATCTTGCAGTGGTTATTTGTCCATGGGAAGAGCTATGAAATGGCAGAGTTAGAATTTGAACCCACAAATTCCTGTTCAATGCTATTTTGTCAGATTTGTATTTTCCTCATCTTGTACAATGCCTTGCATATAGTAAGCACCCAATAATTATTTATTAAGTGAACATGAGAGGATGAAGGGCTGTAAGCTTTCATAGCAAGAAAGAGAGGGATAGTACAAAAGAATATCCTTAATGCATCAGTTTTTAAATCCTCAGGTATATGTATAAAAGATTATGATCCTATCTGTTAAAAAGAGAATTATATATGTTAGCCATAAAAATTAGCTGCTATGGGCTTCCCTGGTGGCGCAGTGGTTGAGAGTCCGCCTGTCGATGCAGGGGACACGGGTTCCTGCCCCGGTCCGGGAAGATTCCACAGGCCGCGGAGCGGCTGGGCCCATAAGCCATGGCCACTGAGCCTGCGCATCCGGAGCCTGTGCTCCGCAACAGGAGAGGCCACAACAGTGAGAAGCCCGCGTACCGGTAAAAAAAAAAAAAAAAAAAA
This sequence comes from Aethalodelphis obliquidens, assembly GCF_003676395.1. NCBI lineage: Eukaryota > Metazoa > Chordata > Mammalia > Artiodactyla > Delphinidae > Aethalodelphis > Aethalodelphis obliquidens. The sequence goes on along the minus strand of NW_020837992.1, from coordinate 3,163,724 downwards.
AAAAATTAGCTGCTAGGATATTATGGTTATAAGGAGGGGATCCAAAACTTAATGAGCTTTAAATCCATTCACTGTATTTGGATGGCTGGCAGTTCAAAGGGCAAATGGCAAACGCATATCTCGTAAAGCACCCTGGCCATCGTGCAGACAGAATCGAGCCAAGGGGTGACCGATTGCTGCATTCCCACCAATGCAGTGGCTCTGTGCAAGCCCTGAACAGTTCATCTGTTCTTTGCTTTGGTCTTGGGACTTCAGGATGAATAGGATGAGGATGGGGGTAAATGACAAGGGCGAGCACTGTCTTGGGGGCACTGCTCTACAGAGTTCAGGCAGCAATCTTCTTGGGGAGCCCCAAGGAAGGGAGTGGAAAGAGGCTTAAGACAATGGGTGCTTTCAGGAGTTCCCTTAGTACCCAGAGGAGAAGAGAGGAGCAGAGGGAAGGTTCAAACACCCAGGGGAAAGGAAACCACTTTTTGATCCATTCCAAAAACAAGGATTGTGATCAAAGAATCAATTGCTGAAGTTATAGCAGAAAGAAAGCAACAACGGGCCTTCCCGTATTTCTGTCTTTCCATGCCAGGCTGTCCTCTCCCCCGATCATCCCCACCCCCCAACTCCTGGGGACAATTGAGCTGTGTCTCTGGTATGCGTGGAGCTGCAGGTCATGGCCATATTTAACGAGAACATTCATTCTCCACAGGCTCTACAGGGCTCCTCAAAACACCCTTTGTGTCACTGTGCCTTTCTCTCCACCCCCCTTGACACTAATTTAATCAAGATGTCCTAGCTCGTAGATGGGGAGGACTCGTCAGTTCCGCATTCTTTGTGGCATTAGGGTTTTGAAGCAAAATATGTAGAGTTGAAACCAGCAAGTCGAGGAGATGGGGTCAGGGTCTCCAAGCCAGAGCATGCCAACCTTTTGTGTAAACACTAGGCTTAAAGAGTGCACTAGGTTTGTGACATACTCTTATAATTTTTAATTAACCCTAAATATTCTAGTAAGGTTGAGAAATATTTCTTAGGCAAGTACACAGGCAATCAGGAGAGAAAAAAAAGAAAGAAATGAAAGAAAAAAGAAAGAAAGAAAGAGAGAAAGAGAGAGAGAGGGAGGGAGGAAGGAAGAAAGAAAGGAAGGAAGAAAGGAAGAGAGAAGGAAAGCCAAACAAAAAACAAAGGAAAAATAGAGATGATAGGATTAAAATAAAGGATAGGATTTACACATCAGCACTGTTTCTAGAATGCAGAACTAGAAAAGAGCAGCTCGTTGCCTGCTCTTTCTCTCCTAGTCTCCACTCCACTCATCCATAATTTTGCAAAATTTGAAAACTTCAATTGCCTTACCTACAAACCAGATTTTAATTCAAATGTGCCTTTCTTAGCTGCTTCTCTAGACCACAGCCAGAAGTGAATCTCAAAATTGTGGTAGGGAATTAAACTAGTAAGAAAAATAAACAAGGAACCCATCTGGAGCCCTGGGTCCCTGCCCAGGTTACCTGATTCCTAGTCCGATGTTCTTTTCCTATGCTGTGGTATCTCCCCAAAAGAACCTCACTGCTCAGCACCACTTTCCTGAGTTGATTTGTGGATGCCCAGCTGAGCCTCTGAAGCCTGAGTCTTGTGCGCCAGGAGTCAAATTCAAGGAAGGCAGGAGGCAGGCCTGGGGATCTCAGACAACCTATCTGAGGAACTGATTTGGATATGTGTTGAAATTCTTCTCGTCAACCACAGATCCATTTCGTCATGACCTCTCGCTGGGGACATATAACCAATTCCCCTCCATTATCTGCTTGCCAGTTTAATCAGCTCACATCACCATGGACAGAAATATAGTCAAAGGGCTATTGTTTCACAACCCATGAGAGGATTTTCAGAAACCTAGCAAGCAGGACTCTAGATTACAAGAGGGGTGTATCCTCCACAGCTTTTGGAGGAAAAAGAAGCTTGAGCTCAATTTTATCTCCTCTTGCCTAGATCAAGTAAGCAATTGGCCTGGGATCAGGAATAACCCTAAATGCTTAGACTAATCGCCAAATTCCCATGTAATTCTACAAACCCAATTAACCTCCCAGGCATGAAAAACTAAAATGATTTTCAGCACCCTTGCAAAGCTGTGCTAAAAAAGTTCACTACCCTCTAGTAAACAAACATCTTCTCCAAGCAGCTTAAGGTAAGAACTGAGCCTCTGCCCTTCCCCCACCTCTTTTTGCTGACTTGCATATTTTCTCTATTTTTCTGGAAAAACTGATAAGAAATGCTTCCCTGATACTGTCAAATCATGACTATGGCCTATAGCCCTGGCTTTTATGTTAAGGCAAAGAGAGGATACCAGCTAAGCTAACAAGTGGCAGAAATTTGGGAAAAGGGCCAGTGGAAGCAGCCGCTGGGATATGGAGAACAATATCTCAGTTTACCATATTCTATAACCAAACGGTGAGCACATCTGCACTGGAGATTAGAAACGGCTCTGGGTTGAACAAAAGGTATTTGGTCTAAGAGCTGTCCAAGAGGAGAAGCAACACCTTGTGAAACTTCATTTAATGAGATGTACAATATATTTAATAAAGTTAGCTACTCTAGTTCTTACAAGAATAACCCAGTGGTTATATAGAGATAATCTAGAGAAAATGTGATTGTTTTTTTCCTATTTCAAAATTTTTCCAGCATTTAAATCTATAGCCCAAAATGTAAGCCCTGCACACTCTGATTCCAAATACAGCTGGAATGTCTCTTCCCCATCTTCTCCATGACTCCTCCCACTGCCTTAATTCAGGACCCCATCATCTCTTACATCAACTATCAAGACAGTTTTATTATAACTGTTCTTGCTTTTCTAAACTCTCTCACATCCAAACATTTCAGCGTAATCTTTCTAAAAGGCAAATCTGTCCATGGTACTCCCTTGGTAAAACCCATTACTGGGATTCTTTCAGTTAAGAAGCATTTATAGATGCTAATAAGTAGTGGGCAAAGATGAGGAGAAATAGGATATTTACATTGTCTCAAAGATTCTTTTCACAAGTTATTTGAAGTGCAAAGGGAAAGAAAGTAACTTACAGTAAAACAATCTGGCAGAAACCTACCTTAACCAAGCAATCAGAATGATCACCACTAGTAATGGAAAAAATCAACGGGAAGCGGCTCCTGATAAAATACGCAGTATCACTTCTGTGGTGTTCGTGCCAAAACCCGCTTAATCAGATCTAATCATGAGGAAATAGCAGACAAACCAAAACTGAGGGACATTCAACAAAATAACTGGCCAGCACTCTTCAAAAGTGTCAGTCATGAAAGACAAAGGAAGACAGAGGAAATGTCAGTGATTAGAGGGGACTAGGGAGACAGTAAAACTTAGCACAATGTGTGATCCTGACCTGGCCGCTGAACCAGAAACTGGACATGAGTGGGGCAACTGGTAAAATTTGATCCAGACCAGTACATTAGGCAATAGTATTGGATCAGTGTTAATTTCCTGATTTTGATCATTGTACTGTAGTTATAAGAGATTTTAACATTTTGGTGAAGGGTATACAGGAATTTTTGTACTGCTTTTGCAACTTTTCTCTAAGTCTGAAGTTATTTTCCAAATGAAAAGTTAAAAAAAAAGCAAAAACCACAATAACATTATGAGCCTTCCCCTTTGCTGGCTTCAGACTCTAAGCTCTTTAGTGAGGCATGCAAGGCCGGCCTGATTCTTCCGCCTCATCACTTGCCATCTCCTACAAGGGTTCTGTGCTCAGCCATCCTCACCCATAGCACCTATTAATTCCATGACACTATTTGCTTGTCTCATCTCCCAGGAATCCCTATTCACCACCACACCCCCCTCTCTCTCCCCCACTAAGACTCACACAACTTGGTAAGGCAAACCTCAGCTCATGCTTTCCTCCATGAGGAACCCATTATTATACTGTACTATCATGGTTCACTTGTGGATCTGTTTCTCCCACTAGACTCTGCTCTTAGGTCAGGAACCTCGCCATGCCATCTTCCCAATCCCTAGCAAAGGGCCACATAGAGTCAGAACTCAAACACTGTTTGTTGTGCAAACATATTGTCTTCACTTAGAACTCTCTAACGGTTTACCACTTTCCTAAAAATTCCCACACTTCATTACAGAATTTCAGGAAGAAATCTTAGAAAGATGACTCCAAACCCTTATTTTAGCAGATTAGAAAACCAAGTCTTAGAAAGATTAAAAAGTGAGGTCACACTGTGAGTCAGTGTGAAAGCTGGGAAAAGACCCTCACTCCCAGATCAGGGTCTTCTTTGATTCGTAAACTACAACAGAGGCCTCTCTCCTCCAAACCAAGAAAATACTGCAGCACGCACGCAGGCAAAAGTGTCTGGGCCTAGCGTGGCGCTTGGGGAAAGCATGTAATAAACACTTGTTGAAACGAACTGAGTCACCAGGGAGCAGCACAATTCCTTACTTCATTCAGGTTGCACCTGAACAAGATGTGACTGGCTTTCAGGCCTGACCTACCCAAGACACCTGACTGCATCCTGCAGTCAAGAATGGACAGCTGGAATAGGCCAGTCTTCAGTGAGAAGGACTAGTTTTCTACCTAAGAGGCCTATGATCCAGAGAGAGCAGGAGCCTGGCTTTCCTCCAGGGCTGGTGGGAGGCTGAGGCAGAGACTCTGCATAGCCCCAAGCTATGTGGTATCAGGCCAGAGGCAACACACAAGCATCACATCCTTACATCGAACCTGGGGAGGAAGCCCATCCCTCAGAAATCATCAGATGTCAGAAATCATCTGCTCTGATTACAACACCCTTTTTAATCTTTCTGGCCCAGGAGAGGATATGCACTGAAAACTTTAATGATGCCAGCAGGTACAATTAATTTCCATTCCTGCTCTTCATACACTGTTATGTGAAGGGGACTGGAAGGACAAAATTAAACTCCACTGGGGCTTCAGCCTGCAGCTCTAAAACAGACACACTGCTCAGAACTCAGCACGGAAAACCTCACCCTGTGTTGGACTCATGCTAACCTATGAATGCTTGAAAGACCTGTGTGGCCTTGGGGGCAAGGGTCACTGAAATTAAATCACATTTAAAAGCCCAGGCAGGATTTGATATGAGTCTAATGGACCTAGGAATCAAGCAAGATTTAAATCCAAATGATAACTGAAATATTTTATGTTGTTTCAAAGAGGAATATCAGTTTTATCAGTCAGTGTGTCCCTAATATAAAGGGATGTATCCCTAATGTAAAGTTTTTTTTATACCTCTATCAAGATTGCTTTCAAATTAAAAACTTGTTAACATCAGCTAGAAAAGAAATCTTGATTTATGTACCATTTCTCTTCCAAAGCAGTTTCATATCATTTTCCGCCGTTATCTTTACAACACCTCCAGGAGCAAGTGGGCAAGAAGGAATGCTTTCTCCTTCAGTTTACCGCAGGGCACACAGAAGTCTGGGAAGGTCAAACTCTTCTGTAAGACTCACAAGAACGTAACGCTAGAGTTGGAAGGACTTTTTAAAAAATCCCCTGTCTCAGGCTTATGCTACTGTACTCCTTCTCACTATTAGCTGAAAGGATAAGAAAAGTGCGTAAAATCTGAGTGGAGACTTTGTTGAGGACGCCATAGTTTCCCAAGATTCCGAAACCCAAATCGAATGCATCTGCTCAGATCCCATTCTTCCCGATCTCTTTAAAGTACCCACCATTGCTTCCTCTTCTTCTTACTTAGGTTCTCGGAACCATGTTATTCTCATTTTCCTTCTGCCCATTTTAATTTGCTCTTCTCTCCTCTTTGCTGGCTCCTCAAAATCCTCTCTCTAGGCCTCAACTGCCCCTTCCTCCGAATTCTCACTCTCATGCCTTCAACTGTCAGCTTTATGCGGTTAATTTCCAAATTTCCCTTCCAGCCTTAACCCTCACTGAACTTTCTCACTTTGCCAGGTCTAAAACTGAACTCAGAAAGTGTGGTATTGACCTGGTAGTTTGGTCCCACCTCTGCTACTACCTCACTGGGTGACCTAAGGCAAGTCACTTCTTCCTGACTCTCAGATTCTTCACTAATAATTAAAGGGCTGGACTACAACCAGTGGCTCTTCCACATACTTTCCCCAATAAATGGCAACTCTAACTTCCAATTGATCAGGCCAAAATGCTTGGAGTCATCTTTGACTCCTCTTTTCCCCACATACCACATTCAATTCAGCAGCAAATGCTCCATCTTCAAAATACATCTCAGACTCTGACCACATCTCACGATCTCCACATCTACCACTCTGTTCCACCATCATCTCTACCACCATCATCTCCTGCCTGAATTATTTATAGGAGCCTCCTTAACTGGTCTCCCTGTTCTGCTCCTGCCTTGCTCCTCGTTCAGTCTTCTCTTAACCCAGCAGCCAGAACAATCCTATTTCAACAAGAGTCAGACTGTATCATTCCTCTGTTCCAAATCCCAGTGTGGCTCTCCACTGGCCTCCAAGGCCCTGCCTGAGGCAGCCTGCCCCCCATCCCCAGCCACATCACCTACCACTCTTTCTCTTGTCTACTGTGCGTGAGACCGTTTGCTGTTTCTCTAATCAGATAAGCACACTCCCATCTCATGGCCTTAGACATGCTGTTTCCTCTGCCTGGAATACTTTACTCAGAGAGCTAAATAGTGAGATCCCTCATTTCTTCCAAGAATCAGTTCAAATGCCAATTTATCAATGAAGCTTTCCCTGACCACCCTATATAAAACAGCAATGTCCCCAGGACCCCCATCCTCTTTACCCTACTTTATTTTGTCATCATCTAATATATATTTACTGGTTTATTTGTACACTGCCTGTTTCTCAGACTAGAATATAAGCTCTATGCAGGCGAGGACTTTTTCTGTTTTTGTTACCTGCTGTATTACAGTGCCTACCACAGTGCCTGGAATGTGGGAAGCACACTGTAAACGTTTGTTGAATGACCAAATGAATTTTGATCCTCTCTAGCATTTACCTCCTTCCACATCGTATCAGGTCACTCGGTACTACCTACAACTTCTTTGCTATGCCTCTTAATAAATCCCATTCTTTCAGTTTCCATTGCCATTATCCAAGAACTGGGTTCTATTACCCGCTGGATTATTGTAGTGGGCTCCCAAATAGTTTCTTCCACCCTAAACCACACTGAACATTGCCACCAATGCCACTGGAGACCATGGTTTTCGATATTTCACTGCCCTACCTAAAATGGTCAATGGCTCTTTCTGACCAGTAGCTTGAACTCCTTGAGGTGGCATTCAAAGCCCTCCACACTCAGGCTCCAACCTCATCCCACATCTTTCCCCTATTGCTGGCCAACAGAAAGTCTCTGCTGCTGTCAGACTGGTCTCATGGGTGGCATCTCTAATGGGGACAAAGAGGCAGGAGAGGAAGTTGGCACCAGGTAATATGGAAATATTCAAAAGATAGTTCCAGAAGATAAGACATGGATGGATAATTAAGAATCCTGGCAGCATATAATTAAAAGAACATCAGCCCAATTCTTCCCCCCATATGACGCTTACCTGGCTCACCTCTCATGAATCTGTGCCTTTTCCAAACTCCTATAGACAACTAATTATCTGTACCACTCATTAAATTGGTGTCTTAAGTTGTAACCTGCTTCTGGAGTCTATGGCCTGTCTAACCAACTGAAACGTAAGACATCTGAGAACTTGAACCATGTTTTAAGCTTGTTCTGCAGCCCTTTTATAGTGCCAAGTTGAATACCAAGCAATTAAAGACAATCAAATAATATTTATTAAACTGAACTGAATGAACTGGTAGTGGTATTTGTGCTCCTGGATTTCAATAAAGCAGGGCTCTCTCTCTCTCTTTTTAAAGTGTCTCTGAAAGAAGAATCAGGTGGGCTCTGCAGTTTTCCTGCCTGAGAACTCAAGGACCCAGAAAGGCACTGACTCACAGAGCTGCAAAAAGAGAAGTTTTTTCTACTCTCCACCCTCAAAATGAATATCAAAAGGAAAACAAGGTCATGGGAAGAGGCAGGGCAGGAAAGGATGCGATGCTTATGTGGGCAGAAGGATTGGATTATCTTGGCTTTGGAGAAGAGACGATTAAAGCTACAGATGGGATCTCCCAGTTTGCCTTCTGTGTTTCCTTGCTACCTATATGATAACACAATGCTAAAAAAGATTAGTTTAGAGAGGCAAGGACCACCCTAGCAGGGAGAAGGCACGAGGGCCACACTCTTCTACATGAACATAACCAAAGCTCTGCAGAGCACTTTCTTTCTTTCTTAGCTTTATTGAGGAATAATTAACAAACGTAACTATATATTTAAAGTATACAATGTGATGATTTGATATATACATTGTAGAATGATTACCAAGATCAAGATAATTAGCACATCTATCACCTCACACAGTTAACTCTTTGTGTGTATGTGGTGAGAATGCTTAAGATCTACTCTCAGCAACTTTCAAGTACACATGCTATATTATTAACTGTATGCTGTACATTAGATCCTCAGAACTTGTTCTTATAACTGAAAATTTGTGCGCTTTAACCTACATCACCCTATTTCTCTCTCGGGCCCTGGTGACCACCGTTCTACTCTCTGTTTCCATGAAATTGGCTTAAAAAGATTCCATATATAAGTGATACCATACTGTATTTGCCTTTATCTGCCTGGCTTATTTCACTTAGCATAATGCCCTCCCATTTATCCATGTTGTCACAAATGGCAGGATTTCCTTCTTTGTATGGTTGAATAATATCCTATTGTGTATATATATATACATCACACTTTCTTTTTCCATTCATCTGTCAAAGGACATGTAGGTTGTTTCATATCTTGGCTATTGTGAATAATGCTGCCATGAACATGGGAGTGCAGATACCTTTTCAGGTGCTGATTTTAATTCCTTTGGATTTGATTTCAATTCCTTCAGGAGTGGAATTGCTGGATCATAAGGTAGTTTAATTTTTTGAGGACGTGCCATGCTTTTTTCCATAATGCCTGTATACCAATTCACATTCTCACCAACAGTGTATAGGGAGGGGTTCCTGTTCTCCATATCCTCATCAACATTTTTTATCTCTTGGCATTTTGATAATTGCAGGGCACTTTCTTCCCAGGTTTTACTGATTCCTGTGACATTCTGGGAAGGAAAAGTGAGAGTATGAGTAATATTCTCCAGTGTAAAGATGAGAAAACTGAAACCTACTGTAGTGAAAAGAACTCCACTGAGCCAGCCAGGGCCCAGGTCAGCCATAGGTCTGAGGTCTAGACTCCCAGCTGAACTTGGAGACAATGAGGAAGACAGAAGAGGAAGAAGAGGGGAAACCCTCTCTCCTTGCCTTATATCAAGTGGAAGTAGGGTACTTCCAAATGAAAGCACAGGTCATCCAACGTTCCTACAAACAAGTGACTTCCAAGAAGATACCAATGAGATTCTGGATTGTTTCTGGTCGTACCAGAACATGTTCCAGCAGACAGTCAAGACAGCACAGCCAAAGAACCATAAAGAATGTAGGAATGAACTGTGGGATAACTAGCATATAGAATGCTGTCTAATAATTAAAAACAATGTTTTTAAAGAGGATGCAATGACATGGGGAAAATGTTCACTTAAAATGGTAAATGAAATAAATTGCACAAAACTTAATATATAATATAATCTTAATTTTCTAAAGAAAAATGTGCAAAGAAAAAAGGATTGGAAGGAAATACACCAAAATGTTAATACTAATTCTAAGTAATCATTATTTTCTTTTTTTTGTTTGTTTGGGTTTTTTTTTTGTTTGTTTTCCTCACAATGTCTTGGAAGAATATGTATTACTTTTACAACTGGAAAAAAGAAAGTAAGCTAAAGGGTTTTTTGTTTGCTTCCAAATCAAAGGAAACAGAAAATAATGACAGAAAATTTTGCTTCTCAGTCTTGTCCCTGGGCCTTAACAATAACTACTTAGCTCAACAAGAGGATGATTCCGAGAGCTCTTGAGACATGAGGAAGTTCCTATGGACTCTCAAAGACAAGAATTAGTGCAGACAATAAAAATTAGCTGCTAACTGAAAATTTCATGTTGGGTAAATACTAGGAAAAGCTGGACAGAGAACCAAATGATTTGTGGGGCACAGAGTCAAAGAAGGAAAGACAAAAAAACAAAAAGGCTAAGAGCTGGGCAGGATCAGGTAGAAAAACCATAAGATAGACAAAGTCCAGTACCTTAAGGAAAGAAGAAGAGAATGGAAAAACTGAAGATGTTATCTCAAAAGAAGGAGAATTTAATTTTTTTTCACATTTTAATTAAAAATCATGCTCAGGCAAGCAGGGAGAAATTCAAAGGAAAACTCCTGACAAAGACAAATAGGAGAATCCAAAGAAGCCAGTCCTGCAAGAAGGGAGGCAGAAATCAAAGCTGTCTACTCTCTCTAGACAAGGTGGGCAAGAAGCTGAATCAGAACAGCACAAGGGAAGTCATGGCCTGGCAGAGCACCTAAATGTATTACTGCAGAATGCACAAGTCATTAATTCCTTGCATAAGCACTGGCCCTTTAGCTTCCCAATATGATGACTACCACCTTTCTACATGTGAGGGAGCAGAGCACAGTGATGTGAAGAGTTGATGCAGGGGAAGGGGGCCATCTAGCTACAAGTCCCAATTCTGCTACCAACCAGATGTACAACCTTCAGTCAACTGCTGAACCCCTCTGTCCATGTCCTTATCTATAAATGGAGATGATAAAGCCAGTACCCATCTTAAAGCGTTGTTGTGATGATTAAATAAGTTAATACATGTAAAGTACGTAGCATAGTCCCTAGCATGGTTAGCACTCATTTAGTATTAGTTACAATTATTATTTTTATTATTGCTGTGAATCTTTTTGTTTTTTTGCAGTACGCAGGCCTCTCACTGCTGCGGCCTCTCCCGTTGCGGAGCACATGCTCCGGACGCGCAGGCCCAGCGGCCATGGCTCATGGGCCCAGCTGCTCCGCGGCATGTGGGATCTTCCTGGACCGGGGCACGAACCCATGTCCCCTGCATCGGCAGGCAGACTCTCAACCACTGCACCACCAGGGAAGCCCTGCTGTGACTCTTATAATAAACAATTGATACCTAGTCAGCTTTCACACTATTATTGTAGTTTCTCCTGGGAGTAATATGTTTTTACAAACTACTGTCTCTTTTCACGGTGCCTGATGAGTTGTATTAATAATCTTCTTTTCTCAGAGAGGTATCTTATAGTCAAGTATAAGAAGTACAGAGATGGTAAAAAGTAACTTGTCTAGAATTATCAATTGATGTTAAAAATATCAGATGGACAACTGAATTGGCACCCAAAATTTGTATGATAGCACCATACATAATACAATACAATAGACTTTCTTATCATGTGAGAAAAAAATGTAACTGTAAAATAAAGGGTTCAGACTGTCACCACCCTAATCTGGAGGGTCAATATTGGCATCATTATTGGTGGGTTTATTTCCTGATGTGATGCAACATGAAGAATCCAGTGTCTCCTATTCTGTCTTCTAGTCGAAAATATATAACGTGAATACATTTGGCCTTTAGAACCACCTTCTAATTTACAGAAAAGACAGGATACAGGAAGAAGTTAAACAACAAAACAAGGAATCTAGTAGACAAATCTAGAAGGAGGGAAAATCTGTAGGACAACTGGCCTCATCTATGCAACAAATCAGTGTCATGGAAAAGGAACAGTGCTAGATTAAAGGAGACTTAAGGGACATAAAACCAGTGTATATTAGTACTAGATTGGAAAAACCAGTTGTCAAGGACATTTTTAGGACAATTAGGGAAATGTTTACATGGCCTGGGTATCAGATGAGATGAAAGTTTACTGAAATGGAAAAGTAGAAATCTTGACTAAAATAACAGATTATAAAATAGCATATGTAATATAATCTGGTTTTTTATTATCATATTTTTGCTTCTTATATTTTCTAATTTCTACAATGCACATGTGCTATAAAATTTTACAAGGTTATGCAAAAGAATAGAGAGCCAGGGGGAGGAGAGAGGAAAAAAAGAGAAGGGGAGAAGGAGGGGTAGAGAAAAGGGAGAGGGAGACAACGGGAGAGGAAGAGGGAAGCAGGGAGAGAGAAAAGCAGGTTTTGAATTCATTATCCTTAAAGCTCAGACTGTGACCTTGTTCAACAATCTGATTTGGCAGTAACTATGTTTTAAGGATACCATCTATGAACCCTGAAACACAGGTGGCAGGGTGATGCTCTAGAAAGAGCCTGGGAGTTCAAATTCCAATGTCACCTCTTCTTGGTCTTACAAAAGAGTATTTTACTAATGTAAGCTTTAATTTTTTTCAGCTATGCAGTGGGAAGAATAACCTTCTAATATAATGTTTATAGCAGCCTCAAACTGGAAACTTATCCAAGTGTCATCAACAGTAGAATGAATAAAACTGAAAGTCTCATGTCCCAGGAACATCCTCCTCATCCCCAGGCAAACTGGGACTGCTGGTCATCCTAGCTGCTGCCCACTATAGGGGAGATGGAATTTGGAGTTCAAAGCCTGCCAAGTTAGAGGGCTTGATAAGCATCCTGGGCTTTCCATGGAAACCCCAGAACGGTCATACCTTATGTGTATAGAATATGTTCCAGGACTAAGGACAAAACCAAAACAGACCCATTTTAACAAAGCATAAAACCAATTTTCCACAAGCTCAAGGTGATCAACCAGTATTTTAACTGCCTATTAGAACAAAACTTAACACTCTTCAAAGGATGATAAACACATCTAGAGTCTCAGTAATGACACCTACAATGTCTAATATGTCGTAAAAAGTTAGTAGATGTGAAAAAATAAAGAAATGTGACCCGTGGTCAAGAGAAAAATCAATAAATAGAAACAGAACCACGGATGATGTAGATGTTGAAATCAGCAGACAAGAATTTTTAAATAGTTGTCAAATATGTTTTAAAAATAATGGCTGGGGGCTTCCCTGGTGGCGCAGTGGTTAGGAATCTGCCTGCCAATGCAGGGGACATGGGTTTGTGCCCTGGTCTGGGAAGATCCCACATGCCGTGGAGCGACTGGGCCCGTGAGCCATGGCTGCTGGGCCTGCGCGTCTGGAGCCTGTGCTCCACAAAGGGAGAGGCCACAACAGTGAGAGGCCCGCGTACCGCAAAATAAATAAATAAATAAAAATAATGGCTGAAGAGAAGGGAAATTTCAGGAGTTATATGGAAACTGTAAAAAAAAAAACCAGATGGAAATCATAAAGCTAAAAAATATAAAATCTGAAATAAAAAATTAATTGGATGCTGTTAATAGCAGATTAGATACAACGAATGAGGATTGGTCAATTTTAGAAATCATCTAAACTGAAGCACACAGGGGAAAAAAAGAGCTTGCCTCAGTGACCTATGGGACTGTATCAAGCAGTCTAACAAATGTGCAATTGGAGTCAAAGCAAGAAGACAGAACAGGACAGAAAAAATATTTGCCATAATTTTTCCCAAATGAGGAAAAACCACTATCCATGGATCCTCACTATTTAGATATTGTACTTATCCAAGCAAATTAAAAAAAAATGAACATCACACTTAGACTCATTATAGTCAAACTGCTGAAAACCAAAGATAAAGAAAAAATATTAAAAGAAGCCCCCCAAGTCCCCAAAACATTACATCCAGGGGAATAACAATAAGAATCATAGCTGACTTCTCATAAGAAACAGTGAAAACCAGGGAAGAAAAAAATGCCATATTTAAATTGTTGAAAGAATATTATGTAATTCCATTTATATAATTTTTTTTTTTCAAAATCAGCAAATACTTATACTGTTAGAAGTCAGGATAGTGGCTTTTAGGGGATAACGAATGGAAGGGGGCAAAAGAGGGGACTTGTGGGATACTGGTAACATTCTTTTCTTTATCTGGGTGATAATTACATACTTGTTTCCATTTGTAAAAATACATTGAACTTTATAATATGTGCACTCTCTCTAACTACCTTACACTTATGTAAAAAGTTAAGGGAAAAAAAACTTGCAAAATACATGAAAAGACTAGAGAAAATACAGTTATTTTCTGTTACAGAATATAATATTTTATGGTAAGCATTTGAGGAAAGCTTGTTACTTATTAGTATTATTATTATCATCCTCCCACCAAAAGTTTTGGGAGATTTAAATGGACTAAAAAGTGGACTGAAAAGCCCTAAGCTCAATGGGGGCAAACCTTACTCCTCAATTTGATTTTAAGTGCTTTTTAGCACCTAGTATAATGCTGTATATATAGTTTAATTGAAAATGGTGTTTTATTTTGTATATATAGTTTTCACTAAAATACTTATTGACTACATGATTTTCTAGTTTAGGGTAGTACTCAAATAGGTACAAGGTTGCATGTGGACACTTGTTTTCTGTCCACTGCACCTCTCTTTTCCATACTCCATATTTTAAAATTGTTCTTCTGATACTCTTAATCATCCCTTGATTTATAAAGATCAAAGTACCATTACACCTTTGAATGTTCTGAATATAGCACCTTGTGCTCTTTCAGAAAAGGCAGATAGATACCTGAGGACTGAAACACCAAAGAGACAAACGTATAAACTAACCTAAGCCAAAGACAGCAGGCATCTTTGATACACACATTCCCTCTTAGCTGAATCTTCCTAAGTCCAAAAAAAGCCTGGACCACCCAGAGAGAAGCCCCAAGGGGCAGGATACAGATGCTGCTGACCTAGTGTCACAGAAACCAAAGCTAAAACGCCACAAACAGCACTAGCTGCAAAGCTCCCCTCAGTGTTGGATTTGGCGGCAAACCTGACGACCCTTATCAGCAGAGATGCCTTTGAAGTAGCTGGCAGGCTTCCATCCCCTACACAAATAAGCTCAGCTTCACATCCTATTCTTTTTTCCAAAGGGGATCTCTCCAACAGATATGAGAGAATAAAGCTCAATTAACTGGAACAGAGTTTTGCTACCAACAAGATAAATTAGGCAACTGGAACAGCTGTCTATAAAGCACCACACAACACTGTTAGTGACCATGTTATAACATGGAGGAAATTCAATCAATATCAGATACTGAGATCCATGGGGGAGGGGGCGCAGGGTAGACTGGAGAAGAGATGAAGGGATAAATCAATCATCTACTCTTTCTCCCAGAGATATCTCCAAGTTAAACCCTTTCTCAAGAGGGCAGAGCACAGACTCCGGAAATCCATTCTCTCTCCATTGATTCAATCTACGGTACCTACCAGGGACATTCAACTCTACCATCATCGTGAGTCATTTCCTCTCCTTTTCTCAGTTACGACAACACCACCATAGAACACGCCTCCTTGCAGAATTATCATCCTCTCCCCTCACATATGCCAAACAGCTGGACTCAAAGACTCCATAGGAAATCCTATCCAAAGGGGATAAATGGGTAGGTAGGCAAAAAGTACTGCTTTTAGTTTCAAATCGCGTTTATCCTCTTTTACTGCCAGAGCCATTTCCTTGGTGCCAAAGGAAATCTGACTGGTCATGTCAATTCTCTTGTGACTGATCTCCTGGGAAAAGGAATTAACACCTCAGGGCCCTGCAGAAAACTATTAATTGAACCTCTTATGTTTCTTCCTCAGCACCCTTCTTGCATTTCTTAATTCTTGAAGTGTGAACTATTTACCTGATGCCAGATTCACCCTCTTTCACCCTCCAAGAATAAAGCAGGGAAACGATAATGGGTTGCCTTGACAAACTGACCTAGATGCTTCAACACTGTCTGTAGCAGGGGAAAACATGGCTCACAGACAGACAGATGGGATCTTATGGCTTCAGATGTACCGCTGTGCTCTCGGGTTTCCCCAAGATGGAAACCAGAGTATCTACAGCAGTGATTCTCAACCCTGACTATATGAAAGGATCAGCTGGGCCCTATCCCAGAGAACATGATTCAATTGCCCTGAGGTGGGGCCTTGGCGTGGTATTTTTTAAATTATCTTTTAAATCAACTTTATTGAGGCATAATTTACATACAATAAAACGTATACATTTTGCGTATGTACTATGATACATTGTGACAAATGCACACACTTATGTAACCACCACCATAATGAACACTGTATGACATTTCCATAACCCCCAGTTCCCTTGTGTCCCTTGGCAGTCATCCTCCATCCCCACTCTGGCCCCAAGGCAATCACTAATTTACTTTCTATCACTATAGATTAGGGTTATCTTTTATAAAATTTCATATAAATGGAATCATACAGAATGTACTCATTGTGTCTGGCTTCTTTTTATCAGTATGATGTTTTGTGAGTTCATCTACATTATTGTATCCATCAGCATTTCATTTCTTTCTATTGCTGAGTAGTGCTCATATATGGATGTAACACAATATGATTTTCCACAATATGCTTACCTATCTGTTGATGAATTATTATAAATAAATAGCCAAAACTAACTACCATTCGTTTCCTATGGTAGCCATAACAAATTTTTGCAAATTTGGTGGCTTGAAACAACACACATTTATTGTCTTATAGTTCTGGAGGTCAGAAGTCCAAAAGCAAGTTCACTGGGCCAAAACCAAGATATCAGCAGGGCTGAGTTCCATTAGAAGCCTCTCAGGGAGAATCTGTTTCCTTGCCTTTCCTAGCATCTAGAGCTGCATTCCTTGGCTCCATCTTCAAAGCCAGTGGCCCAGCATCTTCTCTCTGTGACTTTGCTTCCCTCTGCTTCTCTCACATGGCTGGCCTTCTCTTTTGTCTGTAATCTCCCTCCACCTCCCTTTTACAAGGACACTAGTAACTGCATTTAGGGCCCACTTAGGTGACGAAGCATAAAATCCCCATCCTAAGATCCTCAAATTCATCATATGTGTAAAGACTTATGGATAAAGTAAACATTCACAGGTTCTAGGGATTAGGACAGGGACATCTTTGGGGTGGGACCATTATTCAGCCTACAACAAAAGCTATTATGAATATTCAGGTACAAGTCTTTGTGTAGATATATACTTTTATTTCTCTTGGATAAATATCTAGACATGGAACTGATGGGTTATATGGTAAGTACATATTTAACTTCATAAGAAACTGCGAAACTATTTTCCAGAGCGGTTGTCCCATTTTACATTTTCACCAGCAACATATGAGAATTCCATCCATCTGAACAGTTGGTATTGTCAGTCTTTTTAATTGTAACCATTCTAGTGAGTATGTTGCATATCTCCATATAGTTTTAATTTGCATTTCCCTGATGATTAATGATATTGAGCATCTTTTCATGAGCTTATTGGCCATTTATATATATCTTCTTTAGTGATGTGTCTATTAAAACCTTTTGCCTATTTAAAAAAATGTGTGTATTCTGTCATCTTATTATTGAGTTCTATGTATTGCAAATATATTCTCCCAGTCTGTGGCTTATCTTTCATTTTCTTAACAATGTCTTTCCAAGAGCAAAAGTCCAAGAATTGATGAAGTCCATTTTACCTTTTATTTTTCTTTTATAGTTCATGCTTTCTATATCCTAAGAAATCTTTGTCTCTTCAAGGTCACAAAGATTTTTTTTTAAGAACTTCCCAAGTGACTCTCTTGCAAAGAAGAAGTTGAGAACTACTGGTCTGTTGGGAATCTGACCTAGCTTTCTCAATTTAACCTGACTTTCTGCCATAGAACCTTAGGGTAATAAAGGTAAAACAGGAGTACAGTTACCTGAAATACCATAAAAAGAAGAATGCAATTCAGAGTCTTAGGACTGTCTGAATTGACTGGTTTCCAAGCCTAAGTGTGAGCAGCTGTTAAGGGCTAGAAACAGTGACTTGAAAAGCCAGGTTGGAGGTACTTTTAGGGTATCCCAGCTAAGTGAAAGGAGGAGAGGACAGGACTGTCTTCTCCCCAGTGGGAAAAAGCACACCCAAGTTTATTTCAATTTAAACTGAGAAAGTGAGAAGAATGATTTCTATTCTTGGTGGAATTCTTTAGAACATGCCTTTCACAGAGACGAGATGGAGCTGGGAGTCAGAGTTGGCAGTATTTGGCCCCCATTTTTGAAGTCACCACATTAAACAAATGAAGGTGGCAGCAATAATATTTCCCCAGACCTTGGTTCCGACAGGGGTTAGACAGACTGAGCTTTCATTGCATGAAAGGAGATGTCAGGAGCACCAAACAGGCACAATTTTCCCTGGAGTCCTAGACAAAGTGGGCCTGTTTCTAAGCTGTGGACAGGAGGTTACTTTCTCTAGATGTTATATTTAGCTAAAGGAGTCTCTACCAGGGCTTCATGCAACATGTAAAATATGTCCCAGCAGACATAACCACAAACCAGAGGGCCAGCAGGGAGCATCCCTTAAGGGGGTTCAGTAGCATAGAAGGGCCAATTGTGCAGCCACCCTGACATCCCCAAATTAGCTGAGTTAGCTGTGAGCCAGATTTTTGGTCAGTTCTCATATTTAATGAGTCTTTGTTTCCCTCTTACTAGAGATTCTGCCCCTGGGGAGAAAAACATGCTGCCCTATTTCATTCTCAACTTCCAGCTGCTTGTCCAGACACCAGGTAGGAGAAACAACCCAATGTTGATGTTTAACACCTCCAGACCCTTTGAAGGGTTGTGTGCTAAAGAAAAGATTAGGTTAATTCTGTAACTAAGTGAAATATCTGAATTCAATGAAAAAGAGCAAGAAAATCCAGAGTACTCTCTACTCTGCATACAACACCTAGAGAGGCCTAATAGAACACGTAGGTGGAAAACCTTGGGTTCTAGAGCCAGATGACTGTATTCAAATATACTAGTCTCACTTTTTTTTTTTGCTTAATCTCTCTAAGCCTCAGTTTCTTCCTCCATAAAATAAGGATAATAGTAATAACCACCTTATTGTAAGGATTGAATAAGATAATGTATACAAAGTGCCTAAGATATTACCTGGCACATAAGGGTTCCAAAAATTTTGGTTTTGATGATTATAGCCTTTGCCAAAGGATCATTAAGTTTTATAGATTAAAAAAAATTTTTTTTAAGGAAGAAAACCCGTGATTTTTGCCAGTGACAAGCAGGTTCAAGTTCACTAAAACGCAGGTAAATTTTCACAGGTGTCCATAGCTGAACCAGAAACAAAGGTATCTTTTCGGAAGCCTGTGTCTCCAGAGAAATGTGGGTTTTCCTTTTGCTACTGGAACCAAATTTACAGGTAAAATAAGAGGTATATTTATTTTATATATTTGGATTTCAGTGTGGTGTCTCTTGGTTGCTGGCCATCATAGATAATAGAATCTGAAACAATGCTTCATTCTTTAAGAAATGTGGTCTTCCATTGCTTAAGCTAGCCCCCTCTCCATACGCAGACCCACTTTTGTTCACTCTTATCTTGGGGACTGTAGCTTACCTATCACAATTTAACAAAGGTCATCCAACAACTGGAAGGAAGCCCTCAGTGTAGGATGCCTTTGTCATCACACAATTACAGTGTATTCAGTTTCTAAGGTAGCATGGAGGTCGTATAGCCCAAATACTTTTCCTTAAACTTGAGGGGACTGAGGCATAAAAAAGAGAGGTAATTGTCCAGAGTTTCAGAGTTACTGGCAAAGCTGAGCAGAAGGGAAAGGGTCCCTTAGAGAAGGGCTCTGCTCTAATAGCATAAAGTAAGCCCCAGAAAGCTTCACATAACTTCCAGGGTGACCAGGGACATTCCTCAGTTCTCTTACCCGATTATTATAGCTCAACCAGTGGGATTCTAATCTTCATGTGCAACATACTCTAAACAAAAGAGACTGAAAATTTAAGGTATGGAGAGAAAATGCTTCTTTGTCCATTACTAGAAAGCAGAGAGCCTCTCGCCCAGCCAAAAAGAATTAACCTATTCTTACAATCAGCCAAGCCAGCTTCTACCTTAGAGTTCTCTGCGTACATTGGACACCAGGGGAGAGAAAAAAGAGGTTATTAACCCTGTGGGATAGTAAACATTGGCTATTCGACAATCCTACGGATATCTCTAATCAGCTATAATTTAACTGATGAAAAGTTATAATGATCAAGAGAAAATCCTATGATCCGTAACAACATACAACCATATGAACAAATCTCACAAATACAATAATGAATGAGAGAAACCAGACACAAAAGAGTACACACTGCATGATTCTATTTATATAAAGTATGAAACCAAAGAAAACTAATCTCTGTTGTGGACAGCCTGGACTGATGTTGTCCTTGGGTGTTGGGACCACCCCTCCCAACACCCCAGTGACTAGAAGGGAGCATGAGGGGACTTCTGGGGGTACTGAAATATTCTGTTTCTTGATCTGGGAGATGGTTACCAGGTGTGCTCAGTTTGTAAAAATGCATTTAGCTGTAAGCCTATGATACATGCACTTTTCTTCAATGAAATGTAATATATAAACAGTCCTGTGATTAATTAGAAATCCTTCCTTACACCCTCAGCATAGAAATGCACGGCTTAAGGAGGTCAATGCTTAGACCACAGCTAGGAATATCATTCATGAGCGGGTAGGGATATACACCATGTCTTATATACATGCCATGCACTTAGGCTTTTTGTGAAATGTGAATGCCATTTGAGGAACCAGGAACATGTCTTTGATAGCTGGCTGCCTTTGGCATAAACATCTCTGAGATCTGGAGGGGTTATAAAACTCTCTCTGCTTGGTTCTTCTCTAACTTTCTGAAGCTGGGAGAAAAGGGAGCTGAGAGATTGGGTGAAGTCTAGATAGCTGAAAATGTCTCATAAAAGTTTTTCTCAGATGAACAGAGAAAATGGAGGAGGGAACTATCCATCAACCCCTTTTCTTCTCAAGATAGTCTAAGTGGCTGTCAAGATCGTAGAGAAGTGGTATCTGATCACTGTCAAGGTTCCACCTAAATAGGTTTAAAAATATGTTTTTTAAAAATAAAGATTGTATATATTTCAGGTGTACAACAAGATGAGTTGATACACACATACACAGTGAAATGATTACTACAGTCAAGATAATTAATATATCATCTCCTTACATAGTTACCTTTTTTGTGTGTGTGAAAAGAGCCCCTGAAATGTACTCTCTTAGCATAGTTCCAGTATTCAATACAGTATTATTAACTATAGTCATTAATTTTAGCCACATACAACATCACTAAGTGTTGCAGAATGATTCAAGTTAATGAAAAGCAAGCTAGAGCAGATGCTGGGAAGCATGAGGACACGGTGAAAAGTACCCTCACCCCTAAACCAAGTATGGCCCCAACGAGAGCACAGCCGGGCCACTAAAAATAGCTAGTGAGCTCTGCAAGGAGTTATCTTTCTCTTCCTTCTTTTCATTCTGAGATGATTGTACCCTTAATATCCTGTCTGTAAGACACAGGGAAAGCCCCTTCACAGATGCAACTATGTAGATGGACGATTCTAAAGCAGTTCTTTTTTCATGCTGGTATAAACAGAAGAAATTGTGTTCTAATTCCAGACGTACTGAGATCTGTATACTTCCTAATGTTAAGAATTAGAAAACTGACGAAGAACTAAGGCTACTATCGACCACAGTCCTATTTACTGAAGTCCATTCTCTCCCAGCATCAAATTTTAACACTGGATTTTGTCAACTGCGAACCAGTGAATTCCCTATATATGAAATCATTGATAGCCCTCTATATATCCTCTTTTTACATACCAATTGTGGGAAGATTATTCACCTTCTAAAAAGTCTTCTGGGGATGTCAGAGCTTGAATGTTGGACATGGTATATCATGTACAATGGTTGGGGCTTTTGCCACCATTTGTAACCAAAAGTCATAAATAAATGACTCCATTAAGAGCTCAGGTTGAGATAGCTTAGAAAAGAGCTTCTTGGGTTTCCAAAAGGCTAGTTCCACTACTGACAGGTAAGGTGAATTTGGTATAAATTTCTTAAGATTATCACAATAAATTTTGAGTTTTTCCTTAGTCAAATTTTTCAACATACACCCAAGGATTTGTGACAAACAACTGAGCTTCAGAAAGCATTCAGGGATGGGTTTGAATTCCACCTGGGGTACCAAAAAAAAAAAAAAAAAAAAAAAAGAGGAAGAAAGCATTCAGGGACCCAAAGACAAAGATACGTCATGATAAGAATAATCAAATTCATGAGTTCACCTTGGCCAAGATGAGAACTTGGAAAGAGAACTAAACCAAAAACATAAACATACATGGATTTTCTAAATGAACTAGAAGAATAAATCATGAAATGACACAGAAGGTTTCCACATCTCAACAGCTTCACAAACCACTTAGGAAATCAACCAAACACAGTCATTATTAATATACGCAAATTATGAATTATGCTGCCAGTCCTGGGGTTGTACCTTGCAAATGGTTACTTTCTCAGGGCTACTATAAATTCAACTCAGAAAGGAAGAAAAAGAGCCAATTCAAATTTTTTCTCCATAAGTACATGGCAGGGCAAGACCCATGGAAAGCCTTTTAAGTGGGCCAATAAGATATTCTTTCTTTTATTTACAAGACTGTGTCTTTGACTAGAAATAGCTATTTACCTTTTTAAAGAGTCTTCCTGAGTCCTCACTGACTTGGACAAATCGAGGAATGATATTATTCAGGTAGATGTCACTCAGGGTGGTGTGGTCCCTGCTCTCCCGCTTCACCTGGTTTAAGAGGAGATTCCAGCAGTTGACTGGAGAGAGAACATTTTGATCCTTCCTGCGAGAAACAGCAAGAAAAAAAAAATCAGTGTTGGTAAGCAGGCAGGGCCAACATCTATGACTACAGTCCATGTCACAAAATCACAGCAATCAGAGCCCAACCAGAAATAAAGATGTCTTTCCTGAAGTTGCACCTCTAGTTTTCTCTTTTTCTAAAAACTCAGTGGAGGAAAAAGGGAGAAAATAAGAATAATAAAAAGGGGAAGGAGGAGAGAGGAAGAGGGAAAGAGGATTAGAAGAAGCAGGATTACCTGTTGAGCATCTATTATGTTCTAGAAACGTGGTAAAATCTTTATATGCATTATCTCATCTAAGCTCCATCATTTTGGTGTCAGAAAAGAACTACCATTATCTCCATTTTACTGATTAAAAAACAAAAACCACTCAGAGAGGTTGTCACTTGCCCACAGCTAGTAAGGAGTCACAGAGACAGTAAGAGGGAGTCAGGGACCAGAACCGCAGCTCTGTGCTGACTAGAATGATTCTAGGATGTCTAACTCCAAATTCCATGACCTCAACCACTAAGTCATTTGGTTTTTGTCTAGGATTAGAGGGAAAAGTTAGTCTCTAGACAAAAATCTACACTACAGACTAAATAAATCCCCACACATTCATCTCTCATAGGATTCAATGAAGACAACTGTGGAGGCATTTGCCATAAAAAGGTCACCGAAAACTCTTCAGCCTCACAGAACGCATCTACAGAGGTTAGATTTCATTGATTGAGCCATTTTCTATGTCCCATACAACCAAGAGCATAAACCGTATCTGAACACATGTGTTCCAAAGATGTCTACAGCCTGAGTGGAACAGTAAAGCACCAAACCTAGATGTTCATTTCTACTGAAATCGCTGTGATCCAAAAGAATTATTGATTACATAATCAGCTCACAGCACTAATTTAAGCAACACAAAGTTTTACATCTGCAAGTTGGACTTCTTAAAGGAGAGAAACAGAAGGTAGGGGTTATTTATCAAGCGCTTACTGTATACTTGGCCCATGGCTGGGCCCTATACTCATGTTGTTTAACTTGAACTCTACAAAACTTGATGAAGTGGGGGTTATCAACCACATTCAGCAGATGAGGAAAGTTGGACTAAGAAAGGTTAAATACCTTGTTCAAGGTCACCTAGCTAAAAAGTGGCAATGCTGGCATTCAAGAACAAGCCCTGTAATTGAAAAGAGAATGCTTGTAATCACTGCAAAGTATCACAACCAGTTTGTTCCCGTTTCCCCTCTCCCCTCCCTACAGACACACTCTTAATGCAAAGAAAGTGAGCTGAGAGTGGCTTGGTTAGCAAGTCTGCACCACTTCCCTTCCTGCTGCCAGGCACCTGTGACTTGTAGAGCATGGAGTTCAACTTAGAAGGGCTCTTTCAGTTCAGTCGTAAGGTAACTATTAACAAATAATCCCGCCACACCTATTCTGGCTTCTGAACACACCATTAAATCAAAATATCTGTCTGACCAGCACCAACAGGCTGTTTCAAACGAATGAATATTAGAGTCCAAATTGAAACTGTTCTATAACTGCACTCCTCCCCGACCCGCTGCCCCAGGCACCACACTTCTGTGGTCAAAATCCCTAACATGTATGTGCTGACCACTGTGGGAACAATTGTATCCACTTACCTTTCTAGGGAAATTAAAAGATTTCTATGGAAATTAAAAATATATACTAGCTAAGAGAGAGAGATACATGTAATTAGTCCGCTCCTTTCAAAATTTCTAGCATCTGGGGAAAAAAAAAGGTAAATAGGAAACAATCCTAAACTCAAAATGGTGAGACCTGCGCACAAGCATTCAGCAATATTTGATATTTCCACTGCAAGAAAACTTTCAAACTGATTCCAAATCAGTCTCAGTTACAAAATCCTAAGTAATCTAATTTTTGGGGGGTGGCAAGATATCCATGTCCTCAGTAAGCATGGGATATACCAGGCAATTACACTTGTTTTTTAAAAGGGCAGATCTCCCATGACCTTAACTTTACAAATGGTTTCAATCTGTTTCTTGCAGATGAATGTGGGTTGGTGGTGCCTCTTTGTTCTTCTCCTAGAGTGCTTTACACACATAAAAACATACTACAATTCAATTTTATAAATGTATAAACACTTGTATCTTAAATGAACAAAGTACAGTAGTAGGAGCTTTAGTGGTTATAAAAGTGCTGATGTCACAGTACAGTGTGGGAGACAAAGAAAGACCTATAATATAACAAAAGGTTAAAGGTATGAACAAGGGGCCTCCTAGCTCACCAATGTACATCACAGATCACAAGTGAGGCAGGAGAGGCAAAACCGGTTCAATACCATGCAAGGTGATGCAGAGCATAAATACCAAGGGGACCCTTGAGTAAACAAAGATGAGTTAAGAAGGATGGGCAGAAGTGGGACTCTTTTAAAATGCCTTATCACTTAACATTCATAAATATATATTTATTAAAAATTTCTAAGGTGCTACAAAAACTTTTACCACATGTATTTATTTCCATTCTTACAGCATGTGGTGGGACAGCCATTATTAGTTTCAGGGAGCAGAAGCTTTAAAATGTGTTCTGAGAAATGCTGGAGTTACAGAGAATGATATTTCAGTTTCAAACAACTGTAATATACCCATTCAAATGAACAACCCCCACTGAAATATGTAAAGGACGCAGGACCCAGTTTCCCTGCAGTAGATACCACCACAATGTCTCATGGGCTGCTGAGGTGAGCTTTGTTATATGCAAGCTTTGGAATAAAGAATCAATGCGTGTATCCAGACTGCTGGAAAACATGTTATCGATCAGAATGTATGCTGCTCTGCACAGGTTTAGTTTTGAATTCAACCTGTGTGCCTCCTTGAGTAAAGATGTTCAGGTGAGCACATGATTTGAGACACAGTGGCCAAGTTCAATTACGTGCCACAGAAGGCTTAGGGGCCTATGCTGAGTTCATGGTAGAACACAGTTGGGTAGTAAGGATATACACGCTCAATATCATCTCATTTCATTATCAGTTGTTATAAAGCTTATTATACATTTCCATTTATCCAATTAATATTGATGAAGGAGAATAGGAATAGCTTCTGGGTAATGTCAGTGATTCAACTTTAAAACAGAAAACACCCTTCTTTTTCAAGCATCTAAATCAATTTAAAACTATCTCAAGATTATGACAACTAGTCTGCGTGAGTCGGGATTTCTTGATATCGAGCAACCCAAACCAGAACCTGAAATAACTTGGATGCTGAAACTGATATAAAACTGCAACTCTGATTCATAATCTGGGTTCATAAACCCAGCCTCATTGTTTCTACTGATTAACTCTGTAATAAGTACTCTTTATAAATTGGCACTTTAAAAGTAGATTTACACCTATGAAACACTGCTTTGATCTGTTGCATATATGGGAGTTCTATGTAAGATTTTCAATTTAAAAAAGGAGTCTATGGCCCTAAAAGAAAGTACTAGACTCTGTTGTCTGTTTCTCCCAGGGTTTCCCAGTTTTTTACGATTACTGTAGTTTTCATACAATATTTTGGGCTCTTTGAGTTTGTATGCTTTCTCAGACTTATTTCTCCTTCCAACGGAGGTGTCTTAATTAATTCATTTATTTATTTTGGGATAGTGGTGGGGAAGGAGAGGTGTGGGGCATGCAGTAGGAGGGGAACACAATTCCACTGTAGAGGCAATTTTCCCAGCCACCGTGAACAAAGGCGAAACACACTTCAGGCTGGAAAATGAGCAAGTCAACGAGACGTGATTTCATAGGGAGCAAATTAAGGTTCTGCGAGAGTGGTTTCCTGCTTCAGCAGCTTTGCAGCCTGATTTTATTTGGGGCTGCTAGAGCCAAGAGAGCTTCGTTTGGTCAGGAGATTGAAATTTGTCTTTATATCTTTTCCATCTATCATTTGTTTGTACAGTTTCCTTACTTCCCCCACCCACAGAGTCTTAGGTTGTGTGATACTTAGGCATTTAAAGAAAAGGGTCTGCATCCCTTAGGCATGTGCTGAACAGCTGCAAACCTCCTCAAACACTAATCCCTAAAAAGCAGACAAAATATCCAGAAGTATTTTTATTACTTAAACATTTTTTCAGGAGGAAGATCAAGAAAACGTAATACTGTAATTGAGAGGGAATGACTCTGGAGTCAAAAAAAAACCAGGAGAAAAAGGAGGCTCAGAAAGTCACGAGCCAACTATGCATCCACAGAATGATCATTGTAAATGATCTAAAAGAGCTAAACCCGGGGCTTCCCTAGTGGCGCAGTGGTTGAGAGTCCGCCTGCTGATGCAGGGGACACGGGTTCGTGCCCCAGTCCGGGAAGATCCCACATGCCACCGAGCGACTGGGCCCATGAGCCATGGCCGCTGAGCCTGCGCGTCCGGAGCCTGTGCTCCGCAACAGGAGAGGCCGCAACAGTGAGAGGCCCGTGTACTGCTAAATAAATAAATAAATAATAAAATACCTAAGGTGAAGAGCTAACTCCATAAAGGTCCAAATTGGCCTTGACAGAACACTTCCCTTTTTTCCATCTCCCCTCTGTTCAGTTTCAGTTGTCTCATCTATAAAATGGACACATGTCCTGTTGTTGTACATCTAGTTCCCCAAAGATCTTCAAAGCATGACTGTAAAATCCTGCACGCTCTCCTGGCCTAAGGTGCCATTTAATTAATGATGACTATGTTCACAGCTCTGCAGATGGGCTGCATGACACAAGCCTGGCATTACCGGATGGCTTGAGCTTCTGCATTGTTCTACTGAGGTACGTTTCCTTTTGGGCCAATGGTCTCTGACTCGCCCACCTCATGGGGCTGTTGTGTGGCTCAAATGTAAAGCACTATACAAATGTGAAGAAATATTATTATTTTTATTTCCAAACAAACTAGGATTCAGCATTCATCAATTTCCAACATGCTCCTCACCCGGCCCTGGGTCAGGGCCAAGAGCTCAGCCTGCTGCAAATGCACAGCCCTCAGCAAATAATGGTTGGGATCAGACCGCAGCAACAGGCAATTAAGCAAGCAGCTGTAAGTCTCTGGGAAGACATGAGGGAGATACCAACAGGAGAGCAGAATTTAATCTTCCACTGTCCTTCTGCCAAGGGGCAAGGTGGAAGGATCAGTCCTGCGTTCCACACAGGAAACTGTGCTGAGGTAGACAGGAAAGAAGCCAAAGGGAGCCCAGATTGCCAGAACCCTAGATGCTTCTGCAGCTTCCACCGAGACCCCTTTCCCAACATTCCTATCAAACCTGTCAGTCTGTATATAAATATGGCAAATGTCAATACATCTAAGAAGAATGCGGTTTCTCACTTTTAAAAACAGACATACATGTGAGGGTATACAAACACCCAGATGAGTTAAACAAATACATCATTCAATATAGATTATTGAGTACCCAACTATGAGGAGGATAAAAAATAAATAAAAGGGATCATTTAGTGATAGTTGGACAGGAAACTAGTGACAAGGAGGAGGCTAGATTTTTAAACCTAAATTCCTGCCTCGTACCTTGATTAAAATGAAGTGAACTGAGGCAGCCAAAGAGATTACTTTATTCAGATGAGTGTTATTAGCCTTTCTGGCTTACTTTTTCTATTATGCATTTTGCTGATGCTGACAGAAGCAGACTGGCTGGATAGAGAGGCAAAGCCGCAGCGGATTTATGGCTTGACAGTGCCATGCATAAAATCAGACCCTTGCTGACCCAGATAAGCCAGAGGATGGTTGGGATTTGCTGCGGAAGGTGTTAAAAGAAGGAGGGGAAAAAAATCACCAAGGTGAGAACTGACTTGAAAAAGATTCTGCCTATAATAGTTGCTGCTGGTTGGGTGACCCAGTGGTACAGTGGCAGCCTGGAGGTATCTTTCAAAGATAGGCAGGCGGGCAGGCAGGGAGGGGGCAGGCACACTTCCCTGGGCTTATCACAGCTACAGCTTCAGTTTTGCCAGCAATGAGATCAGAGTAGGAGAGTTCAGAGACAGAAAGAAAAAAGGGCCAAAGGCAAAAAAATGTATATTCTATGTATGGAGAAACCAGCTTTCAAATTTTCAGGGACAAGTTAATACCACAAATTGTCTTCAGTAGCCTAGACAGATGATTAGAAAGGATTCAAGCAGTGGTGTACCCACCTTACTCAAAATAGTCTAAACTGTCCCCTATAATCAGATTTGGGGGAAGAGCTGTATGGAAATGGAATTCTTGTGGCTCTGGATTAGTTCCAAGGAGCCCAGCCACACCCTTGGGATAATGGCATATTCAAGATCCGGGAGCTTAGGAATCTGCTTTGAAGTTGAGAACTGGACTAGCACGTGTCTGACATCTTAATGACTATTTCCTGAATGACTGTAGGGCCAAGGTTCCTCTGAGTCAGGTCAGAGAACTGGGAGTGGTTCCCAAATCTGAGCCATTGTAGAAGCGAAATGGAAATATCTCCATCAATTTATGTCAGGTGAGAGACTTGGCCTGCCCTTCAAGCACCCCCCACCCCATCCCATGTTCATGGCGAGAGAAGGTTAGAGGCTCACTCAAGACAGCTCTGTGGACCCCGTGAGAAGAGACTTGGTTTGGTGGGGGCGGGGGGCCAGGGTCGACACAAGATTTGAAGCTTTTCCATCCCAATTTCTTGCCTAGATTTCTGACAGCTTATTGTCCAGCCTTCTTCTCTGAGTCCCCGATCTCTAAAGTCTTATTTCGTTCATTCATTCAACAAATACTGATTGGGCACCACTATGTGCCAGGCACTGTTCTGGGCACGAGGGTTAAAGGGAGCAAAATTCTTGCTTCTGACCTGCTTCTCCCATGTTTACAGACCTCCTGGATCCAAGATATGACTTTCCTGCTCCTAAACTGTCGATCAGCTATAACCCACATCCTACCCCAGTCTTGATGCTTGAGTGTACACTGGCTTGGATGGCCCATCATGAAACCCTGATTTGGCTGACTTAGAAGATCTACCTTCCCACCAGCCCATTCATGGCTTCCGCAGACCTGGGTCCTTCCCTTCATTCATATCCCGTGTCCTGCCACTAGCATTCTCAGAACTATAGGGAGGTACAAACAAAGAGGTTACTAAACCCTCCTTGTGTACTCTGAGTACAACCAAAATGCTGGAGAACAAAAACTATGCCAATATGATCCATAGAACTAAGGGCCTAGAAATTTACTTATGTATTAAAATTTCCCCTGTCAACCACCCCCCCAAATAGGCTGTGATCTTTCAAAAGTCTGAGCTGACTAATTCACTTAATTAAAATGAAATATCATAGCAAGAGCAAAAGACATGTGATTGATGACCAAGGAACAAAAGAGTCATATATGTTTCTCAGTTTAAAAAGATTTTATAACCATCTACATTAAGTTAGATCCACATATTCCATAGAATAACCTGCAAACAACTCTACAGTTATATCTTCAGTTTTTTCTTCTGTAGTTAATTAAGATGTCACCAGAAACCCCATAAGTAATTATAGCACATGACAAACACACAGAGAGAAAAAAATACATGCAGATGTGTTAGCAGATTTTTTTAATGAATGAAATTTTGGGAGATGACTGAGACAGACAGTTTGGCTTACTCCTGGTAGTTCATTCTAGAAAAATAAATACCTGTTTGTGCCAAACTGGAATGATGTCACTCAGAAATCCACACACATCTTCAAAGCAGTAACCACTACCTTGGGAGCAAGCATCTCTCAGGCACCAGGCAGGAGTGGAGAAGCTTGATCTACAGCCAGTAACTCCTCTTGCCTGGCAAACGGTCCTTTAGCATGTCAAGTACCAACAAGCCACTTGAGAAGAAAGGGTATCCCTAAGATTCAGACCTCCCCCTCCAGAATACCCGTTAATGAGACAATATGTTTCCTTACTTGGCTCATGATAACAATGAGAAAGGAGAAATAAAGTAAAATGATTTGGTTCTGTGAAACTATAGAGCTACATGGAATGAAGTCTAAATAGTCATCAGGTCTGCGGCCTGCATCATCATCAGTTCTCATGTGTTATTTTGATATTTATCTTGCTTACTGGAAGGAAGCCTCTTGAGGACAGGGGATAGTTTGGAATACTCGATGAACGTCTATCACCAACAATGGGTGGGTAGTTAATCATTATCCACTAATGACAGATATCACAGCTACAGAAATCCTGTTAAATGTAGAGCACAGTAAGACAATTCATTTAATGAATAGTTAATATCTTCGGCCTCCATTAATCTTGCCTAATCAACTACTGCAGCATGAATCTGGGAGGCTGCTGAGTGACTGAATTTGTTCACCCACTGGTTTGTGTGCTGTAAATTACAGCATATTATTAACCATGCCGACACTTTGCTGGCAAAATTTTAAAGGGACGGGTGGAGTAAAAGACGCCTTGGTCAATTTCCAGGTTAGTCGGTTACTGAGTTCTACTGGTCTATAAGGACTCTGGATGAACAATGATACCCCATCTCAGCAAGGTGGTATTCTGTGGAAAGCACTCTGAACCATGCTTACGACCTATAGTCTAGTCTTAATTCTGCCACTTGCTGGCCAGGTCATCTTGGATAAGTCACAGATGCACTCTGGACCTCAACATTTCTTCATCTACTTAAAAAAAAATAAATGGGGACAGCAGACCTGCCCTGCCCAACTCACATGGCTATTATGAAGATCAAATCACATGAGGTAATGTCCATAAAAAAAAATCATAAAATGTTCTACACCTACATATCAGTATCGTCATCATGTGTTATTATTGTTATAGCTATGTTATTACTTGGCAGTCCATACAATGTATTTACACACACAAAACAAAGTAGCTAGAGTCATGTCTAAAAAGACAAACATGTCCCCAAATTCCCAGGCCTTATTACCCAAGTTGCAATGAACTTGCTTTATCAATTTCATACTTTGTCCGTGCACTAAATAGGAAAACATGTTGGTGCTATTAATTTATCATCTGGTTCTCTGGAAATTCCCAACCTCAGTGAATCTCCTGTGGAGAGGAGACCTAGGAGAGGCTTTAAAGGGAAGACTTTTAAAGTGCAAAGAGAAACACCAGAGGGTATAAAAAACAGAATCCTGGGCTTCCCTGGTGGTGCAGTGGTTAAGAATCCGCCTGCCAATGCAGGGGACACGGGTTCGAGCCCTGGTCTGGGAAGATCCCACATGCCGTGGAGCAACTAAGCCTGTGCGCCACAACTACTGAGCCTGCGCTCTAGAGCCCGCGAGCCACAACTACTGAGCCCATGTGCCACAACTACTGAAGCCTGTGTGCCCTAGAGCCCGTGCTCTGCAACAAGAGAAGCCACTGCAATGAGAGGCCTGCGCACCGCAACGAAGAGTAGACCCCACTCGTGGCAACTAGAGAAAGCGCACACACAGCAACGAAGACCCAACACAGCCAAAAATAAATATAATTTATTAATTAAAAAAAATAGTATCCTGGTATTTCAGAGCTAGAAGGGCCTTTCAAGATGGTCTAGAGTCTAGAACAAACTTGTCATTTTCTAAGTGAGGAAACTGAGGCTCAGGGAGCCTGGAGTCACAGAGATAATGGCAGAACAAGGCAAGGAACCAGGTGTCTTGACTAGCAATCATTTTCTTATTTTATTGTAGTTGTTGCTCTATTTCAACTAAGATGCTCTTAGCATCTATAAAGCACTGGTGCTGAAAGAGTTAATGGGCAATGCTCAGCTGCCCAAGCCCCAGAGCACAGAGCTATTCTAAGACAACACATAACAGGAATACCAAGGGTCCATGAACCCAGAGAGAGCAAAACTGCTGGTGCCTAATGGCGCCGGGAAGCATGTTGACACACTGCATGTGGTTACACATGAAAGGCAAGTGAATAGGAAAAGTAGTTTTGAATCCCACCCAATTCTAATTTGGGATTGGCTGTGGTCACCTACTGGAGGGCTGAGCCACACCCCAGCCACTCTGTAAAATGACCCTTCAGTTCCTTCGCTCCCTATTCTGTGGCCTCAGTTAACTCCCTCTCTGCCTTCATGAGGGCCATAACAGATATCAGGAAAAGAGGACGATCAAAGGACAGCAAGGTCCAGGAATGAGTGTGGGTGACCAGGATCACTCTGTAAGGGGAAAATTCTCAGTCTGGATTCAGGTGATTCTCACTAATATCTACCATCTCCAGGCAAGTGTATGACCTGAAGCCTTGAGCAGCCACGCTCCTAAGTCCATAAGAGAGTAGTTTCTCTAAGTGTGAGTGTTCAGGACCCCAACTCACCTTGCATCAGAATCACCTGTAGTGCTTGTTTAAAATCTGGATTCCTGTGCCCCTCTTGCCAGAGATTCTGATTTGCTACAAGTGGAGTGAGGCTCAAGAGTCTGCATTTTAAATACCTATCCCAGGTTATTTTATGCACACCAAAATTTTAAGAGCCAATGTTCTTAAAAGCAATGTTTTTCAAACTGGGGGATACAACCCATTAGTGGGGTTAAAAAAAGTCAACTTAGCGGGTCACCAGCTAGCATTTTTCAGAAAATGAAACAGAAAACAATGGAACAGAATAACACAGAACAAAGTGGAAAATATCAGAGTACATCACATAGAGCAAAGATACCTAGGTTTTGTTTTACAAAAATGTTGTTGTTAGTTATTTATTTTAAAATATACATATGTCTGTATTCCAGCTTGCAATATAAGATATTTGGGGGGGGGTGATTACACACCCCAGACCCTTTTGAGAATCTGAGGATTTCTTCAAAGTATTCACCTCGAAAGAAGGGAGAGAAAGAGGGAGAAAGGAAAGAAGGGAGGGAGTGAGGGATAGAGGGAGGGAGGGAGGGAGGAGGATGTTATGTACATACACATCTTACTTTGCATGAGTCAGGGGTCCCTGAGGACTTCTCTTGGGGACATTTCCTACAGGGTCTAATACTCTGGTCACAGTAGATGCCTGATATTACTGGACTATGCCAACAGCTTTCTCCTGATGTTCTGTAAACGACAGCCAGTGTCTGCAAGATGCACCTGTAAGATATGTGGCTCCACCATGCTGATTCCCTTCCCCTTATGTTTAGGGTGACTAGAAATGTTGAAGTTAAACAATGTTCTACAGAACACTAGGAGAAAGCTGATGGCAAATTCCAAGAATAAGGATTCTGAAAGCGACGGTGTGGGCACAATGTCACTGCTACTTGAGGAACACGCTCCCTGTCTAGAATACGCAGGGGCAGCCTGTGGGACTGGCACCATTGTGCACCCCTATTGATAAGGTCATTAGAGGAACATATACTTTATTCCCAAGTTAGCGACTTCTCTGACCTGTCAATACCCACATTTAAAGACAGAGAGACGCAGCCTCACTTTCTCTACGTGACCAAAAGGACAGAAATTCCTTAGTCCTTGATGGAAGATTCAAAAAGGGCAAAAACAATTAGAAAAAGAGCAACAACCCAGCCTGATTGTCAACACAGTCTCATTCCAATGGTTAGAGCTATCTGCATATAGAGAGGGTGAACACAGGGGCTAAGGTTTTAGAAACCAGCCCTTGCCAAACGAGGCATATGGAGAAGAGACGGAAGGGTGGCAAGATATAACATGGGAGGGGGCAGGGGGAGATGGGGGAGCGGGCAGGGAGGACCACTGAGAAGACAGAGAGTCAAACCTCAAAACTATTCTAAAATTCCCTGATGCTTTTCAGTAATTTGTTTTCATGTGGTGGATATTGGCACAGCATCTAGGATGCTTTGGGTCCATCTGTTTTTGAACTTAAGCTGTAGGCAAGATTCAGAACAGCTGGAATCAGCAGCGCTGACCATGTTATATGTGTCTGGAGGAAGGAGAGAAATAAAATGAGTGTGTGGAAAGAGGGTTAAATGGGGCAGAGGAAGGGGAATCTGGAAGCCATCCCCAGACAGAGAGGAGAAAATGTCCAGGTCAGAGATGATGCAAAAGAGCTATTAGAGAGGCCAGGGCATCTGAGTGAAGAAGGCCAAGGAGGAGAAGCAGCAGACCCATCAGAACTGGGAGTTAGCAAACAGGGCTGAAAATTCTACAAGTTCATGTGTCAATGAGCAGTGCCCTGAGGCTTCACCTCTGAGGGACCAGATGGAGCTCATCCAAAGGTCCTACATCAAGCATATTACATGAACTACTGATAAACAGTCCTCACAATCACAGCCTAGAACTGAGATGAAAGCTAGATTCTTGGTTCCCTAAATGCAACGGAGGTGATCACGGAGAATGCTAGGGAGAACAGGAGAGGAGTAGTCTTAGGAGAAAGCAGCAAGGGTCCCAATCCATAAAATGGCTTTCCCAGAGTCACAGCAGGCCCAGGGATGGGGGGGTGGGGGGTGTCCACAGGATGGTCCTCAGTGTATGCTTTGTCTGGACTTTTGAACACTGTGTTTTGGTCCTCAAGGCTAAAAACAAAAACAAAAAAATTTCAAACCAGTATTGAAATCTAGTTAGTAGTAGTCATGCCTGTTTCAGAGCATGGGTTAGCAATTCTGAAACTCTGTGTATACTCTAGGAATGAGCGATTAAATAAATATATTATGGATAATGGGTACCAGGTTTCTCAGTGTTCAGAGAACAGAGTTACAAATATGGAAAGGGGAGAAAATAGAATAAAACATGTAGTATTTGGTTGGAATTGAAGATATCGATGTGAACTCATAGGCTTCAATATAGATAACACACAGACAGATAGAGAAATTGATATAGAAGTATGTGGGTAAATGTGTGTACACATACATACATCTATTTACTACCTCTGTCTGCTGAAGGGGACTATAAACAATGGTACTCCAGTAACAAAGAGCACACCTAGCACCCATGGTTTCTAAATACCATTCCTCACTAAAAGAAACCAGGGCTCTTTGAAGAAATGGCTCCAGAGGTGAAACAAGGAAAATACAAGATGTACCTAGAACATCTTGTTGCGCCAGGAAGTATAAGAAGTACTCAAAGAATGATGGGGGCATATCAAAAGGACACAGGAACCAGCCTGCAGGGACTCTACTAGCCAAATCTGGGACAATATGAGCATTAAAATAAAGATGTTAAAAGATTATAAACTACTGAATAAAATCAGAATCCATGAGTCGACATTGATATAAACAAACAAACCACCAGACAAATATAGAGGGAGATGGAAACCTCTTCCTTACAGTAGAATCCCAACCAATAAATGTAGAAGGAATGATGGAAACTAGAAAATTACCATTTGGTAACCATCATAGTAATAACTGATTCAAGCAAGAATCATCAATAGATGCTAAAACTAGTGGGTATAAGGTTTGAAGAATAACATGATATTTACTTGGTCTCAAATGGGACAAATCATTGACAAGTGCCTCCTCACACGGTATATTGAGAAGAATACAACATCCCTTCTACGGTATTCCTGCCCAAAGTACATAACCTGAATAAAGAAATGTTAGACATTAACAGAAGTATCAAATTAGAGAATATTCTACAAAATAGCTGGGCTGAATGCTCCCCCAAAATGTCAATGTCATGAAATACAAAGAAAGACCTAGAAATCTTTCCGCATTAAAGGAAACTAAAGAGACAACTGAATGAAATGCATAATCTTGGACTTTGTTTTGCCAAAAAGAAAATATTTGAAACAAATGGTAGATCTGAATGTCTGTAGATTATATAACATTATTGTGTCAATATGTACACCCTGATTTTGATAACTATACTACCATTGGGTCAGAAAACAACCTTATTTTTCGTAAATACACATTAAAGTGTGTAGGATTAAAGGAGTATCATGTCTGTAACTTATGCTCAAGTGTTTCATAAAAACAAAATATGTATGTGCATGAGTTGTATATGGAGAGAAAGAAAGAGAAATATAAAGCAAATGTTAATATGTTAACATTTTTGGACAAGTTGGGTAAATGGTATACAGAAATTCTCTGACCTATTGCAATTTTTCTGTAAGTCTAAAATTATGTCCAAAAAAAATTAAAGATCCCATTCTGGATGAAAAGGGTATCAGTTCTCCCATCTTTCTTTCCTTTGGCAGTAAATATATGCTACTTTGTGTTATCTTTCTTCGTATAAACCTTCTGTCTTCCACATGACACAACGAGCCTCCTGAGGGCAGAGGCTGGGTCTTATAAATCTTCGTGACCCCAGCACCTGCCAGAACCTGTTGATCATTGTTGATGATGAAGATGCAGCCGAGTGTCTATTACTGAATCACATGTAATACAGGTGACTAAAAAGGTCCCTCTACAATTCTGGCTCCTCAGTCTTGAACTCTATATCTGTTAGGACACACACATTCACACACGCCTATATATACAACCTTAAATGTTTCACGTTAACTGGTAACTTCTATAAGCTAGAATACTGGCTTAGTCTTCTGTGCATATTTAATTCCTAGAACAGCTCTAGAATAAGTGCTGAATAAATGTTTGCTGAAAGAATAAGTGAGCCTTGCATAGTAGGATTGGTGTTCACCAAAACCTTCTATGCTAATTCACAAGAGGGCCAGGAGTGGACTTGTTTTTCAGAAGAAATAATAGCACAAGGATGTTCTCAGCCCCCAAAATAATAAGCAAGAAACCTTATCCAAGATTTTCAAACCAATTCTTTCTGGCTAGAATGGCTCAAAAACGGGTCCAGATCTGATAAATCACTTTTACATTATATATATATTTTTTGTATTATATATATTTTTTCCATATGGCTTCCCTGAACTATGCTGTAAAGTAGGTTTCCTAATCATTCATCAGCCGTCTGGAAACTCAGTATGTGTATCTGGGGGCCGGGAGTAGGGTGAGGACAAAAAAAAAGAGGCATCACTGAATTCTTTGTAAGCCACATTACCTTCATTCACTTCCAGTTAATGATGTAAAGGAGACCTGGCAAAACCAACACTGAGAATGTGCAAGAATCAGGTTAGCATCTAAGACAAAGCCCCGAACAATACCATTTAATCCGTATACTAGAAGCACCTGAATGGCTTCAGGAGGTGCTAATGGAAGAATGTGCCGCACACCTACCTGAGCGTGTGCACGCATAGTATATGTAGAACTCAGTGATAGGGAAGGGCACACATTTCCACGCAGGACCAGAGAAAACAGAAGCAAGGAGGTGGCTGACAAATCTAGTCCATGTATAAAAAGGCGAGGGGGGCGGGGCACAGGCGGGGAGAAGGGCAGAAAGTCAATAAACCTAAGAAACTGAACCTTTCTTAATTGTGCCTGCCTTCCTGGGTTTATTTGCTTTCTATTCAGAGTCCACTCAATGCCTGTGCTTTTGTCTTCCAAAGGAAATGTTTGAGGCATCATTTCCACCTGTACGCTGCGGCATGGATTCTGTACAACTTCCTCCTTTTGCTAAATCCTCATTCAAAGAATTTCAAGCATCAACAGAAACCCCCACCCCCACCCCCAGAACTTAGTTACGAACATATGTTGTTTACAAGGGTTCAGGCTGAGAGCTGCCAGACTTGTTCTGCAACCTCTACTTTTAACACAGAGGCTGCCAGGGAGGGATGTCTGAATTCCACGCAAGGATGCCCTGTCCCAACTGCTTAAGCAGAAATCGGCAAACAACAGCTCAGCATCCTCCCGTTGAAGATAATCCTAGTTTGTTCGATTCATTTTCTAATCCTGATTCTTTAACTAGCTGTACCCAAAACATGTTAGGAAGCAGAGCTGTGCTCATCAATCTTCCCTGAATTAAAACCCGAGGGGCAATGATCCAATGATCGGTGGAGGTGTATAAGGGCAGGAGACTCTGGAAAGGATTTCAACTCTGAAAAACCCAAACCCTACTTTTTTCTTATTCTCCCTAAATCCTTCATTAACACTGAGCTCTTCCCACATGACTCTCTTTCTCTTCACAGCATGATACCTCAGTACAGCACAGAAGTTAGATATTAAAGTCTTTACTTCAATTAACTTGGGACCAAATCTAATTGAGAACATAACTGCTATCCTTTACCTCTCCCTGGCTGAGCCAAGCACAAGTGCCTCCCGAGCCCTCCACCTTCCCTCCCTTCCCGGTGACTACTGAAACCTGCTTTACACGGGGTCCTATTTTTAGATTCGTGTGCCCATGCGCACATGTGTGCTTATTATTCTCTCCCAGCCTGTCTGATTTTTCCCCATATCAATTATGAGCGTCCTTATAGCAGAGACTGTCTTTTCTTCTTATCTTGTAAACCCTCCCACTTAACACAGTCAGCTCCCAATAAAGATGACATGGCTTTTGCCTTTAAAAAAGAACTGGATCCAAGTCAATTCACTTAATTGGCTATGAATTTCTGAAAATTAAAGAACTTGCCGCACACTGCTTCCTGTGTCTACTGTGGAATTATTATGGACTTACAAGAGCCCAGAAAATGAATACTAAAAGTTCCCTGAGCCCAGCACTGTTGTTAAGGGACATGATCACCAGGGCTGTGCCCCTGGCAAGCTGAAAGCCCAAGGTGTGTCCTGGTGACATTCTGACGGCACAGCCAGCAAGACACAGGAATGCCCCAGCCTCCAACATCCTCCCAACTGTGCATAAAAGCATGTTTTGCTCCCGACCTGCCCTCTATCATTCCCTGCCCTAAAAGGATGATATGAAGCCATTTATGCAGAAGCTTGTAAGCCTCTGTGTGGCCTCATGAGACAGACAACCCTGTAAACCACAGTCTGTTATGCTCATGACTGAGATTTGTGCTGCCCTGGCCTGCTGGTCGTGACGGTGGCCGCTCAGGAGGCTGAACAGGGCTGGCGTTCTTTTATTCCCCTGGGGTGCGGTTGGGACCTGTGGGTCTCAACACTGCATCTTTAATGACCTGGCAATTAGTGCTAACTACTACCTCCGTGAGGACAAGGACATCCGAGGGTGATTGTAAGACAAATTTCCTCTTGACGATTATGAGCCTGGATCTAAAAATAACACGCCAGGGTTAATGACCTGCTTCAAGGTAGTTCACGACACCTTGTGAATAAGACACCGTATAGGACAAAACATACAACTGCTGAGTTTTTATAAGAACTGGACATACAATTATATAGAGTCACTGAATTGCGTATTTCCTCCCAATGTAGCCATATCATAAAAATCAAGGGGCAGGAAGAGTCTGTCATTCGGGAGGGCCCATGGGGGTCGCTGAAGTGAATGGAGACTGACATACTATTACCTAGGGCCAGGCTTAAGAACGCTTAACTGTGTGCAGGGAATAAATGGTGAATCTAATCTACTAGTGTTTTACCTGGTATAGCTATGTTTGGTCCCAACTCCTGAGGACAAGAAAAATTGTCACTGCTACTTACATTTACTCTAGGTCAAGCACTGTCTCAGGGCTTCACATATATTAAAATTTGTTTAATCAGCATAACAACTCCATGAGGTAGACACTATTATTATCCACAATTTACAGATGAGGAAACTGAGGCAACTAACAACCTTCTTGTAAAATCACACAGCTAGTAAGTAGAAAATCCAAGATCAGAGCCCAGAAAATCTGGTTCCAGAGTCTGTGATCTTGACAATCACAGCTATATTCCTTCTGTGGTGGTGATAATTAGATCGGCTACCATTTTTTGAGCATCTAGTAAGTTATAGGCACTCAGCTAGTGCTTTACATATATTATATCTAATCTTTAGAACAACTCTTCAAGGTAGGCATTACTCTCCACATTTCAAGGATGAGAAAACTGAAGCGAAGAGGGGTTAAGTGACTTGGTCAAGGTCACACAGCTGTAAGCGGAAGATCCAAATTTGTCTGGATTAAAGCTCTCAGCTTTTTCTGCTAAGCTGTAAAGCCTCCCAAAGAGCTTTCAAATGAATTCTTTCTCTGTTCAAAAGACAGGCCACCACTCTGTCTTGCTGATTCCCCAAAGTGCCTGTGTTGCTTCTATCCTCTTTTGTCCACATGAGAGGAGATCTCCCAACTCTTCCAAAAAGGACCCAACCACCACTGAAAGTTCTATATGGACTGGGCCAGTGAAAAACTCACCAACAGACCTTTTGTTAGTTTCTAAATAAAGTCAGCTTGAGCCATGGCAAAAGGAAGCCAACCTTTGCTCAACACCAGATGCTAATTCTCGGCAAAACCTTCCCTGAAGGAACAAACAACTCCCAAATACGTCCAAAATGAATGAGTGACACACTGGTCCCAGGAAGTAAGGGGTTCTTCCTTCTGGCAGCTTCAGGTTTCCTCCTACTTCCCTCCTCAAAATCACCCCATATTCAAAGAGGAACTTTCTGGTCCTCCACTCTTTTCTGATTTGCAATCACAGCTATAACATTCTCCATGGCCAGCTGACTCTGTTTTTCAACCCAATGCTGTCCTGTGAGGCTGATGAACAACTGTGAACTCAACTCCAGAGGAGAAATCCATCAGCAATAGGTGATGTAACTGCAGAGACTGTGCACATTCAAACACTGGGCCCAAGGCCAAGAACATGGACACTACAAGAATTTCTCTTTAATTAACTGTGTACCTAACCTCCCACTGAAAGGAGTATTGCAGGTCGAACATCTACCAGATTCTTGGGATACCTGAGTGCTGCTCCCTCCCTCACATCCCTTCCAATAAGTTCCACACTCATAATCAGGCAAATAAGCAGATTTACTTTCCATGTGTATTTCCTTAATATACTGCTAATTTAATGTTAGTGAGAATAGAATAGTGTCTTATTCCTATCCCCAGTACCTAGATCAATGTCTGTATATAATTAGGTCCCCCAAATGTGTGCTGAATGAATACACAAATAAATATATCTCTTAAATCCCTTTTCACCCTTTGCAATCTGAGTACCACAGACAATACAAAGAATCGTCCCCTCTTTTAACTCCTAAAACCTTTACTGTTGGAAATCAAACATTTCCACAGCCTCAACCATTATCTCTCTATGAACTTGCCCCACTCTCTACCAACAACCCACACATTAGCTCTGAATATGGTCCAGATCTTTAGCCCTGAATACAGCTATTCATTTTCTGTCAATTACAGATACTTCAGCTTCAATATCCTTCTGAGGTCTTAAACTTAACAACCAAACACCAAATTTCTCATATTCCAGACCTTCAAAAACAGCTCCTTCTCCTAACTTTGGCATTTCTATTAAAGGCACCATTAATTTACCAGTCACCCAAGTCCAAAAGAAACTTCACAGCCCTCTTTTTTTTGTGTTGCCAAGATTACTTGAAACCCAAATCCCATCAGTCGGGACTACCCCGGTGGCACAGTGGTTAAGAATCCGCCTGCCAATGCAGGGGACATGGGTTTGATCCCTGGTCCGGGAAGATCCCACATGCCACAGAGCAACTAAGCCTGTGCACCACAACTACTGAGCCTACACTCTAGAGCCCACGAGCCACAACTACTGAGCCTGTGTGCCACAACTACTGAAGCCTGTGCGCCTAGAGCCCGTGCTCTGCAACAAGAAGCCCGCGCACCACAACAAAGAGTAGCCCCCACTCGCCACAATTAGAAAAAGCCCGTGTGCAGCAACGAAGACCCAACGCAGCCAAAAAAATAAACAAATCCCATCAGTCAGTAATTCCTGTAGTCTTCCCGTACCAGCTGTTTTCCATCTGTCTCTAGACCGTAAGCTCCAGGAGTGCAGGGGGCAGTATCTGTCTGCCTGGCATGTGCGTGGCACGTGGTAAGAGCACAATACGTGCTTGCTAAATGGACTGAAGAATCGATTTCGATCCTTTCCATCCCTACCCTCCCACCCTAATTTAGATCCTTATTACTTACTGTGACAACTGGTTTCACTGTCTCAAGTTCCTTGGGAATTAGCAAACCATCACCATTAAGGATAAGGTTAATCTTCCTTAAGTAGAGTTCACAACCTCAGCTTGGACACTTGGTGTTCCTACCTTCAGTGGTTTCCAGTGTCCACAGCAGAGA
Source organism: Aethalodelphis obliquidens (assembly GCF_003676395.1). Taxonomy (NCBI): domain Eukaryota; kingdom Metazoa; phylum Chordata; class Mammalia; order Artiodactyla; family Delphinidae; genus Aethalodelphis; species Aethalodelphis obliquidens. Next base: position 3,121,294 of record NW_020837992.1, on the reverse strand, counting down.
GCCAAATCTTATTCAAGAGTCAGGGCTCGCCATGATATGGTCCTATCTACTTTTGTCCAGTTCCTCCATATACACTCATTACCCCAACCAAACCAGTCTACTCACTGTACCCCGAAAGTGCTTTGTACTTTCCTCCTGGCTGTAGCATCTTTCCCCTCCCTCTCTCTCCACGTGTCAAAATCCTAGCCATTTTCAAGGTCTGGTTCAAATCCCACTCCCCATCTTGAAAGTCTCCTGACCTACCAACTGTGCATCATGCCTTCTGTAGCACGCACTTGGTACCTACCCCATATTGCCCTACAATGAATATCTGTGTTATTATGTTCAGGCATAATTTGTCCCTGATTAGATTATAAAGTCATGTGGGAAAGAACCACTACTTCTACTTTGAATCTCTCTCCTCTAAGAGGCTAGACTAATACCTTAAAAATGTTCAACAAATATTTGTTGTTGAGGAGAAGGAAAAGCTGGAAGAAAGACAAGATGTTGGCAGTGGGTTATAAAGTACCATAAGGTCTTTGTAAGGAACACAGCAGGATAGCATTGCAGGAGTGTTCCTCTAAAACTCAACAGGAAAAGAAAAAAAAAAAAAAACCATAACCCTACCTCAAAATAAAAGATAGAACTGAGCTATTAAAAGTAGGAGATCAAAACCAAATGAGCTATGATTGAAAGGTAATTTACAGCAAGTCTGTGCAAAAAAAAAAAAACACAAAAAAAACCCAGCCAACACATTATCAATTAGAGTCCTGCTGGGCAATATTAACACAGATTCCACTTAAAAGAGACAATCAAAGGCTTAGCAACAAACAGGAATACATTTAGACTCTTCAAGGAGCCAAAGAAAATGCAAGAACTTCTTCCCTAGGAAGACTTCCTACCCTCTCATAATATCTCTGCTCTTAATCAAACCAGGCAGATAGAATTTCAGACATTAATAGGGTCCTCCCACAATTCAAAGGGATGGAGGAAGGCATATAACCTATCTTAAACAAAGCAGAATAAGATAGATAGAAATAATCACTATACTTCTATCTATAGGGGGGAGAGAAGGAGGGGGAGTGGACTGCGGGGTCAGACTTTGCAATGGAGTCAGAGTTGTGTGAGATTTAGTGAAGGTGTCTGCACTGAGACCGTGTGGGAGAGGACAAAAGGTAAGCAGGAGAAAAGCAGAATAGGAAGCCAAGCCAAAGAGTGACAGGGTAATGGCTTCCAGGGTAAGAAGTTGTCCAAGAGAAGATGAAAACAGCACTTCAGCAACGTTGGTCCCTAAATGCGGTCACTTAAGACTATAAGTTAAAATACCCAACCTACCCCAGTATGAGGGGCTGAAATCTAGCCAGGTTGAGAAACTGGCCTGGAAAAGGGTGGGACAAGTCATGTAGACCAATTTCAGCCCTGGCTAACCTACCCCATCCCAAGTTGAATAGTTTCCATGTCCCTGAGATGTGTCTGTCCAGGGCTCCTGCTGGCAGCTGCTCTCCTGGCAGCACAGGGAGACAAATTCATGGCATTGCTGGGCCAACAGCTGCTATAGCTCTGGGGGAGGTGACGAGTGCCTGCTGAGATGCTCTGGGCAGAGAATAAACTATTCTAGGGACCAGCCCTGGAGTCAGCGAAATCGAGGCTACACTTCTCCGGCTGAATGAAAATACAATTGCCACTCCAGAAACCCAGAAAACCCAAAGCCCTTCCTCTGTCCCAGCTTCTTTGACTTTAATTGCTTCTTGCCCTCATGTTTGACCCATCCTTTCTAGTTCCCAGGGCACGACTTCAGTCTCGGCCCCCATTAACCTTAGGCTCACTGCCATCCCTTCCTAACAGGTTTCCTCCCTCCAGTCCCTCTGCTCCAGCTGATCTTATGCACTGTTGCCATAGTTACCTTTCCAAATCGCAGCCATCCATAATTATGCTCCAAAACTATCAGTGGGTACCCCATGCTTACAGAATAAAGCCCAAACTCTTATCACCTGGCATTCACGGACCACTGTAATCTGGTGCCTACCAACTTTTCCAGACTTACGTCACTATCACGTTTATTACTCCTGTTCTTTAGTAAAACAGATGAGTTACCTACCGGTTTTGTTTTTCCCAGCTCTATGCCTTTATCAACACTGTTCTCTCTGCCTAAAATGCTTCCTTCCCCATCTTCTTACCCTCCTTCTACAACTTCTGCATCGTTTCAATTGAATTAAGCTTATAAAACCAATACCTTGCATTGGCACTTTTGTGTTTCCATTTCCCATCCACTGAACCTCATCTCCGTAAAGCCCACTCTTCTCTGTGCATTTATGGCACTTTACAAAGTGGATGAGCAGAATGGTCTTTCATACACCTGCCTGCTTGTATATCACATGCAGTGTGGCAGAGGCTGCTAATTGTCCCCCACTATCTTTCCCCTCCATCTATATTAATAGAAACTCTACTTTCTGGTCATTAGAATAATAACTACATTTCCCAGCCTCCCTTGCAGCTCAGTAGAACCATGCCAGTCAGATGTGAGCTGAAGAGATATATGTGCCGCTTCCAGACTGTACCTTTAAAGGGTAAGGATGTGCCTGCCCCTGGCCCTTTTGCTTTTCCCGCTGGCTGGAATGGGGACATGGTGGTCTGAGCCATCTTGGGTCATACAGAACAAGCGCAACACCCTAGGGATGAAATAAGGACCCTGACACAGCCCTGGATGGCTAACGCCCAGATGATTACACGAGAGAAAAATCAACCTCCATCTCATGTAAGATACTATTATTTGGGTCTATTAAAGACCCAAATATTTGGGTCTGCCAAACCTAAAACAGACATGCCTAAAAAGCCTTTCCTAGGCCAAAAATGTCAATTTTCAGTTGCTAACAAATGTTTCAAGCGTGGTGGTGTTGTCTGCCAAGGGCCAGCTCCGTTTCAGCATTGTGGTTGTCTCTGTACAGTAACACTTGTACATGCAAAAATCAGAATACTTGGTTCCGTTTTACAGCACAGAGATGAGTGGAAAGTGGAAAAATGCAAGTGCTGCTGCTAGTGTTACATTGAGAAGTAGAGTCTCATCCCTGGATGAACAAGACAAGGTTAGAAATCATCAGTCACCATAATTCCTCAAATGCTCCCTGGACTTATGCAAGCAGACCATGGGTTTAATTGTGGCAAAAAGAAGAAAATGAAAGACAAATGCTCAAAGTTCAACAGGTGAGGTGTAATTCAGAATTTCACATATATACTTATAGTAATAGAACCCACCTACTCCATGTAAAACTCCTGTACTTTGTAAGGAATAAATTATGTATGAAAGTAGGATGTTGCCTGGACTCCCTTACTGAGTTTCTCACCATCTTGCCTGTGTTACATGCACTTGTATGTATGTCTCATTGCCTCTTCTATTAGGCTGTACCACATGAATTTGTCACTATGTGACATTTTGTGTCTTCCAAAAATCAGCAATTTCATGTCGCACTCTAACAGATTGAAAACTCTTGGGTTTGGGACTCATTTTAGTTATCTTTGCCTCTCGCAATGCCTTATAATGGGAGAATATCAATAAGAAATTGCGGGATTCACTTTTACAGATCTTCTACTTGAAAGCCTGCTAGTTCCATAAGACAACGCTATCCTACATACCTTCCATCCTTTTAAGTGCTTAAAAAAAATCACCTCTCCCTCCTTTGTTCCCCTCTGCCTTCCCTCCCCCATCCTCCCCTGGTAACTTTTACTTCTGGTAATTAACATTTACTACTCCCTAAAATTGGGTGTGCCCAAGCCTTGGGTCCCAGGTTTAGCTCTCTGTCCTTCTCTTTCTCTTCCCTGAGTTCATATAGTTTCATATCTTCCATAGTCACGTTTTTTTTTTTTTGCGGTACGCAGGCCTCTCACTGCTGTAGCCTCTCCCGTTGCGGAGCACAGGCTCCGGACGCGCAGGCTCAGAGGCCATGGCTCACGGGCCCAGCCGCTCCGTGGCATGTGGGATCTTCCCAGACCGGGGCACAAACCCGTGTCCCCTGCATCAGCAGGCGGACTCTCAACCACTGCGCCACGAGGGAAGCCCCCATAGTCACTTTTTACCTCACCTCTTACCTCAATAGTACAACATCTCCACTGGACAGCCCTCCCACTGCCCCAAACCCAACATGCCCAGAGCAGGCTCACCATTCAAACCAGGTCTTCCCTCAACAGCCCCACTTCTATCATAGATGCCCCAGTTCTTCCAGGACACCAGGCTAGAGACACTGGGTCACCTCTGACCATTACAGTTCTTTACCCAATCAGTTACCCAGTCCTCTTCAGTTTCTTGAATACTTATTGAATATATGCCTTCCTCTCTATTCTTTTTTGCTCTCACATCGTACATGGATTATCCCCACAAAACCTCTAGCTTGGCCTTCTCTGGCATAAAAATTCATTCTTCTACCATCTTTCCTCATGTCTCCTTCCCCACACAAGAACCCAGAGGGCTCTCTACCATGCTGCCACATCAAATTTGAACACCCTGCTTGTCTGTCAAAGAACTGTTACTTGGTGTCTACTTATCTAAACCCTATTTTCCACTGCTTTGGGAAATACCTGTGTTCTCATAATATTTTGCTCATACCTCTGTTAAAGTCCTTTTTACATTATATTGTTTACACGTCTCTTTTCCCTGTTAGCCAAGATTCCAGAGCTTATCTCAGTCTCTGAAGAAATCAGCCCAGAACACAGTACCCAGTAGGCATTTAAAAGGGGTCTGTTGAATAAGTATCAATAGATTGCTGCTCAGGATAAGATCCGACAAGAAACTATTAAAGTAACCTAGCCATAAAGTGACAGCAAAGGAGTGGCAAAGGCTCCTCTATGAGTGCTTGTAGCCCTTTGTTCTTTTGTTCCGCAACACTTACCTCAACTCATCTAACTATGTGATGTGTTCAGTGCCTGTTTCCTCATTCTGTTATAAGTGCCATGTGGAAGATGGTGCTTGTTCATTGTTATATCCCGGGGTACAATGTCTGGTCTGAAGGAGTTCAAGGAATGCACAATGGACATTTGTTGAATGAATGCATACGAACCTCCTGTAATAAAGCTGGATCCCTCACTAGCCCCTTTACCCCTCGCCACCAAACACTCCTGCTTCCTCTCTCTTGCACATGCTATTCTCTCCTACACAAATCTACCTTTAAGGACTAACCTAAATCCCACTTGCTTCATGAAAATGCTCCTGACTACTCCACATCCTTTATTTGTCTCTGATGATTTATCACTGACCTCTTATCACATCTATATTCTACATAAAACCAATGATCTCTTAATGAGACCATTATTGCTTTATCCTCTAATTGCTTCCTATATTAAAAATCTTTTCTCCCCAACCAGATATGGCTCCCTATGGATACACACAATAAACCTGTCTTGTATCTTCCAATACCTGTACAACACAGAGCACATAGCTGGCTCTCAAGAAATACTCACTTGTCGTCTGGGAAAAATGAAGTCAGGTACCAACTTTATCAGAAGGGAAATCAATTCTCCCAGTCTTGGAGAAAACACCCTATTTCTTGTATGTGATCTTAGAGCAGTTCAGCACATCTGTACCTTAATTTGTAGTAAATGTGTCCTTAAGCTGAGAATATAATATAGTACTAAAAATCAAATGCTATTTTAAATTTAGGAGGAGTTTATCAAGAGAATAAATCCAACTTTGAATCATTTTCTAAAGCAAACAATTCCCCCACTGATCTTCATTTATCATATACTAAAATAACATTTTAGTCTCTCAGGATTGCTTATCATAAAGAGAACAGGACTTGCAAAAGATAAGGGACTCAGAGGACAAAACATCTGGAGGAAATTCTCTTTCTGGCTTCTATTGAAAGTGTCGTATGTTCTCCTTACTTATTCATTGCTCAGAGCTGGCTTGTAAAGGATAAATTGTGTCCCAAATTATTAGGGCGATAAACAAAAATAGAAAACAGGGAAATAAGATACACTTGGCATTAATTCTTAAATTCACTCATTCATTTACTCATCCAATAATATTTAGTGAGCCTCTATTATATATTACACTAGGCACTGTGGGAGACTGAACAATGAATCAGAAAAGCTTAGACAGTCCACTGAGGGAAGATAATATAAGGCAGATAGTTCTGAATGTCCTAATAAAAGAACAAAAAAAAAAGAACTGCTGTAAGAATTTAGAAGAGGGAGAACATTCTTCCTCCTGGGAGAATCTGGAAAGTTTCTTAAAACAGGTTGCATCTGCATTCAGTCTTAAAACATGGGTATGGCTTCAACTTGCAGAGACGTGAAGAATGGGCACAAAAGTTCATATAACAGGATAAGCAAAGGCCCAGTGGAGTTAGTGTTCTGTTTGGCTGCAGTATAGCAGAACAGAAAAAGGAAATAAGGTTGGAAAGCTGGTGGGGCCAGATGTAGAGGGGCTTGAAGACCAAGCCAAGGAGTGTACACCTCTGTGAACAGAGCAACACTTCTCAACAGCAACCTGGGGATCTTGTTACAGCAGACTGGGAGTGGGACCTGAGATTCTGCATCTCCAAAACCCCGGCGGTGCTGATCTTGGGAGACCACATCTTCAGTATCAAGAACACAGACATCGGGGGGCCATTGCACAGAGAGACTGCCTGATCCCCAGGGTGTTCCAGGAAGACTAAATCTGATAATAATGGATCAGGTAGATTGGAATGGGGAGAAGCTGAAGACTGTTGTCTGCAATGCTGGTCGTTCGTTAGAATCATCTGGGAAGCTTCTACACCACACTGTTACCCAGGCCTTACTCCCGGAGATTCTGGTTTAATTGATCTGGAGTGGGGCCCAGATTTCAGTATTTTTAAATAGTTCTCCAGGGAATTCTAATGTGTGGCCAGGATTGAGAACCTCTGCTAAAGATGATACAGTAAGTATTGCACTCACTCAGGCAAAGATGATGATGATCTAAACTAGTGCAATGGCAGTGAGAACAAAGTGAAGGGGCCAGTTGTATAAAATACTGTAAATGTAGAAGGAATAGGCTTTAGCAACTGTCTGCACAGCGACTTAGATTTATGGCTAAAACATTCATTTCTTCCAGTTAAAGACAGTTTGGTGAAATGGTTAAGAACACGGACTCTGGAGCCAGATTGCCTGGGTTTGGATTTCAGCTCTGCTATTCTGCTATTTATTTATTAGGGGCGTGTGTGTGTGAGAGAGAAAGAGAGAGAGAGAGACCTTAGGCAAGTTCCTTAATCACTTTATGACTCAGTTTCCTCATCTGTATGTTGGGGATATAACAATAACTAATATATGGAGCTGTGAAGATTAAGTGAATTAACAAATATGTAAAAGCCCTTAGAACCATGCTTGGCATATAGGAAGAGCTTTAAAGGCGTTTGCTGTTATAATAAGCGTGGTTCATCATCTATTCTGATCTCTCCAAGATATCGAACTGAATGTAAGACTGATCTGGAAAAGGAGAAGTCCTTGAGGGCTCTCAACCCTCAGCCAATTTGAAATCACTAGGTCACCTGCTTCATAAATACAATTCGATGGAGGTGGCACACCCTGCCTCCCTCCATCCCGGACCCCATTCTCAAGGTGTCTAAAAGTAACAGCCACAGCATCCCTACTTGAACTGCTGGTCCTTGGTGCTTCGCGTCTTGGCCAGGAAGCGCTCTGCCAGCTTTTCCAGGTTGCGGGAGTAGTCCATCTCGATCTCAGCCTTCTTCCGGAAGAAGTCCTGGAGGTCCTGCAACAGCTGCACCCGGAGCTCACACTGCTGGTCCAGGCATTTCATCTGCTCTGTGAGCTGAGCACGGATCTCTGCAATGAAAGCGAGGCGAGGCAGTCAGACAGAGATCCCTGGAAAAAACCATAACACCAACATTTACCCCTTCCATTTAGTTGTTCCCTGTGCTATGGGGAACTTAAAGGCTTTAATTTTTAAAATGTGATACGAGGCACCACCAAAACTCACCAACTCTTTTCAGACCCTTAAAGAACACTGAAACCAGGGATCTGCTAAATCATTTAAAAGAAACTGCTTATCAGACATAATAATACTCAGAGCTACCCCTTAATGAGCAATTTATTGTGCTTCCAGCAGTGTCAGAATGTAGGCTCCCTTCTGGCAGGGAGCCAAATGAATTATCTCCCAACCATCCTATTAGGTTAGTACTACTTTCATCCCTATTTTAAAGATGAGAAAACTGATTCTTAAAAAGAAGTCAAGCTATTAGGTGGTGGAGCCGGGATTCAAACCCAAACAGCTTCACTTCAGAGCCCAAAGTCCTACTTTTTATACTTTCTCCCATTATTTCAAACTGTTTTTCCACATCTTCATGAAGTAGGGGGAGAGGTCAGGATATTTTAGTGGAGATAGAAAGGGCTCTGCCCAAGGGCAAATAGTGGCAGTCAAGAATGAAACAAGCACCCAGACCGCTAGGCATGCAAACCATTAACTGTCAATCGGATTCCATAGTTTCCAATACCACTGAATGTAATCAATCTTCGAGAAGCTGATATTTTCACCAACAAATATCACTCATATCTCTGATGCTTCATCCTCACGGATGCTCAGAGCCTCTGCTGTGTCAAAGCTAGAAATATTTCTGGTTAAGCTCTCGCTTGGCAGCTTTCTGGCTGGCCAGAATGCTCGTACAGGGTTAGCAAACACCCTCTCTGGAACTAGCAGCAATGGCAGCTCCAGATACAACCAGATCTGCCTCAGATGCAATACTGCATTCGTTACTGACAAGAGACCTGGCACCCTCAGGAAGCAGCTTGCCAAAGCCAGACTGCAAGGCCTGCAGTGTGTATCCTGCTGAAGTTATGTCCCAATCCCCATCAGAGTCACAGTGGAGTCACTTCTTTCATCCCTTTCTTCCCCACACCCCCACAAGCCTGCTCAGCTCCAATAGCTTAGGATGTGACAGTAACTCCAATCCCAGGGAAAAAGAGCACCTGTATTATTACGCCTTTCCTCTGCATGCTCTAAATTCATTCCCCAACAGCAGAGTTGTAACAGTGCTTTCAGTCTATGCTCTGTAATGCATAGGGTGGGGGTGTGGAATCTAGAGTTTTCATCTGAGCTGCAGATAAATCAGAGGCAAATCCAGGAACGAAGCTATGATGTTGAAAATTCTGCCAACCACTCCTTTTATGAAGCAATGAGGGATGGGCAAATGGTACATTTGGCTTCGCCTTGGAGTAGCTTCGGGCCCATCATCCATCCCCATCTTCATTTTTGTTTGTTTTTACAGATATCGGGATGTACCACAAGTATCTGGTCCTTTATGGGTGATCTCAGGTGATCTGTGAGTGTAGTTCTCACCCTCTTCGGCTCCCTGCCTCCTCCCGTGCCAACCACCAATGCCAACCAGGCCTGCAGTAACCTCACCTGAACTGAAACTGAGCACCGGAGGATTGTTTCAAGCAGACAGAAGGCTGCGCAGAAAAGCCGCCTACCTCATCAAAGCTCTCTTGTTCTGTGTTTTTTTGGAGTCTGATTACAGGGGTGTTGGGGGCGGAAGATCTGTAGAGGGCATGCCAGGCATCTGGTTCCTGCCAGGGATTTCTGGGCCTCTTAAAGGCAACAGCCCTTGCTGAGACTATTCCTCGAGGCATCTGTCCTCTTTCTATCTTTGATAGATAGAAGTAGTAGCTGGTAGTAGTAGCCACTGGGTAGGCAGACTGTGGGTGGAGAGGACATTCACAATGCTCATTGATATTACTTACAACTTGTCCATTAAATAAGAATCAGGGGGCTTCCCTGGTGGCACAGTGGTTGAGAGTCCGCCTGCCGATGAAGCGGACACGGGTTCATGCCCCGGTCCGGGAAGATCCCACATGCCGCGGAGCGGCTGGGCCCGTGAGCCATGGCCGCTGAGCCTGCGCATCCGGAGCCTGTGCTCCGCAACGGGAGAGGCCACAGCACTGAGAGGCCCGCATACCACAAAAAAAAATAAAATAAATAAGAATCAGGGCATCTTAGGGTGAAAAGGCTTTCCAGGTACCCAGTCAGTAACAGATATGCAAGAGGATGTGGATAGCAAGGGGATGTAATTCATTTAAGACTTGTAATTCATTTAAGACTTTGCCTCAATAAACTCTCTAACTAGTGGAGCAGAAAGGGAGCACAGGAGGATGGATGATGCCCACCTTCGCCATAAAAAGAGGAGGCTAAGCAAATTCCCACAATACCCATAAGTTTCCAGAGGTAGACCGCTCCAGGGTTGTCCTGTCTGAGGAACAAGCACTTCATAGGAGGCCTTTAAGATACGTGAATTAATCTAAGAAGTCCCAACGTGCATCCAGCCAGCATGGAATTCCACCCTGACCTCCTTAGGTGTCTCAACAAATGGGCAGCATTACCCAAAGTGCACCCCAACCTCAGGCATCCCCTCCGGGCCCCTGAAGGAAAGGGAGCACGTGCTTACTGAACACCTTTATACACATCACCTCATTTAACCTTTATTACTAGGCCATAATTGGTATCCCCAATTGTCCTGATTGCACAGATGAGAAAACTGAAGTATGACAAGTAATTTACCAAAGGCTCATACAATTAGGTGCAAGTGGGGTTGAAGCCAAATGAAGGTTTGCCTTGATTTGTCAAAGAGGTTGTCAGTGGGGCAGGGAAACAAGAGAAACGAACAAGAGTCTGGGGTCTCTGAGGTATTTCTGGGGGAATCACAGTTTCTCTCGCTCCAAACCCTGGAATGTCCCCTTCCCCACCTTCCAGATGAGGTGGTGACTCAGGCCCCCAGAGTCAAGTTTGAAGTAGCCCAGTGACTCACTAACTAGCCCATGTTTCGACTAGTCCACAACTGGGCTGGATCCCTTCCTGCTTTCTAGATCTCCTCTACAGGGCAGCTTTGAAGGAAGTGAGAATGCGATATCCCCACCCCAATCCAGGAAAAGGAGAGTCTCTGCTAAGAGATACCACCTGCCACTGTGGTTAATTAGTGATGCGACTCCACTGAGCATCTCCCCTCCCCCACCCCTCCCCATGGAAGGAGATGCCGCCCTGGCTCCCACCCTCAGAGCCTCTGCACAGGCACTTAAGGGAGACTCCAACTACCCCCATCTCCAGGCCTGCAGCTCCAAGACAGAATGGCTGCTCTGTCCAGGGCAAAATGTGCTCTGTCCAGGCTTTTGCTGCTGCTGCTTTTGCTGCAAAGACAAACAATGGTCCCCAAGAAGGCAGCTGTGCCAGCCCCAGTCCTCTGTCCATGCATATGAGGGGCAGGAAACAATAGGCCACTGAACGCCAGCACGCCTGGGCCATGTGCCCAGGCTGGAGGCCCCTCTGTACCCTGGCCGACCAATAAACTACAAGGGCAGAAAGAAGAAAGGGGCAATTTATAAAAACATGGAGGAATTCCTCACAGTTCCATCCACACAGTTCCATCGTGTGCTTAGGCCAGAATGCACGTGCACACGTGTATACACGCAAAGACACACAATCATACCACCCACAGTGCTTCACCACATCAACCCAAGAAGCCTTTGCAAATTCAGTTTATAGTTGGATGAGAGTTCCTGGGAGCTGGGGATGATGGGATCTTTGTAGGTTCTGTCCCTAGAACTACACTGAAGGAGTCAAGTTCTCACGTTCTACATGCAGCTATATCTCAGGGCTATAAATGTATTTCATGGCCATCCAGAAAGCCAAAGTACAAAGGTCACAATGAACGACGTGGAGTGATGATACATGCCAAAAATGACCTCCCCTGGGCACCTCACACAGCCCATTTATTCAGCAAATCTTCACTGTGCCCCTACTGTATAACAGACCCTGTGCTAGGTGATGGCAACAGAGGACAAAACAGCCCCAAGCCCTGCCCTAATGAAGCATGGCTTGACAAGAAGAGGAAGGAAAAGAAAGCAAAGACAGTCTCATTACTTTAGCTTCAAATATTCTTTATTATAGATAGCCATGGTATTAAGCCCCCACCTAAAGGCCAAAGATTTAAAAATCATCAGTAGCAGGCAAAAGATATTAGGCAACAAGCCTAAGAACATTTCAATGTCCTCTGACTCTTTTTCTATTATGTTTTATAAAAATGACACTTGAATACAAACTGCAGCTTCCCTTGCAAAAGGGGCCAAAGTTCTAGAACAAGTTTCTTGAAAATCAGAGTTAACCTTTGGTTAGCATTTCATTCAAAGATTCAAGTCAAAATGTAACTCCACTGTTCTGGAACTAGACCATGACGATGGTTGCACAATCTTGTGAATATACAAAAACAAAAAACCCACTGAATTGTACACTTCAAAGGGGTAAATTTTATGGTATGTGAATTATATCTCATTACAAAAATTGAACCCCACCAAAACAGCATGTCCTGCTGAGTGCCATCCTGCCAACTAAGGGGAAAATGGTCCAGCAAACAGGCACCAAAAGGAGGAAGGAATTCTTGGTTTCCATTTCTCCACTTGTATGGGCTGAATTTCAGTTCTGCAATGAATTTTTTTTTTTTTTTTTTTTTTTTTGCAGTGCGTGGGCCTCTCATTGTTGTGGCCTCTCCCGTTGCAGAGCACAGGCTCCAGACGCGCAGGCCCAGCGGCCATGGGTCACGGGCCTAGCCACTCCGTGGCATGTGGGATCTTCCCGGACCCGGGCACGAACCCATGTCCCCTACATCGGCAGGTGGACTCTCAACCACTGCGCCACCAGGGAAGCCCTGCATTGAATATTCTTAAAGCAAATCTTAGAAGCTGTCCCTCAGGACAGGAAGCTTGTCCAGGACATTGAACTCCACTGGCAGATCACCATTCCATCATTTCTGAAGGGTGTCAGATCAAAACCTGGCAAGGAATGTTTTTATGTATGAGTTCAAATGCAGGCTCAGCACACACATCCAGAAGAGCTCCCCCCAGGATATGCTGACTCCTTGTCCATGCTTGGCTATAGCTGAGATCCTAACTACACCTGTCCTGGGAGTTAGAAGGAGGCTCATCTCCTTTTTAGAAAGAAGCTGAAGGGTCACAAAACGGATGAAATTCAAAGAAAAACTAGACCTAACAGGATACTGATCATTTAACAAAAACAGGGCCTGCCACAGCGACAACATGGAGACTCTAAAATTATATAACACCTGCCAATGCAGGTGACACAGTCCTCTAGAAACTGTCCTCACTTCAGAGAACACCCAGGAAATTCATCAGTCAGCAGAGTGCTGGGGGATTCTGCTCAGCTCACTGCTTCCAATCCAAAGATATTAACCCCTTTCTTTCCCTCTTTCAAAATTCACCTCCTTTTTTAGGAATTCTGTCTGATTAAGTCATATGGAACCCCCTCCTATGAATCCCTTACCTCTGAGGAGAAAATGGGGGCTGGGGGGAGGCCGGGAGAAAGATGTAATCTTTCAGGAGATCAACACAGGCACGTCCTTCCCTCCTCCTTCACGTGCTGGCACCTAGGGGACAAGAGCTGCCACTCCCACAGGTTGTGCTCAGAGCCCGTTGAGCATGAGGTCAGCCTGGGTTCCCCACTGGGAACCAGGCCTGATGCCGGTCTTTTTCCACAAAATCTGCCTCTCCTGCTTTTAGCCTTTCACAAACACATGATGTCACCTCAGCCATCTCAGGAATATGAATTCCTAGTACCTTTCCAGCAAGTGTTATATAAGAAGACAATTGAGGCTTTCACCAGGCTCTACCCTCCATATCTCTTACCAAGACCTCTTATCACAACGGTCATCGGCTCCTCTCACAACTATTCCCTGGGAAACAGAATGCTGGAATACCTTGCCAAGTCTGACTCTTTACCTGCAGGTTTGCCTTTCTACAAACTCAGTAATGGGAAGGCCTTTACATTTTTTCTTGGACAACCGAACCAGAGCCCAGAGAAGGGGAAGGAATTTCTGGAGATCACACACAGCTATTAAGCTTCAGATCTAGGCCTGGAACCCGGGTCACTGGGTTCCTAAGCCAAAGTTCTTTCTTACTTACTCTTGTCACAAATATTTATTTGAGCACCTTCCAGGTGCTCTCAGAGTACAAAGACAAAGTCCTCTGTCAATGTTGGCAGAGCAGTCAGGAAGAGACAAGTAAAAAACCTACAACAAACACAGTGAAACAATAATATAAATAAATGAGGTATGCACACAGTGTTGTGACAGCAGAGAGAAGGAAGACACGTATCACCCTCAATCAACTTCCTATACCACATCTTTCAGTGACTGACATTATTACTTATCTCAGTAGTCAGTATGCCAATAAAAGCCATCAAGCTACTCTTAGCAAACTAGAAAACAGCAAATATTCTCCCTCAAAGAGTGTGATCGGTGGCCTTTTTCCTCGTTACTTTACCCTATTGAATATAGCATAGAAACAAACATGAGTTAATCCAAACAATCAATCAACAAATAGCTACTAAGCTTCCAGAATATGTGGATGTGACATACTTATTGTTTTCCCTTCCTTGCATCCATATCCTCCCCGACTCTTAGTGCTTTTGACAAAGCTGATTCCACCTCCGGCCTCTCCAAAGATGGTAGATGTTACCTCCAGGCCCTGTTTAGGAGCTACAAGACCTGGGGACAATGTCAGTCTGAGACAGTGCTACCATCTTGCCACCACGAGTGGAATGGAGCCAACCTAGAGGAAGCAGAGCTGAGGTATGGGAAAAGGAAACTTGAGCCCCTGGATCAATCATGGCCAGATGCCAGCCCTATCCCTGCCCCTTTCCAGCATACAAGCCAACTCATTCCGTTTTTGCTTAAAATAATTTGCATTGGGGTTTTGGTCTCTTGCAAACAAAGAATTCCTAGTGGACTAAGTAGGGAATTCTCAAGTATTCAGAAGCATAAAGGTCCCTGTCCTCAAGGAACTTACAATCTAATTGTGAAAACATGATCAAAATATATAATACATTTTCAAAAAATACATAATTATTTACCTATTACATAATTATGCAAGATACATAATTAAATATATAAATCTTTATTATAGTATACTGCAAGAATGAAACTGAGAAGAAATATTACAAGTAAAAGTCTTAAGGACTCAAAGCAGTGGGGACTAACATTGCTAAAATAAGGCTTCTTGAGAAAGACTAAACTTGAGAGGGACAAATTGTTTGTTTGGCTCACAACATACTCCTAGACCCAAAACAATACCTGGCATATAGTAGGGCTTGAAATTTGTGGAAGGAAGGAGAGGATAAAGAGAGAAAATGGGAGGAAAGAGACGTCTGAACTAGTATTCTGAGGATGGGTAAAATTTCAATAAATGGAAGGGTGAGGGGACAATCTTCCAGAAGAAGGGAAAACATAAGCGGAGAGATGGGAATGTTTGAGCGAGGCCTTTTTATGAGATAGTGAGGAGGCTGGCCTCACCAGAACAAAAGGCAACGTAAGGGTAGGTCAGAGATAAGGGTGCACAGAGAGGAGCAGCTCCAAAGGCTAACAGGGTAGTTTGGATTTCAAGAGGCCAGAAATGGAGCTGGTGAAAGTTTGTGTCATGATGGGAACAGAGCTGAAGGAAGATCAGAGTGGAGGAGGTCTGCTGGATGGGTTCCTAGGCCTTCTAAATTAAGAGATGGAGTGAGCGTTAATGAGCAATCCAGGCTGAAGTAGTACAGAGGTCAAAAAGAATAGGAGGATTCCATGAGTGGAAAATCCCCACACATACTAACACTAATCACTAGTAATAATACATACTTTAGAGCCACTGATCCTAAAGCTAGTGAGTCCAAGCTATCCCCTCCTATACAGTGGTGAGCAAACTGGACATGTAAGAGAGATCGCTGGGTTCAAAGGTAAGACAGTTACCTTGGTGGGAGGAAGGAGGGGTGGTGGCAACTGGAGTGCTAGCCTCTCCGGCTTTCCTTTTACTATAGTTTTTTGTGTCGAACTTTAAGTTTGGCCATCTTCAAAACTGTCTGCCCTGTGCAGTAGATTTCCCCAAAGTTATGAAAGAAAGAACCTTTCCTCCCCTCGCATTAACTCCACACTACCTAAGAACAATGCATGCAGCTTTGGAGACAAAGAGAAACCAGCCAGGGGGAAGGAGAAGGAGAAAAATGGCCTTAAGAGTTTCCAAAGGACGTCCATTTATTAACTGTTGAGTCCCCAAGTGAAGACACAGAAAGCAGCCTCATAAAGCCCATGAGACGGGAGGGTGTGAAGGGGAATATCTCAATGAACTTTAATCATCAGGACTGCTCTTGGCAGGCCGCCTTGGTTCTTTTAAGTGACTCAATAGAAAGTCAAAGACAAAAGGCTCCCAAATGAACAAGCTGCCACATCAAATGCCAAAGTAGTAATTTTACCTCCTAGGCCTTGCCTGAGATGTTTAAGAAACAGAATTCCTGAGGTCCAAAGTCTAGAATTAACTTGTACTACAAACTAAAGATCTGGAATGAGATGACCAACGGCTCCTCTGGGAAATGTTACCTAGTCTGATGCCCCTGATTGATTGCTAGAGACAAAGTAGAAGTGAATTCCCAAGGACCATGATAGCCAACCAACAAATCTAGCATATATTCATCTCATACCATCTCTGTGCAAAGATCTGAGTGACAAATCATTGGAACACACAAGAAAATATAAGACATTGTCTTGCTTTCGAGGAGCTTATAATCCAATTGGGAAAAAAAAAGGAGACTAAATGCAAAAGCATTCAACTGTATAGGATTGTGTGTGCTAAGTGCCAAAATAATGGTCCCAGATTACGTTCAGAGAGGAGATCAGTATAAACCAGGATCAGCCTGAGTTAGTCTTCAGGCCTGAAACTGGGGAGGATTTAAAGAGGTGTAAGGGTTATAGAGGAAGGAGCGCTGTGATTACTAGGGCAAAGGTGAGGAGGCAGAAATGGGTAGATCAAGCCCAGGAGCCTGTGTGAGTACAGCACAGTGATTTGAAGGTTTATTCAGAAGAGCATGGAGAGAAAGAGGGGGGTGGAAAAGCAAGAAAGAGTGCACATGCTCGATAAGCAGATCAGATACACTGTTCCAAAGGGATCTGTAAACTGTACAAAGCAAGGTAAGGGTCTTGAAAAGCAGAAGGACAGCATAAGAAGAGTCAAAAAGCCAAGGACTTCCCTGAACTCAACTCCTAAAAAGACTAAGCGTCAATTTCAACATGTCCACTATAGTAATGGACAATGGTAAACTGTACGCTGCTCAAGGCTCCAGCGCAACTGAATGGAAAACAAACCAGATCAATCCTAAAATCCACACCCTAAATTCCTAGAGAGCTGGCTCTGGAGGATTTACTTCATTTTGTGTAGGACCCAGCTTGGCCTACAGTATTGGCACATCATTTCAGATTTAGTTCCACCAGCATGGACCAAGCCCCTATTAGTTGTTGGGAAAAGGGACAAAGATGACTACAGAAGACCAGGAGATTCACTCGGCCTTTGAAGTGCCTGTAGAACTTCCTATTGGAAAATGCAGTTTTGTTCTCCAGTCTGGAGTTCTCAGGAGAGGTCAAGTCTGGAGGGAGACATTTGCGAGCCATCAGCAAGTAGATGGGAGTATGAAGTTAACCATGAAAGCGAATGCAGCTGCCCATAGAAAGCATGGAGAATGAAAGAGAAGTAGGCCTAAGCCTGGGGACACCCTCATTTAGATGGAAAGCAAAAGAAGAGGAGATAGGAAACTAGAGTGAGAATGGAAAGAGATGTATCAAGGTGTCAATAACTGCAAATCACTTAAAGAAAACATCAGGGCAAAGAGTTTATTAACTTGGGCGATCATTATTGAGAGCCTGCTATGCATCACCCAAGATGAACACAACCACCTTGCTGACAGGCTGGGTCAGCCTGTACTGCTCCAGTTGCTATGACTGTTCCAGTCCTTCATGCTGGTGGGCCGCCCTGACAGCCCCTTGCCTTGTACCTGTGCTACACGCCTCTCAATTCCCACCCCAGGGTTTCCCTGTCGCCACTGCAGCATGGGATTTGGAGGGACCTGCTCAGCCACCAGCCAGGCCATGAAGAAGCACAGGGGAATTGAAGCTCTAGGACATCAACCCCTGGGGATGGGGGATGGCAAATGAAATCTTCTCCCTCCTTTCCCCAGTGGACCATTCAGAGATGTAGTAGCTTCACATATTTTCTCTGAAGATGTCCCACAGGACCAAATGATCAGCCTGTCATGAAGCTGTGGCCAGCCTCTAAGCAGTCCCTTATATTTGTTCTCCCTCCCTCCCTCCCTTTCTCGCTTCCCTTTTCTCCTCATTCCTGCTTCCCTGTGATGGCTCTCACAAATAAAGTGTAAGCTTTTGCCTCTAGAGCTCTAATTCTAGGGAACCTAGACTAAGACAATTACCATGGGCCAGGCACTGTTCTAGATGCTGGATAGATCATCTTTTCTTTGATGAAACTTATTCCCCAACGAAAGTATCTGCTTAGCAGAGTGTTGAGAATAGCTAACTAATAGTTATTTTTCAAGGACTCAACATATTTGTGAAGTGATTGGTTGGTTCTAAGAACTGATTTAGTTGACTACAGTTTGTTTTCTATGAACAGGTAAAGTGTCTCTACAAAAGTTATGGGTAGGTATACAATCAACAGTGATCACAGATGCCATTTATTAAATACTTTCTATGTGACTCATAGAAAGTTGAGTCACCATTTAAGTGTAAAGGTATGTTATCTCATTTAATCCTCAAAACATCCCAGTGGGATAAGTTTGCAATAAAGCAGAATGGTTAAGAGCCCAGACATTGCACTCAGAAAGACCTGGCTTTAATTCTAGCTCTGCCACATGCTAGTTGTGTATCCTTGAATAAGACACTTAATCTCTCTAAGTCTGTTTCATTATCTATAAAATACAGTTTGTAACAGCAGCCACACCTGTGGATTGTTGTAAAGCATAGAAGAGATAACATAGATAAAATAGGTAAAGTGTTTACTATATGCCAGGTACCTAGTAAGATTCTATTAAAAGTCAATCATGATTCCACCCACTTCACAGATAGGGACCACTGAGGTTCAGAGAGATTAGTTAATCGCCTGAAGTCACCAAGACAGTTTCAGATCACGACAGGATCTGAACCTAGATGTGTTCAATCCTAAAACAGGGCTCTTACTCACTCTCCTATATTTTTTTTAATGAAACTGAGATATGGACTCATTTAGTTGCCTTTCATACTGGAATCCTATAGTTCTAGCTGGCAATATTGATTGGGATCCCTGAATTTCTTCAGCTTATCACACAAAAGTCCTCATTCTTACTGCCTTAACTTTGAGTATTTAAGTATTTGTGTTGCGGTGGAGTGGGAAAACACCTTCATATCATTTCTTCTTGAAGGAAATAGTAGCAAAAAGTCCATGCCCACCTAGAGATGCTATCAACTGGAGAGGCAGCAGAGCAAAATCTGAGTTACCATTCAACTTTCTCTGAGCCTCCTTGGCACAAAGAAAGTATTTAGTAAGTGGCATCTACGATCACTATTGATTGTATATGACGTGCCTGCCTATAACTGGAAAACAGAGTGTTTGGGCTCAAAATGCCAGCTCCATCACTTACTAGCTGTGTGACCCTGGACAAATTACTTAACTTCTCTGTGCCTCAATGTCTCTATGTGTCAAAGTTCATTAATAATAGTACCTACCTCTTAGAGTTTTTGAGTTAACATTTGTAAAGTAATTAGAATAGTTCCTGGTACATTGAAAATACCATATATGCTTTGGTTAAATACATAAATCAAATCTGTCTCATGGGCTCTTTAATCCTTTAACTTTCTAGACAAGAAGGTATAGGAAGTGATAGGAATTGAATAGAATAAATTAGTGGCTTCCTAACTCTTACAAGCCAACATACACACACAGGAAACACAATTTCATGAAACAATACATATTCCATAAAGTCTGTTTTTTTACATTTTAAATGCTTGTTGTGGCCCACTAATTTGATTTCATGACCTAGTAGAAGGTCTTGACCTGAAGATTAAAAAAGCTATGGAATAAAACACATGGCCACCAAAGGCAGAACTAGAACAGAGTCTTCAAACCACTCAGCTCCTTCTTCATGGTCATTACTAAATCAGAAAGGGCTTAAGTTTCACTTCTTGCTTGAAAAGAAACTGTACATTCCGGGTCCTCCTCCCATTCCTTCCACATTTCACATGAACACTAGAAGTTCAGAGAACACCAAGGAACCAACGGATACTTCCTATCTATGCAACTCCTGCTACTGTTGCCCAATCCAATGTGTCACCACTGTGTAACAGGGAGAATTCTCCGGCTTGTCCTTTGAGTTTTGTCTTCCTGATTTTGAGGTCCAGCAACTATGATAACCCATCACACCTTCAGAGCAAAAAAGCTACTGATCTAACACAAAGGCAATGTCATTACATATTTAACAAATGGATTATAAACAGAATAGATGAAACTTATTAATGGTTAAGTTGAAAAAAAAAGAGTTCTTATCTCCTAGAGATAAATACTGAAATATTCAAGGATGAATAATGTCTGGTATTTGCTTCAAAGTGATGGAGGGGAGTGACGGGGGGTGGGGCGGTGGGGGTGGGGAGTGGATATAAATAAAACAAGACTGGCCATGAACTGAGGATTTTTGAAGCAGGGTGATGGGGATATGGGAGTTCACAACACTATTCTCCCTACTTTTGCGTATGTCTGAAATTTTTCATAATTAAAGGTTTTTAAGACACTGATGAAAGAAATTAAAGATGATACAAATAGATGGAGAGATATACCACGTTCTTGGATTGGAAGAATCAACATTGTGAAAATGACTCTACTACCCAAAGCAATCTACAGATTCAATGCAATCCCTATCAAACTACCACGGGCATTTTTCACAGAATTAGAACAAAAAATTTCACAATTTGTATGGAAACACAAAAGACCCCGAATAGCCAAAGCAATCTTGAGAACGAAAAAAGGAGCTGGAGGAATCAGGTTCCCTGACTTCAGACTATACTACAAAGCTACAGTAATTAAGACAGTATGGTACTGGCACAAAAACAGAAAGATAGATCAATGGAACAGGATAGAAAGCCCAGAGATAAACCCACGCACATATGGACACCTTATCTTTGATAAAGGTGGCAGGAATGTACAGTGGAGAAAGGACAGCCTCTTCAATAAGTGGTGCTGGGGAAACTGGACAGATACATGTAAAAGTATGAGATTAGAACACTCCCTAACACCATACACAAAAATAAGCTCAAAATGGATTAAAGACCTAAATGTAAGGCCAGAAACTATCAAACTCTTAGAGGAAAACATAGGCAGAACACTCTATGACATAAATCACAGCAAGATCCTTTCTGACCCACCTCCTAGAGTAATGGAAAGAAAAACAAAAATAAACAAATGGGACCTAATGAAACTTCAAAGCTTTTGCACAGCAAAGGAAACCATAAACAAGACCAAATGACAACCCTCAGAATGGGAGAAAATATTTGCAAATGAAGCAACTGACAAAGGATTAATCTCCAGAATTTACAAGCAGCTCATGCAGCTCAATAACAAAAAAACAAACAACCCAATCCAAAAATGGGCAGAAGACCTAAATAGACATTTCTCCAAAGAAGATATACAGACTGTCAACAAACACATGAAAGAATGCTCAACATCATTAATCATTAGAGAAATGCAAATCAAAACTACAATGAGATATCATCTCACACCAGTCAGAATGGCCATCATCAAAAAATCTAGAAACAATAAATACTGGAGAGGGTGTGGAGAAAAGGGAACACTCTTGCACTGCTGGTGGGAATGTGAATTGGTTCAGCCACTATGGAGAACAGTATGGAGGTTCCTTAAAAAACTACAAATAGAACTACCATATGACCCAGCAATCCCACTACTGGGCATATACCCTGAGGAAACCAAAATTCAAAAAGAGTCATGTACCAAAATGTTCATTGCAGCTCTATTTACAATAGCCCGGAGATGGAAACAACCTAAGTGCCCATCATCGGATGAATGGATAAAGAAGATGTGGCACATATATGCAATGGAATATTACTCAGCCATAAAAAGAAACAAAATTGAGCTATTTGTAATGAGGTGGATAGACCTAGAGTCTGTCATACAGAGTGAAGTAAGTCAGAAAGAAAAAGATAAATACCGTATGCTAACACATATATATGGAATTTAAGAAGAAAAAAAAAATGTCATGAAGAACCTAGGGGTAAGACAGGAATAAAGACACAGACCTACTGGAGAACGGACTTGAGGATATGGGGAGGGGGAAGGGTGAGCTGTGACAGGGCGAGAGAGAGTCATGGACATATACACACTAACAAACGTAAGGTAGATAGCTAGTGGGAAGCAGCCGCATGGCACAGGGATATCAGCTCGGTGCTTTGTGACCGCCTGGAGGGGTGGGATAGGGAGGGTGGAGGGAGGGAGACGCAAGAGGGAAGAGATATGGGAACATATGTATATGTATAACTGATTCACTTTGTTATAAAGCAGAAACTAACACACCATTGTAAAGCAATTATACCCCAATAAAGATGTTAACAACAAAAAAAAAAGAATCCAATTAATAGGGCTTCCCTGGTGGCACAGTGGTTAAGAATCCGCCTGCCATTGAAGGGGACACGGGTTCGAGCCCTGGTCCGGGAAGATCCCACATGCCGCGGAGCAACTAAGCCCATGCGCCACAACTACTGAGCCTGTGCTCTAGAGTCCGTTAGCCAAAACTACTGAGCCCACGTGCCACAACTACTGAAGCCCGCGTGATTAGAGCCCATGCTCTGCAACAAGAGAAGCCACTGCAATGAGGAGCCTGCGCACTGCAACGAAGAGTAGCCCCCGCTCGCCGCAAACTAGAGAAAGCCCGCGTGCAGCAACGAAGACACAACACAGCCAAAAAGAAAACAAATAAATAAATAAAATTTATTTAAAAAAAAGAATCCAATTAATGGCATGTTAAAAAAAAGACTTAAAAACACACATAGTAAAGGCAAAGGAAGATCAACAAAATAGAAAGAATACCCAGAGATATAATACAGAGCAATTAATTTCTTTAAAATGGATGGACTAAATCTGTGGGTAGAAAAGGGATACTACATACCAGGAAATGTACATAAAATAATCAACATCAAGACAGATACTGTTTAAATTTTTGAACTTCAAGGATAAAGAAAGAATTATTTAAGAATCAATGGAGAAAAAGCAAATTGTCTAACAAAGTAGGGGGGCAGAAATCAGGATGGTCTCAGATTTTTCCAGATTGTTCCAGGCAACATTTGAGGCCTGAAGTAAATGAAGCCACATTCTAAAATGATTCTAAGGGAGAGCCACTGTGATCCAAGAATTTATGGCAAGCTGAGTCACCTCAAGTTCAAGTGTGAAAAAGGCTCAGCCATTCGCCAACTTGAAAGATCTCAGCCTAATATAGACCCATGAACCCCTCCTGAGAGACAGAAATCCTGAACCCAGTAGCTCAATCAAAACAAAACTACAGGAACAAAGAAGCAGTAAAAGAAAAGACCCCCAAAACGGGAGAGTTCAGGTCAGAATGTAAACGTTAGGAACACTGCCAAGGAAATAAAGCCAGATAAGCTACAAAAACTGGGAGATGGGAAAGAGAGGTACAAGGAAGGGCAAGAAAATGAATCACCTAATCTTTCCAGGCAAGGGATCAGCCAGTCTTGTCAAAAAGTGAAGATTTAGCTAAAAATGTAGTTTAAAATATCAGCAATGACTTCAGCCTCCTAATGATTTTCACAATCATTTTCTTAACGTTAGAGAGAACTTAAAGGACTACAATCTTTTGTGGAGAAGAAACATTTATCTGAAGTTCACCAGTTTCTTTACTTTCACTTCAGTTTTTTTTTCTTATGTTAGATTCAAGTAAAATTAAATTCAATTCTTTTTATTTTTAAAGCACATATGGCATAATGCCAATCTTATAAAATTATTTCACTCTCTCCAGCCACCATTCTGTTTCCATGCACCGAAAGTGTGCACTGGAAGAGAAAGTCCACATGCCTGGCACCAAATCCACCACCCCCACCTCCCCTCACAGCCCTCCCTATCTCAGCTCCTAGCCTAGGTTAATCTTTCCACCTGCACACTAGAACCCACACCTTCTTGCTCACTCAAGGCCCTTGCTCCTAAAGTTATACACTCATATTCTGTATCATCCTTTTCCCCTCTCTGCCGGATCATTCCCATAAACAAACAAACATGTTATATTCCCCCACAAGGAAACACAGTCTCCTTGCTCTCCCCCTTCCTCCCCAGCTACTTTTTCATCTTGCCCTCTCTTTACAATAAAACTCAGAATGGTTGTCCATACTCCCAGCCTCTACTTCCTTTCTTCCCTTTTTCTCTTTAGCCCACTGTAATCAGGCTCTTGCTTCTTCTATTCTCGCGGTGGGCAGTAACGATCTCCATGTTGCCAAACACAGACAATTCTCGACACCCAGCTTCCTCCACCACCACCAGAATTGGACAGAGGGGATCACCCTCTGGCCCCGGGACAACACCCTCTACTGATATGCCCCTGGACACACATTCTCAGTCTCCTTCACTGGACCTTCCTCCTCTCTCCCAACCTCCAACTGCTGACACCCCAGGGTTCCATCTAGGGCTTCTTTTCCATCTCTACTTGCTTCCCAGTAGATCTCTTCTGGTTCTGTGCCCGGTGACTGCCAAATCTATATCTCCAGTCTGGACCCCTCCCTGAATTCCTGGCTCCTATAACTGACTTAACATTTCCCCTTGGATGGCTAACAGATACTTAGAACTTAACATGCCCAAACCTGAGTTCTTGATACACACCCTGATCCCCATGTTCCCTATCTTAGTAATGACACCACCTGCCAGGCCAAAAACCTTAAGATTTATTATTGATTCTTCTCTTTCAAACTCCCAATCCAATTCATGAGCAAATTCTGTTCACTCTACCTTCAAAATTCAACCAGAATTAAACCACTTCTTATCCCCTCTACCATTCCCAACTTAGTCCAACTCAGCGTCATTTTGTTCTGAATTACTGTGGTAGCTTCCTAACTGTTCCTGCTGCTGCCACCCTCACTCCCCTACAGTCTATTCCCTGCTCATCATCCTCCAACAGCTTCACATTGTAGAAAAAAGCTGCAGGCTTTCTAAAACCTTACATGGCCTAACCCCTGGCTATCTCTCCAGTCTATCTGTTATGTTCACCTTACTCACTGGTCTCCAGCCACACTGGCCTGTCTGTTCACAGAACATGCCAAGCACACTCCCACCTCAGGGCCTTTGCATATACTTTCCCTCGGCTTGAAGCACACTTCCCCCCAACATTCACAAGGTTAGCTCCCTCACTTCACTCAATTCTTTGCCCAGATGTTGCCTTCTCAGAGCAACCTTGTGGCCACTCCATTTGAAAGAGGCCCTGACTCTCTCTATGCCTTTACCCCATTTTATTTTTCTTTATGACACTTATAAATCTACTTAGTTATGTATTTATCATCTTACCCTCCCACTAGAACATAAGCCTCACGACAGCAGGGACTTGATCCCTGGTGTCATAGTGCCTCACACATAGAAAGCACTCAATGTATACTCATTGAATGAATGAACGTAGAACTCTTTTGGTGTAATAGAAGTTGGAACAATTTATTGCTGACTTCTTTGTACTTTTCAGTTTTGCATATTTTTTAATGAGCATTTCCTATTTTATAAGGAAGCGACAGCTATTCCTTTAAAAATTAAAACAGAAAACCAATCAAAAATCAAAGGAGAGATGTATTATCTAATCAGCTCTACTATATTTTGACAAGTGTTTTTGCCCCATTATTTATGATAGCCACAAAAGAGTTCACAGTGTAATGCTCACCGGGCATTTTTCATAATTGATGAAACTTTTTAGGAGGAAACTTTACTGGAACAAAAGTTTTAATTGCCCAGGACTGACCAAAGAGTGCAAAGACAAGCCTCCCAAGTGAGAATGAAAATTGGTAAGGTTTTCCTAAATATCACTTCCCACTATAATATTTTTTCAATATTGCTACCATAATCTAGATGCCAGAGTCTGTTAGCATCCTGCAAACGAAAGTATGATGGCCTTCAATAATACTTACATAGAAAATAAACGTATCACTTTCAAATAAGCTGACACTTCTGAACATGTAATAACCAGGGTCACAGAATCACAGGGGCCAGTGAGAAGAATTTAAAAGGGTCCCTGTGAGCCCCCCTGACACACATACCACCAGGAAAAGTTCCTGTGCCTCCAACCAACCCACAGCAACACCCAGCAGTGTCATTCAGCAAGTGGAGTGACCTGCTTCTTCCGCCCCCCAAGAGGCCCCGGGGAAAGTGGGGAGAGCATAGGACCAACCCCTTGTCACTGATGAGTGAGGCCCAATGGCAAATATAAGGCATGAACAGCACACAAAGCTAGGCCATGGTTTCAGTGTCTCTCCCTTATATCCTCACCTCCAGTGTTCCCTGCATTTTCCGCTCTTTTCATGATGAGGAAGAAAGCAGCAATAGCCCGTCCACTCTGGAAATGTGGACTAGGGATCTGGCATTGTGGGACATACCGCAGAAGTTACCTACCCCAAATAGGATTCAAACCCTGGTCTCCTAATACGTCCACCTACATTTTTCTAAGGCTGTTGACCAAGCAGTAGACTGCGAATCCCAAGCAGTTGACACATGTGTTCTAGGGTCTTCACATGACTAATGGCAGTCAGAGCAGCAACTTCATTTTTTTTTAATCAATAATCTAATTGTTTTCCCTTTAAAACTAGAAAGTTTAGAGCCTCTGTATATCACACGAGTGTGCACAATGGTTAGTGGCGACAAGTTAAACGTCATTAATTAGGCCAAGGTGATTTTTTATTGTGGTAAAATATACTTAATATAAAATTTAGCATGTTAACCATTTTTTTTTTTTTGCTGTACGCAGGCCTCTCACTGTTGTGGCCTCTCCCTTTGTGGAGCACAGGCTCCGGACGCGCAGGCTCAGTGGCCATGGCTCACGGGCCCAGCTGCTCCGCGGCATGTGGGATCCTCCCGGGCCGGGGCACGAACCCGTGTCCCCTGCATCGGCAGGCGGACTCTCAACCACTGCGCCACCAAGGAAGCCCATGTTAACCATTTTTAAGTGTCCAGTTCTAATGCGGCATTAAGTACATTGTTGTGCAATCATCACCATCATCCATCTCCAGAACTTTTTCATCTTCCCCAACTGAAACTCTATATGCATTAAAGACTAACTCCCCATTCTCCCTTCCCTCCAGTCCCTGGCAACCTCCATTTACGCAAAGGTGGTTTTGAGCGTTCTACAGTTTTTCATCATTTTAATTCTTTGCCACAGATCATAAAATTTATAATCATAGTGGACTATGGGTTGAAAACAAGAAGCCTAAGAATACAAATGATGAAATGCAATTGTCAATTAGAAGTATAAGTATCAAGTCATCCAGTTCACATCAAGAAGGTCTTCACCAGGTCACTATGTAGCATTCATGTCATTCAATCTTATGAATCCATTGTTAAAGACACAAGACATAGGAATAACCATAACCAAATTGACTTTTCAATTGTTAGAAGAAAGGCATTCCATACCTACAATGTGTTATTCCCTGTAAGATATGTAGTTGAAACCATCTGTGGTAACTCAAAGTTTAAAAACAAAACTTTAAAATTACATTTAAGAAGAAGTCATTTTTTTAAGAGTGCAAACCAAACATTGTTTCTCTTATTTAAAAAAAACTATATTAGCAAGTCATTAAATTTCCAACTACATTTTAATGAAGTTGGTCCCAAATTAAGCACAATATTTTATCTTTAAATTTATTTTGATAAATCACACTCTTTCATAATTTATTTAAATAAATTAAATAGTGCATATCACTTGCTAACTGAGAAAAGAAAAATTATCTTGATATATAATGGAGGCTATTAAAATTTTAAGTCTATTTTAAAATAAACTGTACACTATAATTTTAATAATGATATAAAAGAAAACATTTTACCTAAATTTACTTCTTTATCATAGTTTATAAAAGTGACAACATTATCTTTTAAATTCTTGAGGGGGTTTACAAAATTATATTACTCTGAAAGGAGTTCATAAATTCTAAAATGTTACAAAATGCCAGTCTAATATAAAAAACTTTTTGATCAGACCCCAGTAATTTTAAGGAACTTCTTTTCTCTTGACCCTGTGCCTGCCTTCCCAAGGAAACTAATCTACCAGAGAAAGACTATAAAAGTTCCTGCAGTGTGATGAGCCCAGAATGAGGAGAAAAGAGGGTGTTGTAGGAATATACAGTAGATAAGACCAAACTGGTCTAGGGCTCAGCAAGGGGCTCTCAGAGGTCTTGGAGGATCAGAGTGAGCCAGAGGAAGAGGGCAGGAAAAGTGCTCCAGCCCACAGGCAACAGCATGTTCAAAGGCCCAGAGGCAAGAGAAAGGAAGCCATATGCAAGGAATTGAAAAAAATCTAAGAAATTCAGATTAGCTGAAGCACAGAGTTTAAGTGAGAGGGTGAAAAAAAAAAGAGAGAGACTGATTAAAAAGAGAGGCAGGGATCAAGCCCTGGAGAGTACTGCAAATAGTCTGAAGAAGAATGCAATTTTTCCTAAGAGCAGTGGGAAGCCATTAACACATGGAGTAGAAATTAGATAAGCAAACTACAGTGTTTTTAATGACATAAGTGTTCCACTCCAACTGAGAGCCAAAGTAGAAGTGAAATGTGAGACTTTTTATTTTCAGAGGGTTTAAGGTTTTTGAGACTCTTCTTATAATGACTCCCTCAACCTGAATATTCCAAATAAAGCAAAATGCAAATACCCCACAAAACACAAAAAGCCTAGTGCTTCCAAATATTAGCCAAAAAAACAACCACATGCACCGATCTTGTGAGTAGATCAGTGCCATCATTTAGATATTAGAGGCAGCAGCAGGGTATCTGCATGAGTCAGAAGATTTAGGTCTCTGGGTTTCACTTTCCTCATCTGAGAAACTGTGATAAGTATTTATCCTCTGCCTACCCACTTCACACCCTTTGAAGGCCATGTCTTGAACAATTAAGTGGAAAGGATTTTACCAGCTGCTTTTATTCAATCCCAGAGACAAGAAGAAGTAAATGCTTCAGAATGTACAGTTAAAAGGCTTTCCAATCATTTCACACCTCTGAAAAAATACTCCACTGTTCAAACCCATAGATGGGTTTATTCAGATTTGTCAGCGGGAACAAAATTCAGAGCAAGTCAGCTGATGATTGAAAAAATACTGAAATAAATAAAATAAAAACTAAAGAAAAGACATTAAAACTCAGCTCTTGATTCAGTCTGGTTCCACAGTCATGGGATAGGCTTGGTCCAAATGAAGCTGACAGGAATAAATTAGCCTGCATTTGGAAGACCCAGGTTCTAGATCTGTGACTTGCATTGCTATTTCTTTTGTTGAATTAGTCATGACTTTACATGTCCCCAAAAGTTATTACTGACTTTAAAGATCAAAGAGAAAGTAAAAGCACCGTGCTGTGGGTTGCATCAGAAACGCGCTCAAGTTCCTACTGTTTTGTCGGGATTTTTAAAGGACATTCTAGAAAATCGTTTTACATTATTTTATGTGTCTCCAGACTTTCTGGGCAGGGATTATGCCAAAAAATGTTTTTAAAAATATTTTGTAAGACATTAAAATACATTTAGAGTAAAGGACATGAAATAACACAGTAGCCTGACTAGATGAACCCAATGTGCTTAGAAATTTCATTTTCCTTTCCAATAGAGTCACTTCCCCAACTTTTAGAAAACAAAAAACAAAAAACCCTATTTTAGTTCTTTTTTATTAAATGGCACATTTCTCAGAATGAAAGGCTGAGAGCACAGTTCCTCTAATTCATAAGACCAGTTTATACACACTTTCTATGACGACACTCAGCACAATGTACAGTAATAAGCAATTTATATCTGTTTTCCCTGCCAGGCTAGGAGCGCCAGAAATCCAAGACCATGTCTTATTCACTGTTACATCCCAGCACCTAGTGCGAGGCTGGCATAAATGTTGAGCCGAAATAAATAGAAATGAGTTGTGCTTTCCGTGTCTTCCACAGTATATCTTTGGCAGATTCCAACAAAGCCTCAGAGTTAACTACGTGCAGATCCTGGGTCAGCTAGACTCACAATGAAGATTTCTGCCTAATTGCCTCTTTCTCCACTCTTCCTTCCCCTTCCCTCTCCATTTCCAGAGGGAGTTCCCACTGGAAATTGCACAACTCTTTGTGCAGACAGAAACAGCCAGCTTAGTTCCTGTTGACCTGAACAGCATTATGTTCTAGCACAATAACTTCTACCGTCATAGAAGAGTAACAAACCCAATCTGGGTTGTTTTTCTAACTAAAAACTGTCATTCCAACTTCTACATTTATCTCACAGAGCTAGGACCTTCCAAGGCATTCACTTCTCTTCTATCCTCACCAGTCCCATAATAAGCAAATACAACATTTGGACAATCTAAGATAGTGTTTTAACTGTTTTGACCGTGACCCATAATGAGCAATACATGTTACGCTGTGCCCCAGTATACATATACACAAACACACACACACACACACACACACACACACACACACACACCCCTAAAAAAAACTGATGCAATATTTATCCTTTTTACATCCAATGCACTTTGATATTTTCTATCCTTTTTTTTACTACTATTCCATTTACATTTTCAAAAAGCTGGTGAGAGACTTCCCTGGTGGCGCAGTGGTTAAGAATCCACCTGCCAAGGCAGGGGACACAGGTTCAATCCCTGGTCCGGGAAGATCCCACAGGCTGCGGAGCAACTAAGCCCATGAGCCACAACTACTGAGCCTGCACTCTAGAGCCCACAAGCCACAACTACTGAGCTCACACACCGCAACTACTGAAGCCCGGGTGCCTAGAGCCTGTGCTCCACAACAAGAGAAGACACCACAACGAGAAGCCCGTGCACCCCAAAGAAGAGTAGCCCCCGCTCGCCGCAACTAGAGAAAGCCCGCGTGCAGCAACAAAAAAAAAAAAAAAAAAAAAAAAACCTGGTGAGTGGGTGATAAAATTGGTTTCATGACCTGCTTGGCAAAGTCAATTTTTCTGCAGTCAGAAAACACTAGTCTGCAGACAGGGCTTTTGTCAGTGTTTTCAAAATACGTTTGGAGACTTTAGGCAGTAACACAACAGCTCTTGAAAACAAAACAAATAGAAAATCAGGTACACAAGATGAAATTCTCATCTAGAATAAACCATTCCATATCCCCCCGTGGAAAACTATGCCACCACCGGACTTCTTAGCACAAAGAAACACAGGGACTAGGTACTGATAAAAAAAAAGTCAGGGCTGGACTGGATCCAGATATGCCCAATATCCAACCAAGAGAGAACTCCTGTCCAAGAGTATTGCTCTGGCTGTGGTTTTCTGGGTATGAAGGTGGGTAATGCAGGCTCTCTAGTGATGCAGCCTGACCATCTCTTCCTGGAGTTTGAGTTTCAAAGGGCTTCCACGTCTATTTCTTCACTTAAACGTTATTGGAAAGTTCCTTTCCAGAATTAGAAAGTATTGTGTTGGTGGCATAGAAAAGTGTTTCAGGATGCTCTCTGAAGCATATTTATGCCAAATATGCCAAAAATCATTCCTGAAGCAGAAGAATTCTTAAGCAGAAGAAGGGGAGACGCTGGGTTAAGAAAAATATATGGACTTCCTGTTCTGTGTGCCAGGGAAGGGTGGATGGGAGGAACCTTACCAAAGGACCAAGTCTCAAAAAGCCCAGGTTCAGGTCTCTAGTAAGGCTTTGGTATAAGTTTCTCTACATTCTCCCTCATAATCAACCTCCCTCCCACCCCCAGTTCCTAAAGACAGACCTTATGGAGTTAAGAAGATGGGAGAGATACAAAACTATAAGATCCGATGGTACCTAGTGTGATGTACTTATGTATATAGATGTATAGATAGAGATATACACATAATTACAGAGTAAAAGCCAATGGCCTACATGGCATGACATGATCAAACATCATCTTCCCCTATAGACCCTATAGCCGCTCCTCTCAGACCTCATCTCCTACTCCTCCCCATCCCACCAAACCACTCTGCTTTAGCTACAGAGGCCTCCATGCTATTCCTCAAATACACCAAGCACACTTGGGCCTCTGACCCTGCCCCAGGGCCTTTGCATTGGCTGTTTCCCCTGCCTGGAATGCTCTTCCTTCCCCTAGTATCCACTGACACCCTCCCCTCCTCCAAATCTTTGCACAAATCTTAGCACAAATGTGACCTACTTGGGCTTCCCTGGTGGCGCAGTGGTTGAGAATCTGCCTGTCGATGCAGGGGACACGGGTTCGAGCCCTGGTCTGGGGGGATCCCACATACGCCGCGGAGCGACTGGACCCGTGAACCACAACCACTGAGCCTGCGCGTCTGGAGCCTGTGCTCCACAACAAGAGAGGCCACGATAGTGAGAGGCCCGCGCACCGTGATGAGGAGTGGCCCCCGCTCGCTGCAACTGGAGAAAGCCCTCGCACAGAAACGAAGACCCAACACAGCCAAAAATAAAATAAATAAATAAATAATAATTAAAAAAAAAAAATGTGACCTACTTTATAAGGCCTCACCTAAAGGCTTGCCACTCCCTGTTTTAAAATGCAACCAGACCTCACTACCCTGATCCTCTTTACTGTACTTTTGACCTTCTAAATGCTAAGTAATTTACATATCCATCATGTTTATTATTTATCTCCATCTTGCCCCACTGGAATGTTAACTCACAGAGATCTTTGTTTTATTAACTGACATAAACCACGCACCTAGAGTAGGATCAGGTACCTGACAGACGATCAACAAAATAACTGTCGAATGAATAGATGAGTGAGTAAATAAAGGGATGAATAAATGTATAGTATAGAATATAGCTCTTTCTTCACCTACTTGGTGATGGCTAACACAAGAACAGGGCCTTCTATTCACAGATGGAGATGAATGACTGAAATACAAATGTTCATTTACACTAAAGGATAATGGTCAAACCAACAGTATAAAATTAATACTATCAGATCCTCCTCTGTTTTTACAGAATAATACTTTTCTGCAGGTGAGAATGACAGCCACCACAAAAGGAGAAAAGAGCCAAGAAAAGAGAGAGGTTTACAGAAAATCAGAAACTTTTAGAAGTTCACAACTTATCCATGAGCCATTTCTATTTACCTTTAACCAGAGAAGGAACAAACAGAAGTTTTAGGAAGATGTTTTTGTCAAGTCTCTGAATGCCTATAGCTCCCTCTAGAATGATTTATGAAGAGGCCAGACTGTGAAAACCACCAAGACTTTGGGTGTGTCTACTGGCCCCAAGGGTGATATGTGAACATTTGGGGGGCGGGCTTAAAAACCAACAGCCTAGATTTCCAATCCTGAAATTTAACAGAACTCAGCAGCAAATATCCAGCCGCTGTGCAATAACAATTCAGGATCCTGAGCCTGCTTCTCTGTGGGAAGTTACCAGCCTAAAAATAAAATAAGGAAAGTTCAAAGAAGCTTCCCCATTGGTCTCCTCCTCCGTGTCACTGAGGAGGAGACGGGTAGATGTATTTCCCACCAGCAAGCACAGTCCCCAGCTTAAGGAAAACCCCAGAAAGGATTTCAGGCCACAAGGGGGCAATTTCAGAAGGATGAGGCCATAAAACAATTAAAGAGGGAAGAGGTTAATCTGTAGCTGATCATAATCCATATGCCTAGAGCAGCATCGCTGCAAAAGGCAATCTCACATCAGTCACTGGCTTTTCAACCCAGGCAATTTTCTTTACTCTCCCTCCCCACCCCCACCAAAGAAAAACACATTTTATGATGAAGGAGGGGGAGAAAGAAGGCAGAGGGTTAGATTCCTCACATCTAAGCCCCTCAGGCAACCTGAATTTACTGAAGCCACTCTCCCTGAAGGGGGCATATTGTAACCAAGCTTCCTGCAGTACCTCCTGCCGTGTGCAAAATTAAATTAAATGGTCCTTCACTTTTGAAATCCTGCCATCAGTGTACCAAAAGGAACATCTGAGTGTACCAGCCAGGGATGATGGCATTTCCTTTCTACCAACATACACAAATCATTAGGAGATTAAGTCTTTGAATAGCTAATGTGCATTTTCATAAAGAAGGAGAAGTTAAACACTCAGTCTAACACCCACATAGAAGGGGTTGAAAGGGACTGGGATTGCACTTGCTGCTGCCTTGGCAAAGTGATGAAAAGCAGGGCAGACAGAAAGCTAATGGCTTTATTTACCTCACTTTCACGGAGTGAGGGGTGTGGGGAATGGACATGGGAAACCCAGCGCCAAATGCTAAAAAGGGAGGAGAAAAGGGCTGCGGTAGGTGTACAAGGTCTGGGGAAGACTGTCCCACCCCACAGGAGCTGTTCTCTGTGGGCATTAAACCCAAGGACTCTGGAAGGCCTGCCACCACCACGCTGCAGATGGATGATCTAAGGCAAACTGCGACTTAAAGCAAAGCAAGGTATTACTGTCACTTTGGTCCTTTCTGCTCTACCACAGTTTCCACTTTCTGCTCCTAAAACTTAAACAAAAGATTTTGATGGTTTTAGTAATCCATCTCCCCTACCTTCCCCTGACTGAACAAAGTTATTTTCACACCCACCTAGTCTCACTTCCAGTATACCTAAATTTGGAACAATGGAAGCAAGTGGGTGAAAAGAAACAAAGAAAGGAAAATTCAGGAAATGACAATCTTCAGAGCAGCAATATATAATTTTTGAAAAGTAACTCAGACTAGGAACAGACTGAATATAAAATTACATACAAATCCTATTTAATTCAAACCACTTCCATGTAACAACTCTTTATTGAGCTCTTACTATGCTCTGTGGAGTAGACAAAAAATTATGGGTCAGAGCCCTGATCAGTCTACAGCACAGCAGGCTCCTATTCAGGCTCCAGGAGGGGACTTTTGGGCAAACCTAGTAGAGGCCCTTGGTTAGGGATAGACAAGAAAGAACTTGCACCTACCTCCAGGTCACTCTTAACGGCTTCTCTGTACCTACTTGCCACCCCCATCCCCAGAGTGGACAAAGAAGAAAGTCAAGTAGGCAAGGCAGAAGCAGGGAGAACTCAGGGGGTTGCCAGCAACGACGAGGAACACATACATGTTTCTTGATGAGTCGTCTGGCAAGAAGGGTGGTAGAAAGAATCTTTACATCATATTCTTACAATCTTCAAGGGCAGTCATTCACCGAGATTTTTTTTAAACTTCCAGAGCCATTTATAAGCCTGTTTCTCTCCCTTTTCCTCTATCCTGTTCTGAAAACTACAGAATTTTCAGAGAGAATAAGGAATAAAAGTACCTCTTGATCTGGGATAAAGGAAAAGATACTGGGGTATCAGAATTGACTGGGTAAAAGGGTGGGGGGAAAAAATCATAGAAACTGGGAGCAAGGGAATTCTGCAAAGCTCCCTGCCACACGATGTCTACCTTCCCAAGCCCGACCTCCAATTGTCTTCATAGAAACACATATCTGATATCACAAAAAACGCCATCAATTGGAACAGCTCATAAATTCTCATCTCTCAACTTCAGAAGGGTTTTTGTGAAAATGAAAAGTCTCCCCAGAAGCCTGAACTCTGAGGGTCATCAAAACAAGGACAGTCTCTTTTGAGCTTTCACATTTCTCTCCTCAATAGGGGCTGCTCCAGGGTCTGGGTCAGTCTGCAACTGAAGTGATATCAGCCCTCTCTGCCACTTATTCCTACTGTCATTATCCGCCAGGAACAAGCACAAGTCCAAAGCCTTCAGGCAAAAGGATTCTCTGGGTCCCAATTCTTCGCTGAAAAATTCAACAGCATGAACAATCTGTATTTCACAACAAAGAGGTTCCACCCTCAAAACCCAAGAACACAGAGGAAAGCCAAGGTGACAGAGCTCGAATTTTGGTAGAAAACACACATCCTCAGATATCTTCTTCCCCTGTCCAAGAGCAAAAGCTGACCAGGTATAGGGAGGAAAAACTCCTGCAGAGTCTAGTTACACACCACTCCTGTCCTTCCTCCCAGAAACCACCCTCCTTGGCAGGTGACCAAAGCCAAACGTCCTCCAGAGACGCACTGCCTTCTCCCATTCTGCAAGGCTTTAAAGCCAAGCTAGGGCCGCCTGCTGTTTTCGGGTACCCTTATAGCGCAAGGTTACAAGTCTCTGACCCTCTGTGTGCCAAATCCCAGACCCTCAGAGATGCAAAAAGTGGAGCGAAGGAGTTTGTGGCTTCAAAGATGGAGAGAAAATAACAGTGTAAAAGAAAAGGTTAAAAGTCTCTCTTGATAATTATTTTCTTTATTTTGCTCTCCTGTATTTTCCAAATTGTCTATGATAAACATGTTGCTCTCCTAATTAGAAAAGAGGAATAAATGTCACTTAAAATGTTTTGGAAAATCAGTATAAGCACTATCCAGAATGCTCTGAGACAGTCCTTGGGGGGGGTCTGTGGGGGGAGGGAAGCAGGAGATGGGAGGCTGAGAGAGAGAAAATCCAGTTTTTTAAAAAAAGGAGAAAAGCTAAGGGGCTGGGAAAGGGTGGGAATTTCCTATGATTTAGTGTGCACATTTAGAGAAAACTGAATTTATAACAGAACGCACCTGGTTAGTGTGCTGCCCAAGAAAAGACTCAAAATAGAGAATCACTATTTCTGGGTATGTTCTAAGAAGACAGATTTCTACCTTGATGTTTTTACCCCTGGGTGTGTCATGTTGTAAGACCCTGCTAGACTAAAGACTCCTAAAGGCTTAGCGTTTCTCTAATGTCTTAAAAGCTTGCCTCCTGTTTCAGGAGGGTCAGAAACAGCTCTTGGCCACTGCCAAGCAGACAAGTCAGGAGCACCGCCCCCCCGCTCCGGTGGTAGAGAGCTCCAGCTCCCCCTACCTCTCTGCTCTCCTCGTGGCCTCCAGGAACACTAAGGCCTAATGGGTTCTTCATCACGAGACTCCTGAGAGAGGCTTCTAATGTTAATTCAGTGCTACGTGGGCCCAGGCTTGGAGGAAGCGCACACCACAGTGAGGGGAGAGACAGATGCCAATTTTCAACAGAAACATTTGTTGCCTTCCATCTCAGAAAACTCTGCTGGCAGAGAATAGTACAGGAGGATTTTGTCATTACAAAAAAAAAGCTAAAAAGCGCACCCCAGAAAAATGGACCAATCCTATCAGGATACAACTAACCCTCCATGCCTTTTAAGAGAAGAGAACCAAAATCCTCCTTCCTGAACTCTTGGCCATTTTTACCAAAGCCTGAGGGCTATGTCTCTCCCCAGCAAAGGTGCAACGCTGCCTAGTTAGAGCTAGCTAACCAGTCACTGACCCTGGTCAACGTCTACCATTACTGGCTAAAAACCCAGAATTATAGAAGGGAAGTTTATTTAGGTTCCTCTCCAGGCAAAGGTCTACAGCTGCCCATGGTAAGACCCTGCTAGTGTAGCAGAACCTGGGAACTGAGAAACCCTGAAGAGAAATTAGATTCTTAACTCAAACAGCAGTCCCCCACCCCACACCCTGGGTGCTCACAAATCTACAGGGGTATTTTTTGGTCACCACAATGATTGGAGAAGTGCTACTGGCATTTAGTCCAAAGGGACAGAGATACACCCAAAATGCAAACAGTATCTTTGCTAAGAATTATTGTGGACAGTAGAAGCAGTTTTGTCTTGTTTTGTTTTGT
Organism: Aethalodelphis obliquidens; assembly: GCF_003676395.1. Taxonomy (NCBI): domain Eukaryota; kingdom Metazoa; phylum Chordata; class Mammalia; order Artiodactyla; family Delphinidae; genus Aethalodelphis; species Aethalodelphis obliquidens. The sequence continues at coordinate 3,083,725 of NW_020837992.1, read as the reverse complement.
TTTGTCTTATGTTTTCCTAAAGGAGTATAACAATCACCTGGGGAAACACTTTCCAACAGTAGAAACAGTGCAAAACAATGAGATGTTTCCCTCCTATCCCTGACCCTGCTTTAAAATTCTATACCTCTAAAGAAACACTGTTAATATTTTCTTGTATATCCTTCCAGATAGATTCTATGTGTATACAAACATCTGTGTATACTCCCCTCCCCCTTGACTCTCTACCAAGTTTTTTTCATTTAACAGTATATCCTGGAGACTTTTCACATTAGCACTCCACTGGATGGTTGTGCTTTTATTTATTCAACTAGTCCCCTTTTGATGATCCTTGTCATTGTTTCCAAGTTTTTGCCACCATAAACAATGTCATTCTAAATGCAGATATGAGAATATCTATAGAATAAAGTCTAAGAAGGGAATTGCTATGTCAAAGGATATACGTATTTTAAATTCTTTCAGATACCGCCCAACCAACAGAGTATAAGTGTCTGCTACCTTGTACCCTGAGAACACAATGTATTAGCAATTTTTTTTTCTAATATGTGAAAAATGATTACGTGCTGTAGCTATAATTTAATTTGTATTTCCCTATTATGAGTGAGATCTGGGCATCTTTTCCTGCATTGTATGTTGCAACGTCTTTGTGGCTTTTTGTTTGTTTGAAGGAACAGTTCATGTTCTTTTTTATTATTATTATTGGAGTATAATTAATTGCTTTACAATGGTGTGTTAGTTTCTGCTTTATAACAAAGTGAATCAGCTATACATATACATATGTCCCCATATCTCCTCCCTCTTGCATCTCCCTCCCACCTTCCCTATCCCACCCCTCTAAGTGGTCACAAAGCACCGAGCTGATCTCCCTGTGCTGTGCGGCTGCTTCCCACTAGCTATCTATTTTACATTTGGTAGTATCTTTGCTCATTTTTTCTTTTGGATTCTGACCTCTTTTCACATTTTGTTGACTGTGAGCACTTTATCTATAAAAGAAATTAGCCCTTTGTCATGGGTTGCAAATATTCTTCCCAGTTTATTCTTTTGACTTTATATATTTTTTTAATTTATCAATCTTTTCTCAAATAGCTTCTGAATTTTCTGAATCATGCTTAGATTATAGTCCATGGTTTTAAAAAGTATTCTCCTATGTTTTCTTTTAGTATTTTTATGGTTTCTTTTTTTCCATGTATATTTTTAGTCCATCTAAAATTTACTTTCATATAAAGAAGATAGGGATCCAATAAAAAATTTTTTCTAAATGGCTACCCGGTTGTCTCAAAACCAGTTATTGAAAAATCCATTCCTCTCTCCCATCCCACCAATATAAAATTCCACATTTAGTCTATGCTAAATACCTGTGTGTATTTAGATCTGCTTCTGAATTCTCTATCCTGTTTTTCTAGATTCTATTTTTATTTTGGATATGGCAAAAACAAATCTAGGGAGCAACCTTGACACATCATAAGGAAAAGGAAATGGCTTCAATAGCCTAGAGACAGTGTTCATATAAATTGGAATTTAAAATCATTCTCTCCAGTGACTAAGTTCAATATTGCATGAGACTTGACCCTACACTTTGTCTTTTATTTATAAACAGTTTATATTTTCAAATGTAGGCCTTTTATTAAAATGTAACATACATATAGAAAAGGACACAACTCAAATATCCAGCTTAAAGAATTTCCACAAAGGGAACAAAACCACACACTCAGATGGAAAAACAGTGCCCTAGGGCTCCACAACCTCTTTTGCATAGCTTTCTAGTCATTACCCTCCCCAAAGGAGGACCAAGATCCTGATCACTATCACCATAGATTCCTTCTGCCTGCTCTTAAGCTTCATATGTTATTTTTATATTATATATTGCACATACATAATATATTACATATATAGAAACTTCACATATCATATATGAAGTTCATATTCCACGTAACATATTACATATGTAACATTATATGTTATATGAAATTTAAAAACAGGCAGAATGAATCTATGGTGAGAGTAATCATTTATGTCACTGTATTGTATAAACTGTATAATCGAAATTTGCTAAGAGAGTAGAACTGAAATGTTCTCATCCCCCCACTGGCCTCCAAAAAGGATAAAGATGTGAGATGATGAATGTGTTAATTAACTAGATGGGGGGTGGGAGCGGGGGTGGTCACCATGTAAACTTGTATCAAATCACCATAATACAGACTTTAAGTATCTTACAATTTTTCATGTCAATTATATGCCAATAAATCTGAAATAAAAATGGAATAAAAATTTTTAAATGGTGCGGCGGGCCGCTTTCGACCAGCAGAATAACGAGCCGCCACACGCAAGATTCTTCTCGTATCACACTTTATTGGAGCACAGCTTGGTTGAAAAAAGATGGAAGGAAGACCCTACGCAGCAGAATATGGCAGGCTTTATACTGGCCAGTAGGTCCACACAACAGCCCTGGATTGGTGTGTGTCAGTACATGTGACACTTCATTGCTACGCCTACAATCCACGGGATGCACGCGTGGCGCCTTACGCGGCACTCCTGGGTAGTGCAAGCAATATGCAACAATGTAACTTTGCCTCCTTCTGGACCAAGAATCCAGCTCCTTCCTGGCGGCGTCCCACAAAATGGAATCATATACCATGTACTCTTGTTTTCTGCCTCTTTTGTTCAACAGCATGATTATGAGATTTATCCATGTTGTTACAGGTACTTCTACTTCATATATTCTTATCAATAACTGCAGTAGTATTCCTCTGTGTGAGTACACCACAAATTTATTGTGTTTATATTGTTTTACACCATTTTTACTGTTTCTACTAGGCTATATTCATTTTATAGTCTTTTTTTCCTATTTGGGAGGGTAGGTATTTTTGTTCTAGTGGTTATCTTTATACTAATACTTTTTGTAGTGTCCATAGCCCCCTTTTCTCCTTACTTAGTCTCTTACTATTTGCTTTTCAGCTTTAATGAATCCTTGGACTCCTACCTATTAACTCTGTGACAATAGTAATGTCTTCTACATCCCTTCTCTTCTTCTCCTCATTTTTATTTGGTTTATTTCTATTTGTCAGAATATATGTATAATTTACACACATTATTCTATTATTATTCTGTTCTTATCTCTACCTTTGCTTTTGTCTATCTTTAATTATATTCCATGAACACTTTGAAGATATTAATCCATTTTTTTCTGGCTTCCTATTTTTTTCGTTCCCCAATTGAAAGTTCAGCTGTCAGTCCTATTGAGTATCCATTGAATAGGTCTTTTTTTTACTTTGGTTGCTCTTAAGATTTTCTTTTTGTCTTTGTTTCTTAGGCAGTTTTACCATGATGTGCCCAAAGTGTGCTTTTCTTAATTTATTCTGCATGCTTCAAAGAGCTTCTTGAATGTATAGTTTTTTTTGTTTGTTTTGTTTGTTTTTGCGGTACACGGGCCTCTCACTGCTGTGGCCTCTCCAGCTGCAGAGCACAAGCTCCGGACGCACAGGCTCAGCAGCCATGGCTCACGGGCCCAGCCGCTCTGTGGCATGTGGGATCCTCCCAGACCAGGGCACGAACCCATGTCCCCTGCATCGGCAGGCAGACTCTCAACCACTGCGCCACCAGGAAAGCCCCTTGAATGTATAGTTTGAATATTTTGTAGTTTTGGAGAACGACTCAACGTTATCCCTTTAAATATTGCTTTTATCCTGGTCTCTCTGCCTCTCCTTCTGGGCCTCCAATTACTAGTATGTTAGATGTTTTCCACATGTGGCTCCCTATACCTCTAGTGTCTTTTTTATATTAAAATGAGAATTTTGGTCTCCATGCTTCCTTTGGCTATTTTCTTCTAGTATATCACTAGTTTACTAATTCTTTTTTCAACTACATGAGACCCATTCAATACATTCTTACTTTCATTTATTACATTTTTTAGGTTGATATTTGTCATTTTATCCTGTTTATAGCTTTCAGATATCTGTCAAAATCATCAAATTTTTTTCTTACTCTTAAACAAATTTTGCAAAGCTATTTTTTTTGTTTGTTTTTTGGTTTTTTGGTTTTTTGGTTTTTTGGTTTTTCTTTGTGGTACGTGGGCCTCTCACTGTTGTGGCCTCTCCCGTTGCAGAGCACAGGCTCCGGACGTGCAGGCTCAGCGGCCATGGCCCACGGGCCCAGCCGCTCCACGGCACATGGGATCCTCCGGGACCGGGGAACAAACCCGTGTCCCCTGCATCGGCGGCGGACTCTCAACCACTGCGCCACCAGGGAAGCCCTGCAAAGCTATTTTTTAATCCATGTCTGATAGCTCCAATATTTGTATTCTCTGTGAATGTTTCTATCGTCTGTTATTTCTCTTGCTTTCTAATCATATTTTCAAATTACCTTATATATCTGCTTGTTTTTTATTGTCTACTGAATATTTTATATGAAAAAATTATAGAAATAATTTAAGGCACAGCCATCCAATCAGGGTCCTTAATCCAATTAGGCAGTTAGAGGGTATGAAGCTGGGCCTCAGTCCCTGGGAGGGCTAGTCAATTTCTAGTTCATGCTTAATTCTAAAATTCAGCCCTTCAGAGTATCAACCCAAAGCTCAAGATATTTACTAGAGCCCACTCTCCTTGGCAGGTCCTGAATACAATTTTTTTTTTTTTTTTTTTTTGCGGTACGTGGGCCTCTCACTGTTGTGGCCTCTCCCATTGCGGAGCACAGGCTCCGGACGTGCAGGCTCAGCGGCCATGGCTCATGGGCCTAGCTGCTCCGCGGCATGTGGGATCTTCCCAGATCGGGGCACAAACCCGTGTCCCCTGCATCGGCAGGCGGACTCTCAACCACTGCACCACCAGGAAAGCCCCTGAATACAATTTTTTACTCCTAGCCCGAGAAGTAAAAGTTCTGTTAGGCTTCCAGGCTCTTAGCTGCATCTTCCAGATGTCCCTAGAAGAAAAGTTGCTCCAGGGCCACTCTGAGTTTTCCTCTTCTCCAGGATCTTGACCCCATAATGTCTTACTGCTTTGTTGGCTCTCCATGACTTCAAACAGATTTTTTAAATTCTGTCCTATTTGTTGTTCTATGTGGAATTACCTTGTCCATGATATGCAGAAGCGCTCCAATGAAGAAGCCTGGAGGCTGGAAGTGCAGAGCTGGTGAGTAACTTAATGATGTCATCAGGGATTCAGGGCTCCATTTGTTATTCTTTAGTGAATTAGCATGGCACTTTGTATCACAAAATGGCAACTAAATTTCCAGGCATCACATCATATTTCAAGCAATAAAAAGCATGGAGCATCAAAGAAATGTGCCACACAAGCCAGGTCTATTTCTCTTTCCAAATATTCTTTAATATATAAGAATTTTCTTCCTTTGGGTTCTTTTTGCCCTATTCATAATAAGTCACCTTCTCTTTTGTAACAGGAGACTATGGACAAGCCACATAACCTCTCCAGGCCTCAGTTTCTGTCAAATGAGTGACTTGAACTAGATGATCTCTAAGTTCCTTCCAGCTTGAACATTCTTAGAGTCTACTAACTTACTTGTCTTATTAGGAGAAAAGTAGAAAAAAATTAGGGGAATTTACCTATTTAGGAGATAAGAACCAGAGTCTGAAGATACAGAATGTCCAGAGCTTTATCCCCTAGGTAGCAAAGGTCCCAGTTTAAGTTAAAGCAACATACTAAATCCTAGATTTAAAAATTAGGTTGGAGAGAAGGAAATATGTTCACGTTATGAAAAATAATTCCAATCGTCTATCAGGTCTTGTTATAATGTTTTCCTAATACCTTTAAATTATTATTTGATTTACAGTAATTCAATTTGCACACAACTTTCAAAAACATCTCTAAGCTCTTTTTGTTCATGCCCAAGGACTATAATTTTATTATTATTTTCCTAAAACAGACCAACACTCCTTGGCTTGTGTATCACCAAGAATATCAGACATTCCTTCCTTTTTGGTATTTCTCTGACCACCCTTCTATGACTTTCGGGGCAATTCTTGGAGTGTTTCTCAAGCCCAACCCAAAACTTCAGCTATCAATATGCATTCAAAGGAAACATCTTTAAACTTCCAACTTGAATTTTTATATATTTACTTATTTAGAGATGGACTGTTGAGAGATTCTATATATTTAGTTAAAAGAAATATGAAAAGATTCCTTAATCTTCCCCACCCTTCCTCACATTCCTCATAACCAATCCCCCCACCAAAAGGGGGTATAATTTGCCTACATTATGTCAAATATTTCAGCTTTATTTTCACCATGGAAAAAGCATTAAACTCAGCTGAATTATTCATGAGACCCTAGGTAACATGATAGTTGTTTTTGGCCTTAGGCTTCAATACTTTCAGCCTTGCAACTCATTTTAGGATTTCTGAATGGGGCTAACAAAGGGCTTTGCTATACACATCATTAAATTGTTGGCATGTGTCCTGGCACAGAAATTTACACTGCACCAACATACCCATAATTTGCAAGGATGCAGGGTAGTTCTTACTTTTATCCATTTTTTTCTACTTCCCTGAAGTTTCACCCAGATGGGATTTTCAGAGCATATGCCAATGTGAGATGACTGAAATATTCAAGATGGAAAAAAACAGGTCTGGGGTCCAGCTTAGAGATTCTCAGTCTACCTCTGAGGATGATCATAAGACTAGTTTGACTGATGAAGGGCAAACGTCACCATGCACAACCCTCTGGATTCCTTTGCATTGAGATTGCAAAAGCATTTTTCTGAATTAGCTCATAGAATTCAGCAGTCCATACTCACCTAATGCCCAGTCGTTTAATGAATCGTTCTTCTTTTAACTGTCATTTAAACATGCCTCCTCTCCTGACCTTCCTCCTTTCTGATTGCTTTGGTTTGTCCCAAAGAAAAGAGAGAAAAGAAAAGCAGACAAAGCTCTCCTTCCCCATTACAACACCCAAGCACCACTTTTCTCACTTCTTCACACCAAAGCAGAATAGGTGTTGCCCACTCTTGTACCAAGAGATTTCTTCCAGTCCTATGGTCACATAAAATAAATCGCTGCCAGGTGGCAATGGAACCAAAGTCCCTCAACAACCAGACCTGAGCTCTATCCCTATGCTTCTTTCAGAAAAACTATAACCAGTCTCAAAACTTTCACTGGGGACATTTATGGAAATTTTAAGGAAATATTTCACCATCCTATTTTCTTTCAAAATTGTATTAGGTAAGATATAAAGAATATGCATCCATCTCTGTTCTACTTCTCCTCAGGATAAGAGCCAGGTTAACACTATTAAACTGGACCAGTGTCCACCAAGCAACCAGATGTCACATCGGGACAGTCTGACTGCTGAAAATGGGTGCTCTCTGTGAGAGACTTAACACAACACATAAACAAAACTCAGATTTCATCTCCCAGTAAACCCAGTGGGATACTAATGAGTTTTCAAAGATGAAAAGCAAACTGATATCACTCTTGGCTGTCATTTTATTTTGGAATATACTAGCTATTTAATTTTGTCACAATGCTACCGAGTAATACGACAAATTTCTTACTTTTAGTGTTATTTTTTTTCCATGGCAATTGAAACTACTCTGGAAGCACCCAGAGTCTTAAGAATATCAGGAACTATTAAAGAACATTAACAAGAGCTCTGGCGGGGGGTGGGGGGTGGGGGGGGTTCCCATTTCCTTCTCATGACATCTTTGCTCTCTGGAGACTTGTCTATCACATGACCTCATTTATTTTCTTTCATAGCATCTATCTCAACTTGTAATTATCTTTATTCATTTGTTTACTTATTTATTGTCTGTTTCCCTCATAGAATGTAAGCTCCATGAAGGAAGAGGTTTGTCTGTCTTGTTCACTGTTATATCCCAACCTAATAGTGCCCAGCCTGTAGCAAATACTCAAAAAATACACGTTAAGTAAATACTGAAGCACTGGTGATGGGCTGGGTTCTGCTGTGTAACAAACATCCCCCAAATCTCAGTGGCTTGACACAACAAAAGCTCGTTTCTTGCTTATATTGTGTGTCCAACATGAATTAAAAGGGGAGAATATGTCCATTGCTGTACTTCAAGGACCCAGACTGACAGAGGCTCTACCTGGTCACAAATTTTCATATCACTGAGGCAGGAAGAAAGAACACTGCTTTGTCTCATACTGACAATTACTTCTGCTCAGAAATACCATGTATGGCCACATTTGCTGGCCAAAGCAAGTCACACGGCCACATCTAACTTCAAAGGGAAAAAGAAAAGTGGATATGAGCACTGGAAGCCTATGGAGAATTAAATAGCACATCTAGACTCATGCTGTTGTAAGGGGGTTCATTGGGTCCATTCCTCTGTGTCTGGGCAAGATTGCAAATAGAAGAAGGTAACAGATGTACTAAAGAATCAAACTAACAATGGACATTACATACATCATATCAAAAAGCTTTTCACAATCAGTTATCGACTGATATTACCGGAAAAGCCTTTATAAAAAGAAAATATGTCTTAATTGCTCAATCAAGAGGAAATACCTGTATTCATCATGTCATTTACCTCAGGAACAAACTAAATGATTAAGATGCACTCGGTACTCATGCTCTTTGTAACTGAAAGTCCCCCCTTCTTGGGGACTGATAACCAACAGCAGGAAAAGGTGTAACAATTTGATGTCATGTTTTCAGATGACAAAAAAAAAAACCTCACTGAAATCCCATTCATAGATTTTTTTTTTTAATCCAAGTAATACCTGTGAACAAAAGCAGTAAACTGGCAGCAGCATTTAAACCCACAAAGACACCCCCTACCCCATTACCGCGGAAGGCCCACACAACGTTCTGACCCACGTACAGAACTTTCCCTAGAGCTCGTCTTTTGGTATTTCCTGCCAATATAAAGCGTGATTTCATTCCTGCTAGACGGGCCTTTTTTTATCTCCACCAGTCAGACTCTCACAGTGAGATAACCTCCAGTCACAACTCTCTCTCCAAATGAATTCCCAAGTTGCCATGGTAACTAACACCTTCCTCCCAACTGTCAATATGTTTCCCAGTCTTAAAGGCAGTCCTCTTGATTTACTGCCAGAAGTCTCCTCATGCAAGAGGAAGTACCTTCCTTCTCTCCAAATCTATAAAAGAGCCCCTTTAGAAGACTCTCTGCTAATACTAGTAGCAGCCCCCACCTATTAGAGCCTACTTATATCTATTATCTCATTTAATCATTTTTTTAAAGTTCTGCACAGTAGATATCATTCTCCTTATTTTACACATGAAAATAATTATAAAACAAAGGTTATATAATTTAGCCAAAAGGCATACTAGGATTTGAACACAAAATTCTCTGACCAGACTGTCTCTGAGGCATCTTCCCTGGGCTCAGCCCTTCTCCAGCTCAGAGGAGCATCCTTACCTGTCTGGTTCTCTCAGCTCTACCCCTGCTCCTTTTTCCAAAAGGACTTTCTACATTCCAAGACAGTTTAGTTTGCTTTAATATTAACACAACACTACTCCAAATCCAATGGCACTTTAAGGTGTGTTAATGCTGATGAACCACTGAGAAAGAAAAGGCCTCATTCTTCTGCTGTCTCCTACTCCAAGGGCTTTGGTGGGCACGAACCAGATAATGGGTGTTAAGTGTTTTGTACTGAGAACGAAGGTACAAGATCAATACCCCAAAGATGTTAAGGCCTCCACAATGTGACCAGGTGCCAAGGAATGTCCATAAGGGTGGAACTGCAGCCAAGTCTCCTGGATTTGCTTCCTTTGGTTCCTCTGAAAGCCCCTCTCCCCCATGTGACCCAAATCCCCACTCTTCTCCCCTAAACACAAATTGAGGGACACACAAAGCAAGCACTGTACTTACTTCTTAACTGATCCGTCCCCTCCCCCACACCCAACACACAGGCAGACTATGTTGGCCTTGTAAATAAGAGCCGAACACTTACCGCCCCACAGTTATTTTTCCAGTCTGCCTTTTTTTAACCACTCACCTGGCAGAAATTGTTATTCCCCTGGCCAGCAGTTATTTGTAAAATGGGTCTGCCTCCTTATTTTCACACCAAAGATACTAATTCCTTAGCAGAAAGGGGAATATTGCAAATAAGATAATTAGCAAGTCACCTAGAAACTCCACAGAGGCACACAAACAAGAGAATTAACTCAATTTGTTGTCTATAATAAACAGGATGCTCTACCCACCACAGAGCCCCAGAGGTTGGTACGGAATGACTCATCCCAAGTAGTAATGGTTACAATGGCCCAGTTCCCTATTTTGTAAAGCAATGCACTGAAATTCAGAAAGCGCTCCTCCCCCACCCCATCTTCCCTTGCATACTTCTGCGTATCAATCCATTAACAATCCGAAGAGTAATTTATCTTATTCGCTATTATCCTGTTAAATTGCTCTACCACCACAGCAGTAATTGCACTGATCAGTGATTCAGACTTCTTGAGCAAAAGGCCTTAAGTAGGTTTCATTATTAAAATTTCCCAAGGTTTTATTATTAAAATAAACCTGAGATAAAGCAGTATGCCTCCATGGAGCAGTCATACTAATGATTTTAGGGTTAGAAAGGGATGTCGGTCCCGTCATCAATGTCTCACTCATGAATACCAGTAATTGGGAATTTATCAACCAATAAAACCAACCGGTGTTCTAAGAATGAGAAATAAAAATCTCATTTTAAGTAGCACATGCCGTGCTGTGTAATCCTTTAAAAGGCTGCCTTTGTTCACTGAGGTAGTGCCTGTAACAGCACACACTGGAAACAATGCAAGCATCCATTTCTAAGGGACTGGTTCAGTAAACTAGGAGGTGGCCATCCACACAGTGGAATACTATGCAGCTCTGAGAAAAGAATGAGGAAGCTCCTTCTGTACCAACATGGAAAGATCCCTGAGACACACCGTTAAGGACAGAAAGCAAGTTACAGAATGGATTATAAAACATGCTGCCTTCATCATGAAAAAATCTACAAATAACAAATGTTGGAGAAGGTTTGGAGAAAAAGGAACCCCCCTACTGTTGGTGGGAGTGTAAACTGATGCAGCCACTATGGAAAACAGTATGGAGGTTCTTCAGAAAACTAAAAATAGAATTACTATATGATCCAGCAATCCCACCCTCAGGCATATATCTGGACAAAACTATAATTCAAAAAGATACATGCACCCCTATGTTCATAGCAGCACTATTCACAGTAGTCAGGGCATGGAAACAACCTAAATGTCCTTGGACAGATGAATGGATAAAGAAGATGTGGTACATATATAAATGGAATATTACTCAGCCATTAAAAAGAATGAAAGAATGCCATTTGCAGCAACATGGATGCAACTAGAGATTATCATACTAAGTGAAGTAAGTCAGAAAGAGAATGACAAATACCATATGATATCACTCATACGTGGAATCTAAAATATGACACAAATAAACCTATCTACGAAGCAGAAACAGACACACAGACATAGAGAACAGACTTGTGGTTGCCAAGGCGAGGGGAGGGATGGAATGGGAGTTTGGGGTTAGTAAATGCAAACTATTACATATAGAATGTATGGACAACAAGGTCCTACTGTATAGCACAGGGAACTATATTCAATGTCCTGGGATAAACCATAATGGAAAAGAATATGAAAAAGAATGTATATATATATATATATGTATAACTGGGTCACCTTGCTGTACAGCAGAAATTAACACAACATTGTAAATCAACTATACTTCAATAAAAAAAATTCCATGACAACAAAGAACAATAAAATAAAATTATAACTTGTTGCCTTTTGTACAAAAGAATAGGAGGGAAATAAGGATATATATTCCTATTTGCTTGTATTTACATAAAGAAATACTATACTGATATATAAGAAACTACTGAGTGGCATGTAATAAGGGGCAGGGGTGTCTCTTGGGCGGACCAGAGCTGAGATGGAAGTGATTTTTCTCAACATATACATTTAAAAATAACTTTCCATGTCTTTAATTTATATTTACTACCTATTAATTTGGCAATAAGGGTTAGAAGGCTCTATTGCCTCCATTTTGGGGTCAAATAACCAGGCTTCAGACTTCTTACCTGGGCCTGCTTGGAGTCACTAACCTCAGGGCAGTAATAATTTAGGTGAGAGGAGTAATATTACTTGACTGTCTCCTTAGGGAAGGAGAAACCGATAAAACATGAGGGCCCATAAAAATCTGAACATTATACTTAAGACTGGGTTAACTCAGCCTTCTAAAATGTGCAAAAACAACAGAAACGTGACACTATGCTAAAAACGGGGTTGTGGGTAGAACCGGGTAGAGAGTGGCCTTCCTCTTTTCACAATTGTGATTTTATTCTTGGGTTTTCATAATGGACTTTTGTGAAGAGGGGAGATTTACATCCAAGTCTAGGATTACAACTATCTTAAGGCCACTTTCAATACAAGTGCTTTTTTATAAATCACTTCTGTGGTTTCCCTGCCCCAAACAAGAAGAAGGGAGAAATAGAGGGGCACATCAGGGGTTTATCTAGCTTTGTGGATTAAGAGGATTGGCACCAAAATGAATAAAATTCAAACAATTGTCTAACCCTGGTGTCAGAGAGTTCTTGCCTTAACAAAACTCCTAGGCCAGCTAAGACCTTCCTACCTATCCAGATCCTCAACAAGATAAATGCAGACACGAATCAACTGCAGAGTTAAAAGGCCACATGTTCCCGTGTTAGCAGGGAGTCTGGGAAGGAAGAGCCCCCAGAGCTGCCCCAGTCACCCCACTTAAGGGAAAGAGGTTGGCATCCAGGAGAGTGAGTTAGGCAAGCCCTCATGGGAGCCTGCCAGTCTCCACAGAAAACATATCCTGTAGTCACGAGACGACCAGACGAACGGATGCAAACCGTCCAGACAGCTACTGTAGCTTTGCCTCTTCTCTAGATCCAAGTCTGTAGAGGAAATAAATGCCCTGAGCTCTAGTTCTGCCCTCCTCTTCTTGGGAGAGCCTGCATTAGCTAGTGACTCCAACATACCTGTCACCACCAGTGGAGTCTCATGCCACTGAGTTCCAGACCTCTTTCAACTATCTTTTGGACATCATTACCTGGATGTCCTGGGTGCCCCATGTCCTTCTCCCTGGCAACATATGCCCTTTCTATCCACTCTCCCTGCCTCAGTTAATGGCAGTGCCATGCACCAAGATACCTAACCCAGAAAGCTGAAGGGTATCCTGCACTCCTTCTGCCTTGCCCCTACATCTATCCACTCATCAGCAAGGAGCTGTACTGATTTTTTAACCTCCTATATATCTCTCAAAGCCTTGCTTCCTTTATATTTGCACTGTCACTGCCTTAATCTGTACCTCATCATTCATTCAACAATATTTAGAGAGGACAGATAAGAGCTAGGTGCTTTTAAACAGAATAAAAGCAGAATGACCTCTGCCTTCTGGTGTTCAACATCCAGTAATTTCTTATCTGACCTATTCAGATATACTCTTTCTCCTACCATTCATTCTCTACATAGCACCCAGAGTGTCTTCTCAAAACTTAAATAGATCATTTAATTCAGAGGTCAGCAAACTTTTTCTATAAAGGGCCAGTTAGTAAATATTTAAGGCTTCTGGGCCATATGTTCTCTGTCACAACTACTCAGCTCTGCTCTTGTAATGTAAAAACAGCCATAGGCAATTTGTAAACCAATGGCCGTGATTGTGTTCCAATATGCTTTATTTATGAAAACAGGCAGCAGGCCAGATTTGACCCAAGGGCCATAGTTTGCCAATCTCTGACTTAATTAATTGTAGTGCTTCTCACTCCACTGGAATGAATCTGAATTCCTTCCCATGGCCCACAAGGCCCTCCAACCTCACCTCAGTACCACTTGCCCTTCCTTCTATGCTCCAGTCCCCCAGACCTTCCTTATGGCCCTCAAACACTGTGCCAATATGTTCCCATCTCAGGGTCCCTGCCCTTGCTGTTCATCCCATCAGGACCACTCTTCCTCACATCTTCCTGTAGCTGCCTCAGCTCCAATGTCACCTCCTCAGAGAGGTTCTCACTAACTACCCCAATAGGTCAGCACCTACCCTGATGCTCATTCTAGCTTCCATTTATTTATTTTCTTCGAATTACTTATCACCATCTGAAAAATATCATTCATATTGTCTGTCTACACGACCTCACACCACCACTAGAATATAGGCTCCCTGAGGGCAGAGACTGTCTGATTTGTTCACCCCTAGGTTCCCAGCACCTAGAACTACACCTAGGACTAAGCAGGGGCTCGATAAACATCTATTGTCTGAACTGTTATTGCCTCCAGCCTCACCCCCTCGAAATCACTTTATCCTCACTGCCACTAGTGATCTTTCTAAAATATAAACTGAATCATGTCACTCCCCTGCTTAAAATAATCCCATGGTTCCCAACTGGCTTTAGGATACACATGTAAAGTATGTGGCAAGACTACTATGGCTCTTCTTGTACCTTCTGATGCTTTCCCATTAGATTGTGAGCTCCAGGTGGCAAGGACCATGTCTTGTTCATCTTTTCATTTCAGGTGCCCCAGCAGAGTGCCAGGAACTCTGTAGGCGCTCCATAAATGTAGAATGAAATCGATCAATCAAAAGGGGCACAGCAACTAGTACAAGGCTAAATTAAAATGTGATAACTCAATAAATACCATATTTAAAGCCAATGAAGCAAGATGTGGTACAAAACTCTTCCTTTTCTTTCTTTGTAAGCAACCTGGGCAGGGGTTATGCTTACAATTCTGAATCTAGTCTTGGATTTTGTCATCCAGATTCTACCTGGCAGGCAGCCACCCACCGTTTTCTAAAAGAATGGTAGGAGGAGGCAAAGAGAGAAGTAAAGCAAATCTATCTATGCTGTTTTCCTGTGAGCAGCTCTGGTAAAAGGGTTAGGAAAGGTGACATAACACCTGAGCTAAAATGCAACTCAGGGAGTCTCCATGAATTCCAAATGTCCACATTCTCTCTGTCATCTATTAGCAAAGAAAACCCAATGCTGGCTGTTTTACTTTATAAAATAACCGAAGACGTTTGGGGAATTTCTGCAGAACTGTCTTAGCAATAGAATGGAAATTGTTACTTCTAGAAGAATTTCCATTAGCCCTTTGAAATCCTTCAACATTCATTAAGGCCAAGGAGTTTTCACCTAATGCAATCTGATGGGTGCGAGAACAAAGTCTTTCTAGGTAATACAGGCTCCCAAATTGTTCATCTGGGAAGTAGGGAGGGAATTTATTACTCAGAATCAAAGGGAAATGAAAAGAGGCCAACCCAGAATGTTATTACTGTCTTTCTCAGGTGGGGGATTGAGTTCCAGAGTCATTCTGTTCCCTTCATATGGCCTCCTTACTTAGCATCTAAAAGCTTCGGGTCTTAGACGCAGCCAGCTAGGTTCTCTTCTAATGTAATAGAATCTGCTTCAGCAAAGCCATCTCCAGACTCCAGAAATGATAGGCTATAAATTACTGAGTCTCCCACCGGATATAATGAAGTGCAAGTTACTGCAGTCCTGAATGACCACTCCACATGCTACTCTGAGTTGCTTGAAGTAAATTTGACTGAGGACTGGAGCAAGCACGAAGCAGAGCTAGATCTGGGCTTACTTCATTTTGAGCCTAGCTCCTTACTACTCACCAATGGGTCCCGTTGCAGAACCCAAGTAGGGGATGGGAGGGAACAAGGCTCCTGGGTTTCTCAATCCTAATGTCTGCTTCTCTCCAACATTTATGGTCTCCATGTAAACAAGCAAAACTAAAATAACAGAATGGGTAAACCTTATACACAGAACCTCCAGAGATTCACAAAACTGCATTCAAGGTACACAGTCAACCTTGAGAACTAATTGACTTTCCTCTAAAGTTAAGTACAAGCGATCTGTTAGATTTGGAACCATTCAAAATTCCTGTCAAGGATCTGCCAGTATGGGAGCCAAGAACCAACTGTTCAAATGGGCCCCACTGCCCAGCTTCTTTACAAGGCCATCTCCTCATACTGTCCCATTTAACAAAACTGTAGCCCATTACCTATCCTCAAATCCCTTTGCCAATGGTACAGAGCCAGAACATCCTACTCCCTGGCTGAAAATCAACAGGATAACCTACCAAACGCCACTTAGAAGGTGCTGAAATGCACGGATTACAAGAGTAAAGAAAAAGTTGAAAATAAGTCAGCCAGGTATGTGCTGTGCCAACAGCACCCTCTAACCCCCGCCCCGACTCTGCCTAATCCCAGCCGGGTTGACACTCACCTCATAAGACAGACCTATAGGTTCTCAGACTGAAACAGAAACTCCTGAGCTGGTTCTTCAGCACCCAAGAAGCAGCAGTAAATCGTTAAAGACCCGATAAGATTTTGATGAGGAAAGGGAGAGTTTCAGATGAATGGAATGCTGGGAATGGGTGGAACACAAGGCCCACAGGGGCAGAAGTTAAGCTGAGCCCCGATAGAATCTTGCTTACAGGGTATTAGGCATGGGCTGGGGCAACTATTCTAGCCTGGGATGTTGGCCCCAGTGAGAATAGCTTGGCAGTCCAAGGCACAGCATACATAGCACTATCCAAATTCAGGGTGATTGAAGCAAAAGTGTCAAAACCAGGGGATAGAACACCAGATTCTCAGAGATGAATCCTTACCAGAGTGAGGCAGAACTCCACAATGGGTGACTATCGATCTGTTGATTCCCAGCAAGAACTTCACACTGGCTACGAGCAGGGGAGCAGGCTATAGTCCCCGAGGAGAAGGTTGAGAGTTGACAAAAGTAATTTAGCCCTAGAGCCCAGACTGTGTTCTCTACCAAAAGAAATCAAGGCCCCCGGGAGAAATGGCTGATTCTACATCTGGTGCAGGATATACAGCTTGGAACATCTTGTGCCAGAAAGCAAGGAAGCTATCAAAGTTCAATGGGGTCATGTCCAAAGAACATGGGATGAACTTGAAGGGATGTCCACTGACCTAAGATGAGACAATGTGAGCATCCAAAACAACGAATGAATAATGAATGCAATGGGTTGAAGCACATCGATAACATAATAAATGTGAGTTCATAATAACATTTTAAGAAAACAAAAAAAATTGTTGGTCACCACTGGAAATTACTAGGTCACTAACTCATTATGCTGAAAAGCAATTTTAAAAGGTAGATGGGGTGGGGAGTTAAGTAATTATTCAGCCTTTCCTGTATAACAGTAAATGTTTAAGGGGTCTGGGGAAGATGAAAACAATTTGGCAAAATGGGGATAACTGTTTTATCTGGGTGCTGGGTAAATGGAGATTCATTAAATTTTTTTTGTGTATATTTGAACCCTCTCCCCGCCACCACCACCACCACCGAAAAAAGAGCAATTCAGAACTTGAGTCAAGCAGCTTGGGGTTTAGGCAAGGTCTCTGCCTCTAAGAGAGACCAGGATACGAGTGGCAATTTTAGCCCTAATGGGCTGAGCCAACTAGAGGGATGTGGGGAGTTAGAGGGGCGTCATGGTACCCAGCCCTTGATCTAGAATCCCAGATCCCAGGTCCAGTTGGCAGCACGGTTTACAAGGTGGTGGACCTGAGGCTACTTATAGAACTTACTTTTCAGTCATAATTGGCTCAGGAACTAAAAAAGGAACCTGCTTTTGAAAATGGAGCCCTTAAATAAATTCAACCAAGAGGAGCTGGGGAAATTATAGGCTGAGGAAGGGGGCAACGGCTAGCAGAGAATTATGCATAGAATAATGGTAAAAGTCACATTGACTCCTGTAGTCTGGACTCCTTCACCAACAAGAAAGAAACAAAAAAAGACCTATCACTCCCCCAACTCACCCTAGCCGCATCTCAAGAGCCACCCACAACAGCACCAGAGGCAGCAGAATGAAGATGACGTTCTCCCACTGGTCCAGTTGAGAGTGTCCAGACAGAAGACTGGCCTCAGCAGCTCGGAACGCCCCGCCCTAACCGCCACTCAAGTAACCAGCTGGGAAAGCATTCAGAAAACCCGCATCCTGACACACCACTGCCAAACAACTTAAACAGCAAGCAGAGAACAAACCGTCTAAACAGCAATGCCGGCTGCCAGGAAAAGTTTTGTAGGGACAATGAGTAGAGGAAAAGCAGACCGTTCAGGGCCCCCTAAGACCCAGTCTCTTAGCTTCAGCACTTTCAAATGCGGAATCCATCTGCCTCTGGGGCCCGAGGAGCCTCACAAGCTGGTTGTCTCCTTCCATCTCCTCCAAGAGAAATGAGCAGGCGAGCTGGCCAGAAAACCACTCAGGGGCATTACTTTTTAAAGAATCTTTATAGGGTCAAAGAGGAATGGGTCTACAGGCTCTGTGTATTCCCCACAGATGCCGGGGATGATGTCAGACTCCTCTTACAGATGTGTTTAACACTCTGTGGTCACTTGTATTTCTGCCACTCAGAGTCAGTGCTGTGCTAATTTGACTGATTCCAGCTCAGGCTGACCCCAGCTCCCTGGCTCTGGTTACCATTAGCTGAGACTGTCATCTGTACTGTACTCTTCCAGAGAGTCCTAAAAACAGCTCTTCACCTGCTCTTCCAATTCAAGTAATAATGGCTGCCAAAAGAACGGGGGGTGGGAGGGGGAAGGTTACTAGAGAAAATACAATTAACATGCTACCAAAAGAGCAAAAAAAAGCTGGGAAAAGACTACGTAGGTTCACATTTATTTCCCAGGCTGGGTAAACATCCTTTTGCTTTTGTCTGAATGAACAGCCAATTTCAAACTGCTACTGAAAAAAAAAAAAAGAGAGAGAGAGAAAGAAAAAAAGAGGCAGGTTCAAATCTCAAAGTAATAACTTCTAGCACAAAAAACAAGAATGGGTAAGAATTCCATTTCCTGGTTATTGAACCCAAAGGCTTAAGAGTTACCTCTGCCCCTAAGGATCAGAGCATTCTGTATTTGATGACAGAACCCAGGTCAGAATCCAGCATAATCCCAAACAACCCAAGACATCAGGGTGAGTTCCCCTGACCTTGAGATTGCTCCTTTAGCTCTTTGGTAAGAAAATGTACAATAATCAAGAGGAGAGACCCTCTCACTGCCCTAGTTGTGTGAACTCAACTACTCAAGGTCCATCTTGTCCAGACCAAGGGCTCCCATGAGTGACGGTGACCCGGATCTGACCCCAAAGGGCTAAAACATAACCTTACAAAATCTGAAGATGTAGAAGGGAGAATTCAGTGGTGCTCAGAAACTCCACTAGCCCAGCCTGAAAAGAAATAATCTGTAAACAGAGTCACTCCTGATTCCTAATTCTAGGTCTTATTGTTTTGCTGAGTGTCTTAGGGCACAGCTCTAAACCTGCTGCCCTTTATTATTTTGCCCACCTAAAGTAAGAAAACTAAGCTAAAATAAAATTTGCAGCCAAGCCAAAATGAAGCTTTTTTAGCTAATATGGCTACTGTACTTAGGATTCTTAACTTCCTTTGACCCCCAAAATGGCTACCTGGAAGTCAGCATCCCCAGAGTACATTTTATATCTAAACTGGAAATATGCTGAAATAAATTAAGAAAGTCTAGAACCTTTGCTTGAGCAAAACTAGAAGCAGCAAAAACATGGGCTTTTTGCATGTTTGATAGGTATGGTCAAAGAGGCCACCGAGAGTAGAATTAATACAACACATTCTTCATGTATGATCAAAGTGCCTTCTAAAATCGGGGCACCTTATATGACAAAACAGCTGACAGGAAATTAATAAATTTAAGCCTTTTTTCTGCCATCCCAATTACAGCTCGGTCAGCTCACAAACACGTTCTAGCAAATGCTGAAGGAGTTTTTCTCTCTTCGAGGGTCCTCTCTCACTTCATCCTGCTTAACAAAAGACCACACACACACACTTAAAAAGAGGATGGAGGCAGGCCAGCTTTAGGACACATGCTGCATGGGGGGAACTGACTGTCGCAAAGAGAGGGCTCTACACCCCTCTGACAAGTCCACAATAGGCCGGCTAGACACAAACGCCTGAAATAAGGAAGTCCATCAAGAAAATGAACAGTTGGTGAGATCAAGGTTTCTGGCCTAAAGGGCTTGCAGCTGGTCTGGCCATTCATCAAAAACTCTGAATTTAAATGGAAGACACATTCTGACTGTGACATGTAATAAAATAACTGGAGCGGCAAAGGACCTTGATTCTGGTTTCCTTTCCACCCTATGCAGCTCCTGCCAACGGAAGAGCGAGCCTGCCTGTGGTGCTCCTGGCACATCTGGAGTAGTTCCCATTCACACTGGTCAGTCTTTGGGATTTTTCCACATATTACAGGGTCATCATCCATCTATACTCACCCAGAAAGTCCAGATAAAAGCTCCTGTTTGGAGTCTGGAGAGAAATTTTCAAATCTGAAAGCCCATGAACTCTCTCAGCCAGAAGAGACTAGATGTAGTGAAGACTATGGAACCAGATGTCAGAGGCCTAATTTCAGGTTAACCCTAACCAGCTTTATGACTCTGGGTAACTCACCCACTTTCTTTAGACTCTTATTCTCACATCAGTAAGAGAGAAGTAGACCTAATGGTGTCCCAGATCCCTTCCAATCTTAACATCCTCTGACTTTACAACTAAAAAGTGATACTAACAAGGCTAACACTGTAGGCTTCAACCCAATAGGAGCCAGTTGGGATGATGCTAAGAAGAACTCTACTCCACATAGGCAGAGCCAATCTGACCACGTTATCCCCATACCCGCCATCCAAGAGATGTGCACCACTTGTCCAAGAGCCCCTTCTACAGAGGATATTCACTGAGTGATTCAGCAATAGGCTGATTCGTTCATTCAGCCAACAAGTATTTTCATTTTCTTAAATTTATTTATTTGTTTATTTATTTATCTTGGCTGCGTTGGGTCTTTGTTGCTGCGTGCGGGCTTTCTCTCTAGTTGTGGCGAGCCAGGACTACTCTTTGTTGCAGTGTGCGGGCTTCTCATTTGCAATGGCTTCTCTTGTTGCAGAACACAGGCTCTAGGCACGTGGGCTTCAGCAGTTGTGGCACGCAGGCTCAGTAGTTGAGGCTCACAGGCTCTAGAGTGCAGGTTCAGTAGTTGTAGCACATTGGCTTAGTTGCTCCACAGCATGTGGGATCTTCCCGGACCAGGGCTCAAACCCATGTCCCCTGCATTGGCAGGCGGATTCTTAACCACTGCGCCACCAGGGAAGTCTGGCCAACAGGTATTCACTGAGCATCTTCTACATATTAGGGCTATAACCATGAACAAAACAGGCAAAATCCCTTCCCTCATGGAGCTCATATTCTAGTGAGGGGAAAGAGGAATCAGACACTAATCAAATGGGAAGTACAAGGTGGGGGTACCTTTTATAGAGACTGGTCAGGAAGGACCTGCTGATAAGGTAACTTTTGAGGAGATCTAAGGCAGTGAGCTATGCAGATCCCAGGGGAAGAATGTTCCAGGTAGAGAGAAGAGCAGAGCCTTAAGACAGGACTATGCCCAGGATGGCTGACATGTTAAAGCAAACACCATGAACCCAATATTGGTGAAGAGGAGTCCCAGGGGGAGAACAGTAGAAGGCAAGGTCAAGCAGACAGTGGGGGCCCAACCATGCACAGAATGGAAAAACCACTGGTGGGTTTGAACAGAGTAACATGATCTGAATTCCATTTTTAAAAGATTGCTGTAGTTGTTGTGTTGAGAGTTGACTGAAAGAGGCAAGAGTGGAGGCAGGGAGACCAGTTAGGAGGCTGCTGAGATAGTCCAGGTGAGAGGTGATGGCAGCTAGGCCCAGGGTAGCAGCAGTTGGGGGAGGTGGGGGGGAATGGAGGACAGCAGAGAATGACACACTCTAAAGTAAACAGGACACTGTGGGACAGGATCTTGGGAAATCTTGGAACTACTGCAGAATCTAATGAAGCTAAATGACACTAAATTCCAACATCTACCGTAAGATCTTAAGATTTAGGAGTTTGTCCATCTCTGTCATTCAGTGTCCAACGTGGTACCTGACACAGAATGGGTATACAGAAAATGTTGAATGAGTAACTGTGAACTGAATATATTATGAAGCCAGAAGATCTGCAGTTGGATAGGTCTTCAGGAAACAAAAAGCATTTGGCATTAGACCTATTTTACTAACAAAGGATCCCCTCCCCTGGGTGAATCTATCTCTTTTTGTAAAAAGTTCCCCTTTATAACTCTGCAGTGGTAAGTAGTGAAGCTGACCAAAAACATCACATAATGTAGCTGAGAATCTGAACAACTCAGCCATTTTCCTAAGAGGCCATATGTAATCACACCACCTCACAGCTCCCATCTAAAATACAAGGAGAGGGCTTCCCTGGTGGCACAGTGGTTGAGAGTCCACCTGCCGATGCAGAGGACACGGGTTCGTGCCCCGGTCAGGGAAGATCCCACATGCTGCAGAGCGGCTGGGCCCGTGAGCCACAGCCGCTGAGCCTGCACGTCCGGAGCCTGTGCTCCGCAACAGGAGAGGTCGCAACAGTGAGAGGCCCGCGTACCGCAAAAAAAATAAAATAAAATAAAATAAAATACAGGGAGAAACATTTCATGAGTAATCTCATATGTTTTAATGAATATTGAGTCATGAGGGTAACTAGAAAGGTACCATTATAAGTAACAACATTATTAGAAGAAACAAGAAATAACACAAGCCAAATCTGTACCATTCCTGCAGGACAAGGCTATCCTTGAACGTGCTGCCCTTCCTCTGCGAAGTTCAGGGCAGGAATTTCTAGGAGCCCCCCACCACCAAGAGCACTGCTCTGAAAAACACGACAATTCTCAACTACAGCAGCTTCTCTGTCAAGGTTACCCCTGAGAGTCCCAAGGTTCTTAAAACCCACAGAAACTGACAGTGTGCAAAATATAGGGGCAGAAAATTCAGCATCAGGAAGAAATCACAACAAAGGTATGTTTTTATACACCACATTCTGGCAGCAGTTTTCTAGGTAAAGTCATTGATCATCTTGAAGGGCTAAATTTAAAAAAGCCCATCGTTAATCAGGAAGTAGGTGCAAGAAACATCTTATTTACCAAATGAGAAAAAGGAGGAAGAAAGATAAGCCATGCAAAGTGGTGGAGACCAGATTACACTGTAAGGGAAGCTGCAACATTTGGGAGACCAAGTCCTAGATGGATTTGCCAGCTGAGTTGGAAATCATTTGATGTGACCTTAGACTAATTATTTAACTTCTGTGCCTCTGTCTCCCATCTGTGCCTGAATCTCCCACTTGCTGTAAAGGAGAGCAAATGATTTCAGACCCCCTCCCCCCTTTTCGACAGGGATGTTATGAAGCTGAGATCTTGTCTCTGGGAGCTCCAGAGTTCCCAGAGAAAGACACTCCACGAGCAGAGGGCAATGTCTGCTCTTAGAAACACCCCCACCCTATGGAGGCTCCCAGCATCATGGCTCCAGAGTCGGGCAACCAAAATACTGCATAAAATGCCAAACTCAGGGTCAGGGCCAGCCTCTCTGCAGATAATGTCAGGAGCTCTATGGTGAACCCATTCTCACATATATAATAACTACATTCAGATGTTTAATGAACATTCAGTGATGCTTTTAAATCACCAGGATCTTCCAGACATGACCACATTGTTGCCTATCTATTAGGAGAGATGGCATGCAAGGTATGAAATAGTAGAAGGCCCATGACCATGACCCCTGGGTAAGTCCTGACCCTCTGTATTATGGGGCTAAAAATAATGAGGAATAAATGAAGTAAGATGCGAAATGCTGCTGGCACAGCCCTGGGCTCTTAGAAGGAGCAAAATAAGTGCCAAAGCCCTCCTCCCTCCCAGGGCTCTGCTCAATAAATAACAAGTGCTATTAATCCTTTAATCACAGATCTAGAGAAAAAAAAAGAAACAGGAAAGGGTTCAGCCATAAATATCTTATCTGCCTTTATTCTCCTATAACCCCTCAACTGGAGCAGAGTAAACAGGCTGAACTTTAATTGGATCATAATGTGGACATCCCCAGGTAAGCCAGACTCATAAACTGCAGACGATTAGGTGACTGGCTTTTCATGGACTGCCCCCTACCTGGCCTACTCAACGACAGAAGCAGACCCAGCCCTTTGTCCCAGCTTCCCAAAGAAACCCATTAGCAGGCACACGTGGCTCCAGTGGGATGTCAGGTTAGAGGCTTTCTATTCCAGCGATTGTGGTCTTAGAATTCCCAAGCACAAGGCAAATGGATTCACAAGGATTGTGTTCATCTACTATTCAAGTCACCATCTGAGGACTATTTAAAGCACAAAGCCAGCGAGCCCTGCTCTGAATGGGAGACCAAGAAGAGGAAACAAGCAGGGTATGTTTTTAATATAGTTCTACAACTTATACAGACAGCGCAACTTGTAGAACCCCAATTTTGGACCCAGGATCCATCCTCACCAGCTCAGATAGCTCACTTGGCTCCCTGTCAACCACTGAGTAGGAAATGTCAAGTTCATTTTACAAATGGAAAAGTGGGAAGCATGGAGGGACAGATGCGTACATTGCTAAGTCCATTGCTAATAACAGAAACAGCTGAAGCTGATGTGTGCCTCCACGTGCCAGGCCCTTCCTGGGCATTCCACCTTCTAACCTCACAACCTCCCCACAAGGTAGGCAGTTATTCTGCTCACATTTTACAGTGAGAAGACTAAGGTTCTAGGAGATTAAATGATGTGCTCAAAGCGACACAGCTTATACATGGCACAGTCAGGATCCGAATCCAGGTCTCTCTGACACTAAAGCTGGTTGTTTGTGGTTTTGTTTGTTTCTAGTTACACCATACTGCCTCTCTTGGTTTCTCTCTGCTAACTTAAGAACCCAAGGAACCTATCATCCAAACCAAACTAATGTTTAGACATTAGATCTCATGCCTTACTACTGATGTCATCAATTTGATGAGCAAAGAGAATTAGGCAATCCAAGCCCAACATCAGTGTCTTTAGGGACAGAAACCAGACTATAATTCCAATTAGCTGCACAAAACAGAGAAATTCCACATCAGAGGAACTTTTGCTAGAGAACAACAGGAGATCTTCAGCCTCTGATAAAACTTCAACTCATCATTTCTCCTGTCTAGACACCCCTTCACTTCAGCTGGCTTCACATATTGTGATCCACACAGAAGACGATCCAGCACCTTGCCATCACGAAACCAAAAGGCAAGTTCTTTGGGATCGCATCAATATGAATATTTTATTTTATTTTGTGAAGCCATTTCCCTGTCCAGCCTCTCTTGTACATACCTCATGTCAGACCTCACATTTCCCAGAACACACCCTAAGTGACCAGGCCTGACCAAGTTCAACAGAACTGATCGCGATTTGTTAGATCAGGGGCAAGATCAATTAATTCTCTGCCCTCTTGCTTCCACAGCATTTAGAGAAAGCTACCTTCACTGGAATTTTTGGTGTCACGTAAATTATCAACAGCAGTTGCGGGGAAGAAATCATGCAAAAAAATTCAGTAGCAGATGAGCTTCCCTGGTGGCGCAGTGGTTGAGAGTCTGCCTGCCAATGCAGGGGACGCGGGTTCGTGCCCCGGTCCGGAAAGATCCCACATGCCGCGGAGCGGCTGGGCCCGTGAGCCATGGCCGCTGAGCCTGCGTGTCCGGAGCCTGTGCTCTGCAACGGGAGAGGCCACAACAGTGAGAGGCCCGTGTACCGCAAAAAAAAAAAAAGTCAGTAGCAGATATAAGCCAGAAAAAGTAAATGTGACACAATCCAAACCAAGAGGGGCACATTCTCTCAACCCCTTGGGAATGACTACCTGAAGGCTGTGTGACTCATCAAACTCAGCACTAAGATGGTGAGGTCTACGGATCCACAGGGGCTCTTGGCAGTAACCTCCATGCTTTTTCAAGCCAGGTCTCCAAGACCTGGCACCGACATGTTCACCACTTTAATGGAGAAGCTTACAGTTCTGTTCTCTCCCCTCCTCCTCCCCAACAGATGATGCTAACTGGCACTTGCCTTACCTAAGGAGGCTAACTTGTAGCAGTGATATAGTGTGACAACTGGAAAATATGGGGACCTCACATAGTCAAAGCACAGACTTACCACAAACAGGAACAAGCTGTGAACCACTTGTCAGGTCTATAGCCAATGTTTTCCCTACACTCATTTCGCACAAATCTTAATCATATCAGGAAAGAGGTAAAAGGCGACTCTGAGGTTCCCATGTACCACTCTAAAGGAAGAAAATTTTTTCTTTCTTCTAAGAGGGGTGACCTGCCTATAATAACTTTTGGGGTAGCTGAATGGACTTAGCGTTCTGAGTAAGAAAGAAAGAAAGGAAATGAGATTTTTTTTCCATTTAGAGAAATGAGGAAGTGGAATGGTTTCTATACAGGCCCTATCCCTTTTAGAGAGTCTGTAAATTGTAATGCCACAATTTCAGGCCCTCCTTGAAGAAATCCCATCTCATATAGGGTTCTGACTAAAGACATGCTCTTGTAAATGTTGACTTGGAGCAATTGTCAATATTAGACAATAAACATACAGGTGTATCATCTTCCTACACCCGGTCTAAGAACGTTCATAATAAAGATCATTCAGTGGTAATGACAGTGACAACACAGATCCTGGCTAACACCATCACTATCCTAATCCAGGAAAATGCTACCTGGAAACATTCCTCCTATCAATCACACCCTCAGATAGGGAAGCTGGATGATTGGTCCAGCTTCCAGACCCTGATATATTCAAATCAATTAGCAGTCACTGGGTGACAAGAAAATGGCTGGCATCCACTGTGGCTATAACATACATCAGGCATTTCTAGTATTGGTCTTACAAAGGCAAATCAGGTTTGACCCCAATGTGAGAGATTGAACAACAAACCAAGAACACAAGTTTCTGAAGAAGGTTTAATCCAGGCAGCCAAGGCAACCCTCTCTTTCTCAGAAGCTAAACCACTCAGAGTGAGAGGAGCTACTCCATCTACCACATAGATGTGGATCGTTCCTATGGAAGAAGTAGCACAGGTAGGAGGCCCACTTCCCAAGCCTTTCTCTACTTTCTCTCCAGATCCGTTAAAAGAGAAAGCCATTCCCTCCTCTATCTCAGTGTGAGACACACGACTGTAAAATTTTTTACCGAAAGAGGAAGGTCTGGAGGACACTAGCAGCTACCATGAGTTTCTCTATGACTCAAAGCCCCTTGGCTCTAGCCTGGGGCAGCCGGAGTTCACATTCAGAAGCATCGTGTTTCCTGTTCTTCTCTAGGTTAGAGTCCCAGCTAAGAATAGCTCCCCATTCATGCCACTGTGTACACATCTTTTTCACTTGCTGTTTTCTCTTATATATGCATGAAACCCTGTTCTTGTACGTTCTCCAAGGTAAACAAAAATACTTTAAAATGGGCACAGAGCAGCAGCTTTATTCCCTGTCCAGTCTACAAAAAGGCACTCCCCGGAGGAATTCCACTCCAGAGCTGAGTGTCACAGGAACAGTTGGGGCACAAGCTCCCTCCCTCTCTGAAGCTCCAAATAGAGGCTCATACTCCAAGCTGGGAAACTGGTGGCAGTGTTTAGGATGCACTATAGCTGCCCAGAACCTCACCTCTGTGCCTGTCTTAAACCTAAAGAAGACCAGAAGGCTGTAAAATTGGCCTCTTTTTATTAGGTTGGACCATGTGAAATTACCTACAAAATGATGATTTCATATGATTTAACCTAAGAGAATCCTAAAAAGCAAATCGGACATTTTGCAATAAGCAAGAATGCAAAATCCATTATTTCCCAGGTGGCTCCACCCAAGACCATTTCCTATCAGTCTTTAGGAGTTAAAACATTTTGCAGGAAGGTTAAAAGCTACGGCACCCCTTGTAAGACAGGCCTGGCATTGGTAACAGACCTTTCCCTCATCTGTTCCATATCCATATTCATATCCACATCCATTATCCATTTCTGGCCCTCAAGAGCTCACAGAGGAACAAGCAAGTAAACAGGTAAATGGAACACAGAATAGAAACTGCTACTCTACAGACAAGTACAAAATCAGAACTGTGAGTGTAGCTTGATTACAACATTTCTCACATTGAATTTGCCTGGTTGTTTGTATGTGGGCTTCACGATCAGATGATGCACTCGGAAGCAGGAAGCATGTTCTCTTTGTCTTTGACCCCTGGCATCTAGCACAGTTCTTACACATAGTCAGTGCCCAATGTTTGTTGAATAACTGCATGACGCATAGAGGCTGAGTGGCCTCTCTATAAAATGAGGCGAGTAAGCAGTGCTCCTGTTAAGAACTTTAAGGTTCTTATGTCTTAGACCAGACTACTAATTATAGCCCTAGAAAGAGAATAGCAGACTCCTGATTATAGAACTAGAAAGAAAACCAGAAGAAAAAAAAAAAATAGAGGGGTCACTATACTTTATAATCAAATGAGTCTGAAATTATGGATTAAAAAGCCTGCCTCTAGCTGGGAGTATGGCAGCATCATTTTCTCTCTCAATTTAATATCTTTTGATTTCAATTGATTTTCCTTACTTTATAAGTTCAAGACTATCAGCAACAAAGGAAGTGAAAGATGTTTTATCAACTAAAGCAAAGGGGACAAACCCAAACCACTTTCTGTTTGTCTTTAGGAAAAGAGTATTCACTGGGGTGGGAGGGGGAGTATTACTTCCTCTGGGGGCTAGAATGCCTTTTATGAGTTCAGAAAAAGAAAAAAAATATCGAATTCATATGTGCACCAAAATAGGTAATTAAATGTTGAATTAAAGGATCAAGATGAGGGAAGACATTAGACTGACTGCCAGGTGGTCAGAGTTGAAGGAGGTAAAACACACACACACACACACACACACACACACACACAATGTCTATAAAACTCCTCCCAGACTTAAAAAAGTCACTTGGGTCACCTTTTAAATCTATAGAAAAATCATTTCTAAAATAAACAGCAGGTAGCAAACTAACGTCAAAACAATTCATCTTTCAAAGTTGAATATTTTGATGTAGGCACAGGAAGTCTTTCCCTTGCTTCAAATAATCAAAGCTCTGAAAAAAGGGCAGCACAGAGCTCTTCCCAATATGAAATCTTTTATCTATACATTTTACTTCGAAAGGAGAGAGACTGGCCTGAGCACCGCACTGCTTTGGAAGTAGAGGAAGTCTTTATCCTAATGAATTGATCTCATCAATTTAACTGCACATTTGATCCCAAGACCCTTTGTGGGCCTGATGACCCCAGGGAGGCCCATAAGTGAAGCTGTCCCCAGGGTGGTGCAGTCCATCATGGCCACCAGCAGACAGGAAAGGGCCATTGGGGAGATTCTAATTTTATTATGTAAATCACAGGAAACTACATTTAGCTTCTCTCCTCTGTGCAGCATCCTTATTTCTACCCAGTGGCCATCAGCAGAGGAGAAAGAAGTCTGTCCACATAAACGAAAATGACAGGGCTGGCTGCTCCTCTCTGACAGTGAGGGTCCCCCACAAGCACCTATCTGAAAGCTCACAGTTAGATTTCTCTTTTTCTCCCTCGCACCCATTTTAGTTCATTTATTTCCAAGGAGTGCAAAAGGCAACATAAACGGCAAAGGGTTGAGGTCAAGTTCAGAAGCCCTGTGGGAAAAGCATAGCCTTTGAGTCAGACTTCGGAATACTAGATCTCAGTTCCTAGGATCTACATGACCTTGGGCATGTTACTTAATTTCTCTGAGCCTCAGCTTCCTCTCTGTAAAATGGGGATAATGATACCACCTCTCAAGGCTCTTGTAAGGATTATGTTTGGGGGAGCTTTTAAGGCCAGTGGTTTTGTGAGGGCTATTTGACTTCATTCTGTCTCAGGAAAGCGGAAACTGGATATGAAACTGAAGAAGAGTGACATCCAAATATGGCCCAGGTATGAACAATTTCTGCTTGCATGCATGGCTAGGATGCTGGCGTTTCAGAGAACCAGCTTCGCGGGCTTAAGGCCAAACTGGAGAAGCCTTCCACCGTGATGGGCACAGCACTTTCCAGAGACAGGACCCACATCACACAAAATTCTCTCCCTACTCTAGAATTCCTGAGGTGGACAACTTTATCCAGCTCAGAATAAAACTCAAGGTAGTCAACATCTTTCTTGTCAAGGAACATAAAGTAATCCAAGAAGGATCTAGAGAATTCATTCTAACATGAAGTCAACCTTGCTAATAAATGAAATCACCCTCCTCAAATAAAATCTACACTCTTGTCAAGACAACTGTCAAAAATTGTAATTGCTGCAGACAAGTAGAAAAAAGATGGCCACACAGCAGCATAAAAGCCCTTTGGCTGAAAAGTACATCAAGAACCCTTTCATTTAAGTTCCGGGCCAAGGTGTCTTTATATTAATTTAAAGTCAACCACAAAATCAGTTACAGCTTTTCCTTTGAAAAGGGGGACTAGAGAAGGTGGACTCTGAATGCTGTCTCCTTCCAACCTACAAAAAACGGATGAGTCCAACATTCAGACGTAGCCTTGAGAAGAAATTCTGTTTGCCAGTCCATGGGCGTTTTGTTTGTTTGTTGCTGCTGTTGCTGTTCTCACCCTCCTGACCAACAGGCCCACGGACTAGCACTTTTTAAGATTCATTTCTGTCATCTGTGAAGATGAGGTTTGTGATATCTGCTGGGTCCCAAAAGTGTAGATAGACCAAAGATCCTACCTCTCTCTTAAATTCAGCTCAGAAGCAATCTCATGCCAACAGCTGGGAAAATTACTTCCATCATCACTGCTCCAAAATCGAGCCCTTCCACCCTCTGCCCAGCTCCCAGCCCAGGCTCCCGGGACCCACACTGCTGTTTGTATTGGCCTGCAAGCAACTTGTTCCCACACACCCAGACCAGCGGAGCAGAAGGAGTTCAGAAGAGCCCGCCGACAAGTGAAAGGCCTGGGAGGGAAGGGACAGGCAGGATCCAATGTCCTGCAGTAGCTTGTTCTCAGTGCCACCTTGGCTTTTCCTTACCACCTGCCAGGAGCCGTTCAAACACTCTGAGCAACGCGCAGTCACAAGGATCCTTTTTATTCGCTGGAGTCCAGAGAGTGCCTACTCTGGCTCCCAGAAAGCCAAAAGCAAGTACAGCTTCTCCCTCTAGGCCTTCTCTTTAGATTCAAGAATTCCTTTCACCCCACCTAGAGGGACCAAACCCCTCATATAAGAAGCAGCACTCTGAAAACAAACGGTACTCATCACTCAACTGCTCCTAGATTAGGCCTTCCAAACGTCCCTCATCTGTAAGTAGGAATAATAACACAACATTCTTTGTTGTGTCTCCTTTCAGGGTTGTGGCGATTAACTGAGATAATATACATTTAGCACAGTGCCTGACACATAGTAAGTACTCAGTAAATACTAATTATTATTAATATTATTTTTATTATTCTAAGAATGAAGTATAGCTATTATTAAGAAAATACCTTCCTAGGGACTTCCCTGGTGGTGAGGCGGTTAAGAATCCGCCCCAATGCAGGGGACACGGGTTCGAGCCCTGGTCCAGGAAGATCCCACGTGTCACAGAGCAACTAAGCCCGTGCACCACAACTACTGAGCCTGCTGCGCTCTAGAGCCCCTGTGCCACAACTACGGAGCCCACGCACCGCAACTACTGAAGCCCGCACGCAGCAATGAAGACCCAACACAGCCAAAAGATAAATTAATAAATTAATTTAAAAAAGAAAGAAAATACCTTCCTAAAAGACATGTCATTCTAACCCGAGGGTAAACGCTCCACAGTCAATTTCAGTCTCTCCTGCAAACAGAAGGAACAAGTGCGAAAAAAAATCTGAACAATAGACATTCTAAAGGTTGCTATTTGAATTTTGAGTACATTATGTGCAGTGATACACATATAGATCCATTTATTGAGAAAGAGCTGTCTGGCACCAACGATGTGTACAGCACTACACTAAATATGTGTGTGTAGATACACATACACACACACACGTAGAATCAATAAGACAATTTACACTTTTAAGCATCTACTATGGGCCAGGCATTATATTAGGCAACTAGAGATATACAGATAAATAAGACATGGGCCCTATCCTCCCTAAGCTTATAGTCTAATAGAGGAATTACGATTATAGGTTCTAAGATAAAATTCCATATATCAAGCAATGGATGCAAAAAGGAGAGATATATATAGACGATGCTCTCTTAACCAACTTGCCAGCTTATGTGACATACTTCAACTGCTCTCTACACTACACTGGCTGGTTGTTAGTCGTAGGCCTTTTTCTTGTGTATCTGCTCCCTTCTGCCCCATCAGCCAGGCTGGGTGCTTCCCCAGGGTCAGTAGTCTGTTCATAACAGATATTATTTTAATTATGTATTATATAAGTAATTAAATATGAGTAAAAAAGGTGTTTCTGTGAAAAATAAATTGAATGCTTTGGAAAAACTTGATAAAGACAAGTTGCTAAAAAAAACTGCCAATGAATTAGGTGTGGGCAAGACAACGGTAAAAAATTGTATTGGTGGAACTAAAAAAATCTAGAAACATTATGCATTTTATTTCTCAAGTGTATTGAAGAACTCACTTTACTTAAAGAGACAAACTGGAAATCACAGACAATGTGTCACGTGTGCAGTTTATGAAAGAAAGTCAACAGAACTCTACTCAGGAGAACCTCACTCTAAGAAAAAGCCCTGGTCCACATCAAAAGATTTGTGAATATATGTACATTTATTTATTTTGAAGTTTAAATAAAATGCTTAGGGACGGTATCTTTTTTTTTTTAAAGATTCTCTGCTGTAACTGACTTTTGGGACTGACTGACCAACTACTGGTCCAGTTGCCCAGATAAGGTGTCCCCACTATACCTGCCTGTTTTTCTTAGGCCAATAGCAAAATGAGTTTATATTCCCTCGTTCCAATGTAACCTGGTAGCATAGAAGGTTGACCTGGGATTTTATAAAATAGACCCATTAAACATCTCTCAAACAGACAAAGTGCATGGAATTTTAGCCAAATTTCCAGAGACTGAGATGCTAACCCTTGTAAGCATGAGCTTCACACTAGTCGACTACTCGTAGCCTGAAGCATGGACCAAGAGATGAAGGATGCCCCAGATGCCACCTCAGCTTTGGTCACAGGTCTTGGCACGTGATGCCATCTCTGCAAGAAGAAACGTCTCAGGTGATGTTTTATTGAGAAAAGACACAAGTACTAACTATCAAGGAGGAGTGAGAACTCTTCCCAGGACCCCTTGATAGTCCGTCTAATACATTTCTGTTAATTTGCATAGAACGCTGGATTTCTATCGCACATAACAAGATTCCAGGCACTGAAACTGAACCGACATCATTAGCTTTCCACCAGAGCTTTATGCCATCAAGATGCAATCTGTCAAGGGAAAGCAGCACGGGGCCTCACGTCAAAAGAAGTCTGCAGGAGCAGAAAGCCGAGGCAAAAGGGAGCCTTCAGCAGAGTTTCAGTCTCCTGACAATATTTTTAAAACACATATTTAACGTATGGAGGATCCCATTGATGGAGGAGAGAAAAATACCAACGCTTTTTTTTTCTTTAAAGACACGGGATTGGTACGAGAGGAGGGAAACTAACTGGGGAAGCCTTTGTATATTGAGAGCTGAGTTTATTTTTATTTTCTCTGCCAACAGAGGCAAGGTAATTCTATAAGCATCATTTAACTTTCTCACTAGAAACAAAATAGAGTAAGGCAGTTAATGCCTTGCATTTTACATCTTCCATTCCCACTCCAGAATCACATGTTTTCCCCCAGAAAATTAAATTGATTCTCACACAATGGCACCCAAACGTGTGCTTTCAAAGGCATATCCCCAAACTGATGGGATCCTCAATGAGAGGATGAGGAATTATTTTCCATTTCAATTTGGAGTCAGGAAATCTGTGGGTCTCATTTCCTTCATTAGGGGTCGGCCCCAATGACCTCGAGGATCTCTCTCCTTCCAAAGGAAGAAAAGGAAATGAGTTTCAATGACAGCTGTCGAATTTTAAGTCAGATATCAGCAAGAAATTCCTAATTTGAGAGCTGTCAATCAGTGGAACAGGTTTCAAAATAGGCTGCGGAATCTTCTTCCCTGGAGACAGATAAAAATAGGCTAGGCCGCCATCTGTCTTGGTAGGGTGCAGCCCTTCCAAGAGGCGTGTGAACAAAACCCTTCTTTCCTCCAAGAGAGTCTACGAAGAAGTGATTAGGCTGATGAGGGAAAAAGGAGAGAGGCAGCAGTCCATCTGGGCCTGGGGAAAGCTGGGGGTTAGGTACCTGAGACTTCCTGTGGAAAGGGAAAATTCAAACTGCAAAGAGGAAAATACAAGGGGAAAAAGACAGGAAATAACCACACAGCTCTGAGCTCTTTGGGGAGAGCTCAGCCAATTTGTTTGTCAGCTGCGACAGCTCCGTTTGGTCCTGGGGACAACGCACTCAGCCACAGATCCTTAGGGAGGGTATTATTCCCCTCCCTAGTTCCCAAACGAGTGTATACATGAAGCCTAAGTGGAAGATGGGAATTGTCAAATAAATCCAACGTCTCCCCAGGTGACCAGCAGCACCCACAGAGCATCTCCAAAAAATTTTCCTTTAAAAGACACTTTTCTTTTCTTGGCAACCTTCTTTGGCCATCTGAAATCCTACCCATTTCCTGCATTTCTTTCATTGCTATGGAAAGCTCTCTTGGGGCATGAAAAGGAATGAAACCTTCATGGACCTTTAGAAAGCTAACTCCAATGGGATATGCAAGAAACAGCATCACTACGGCCTGTAACCTCTGCAAAATTGGAGTTGTCCCTCTCTCTGCAGATGTGAGCTGACCTTTGACCCAATCTCCGTGCAACCACATCAAATGTACACACTTGGGGCTCTCAACTAAGTCTTTGTTCTAACACTGTCTTCTCACAGCACACTGGAGTCAGCCACATGGCGTTGTCACAGGGGCCTTTGGGTACCCAGCTTTGCTGGTAGACAAAACACAGGAAGCCCACTGTTTTCTAAGCCCATATGGTACAGGAGCCCCCTGCAGAAGGGCAGCAAGGTCAAGGAGTCAACACCAGGGACTCACCGAGCTGAGGTCAACAGCAAACTAAAGATGGAGGCGAGGGATGGCCACCAGCTGTTGAGAGCTAGACATTTAAGGGCATACAAGGCAAAAAACAGTGCCTGAGGCTCAGTTCTTTAAACAAGAATTTTTTTCTGGCAGGGTTACCAGCTACGGAGAAACCTGAAGCTCAAGCATGCAGCCTGGTGACTTTTTCCCCCTTCAGCAAAGCCAGAGAAATTTGCAAAGATAACTAGAAGAAAATCAATACTGTAGGGCCCTAGATTTTAAGATGAGCCTTTGCAGAGGAGAAATCTGAGTCTGTTCTGTCCTTGCAGCTGTCCTAGTCAGATGAGACAGGGCTTTTACCCTCACAGAAGGGACTAGACTTATTGAGAAGAACAAGGAGATAATGGATAGAAAAGGGCCCTATAAACTCACGCAGCCCAAAACAAATGAAAGGAAGGGATTATCATCATTGCTAATAGAACACAGGCTGTCCCCCAACTGGGTGGTGAAATGAGAGCAATGTCACCTTAGAAAAGCAGAGACTGCATTCTGGGTCACCCCCTGTGGCCGCTCTAGGGTTTCAGCTAGGTAGGACACCATCTTCTATCTTGCTGGTCTGGGGGCAATGCCGGCTATGAAAAGGGGCAGGCCCCTTCTCTTCCTTTGCTGGATGCTACACAGCAACCTAGCCAGACATCCGAACCCTCTGGAGTGTGCCAGACATTCTGGTCAAAATCCGGGACTTGGGAACAGCATATCGGGAAGTGTCTCTCCTCAGAACCTAGCTCAGGTGCAAAGGGAGAGTTCTCTCCCAGACCCGCCCTACATAACTATGAAATTCAGGGTTTGCTCATTTTTCAGAGCTGGGATCTTCAACACCGTTGGGGATTCATTCATCAGATATGGGATTCGGATTGTTTAAGGCCTTAGGGAACTGCAACTAAGCAGCAGAGAGCTGGTTTCCATGGAGGAGACTGGGCAGACGATCCGGGAGTCAGGCATCCCCTAGAGGTCGTCTCCTCCATCACCCCATCACCTCCAGCTCCCCTCTGCAGACTACAGGGAAGCCAGTACAGGCAGGTGAGTGGGTGTCCTGTTCTTCAAGCTCTCCTGAGAGGAGAACCCACACAAACTTTCTGTAGCCTGGGAAGGAGGAACCAACACTGGAGTAACCAATCTACTGGCTTCCCATCCACTCTCATAACTCAACGCGATGAGGCTGGCTGGCTACCAGCCTGTATTCTCTGCAGCAGGATAGAGCAAAAAAGGCTGTCAAATCGGAGTATGGGGCAATGAAGAGAGCACTGGATTAGACATCAAAAGATCTTGGAGGGGGGATTAATTAATGCAAAAGGAACAGGAGAGAATTTGAGGGGATACAGAAATGCTCAGCATGTTACAACTGCGGTTACACAAGTGTGTACACTTGTCAAAACTCGCTGAACTCTAGGTTTTAAGTGGGTGCATTTTCAAGTATATAAATCACACCTCAATAAAGTTGTTTTCAAAAGAAAATTCTGCATTCTAAATTCTAATTCACCTGTATTAAATGTGGGACCTTGGACAAGTCACTTACCTACCTAATGCTTCACTTTTCCTATCTGTTAAATGAGGTTAATAATTTCTGCCCTGCTTACCTCACAGGATTTTAAGGTCACATGACATTATATATGTGAACCAATTTCAAAAGGCACAAAATGCTAAGCCGTTATGAGGTAACTGTAATTATGTTTGCTTCCCGGCATTTGGGACCTCCTTGCTATATATATTTCCTGATGATCTTCAGATGCGGAGGGAAATTCTGTTCTAATTAATAGCTGATGGTTCAAAAATCTTCCCTCCGGAAAACCTTGAC
Organism: Aethalodelphis obliquidens; assembly: GCF_003676395.1. Taxonomy (NCBI): domain Eukaryota; kingdom Metazoa; phylum Chordata; class Mammalia; order Artiodactyla; family Delphinidae; genus Aethalodelphis; species Aethalodelphis obliquidens. Next base: position 3,046,977 of record NW_020837992.1, on the reverse strand, counting down.
CTGAGTATTCTTTCTGCTCGCCCACCTCTTCGCTATGTAAAGGTCACTTACTATGGGCGTGTGGGCCTTTCTGGTTCCCACAGATAAGCTCCCAACATGGAGTACAGCTACTGAGCATGGCCATCCGACCAGAATGCAGACACCATGGCAGATACCATTCTGGAAGCATGCACACTCCCCTTCCTGGGGAAACTAGTGAGTTGGCATTTACCCGTGGCCACAGAGCACCCTTTCAGGCAGAGGAAAAGGAAAGAAAATGCAGGATCTTCTCACAGAAGGACTAAAGGGGAAAAACTCGGAAGCCTGGGCGGTTAGGTACAAACTCCCCTGCTAAAATTAGCTAAAAGGGACTGAGATCATCGAATCCAACTTCTTCATTATCAAAATTAGAAAACTAATTCTCTGAGAGGGCAAGAGTTCAAGGCTAAGCAAAACTGGTTTTTTGTTTTGTCTTTGGCCGCGCCACATGGCTTGCGGGATCTTAGTTCCTCAACCAGGGATTGAACCCGTGCCCTCAGACAGTGAAAGCTCTGAATCCTAACCACTGGACCACCAGGGAATTCCCTAAGCAAAATTGTTAAGTAGGTTCAATTGCAGGTGCCACAACCTTCTAGTTCTGGCCACATGTACATGGTCACTTTCCCCTGAGAGGCTCTCCTTCCCTAATTTGGCATCTAGTAGGCTTAGACCCTTATCAAAACCTCTCATAGGAAACAAATGCAATCTCACACTCAAGTATAAATACACAAATAGCACTTTTGAGTAATGTGAGGGAAGAGGCCATTGTAAACAGGTAAAGCTAATAGTGGAAGAGAAATCTTCAGCCCATCCCCCCACAGGGGACCTTGACAACAGCCCCCGAATCACACCCAATAGCTGGTTTTCTGCCCAGCCTCAGGCAAACAGAGAACTAAAGCTTGAAACTGTTCCAGATAAGTTCAAGTGGGTTTACAAAGAAGTTCAAGTGGGCCTGCAGAGTTGTAGGTCTTATCTGCAGGCCTGCCATATCATCCTACAGAGCCTGGGCTGTAAATGGCAATGCTGTCCTGTAGAAAGGTGTGTTATCCACCCTGCATAAATGGGAATCAGAGCTCCACATACAGTCCTTCCACTCTTCCTTGCAAATGCTCCTTTTAAATCCATCTTGAGAATACCATTCACTCTGGGATAAAGAAGATGTGGTATATATACACAGTGGACTATTACTCAACCATTAAAAAAAGAATGAAATAATGTCATTTGCAGCAACATGGATGGACCTACAGGTTATCATATTAAATAAAGTAAGTCAGAAAGAGAAAGACAAATACCATATGATATCACTTATATGTGGAATCTAAAAAGTAGTACAAACGAACTTATTAACAAAACAGAAACGGACTCATAGACATAGAGAACAAACTTACAGTTACCAAACGGGAAGGGGCAAGGGGAGGGATAAATTGGGAATATGGGTTAACAGATGCACACTACCATATATAAAATAGACAAACAACAAGCATAGTAAATGTATAGCACAAGTATACACAAGCATAGTAAATGTACAGCACTGTATAGCACAAGATACCTTCAATATCTTATAATAAACTATAATGGAAAAAAACTTTTTTAAGAATATATATATATACACATTAAAAAAAAAAGAATACCATTCACTCTAGTTTCACCTGGTGGAGAGAGAAAACAAGTCTCACAGTTGTCTACTTTTCACCTAGTCAAAGCCACCAACATCTCTCACTTGATTACTGCCAAGAGTCCACTTAATACCCTTGCTTCCACTTTTTACCAGCTAACGTCTGTTTTCCACTCAGCAAGCAGCGTGATCTTAAAAATAAATATATAAATCAGACATTCTACTCCCCTGCGGCTGCCCTCCAGTGGCCTCCCACTGCACCCACCGGAATCAATGCATAGTCCTGACCATGCTCTCCAGGCCGTGTGGTCTGACCCTGCCTGCCTAGTCCACCTCACTCCACATCCGTCTCCCATCTGCTCTGTACCTCTGGCTGCACAGACCTTCCTTCTATTCCTCAAACAAGCACCTTCAGACCTCAGCATCTGCTGCTCCCTTGCCCCCAGATCTTCAGGAGTCACCTCCAAGAGGCCTTCCCTGACCACACATGGGTTAAGTAAGCTCCTCCCACACTGATCCCTGCCAGCCACTCTTGAATCCACCACCTGATTTCTTTTTATTTTTATTTTTTGGCCATGCCGCATAGCTTGCAGGATCTCAGTTCCCCGACCAGGGATTGAACCTGGGCCACAGCAGTGAAAGCCCAGAATCCTAACCACTAGGCCACCAGGGAACTCCCGCACCACCTGATTTCTCTATTTCCTTCAGAATACTCAACTACCTTTCGTTACCCTATTAATTGATCCATTTATCTTTTTACTGTACATTTCTCCCACTAAGACTACAGCTCCATGAAAGCAGACAGTTGCTCTGTCTTGTTGGTAACTGTCTCTAGCACCAGACCACAGCCCGGTACATAGTGGACATGCATCACCACATGTTGAGTGCATGAATGAATGAATGAATGAATGAATATCTTTTAAAGAAATCAAATTGAAGGCTTTAAAGACAGGGTAAGGCTCTCTGGTAGGCCCCACAGAGACGGTGTCCTGGTTCACTCCTGTACTCACAAGAAATGCCAACGCTGGCACACACTTCACTAACAGGGAAATAAGACGCTGAGGTAAAATCAAGTGCCTCCGTTAGGCATTTCCATAATTAATCATCAGCGTTCATAGGCTGAGAGTTACCTCTAATACCAACTCTAGCATCAATCTAAAGGAAACCTATTTATTTAAACTGACAAAAACATGCTGTCGTTTTCATTTCCATTACAAAGCATGCCAATGTAGCAGAAACACTGATTGAACATCTTTCTCTCAACCCAAGTGGCAACTGATCAGCTTACCAAGGGACAAATAAGTTCAACAACTCATGTCAAAAGTAGAAAAGTCTTTCCTTTCTTTCCTTCTCTCTTTCTCCCTTTCTTTTTCTCTTTCTTCCTTTCTTCTTTCTCCTTATGAGGCATAAGTTAGATATTTAAAACACAGAAAATTACTAAGATGTAAAATTCTCTTTTAGGAGACACTAAACTGTGACAGTCATCCATTTTGTTTAAAATAAGGTAAGATGTATATATGTGTGTGTGTGTATATATGTCCGTATGTGTGTGTGTGTGTGTGTGTGTGTGTGTGTGTGTATATTGGGCAACCAGTAACTAGAAGAACTCCTATTGTAACTGCCCGTGGAACACGGACTCCACAGCCCAGTAAGTGATGTACCACTTCACCTCCATCAACCCCTAATTCCTGCTCCTACAGAGAATAAATCAGATGACAGAACTAAAAGCACTTTGAGTCTCTGAAAGAAAGAAGCTATAGAAATCCTGAAAGAAAAAAAAAAACCAAACCCAAATACAGTCTCTGAGGGAAAAAAAAAAAAAAAAAGACATTGCCTAAAAATGAGAGGCAAGGTGTTAATTGCTGAAGAGTCCTTCAGGTTGAAGAGAGCCACCCTTGACTAGCCTTCTGTCTCCTTTTCAAGGATCTGCAGTGATCCGGTCTCCTATTAAAATCAGGCTGTTTATTCAGTGGCCTTTTGACAGCTAAGATGCTAGGAGCTACTCAGGTGCTTAGGTGCAGCCCAGCCAAGCAGGCCTGCACAGGTTTCCACCACACCCAGGTTTCAGTTTGGCAGATAATGAAAATGGCCAAAAGAGTCATTGATGATTTAAGTATTCGCTGAGATATGCTCACAAGATAAGACAAAGGGAACCTCAGAACAGTGAAACCAAATCAAACCAAGAAGACCTTCAACAGTAGTGAATGTCATTACACAACTTTGGCACAAATTGAGGAAGCTTCCGAAACAGAACTAAGACTGCAAGATGCTATGGTCCAGCCTTCTTCCTCCACTCAGAAGCAGCCCCACCGCCACCCCCACCCCATACCCTTCCTTAAAAAAGTATTCTATTCTTTTCTCTAAACCCTCTTGAGCAGCGTATTCAATAGCCTTTCTTTTTCAACCCTACCCCTCAACTGCTTACAGTTGGACTTAAGAAACTGCTTGAGTTACAGCCCAGTCCAACTGTACTGTAGACGAAACTTGAGCAGGACAGGACTAAACTTGAGTTGTTTCCTACAGACAAAAGTACAATGGTTGACATTAAAGAGCACCTAATTGAAGGAAAACTGGTTTTAAGCAGATTAATAAACTCCATGCTTACAGGTTCTCACACTTGGTATATTTTTCAGAAACACCCCCAACAAGATAAGAAGTTGGGAAATGGTTCCCTTGGCTAGTTAAGAAAGAATGTCATCTTAAAAAAAAAAGAAAAAAAAATCATACTAAGGAACTGGCAGACATATGTCATTCTTTTGGACAATGTTTTTGCAAGTAGATTTGATTTTCTTTACTCAAATGTATCCAACTTTGGAGTTTGCAAGGCCAAAATAGATACAGAAGAAGGTCCTCCAATTTCCCATTCTTGGCTCCAAAATAAATTAGTTTTATGTTAAGTCAAGACACTGAAATTGCTGCTAAATAAGAATGATTCTAGGTCATGATTAAGATTGCTTTTCAGGACTTCCCTGGTGGCGCAGTGGTTAAGAATCTGCCTGCCAATGCAGAGGACACGGGTTCGATCTCTGTTCCGGGAAGATCCCACATGCTGCAGAGCAACTAAGCCTGTGCGCCACAACTACTGAAGCCCACACACCTAGAGCCCATGCAAAGCCTACGTACCGCACGAAGAGTAGCCCCCGCTCGCTGCAACTAGAGAAAGCCCACGCACAGCAACAAAGACCCAATGCAGCCAAATAAAAAAATAAATATTTTTTTAAGTTAAAAAAAATTTTTTTTAAAAAGATTGCTTTTCAAGCTATCAACAACAGTATATCTTAAATGCCCAGCACTATGCAAAACATCAGGGGCAGGTACAAAAGAAGTATAAAATAGAGTTCCTATCATACACACCTAACAATGTAGAGACAGCTCTCAATTAATTTACCAAGAGTATGTCGCATAACAGGATTATTTGTAAGTTTGTGTTTGAAGTACAAACACATTTCCCCATAAAAGGCATGCGATAGAGTTTCAGTTCTCAGGCTGGTAGAAAACTGACTCAGCCCACAGCGTAACTGAAATATCCAGTATGTGCAAATGAAACATGATATAGAAAGAACAGTGTAACAATAGAAATACCTGACATGTATATGGTGCTTTGTTAGCTACAAAGAGTTTTTCATACACATAAACTTCACCATGACTCTGTGGATAGGTGATATTTGGTAGAACATGGTGATGTTGTCAACAGTTGAGGAAATGGAGGCACAGAAAGCCTAGAAACTTCTTCAAAGTCACAGAGCTACTAAGTGGCAATAGGACCCTAACACTGGCCTACCGACTCCAAATCCCATTCTCTTTCCACTGGTGCAAAACAGAATAAGAAATAGGCTGTGGAGGGTTTTGTTTGCTTTGCTGTTTTTAGACTGATGCCTGAGAAAGATGAGGAGGTAAATGGAAACTTTTAGGGATTCCAAAGGAGGCTTAGGGGCACTTTTAGAGGCTTTCAACATTGACAGCACTGGTGCTTTATTGCTTTCATTTCACTGTGAGCCTTGTGGAGGGGCTTTTCTCCTTTCAGGTTCATCACTAGTGCTTTTCCAGTTCATCTGCCATGATTAAGGTATGTTGGAGGATGGTGTTCAGTTTGGGCTCTAACTCATGAAGAAGAATACACCATCAGCAAGAAGGGTTTGGAAAGATTTCCTTGATAATGGATAAGCACTGGAAAAGAGAAGGGAAGGAAGAAGTGTGATGAAGACAACCATGTGCATGAGGAAGACTGCCTGAGGCAGACAGAAGGCAAAGGGGATAGGGGCTGAGGGAGGCCATTATTCTATTAAGAGACCACAGGCCAGTGTAGAGTCAGTGCTCACCACTGCACCATCAGGCCAAGGCACCTTGGCTGCAGGCAGATGAAGGAGGAGGCGGCAACTGCCACAACCCAGCTTTGCATAAATATGGGTCTCTCCTCCACAGTGAGGGTCTCCAGTCAAGACATCTATAAAATTAGCAGATGACAACACAAATAATCACACATCTACACCTTCCACAAAAATCCTTTTAACTGAATAAAAGTGCCAAGAGTTTCGTTCATTCATTAATCCAGTAAAACAATAAACATTTACTGTGTGCCAAAGCGCCACACTAGATGCCAGAAAAACAAACATAAACAGGGACAGTCCCTGCCTTCAAGGAGCTCACAGTTTAGTAGGTGAGAAAGATGTACACATAAATAAGTGCAAAGTAATGCAACTGGTATGAATGTATTTAGTTAAACACCAAGTACAGCATCAGCATAGTATACTTCAAGCACAGACAGAAGCCAATAGGTTCCCCAACACGCTCTAGTTGGCAGACTTGCTGTTTATCATTTACCCATCTGTACACAGAGGCCCACACTAATATTAGGCCAAATCTACATTATTAATCACATATTTATTTGTCTGCTAAGTCACTATCTTGATGTCTGCCCTGCGCAAGTCGTTGTTTTGTTCTTATGGGGAAGAATGGGTGTGCCCATAAATCTCACCCAAATTGTGTAAGAACAAACCTAAACTTGGGGCGGTACACAAGAGGTTCACTGTAACACGGCATGTCGTTTCAATTATGGCCCAGAAGGCAACGGGTGATTCACTTTAACAAACATCCTGAGTCAATGTTACACAGGTCAAGTCTCCTTAAAACAAACTCCAGGAGACCATCCACCATTTTCTGTCACAGCAAATAAAATCTTAATGTATACTTGTTTGGACTGTGTAATTTACAAAGCAGATGCACAAGCATTATATTATTTAATCAACACAGCAACCCCTAGGTATGCTTATTACATGGTCATCTTATATCTGAAGAAGCTGAGGCCAGGAGAGGTTAGGCATTTACCCAGGGCCGTGTAGTTAATGTAGTTAAGGGTCAAAGCTGGGACTGGTGTGCAAGCCTTCAAACCTCCATTTGGGTGTTTTTTTTTCCTACCAAATTGCTTAAAATCTGGTTGCTTAAAATTCCCAAGCCAACTGTGGATAATCTTTGTTACTCAGAATTTTTTTTAAAAAAGGAGATTATAATAATTCCTACAGTCTCCTTGTATCCAGCACATTGGATGACAAGCAATCACAGGCCATTCTGCTCAAAATAGAAATAACACTAAGAATTCAAAGCCTTTGGAGGTGATGATGGAATCCACTCCGTCCAACTGCCAATATCAAAAATATGTTTTCCCATAAATAGCTTTAGTCTGATCTTCTCTCTCAACAAATTCCACATCACAATCTCCAATCAAGACCTCTAATTCACCATCGAAAAGTTATTCAAATTAGGACAATTAGCCACTTCTGCTCCCACACCTTGAAACAGCCCAGGCACCACCCAGTCAAGTAGCGCTGAACTCAGCCTCTCCCACACTCTCTTGGGATGCTTTTAAAATAACTTGTTCCTTTGCCAGCTCCTTGTCAACCCCTGAGAGCTCCAGTGGTGGAGGGTGGTGGTGGGGTTTGACTTGACTTTTCTTTAATTCACAGGTTGACCCTCAAAAGGGGCCTCTAACAGAATCTCTGGCTGGAGAGAGGTTTATCAGAGGAGAACAGGGCAGCTAGGAGCTCAAGTTTTTCCTTTCCTTGTTTAGCTGTGCTCATCCCCTACAGGGACTGGGGAAAGAAAATGCTATTAATTCCTGAACACAAACAGTAAGTCCCCCTTCAAGGGAGAACATTTCTCAGACTGAAATGTAAAGAAGCTGCAAATGAGGTCAGGTATTTGGCATGGGAGTGAGGTGCCATCTATTTCACGGTTTCTCTGCAACATTCCCAATTTAGAAGAAAGGACAATGACAGATTTAATGAAAGTGGGGTGGCAGGAGTGGGGAAGGGATGGCACTGTCACTTGCCTGATGCAATTCCTGCTTGAATGGAACTGTCACCTCAAATTCAGGATGTCTAGAATAACGCTCCCTGCTCCCTCTCTCGGCAAGCGTGGCGCCCCAACTTCCCTATGACTATTTCTGACATCGCCACCATTGTCCTCTCTGTCTCCCAAGCTAGAAACCTCAGGCATTCCTGACTCTTACTTCGGCCCTGGCTCCTATCTCTGTAGCCCATTTTCCTACCTTAGTAGCGTCTCTGACTATAATGTGGACAAACATGGTACTAAGGGTAAAAGAACAAGCAGGCTTTGGAGCCCAACAGACCTGGGCCTCAGTCACCACCCCACCCCAGGTCACCTGTCACCTTAGATCATCTGTCTGAGCACAGTTGATAGTTGATAGTTCAGTAAATGGAGAATCACACTCCCCTCATCGGTGGCACTAAGAACTGGTCATATTTAACAACATATTCACAGCGCCCACTTCCGGGCTGGGCACAGACTGGTCTACACTGTGTGGGCAGGAGCGCGCCTCCCTTCCCAGTCCAGAGCAACCAGAGTGTCTCTGAAACCGGACTGCATGGCCCCACTCTTCAACCCAGACGGCCTCTATTGTTCTGACCGCGGCAGCACAGAGTCAGACTCTGGCTGATCTTCAAGATCATCAAAATCCATCCAGCCCCATCCTACTCCCCTGTCTCTTAACTCCTCTGCTCTAGCCAGGGTCTACTCACTCACTCACTCAGCAAACATTTTTTGGGTGCCTACCACATGCCAACATGCTGCTGGATGCTGGGAATGTGAAGGTGAAAGGCTGCCCACCCTCAAAGAGCTCACAAGCGCCTTTCTGGTAGGGAGAGTGTATCTGCGGGAAGGGGCACGGGGTGGGGTGAGGGTGGATAGAACCATCATTGTATTACGGTGTAGGAAGTGATGCCGGAGGGGTGAGCATGGTGGGGGCTGTGGGAACACCACCAAGGGAAGTGCACACACGGCCTCTGTTCTTTCCTCCTACCCTCCAGTTAGCCAAATCCTACTCCGTAAGTCAAGGTCTTATTCATTCTGGCCCACACCTCTCCCATCTCTGAATTCCTCAAGTTCTTATCAACACTACTCATTTCTAGTCATCCACTGGCTGATGTCATTTCTTGTATTGCTGTTGGTTAATTTTTTTTTTATTACTCTTTGTATACGTTGGCAATTTTTCTCCACTGGTTTATGCGATTGTAGAGGATACCCACTAAATTCTAGACAGCTCTAAAAATCTCTCGTGGAAACTATATATTAATTACTGGTGGCATAAGTGATAAGTTCAGGGTTACTGACAATCACAAAGTCATGTATTTATTTGGCTAGGTCCTGACTTCTGCATGGCTGACCCTTGAAATCCAACCCAAAACAAGAGAGAAGACCCCTGGTTATCTCTGAAACACTTTCCAACACATAATTTGCTACTACTATAGTTTTAAAACCTTTCCAAAAAAGATTTTAAGTGTAAGAAGCTCATCAAATAAAATCTGAGGTGGACACCCAATATAGCAAACATAAAAGCAGAGCTGTTCTGGTTGGAGCCATGGTGACAGCTTACCGCTGCCTACCTCAGGAGGGAGACATGCAACTCTGCATCAACAGCCCCTGTGGCACATTCCAGATGGCAACAGTGTTAACACCACTACAGCATGAAGGCAAGCTCATCTTGCCCACAAATATGTGGAAATTCAATACACGTCCAAACATGACATTATAAATCAATGGGGGAAAAGATGGCCCCTTTCAACAAATGAAATCAGAACAAATGGTTAGCCATAAGGAATATAAAATAAAGTTAGAGCCCTACCTCACACCATTCACAAAAATAAATTCCGCATTTATTCAAGTCAGATTTGTGAGAAGCAAAACTTGAAAACATTTAAAAGAACACATAGGAGAATATCCTTATGATTTCAGGATAGGAAAGGTTGTGTGTATGTGCATTCTAAAATAAGCCCAAACGATAAAGGAAAAGCTAGACAGATTTGAGTATATTAAAATTTAAAATTTCCTATACATCAAAGAATCCAATAAAAAGTGAAAAGTTAAGCCAACTTTGGGAGAAGGTATTTGCAACCCATATCACCAACAAAAGATAAGTATCCAGAATATATAAGAAACACCCACATGTCAATATTAAGAAAAAGAAAGGCCACCTAAAAGAGCTGTTTCTAGACTGCAGTTCAAGAACTGCTCCGGGTACGTTTCCAGCTCAGTTCTCCCAGAAAACACAGTGAGGTGGTATCTTGTCCTACTTAGAAATGTTTATATTTTATTAGAGTTTATAATGTTTGTTACCATATATTATCTCAGCTTATCTATACAACTCTGGCATGTAGGCAGAACATATATTATGCCATTTTTTTGATGAGGAAATTGAGACTCAAGAAGTTAAGTGATCAGTTTTAGGAAAATATATACATCACTTCCTAGTGAATAACAAAACCTAGATTTTCCACCTTCTAATCTACAATCTTTCCATTTTAAAAAAATTACCTCCATTTTTTAAAAAACACCTGTTCACACAAAAATCTGTACATGAGTGTTCACAGCAGCTTTATTCTTAACAGCCAAAAACTGGAAACAACCCAGCTGTCCTTCAATGGGTAAATGGTGAACAAACTGTGGTACATCCATATAATGGAACGCTATTCAGCAATAAAAAGGAATCAGCTAGCGATACACACAACAACCTGGATGGATCACCAGATAATTATGCTGAGTGAAAAAAAGCCAATCCTAAAAGGCTGGATACTATATGATGCCATGTACATTAACAGTCTTGAAATGACAAGATTATAGCCATGGGGAACAGATTAGTGTTTCCAGGAGTTAAGGAATAAGGACTAAGGGAGGTGAGATGAGGTGAAGGGGGAGACAGGACTACAACACGTCAACATGAGGGACCCCTTTAGTGATGGCACCGTTCAGCAGTTTGACTCTATCAGTGTCAGTGTCCTGGTTGTGATACTGTACTATAGTTTTGCATGATGTTAACCATTGGGGGAAAACTAAGTAAAGGGTATGTGCAAGCTCTCTGTATTACTTCTGACGATTGCATGTGAATGTGTAATTATTTCAAAATAAAAGATTTCCAAAAAGCCCAGAAAACAAAAACCAAAACTGCCTGAAATCACACTGCCCTGTTGTCGTGCCAGTCATAGGTTAAATGAGATAAAGTATGGAAAGACACTTCTCAGACTGTCAAGTGCTCTATTAATACCAGGAGGCAATCACAATCCTCCTCCTCCACCAGCCTCATCAATGTTACTCATTGTCAGACTATTCTCTCCCTTCTGGGCCTTCTATATCCCTCCACTGTGGTCCTGTCACTGTATTTGTGTAACCTGTCCATTCCTTTTAATAGGCTGTAGCTCCTTGAAACCCAAAACCTTGTTATGTACCTCTAGATGCCCACAACCCAGTACATAACAAGCACATAGTAGGTGTTCAATAAATGGGTGCTGGATTGAAATTAGCTCATGATTTCCTTGTTCAATGCCAGATGAACCAAAACTGGTGGCAGTGGGGAGGGGAGAATACTGGGAAGAAGAACACCCCAGCAGCCATGAGGCAATGCCCTGAAAGTTTCATCAATTACCTCCTCCTTCCCTGAGCCACTGAAAACCCAGATGAAGCAAAGGTCTGTACAGAGGGAGTGGCGGCAGTAGCAAAAACATGAGTTCAGTTCATCAGCCCTCCTTTTTTATCCTGTTTCAAGCTCCGCAAATGAAAGAATTGACCATTTATAGTTTGGGTCACTGGAACAAGATGGAAAGGTAGGCTACAGTGTACTCTTCCGGAAAAGATTTTAAAGGTTAGCTGACAGTCCTTTTCCTGACATGATTAGACTGAAGAATTGCCGGGGGCAGAAGAATATACTAAATGATCTGTTAGAATCTCTCAGAGACCTCACACTCTGGGCAAACAGATTTGGCTCATGGGGCGGGAGGGGGTTCCCACACCCCGAAAACAATGCTAGCAGCTCCTTAACTCCTCCAAATAGTTCTCGAGCATTAAAAAAAAAAAAAAAAAAGCACAAGCGAGTGCTTTGCTGCTCCTAATGTTATCGTATAATTTTTCAAATTCTTATTCAATTACATATCATGGTCTTATCTGCAATCTCCACAGGCCAAATAGCCCTGCTTTCACATCATGCCCACTGAGCCTGCAGAACACAAGCAATTCCAGCTCTCATAAACATGAGATCGTTTTACATTAAGTTTTGTAAGAGAGTGTGTGTGTGCGCGTATATGTGCACGCGCAAGCTTGTGCTCAGGAGTGCCTCGTCTTCTGTGAGGAACAAGGAGAAGACTTTAGGTAATGGAAGGTTGAAAACTTGGGAGGTTTGTCTCTGCCTGGATAATGATTAACTCTTTTTGCTGCTGAATCCAGAAGAGCTAGCATTTCTGGACTGGCAGTCCTGCTCCCTGGCCCAAGAGGGAAAGAAAGCTCACATGCACACATGTACTGTCAGAAAGAACTAACTGGTATCGATCGATTTCAGGCTTTGGCAGTGGGAACACTACTGTAGTTTTAAAGAGTACTAGGTGTTTTAAAATTGTATTGTCACTGGTCTTGAAATATCCAGATCAAGAACCTCATTAATCAAATCAACAGATATCATCTATGCAAAATGCTTCAACGTTTGTTTAAAACTGCTGACAGCAAAGCATTGAGATAACTTACATCACCACAAATCACTGAATAAATAAGAGAGATCAAGAGATACAGCACAACTGACTCCAAGGACATCTAAAACACTAAGCCTATTAATATCATTTAAAGATGAAAACTTAGGGCTTCCCTGGTGGCGCAGTGGTTGAGAGTCCGCCTGCCAATGCAGGGGACATGGGTTTGTGCCCCGGTCTGGGAAGATCCCACATGCCGAGGAGCGGCTGGGCCCGTGAGCCATGGACGCTGAGCCTGCACGTCCAGAGCCTGTGCTCCGCAACAGGAGAGACCACAACAGTGAGAGGCCCGCGAACCACACACACAAAAAAAGAAGATGAAAACTTTAACATGTGGAATCTAATTTTAAAAAATGATATAAATGAACTTATTTACTAAACAGCAACAGACTCACAGATTTCGAAAACAAACTCATGGTCACCAAAGGGGAAACGTGGTAGGGAGGAATAAATTAGGAGTTTGGGATTAACATATACACAGTACTATATATAAAATAGATAATCAACAAGGACCTACTGTATAGCACAGGGAACTCTACTCAGTATTCTGTAATAACCTATGAGAAAAGAATCTGAAAAAGAATGAATATATATATATATATGTATAACTGAATCACTTTGCTGTACACCTGAAACTAACACAACATTGTGAATCAACTATACTCCAATAAATTAAATAAAATTTAAAAAAAGATGAAATCTTAAACCAGGAGTAGGAGAGATGAGTAGCAAGAACCTACAGTATCTGTTCTGTGGTTTCTAGCCTTCTCTTAGGACAATTATGAACATGTAAACTCTATGTGTCAACTCACTTGAAGATAACCATTTTGGATCGTATGTCCTAAAAATGATGAAGCAAGGAACTAGTAATCCATCTTTCTACTTTCTAGCTGAGAAGCTGAGAATCCCAAAAGTGGAAGGACTTGTCCAACATGCCATAGCTAGTCCTCCATGGCCCTACAGCCCTCCTTCCCTCCCTGTGAATGATATTTTTTAAATGCTGTACTGATAAAAATATGAGCTGTCATCATTTTTTTTCTTTTTTTTTTGCGGTACGCGTGCCTCTCACTGTTGTGGCCTCTCCCGTTGCGGAGCACAGGCTCCAGACGCACAGGCTCAGCGGCCATGGCTCACGGGTCCAGCCGCTCCGCGGCATGTGGGATCTTCCCGGACCGGGGCACGAACCCGTGTCCCCTGCATCGGCAGGCGGACTCTCAACCACTGCGCCACCAGGGAAGCCCTGTCATCATTATTAATGGTACTCATTTTAAAACGACAGACTGTTACTTAGCCTATTCATTAGGTGGAAAGAAAACAAACACAAACGTGGAAACACTTCCACTCCATGTTACAGCATACCTCATCACAATCCACAAAGAAATCCCTTAGTTGACAAAGGGCCTAACATATGGAGAGGAATATAAGAGGCAAGAGGCCATCTTACATCCTGGGAGAGGCTGAAGTCCCTTACCCCACAGCCCAGATGTCTAGATTAACCCAACCCAGTTCCACATCCATGCCACCTCCGCCCAGTTTGTCCCAGACCAGATGTCAGGGATTAAAAACCTCCTACTTCCTTATTCTATAATTGTAATTTAAGACAATCACCCAACTTCCATTTTCTTTCTCTTTTAAATTCAAGTTCTGCACACAACATAAATTTCTATAATACCCAGCGTTACACAAGTTCCACCTCTGGCCCATGACCATTGATGAGGAAAACCATATACACCAGTAGCAGGAGAGAATTTTCTCACTCTGTAAGTCTCTGAGCTTACTGGAAGTCCTAGGTTTAATATATTTATCCTGATTAAAGCATTTATTGTCCCTGGTAACCCAGTCACAAGTCCGCCTCTAGGTCAATCAAGTAACTATCCCTCACCTCAATTTCTCCAGCTGTGAGGCTCACCTTTCTATCAGATCGTGACACCTAACCAAGTGTCACTTCAGATGCTCTCCAGAGCAGCTGCCACTGTGCCACCACAGGGGTCCACGCTCCATGTGTGCAGCAGCCACAGAGACATGGCAAGCCCTGGGGCTGGGGAGAGTGTCATTCAGAGAATACAACAGGTTTTGTACTTACAAGTGTGCCTGCTAAATAGGGGCAAAACTGTTACCTTCAATATCTTAAATAAGCAAAACTAATGAACCATGAAAGCTGGGGCGGGCCTTAGAAATTTTCTAATTTAACCCCACTTTCCTAGATGAGAAAACCAAGGTGTAGGCAGATCAAATAGGTATATACTAGGAAGACATTTAGAACACTGCATTTAGAACTCCTTTTCGCATCAAGATACTAGGGAATGAGAACAATCAACTAAATGTCCACAGCATTTCATAGTTTCGAAGGCATTTCTAATGAATTATTTCATTGGAGCCTCACAACAGTGTTGAGTGGGCCTGGTTTCCCACTCTGCCTTCATCACTTACTAGCTGCGTGCTTTGGAGTAAGTTATTTAACCTCCCTGTTTCTCATCTGTCAACTGGGGATAATAATAGTAGCTACCTCATAGGGCTGTTGGGAGATTCATGAGTTAAGACTACACGTAAAGCACTTCAAACACAATTTAGACATAAGAAGTACTCACTAAATGCTAGCCATCTTCGCCATAATCACCATCACCATTAGCCAGGGCCAAGAACTGTTGTCCCGATTTTACAGATGAGGAAACAAACAAGGAATTTTGAGACCTGAGGTGAGTTACCCCCAAAATCACAGTTGTAAATGGCAAAGCCAAACTAGAACCAAGGCTTTCTGACTCCAAATCCAGCATTCTTTCCCAGGGAACCATGCTGCCCTGTAGTTCAGTTTGTTATGGCCCCAAAGAAGTATTGCTCCAAAATAGATATCTCAGTCAAGATGCTTTCCCAAAGAGCAGCTTACTCATCTGACAAGATCTGGCCCAATTACCCTCACCCCCCTAAAATAAATAAATAAACACAAGAAAACGACTAGTGGGAAAGAGGAGCAGATCTCCAAGGGGTTTCAACGTTTGGAGAAATTGGTGCCAACTCTTCAGAAACAGGATGTATTTCTTAAAGCTCCTGGCATATCATGTCTTGGCCAGCTCACGCTCCTGGATCCCTTTGTTTTCTGTGCTTTGTCTTCCTGTGGAGCCCATGGCTGGTGAGGTCACCTTCTCCAGGGTGAGCACTCAGACCCTACTATGATTTGAAAGGCAGAATCTGGGCTCAGGCAGCAAAGACAAGGTCCCAGCTTTCATGATGCCTTTTGGGTCACCTGCCCACTGATTAGTGCATTTTTAGAAGAAAAGGTTAAAAAAAAAAAAAAAAAAAAGGCTCTGCCTTCCCCCTAACAGATGGCATCCTAAAATACTCACAGAAATGGAGGAGGTGCACTTCCCAGCTGCTCTTCCTTCCTCATGAATGTATATTTCAAGTTCAGAACCCTTCTTTCACAATATATAAATAAAGTCAAGGCTACTTAATACCAAATGACTAGAAAAACCAGCGGGGAGAGTTTTTCTGTTGGTCACTTTGGACCTTTCTTCCCCTTTTACCACAGACCATGCAGCTGCTTCTAATAAGGCAGTAGCTCTCTCCAAAACCATGCCTCGAAAAAGTATCCCAGCAGTTCTTCTTCAGGTCAATTCTGTTTTAACTCCTGGTCAAAATAGACCTAAACTTTCTCAAATTTAGACCTGGAATATCTGTTTTAAATGATGAATAAATCCTGGACAAATGTAGAATGTGTTTTGCTTCAATTACAGAAAAATCTTACTTTTGTTTTAAACTCTTTCAAATTTCAGAGTTAATATTTTCCTTGAATTTTAAGGAAAGACATGATTGAAGAACTCAAGTATAGCTCTAGGGCAATGATTCTAAAGGGGCAGAGGGGGTAGTAAATAAGGAAAAACTTAACCCCACTGGGGAACCTCCACAGCGCTACATAGTTTGTACTTGTCCCTGTATGATGATAATATTCACAATGCTTAATCTACTTTGAATTTCAATAACATTAACATAAGGAGAAGTCTTGTTATTGGAGTAGGAGGAGAAATGCAGAAGCAAGGCAATCCTGGCACTGTCAAATCCAACCTCAACTCAGAAAAGGTTCACATTCAATTTATAAGTATTTATTCATTTCCATGCCAGAAGCTGGACGCATGGAAATGAATAAAAGACAATTCCGTCCCCCAGGTACTCAGCTAGTTATAAATAATGAGGTGTAAATGAAGAGATTACAATGTAATATGATGAGTGCAATATAAAAAATAAGCACAAAGACACTGCTGAGGAGATGCTGAGGGTGGGCTGAGTAACCCAGTGCTGAGATGCTAAGGAATCCTGCTTGGCATCTTGCACAGGGTCACTATGCAGAGAGTAGGGATAAGCAGGGAACACTTCCTGGAGGTGGTGACATCTGAGCTAGGTTTTAAAGGATAAGTTTTCCAGGTTCAAGGAAAAGGACCCATTCCAAACAGAAGACAGCATGGATAAAGCATGAAGCATGAAATAACATAATGCAGTAAGGGAACGAGAGGCAGTTTAGCCTTCTAGTGGTAAAAAATGTGATCAAGGTAATTGGGAAGTGATGGATGTAAACAGTCTATGCTATGACCTTAGCAGAACAATAAGTCTGGTTTTTAAAAAAATCACTTTGGTGGTATTATGCAAGATATATTATCAAGATCAAATTAAGAAACTACTTCTAAAAAAATTATTTTTAGTAGTCCAGGTCATTCATTTATGCATTCATCATTACAGCCAGTATATATTTACTAAGAGCCACCATTTAGGCTACAACACTATTCTAGACATGTTTACTATCTGAAGGGGCCCCCCCATAGTAAGAGTTACTTATTTAGCATTTAATACTTACCATACATGATGGAGCTAGCATTTTACACACATTCACAATAAACCAGAAAGGTTGGTCTTATCTCTGTGTCACAGAAGAGAAGTTGAGTGAGCAAGGATATACAGCAAGGAGGTGATACTGACAAGATTCCAACTGAGAGCTACTTCCAAAGCCTACGCTCTTCACATTGCACTGCACTACACAACCTCAAACCATTCCTACCGGAAGTCTAGCAGTAGAGAGAAGACTAAAAGACAAATATTTAAAATCTAAGGCAGTACAAGATCAATGCCATAGCGCTACGTGAATGAACTAGAGAGAAGGGTCATTTCTGATCAGTGCGACCAAGGAAGGCATCCCAGAAAAGTTGAGCTTTACTAGAAGGGTGAGATCTAAGTAAGTGGAGATGTGGGGCTGGGCAGGGAGAAAGAGGTATTCCATGAACAGTGCTCAGAACTTAGACTCTGATGATGGCCGAGGTTCTAATTCCTGTTCATTCACTAGCTGCAGCCTCTGGGTGAGTTGCTGAATCTCCTACACCTCACTTTCTTCATCAGCAAAATGGGATAATAACAGTATATTCCCCCTAGAACTGGTGTAAGAATTATGAAATAATTTATGTAGAGTATTTAGCATAATGCTTAGTACATTAAGCCCCAAACAAACAGCAAAATATTAGTTAATAGTATATGTGTCTAAAGAATGGCAAATAGGGAATTCTCTGGTGGTCCAGTGGTTAGGACTCCGCACTTTCACTGCTGAGGGACCGGGTTCAATCCCTGATTGGGGAACTAAGATCCCACAAGCCACGTGGTGTGACCAAAAAAAATAAAGAATGTCAAATAGTGTAGATAGGCCTCCAGTCCTTTTAAAGTAAAATGAAAAAGTATGGTTGACATGATAGGTTGCAGCCAGATTGAAGACCAAGTAATATTCACCTTGGAAAGGTGGTCTCTATTCAACAGATGATAGGGAATCAATCATTAGAGGAAAGAAGCCACATTCATAACACTCTGAGCAGATCTCCCATGGAAGCCCCCAGCCCCTACCCTTGGCATCTGGCTCACTTGTGACCAGGTTCAGAAGAGGCCTGAGGCTCAGGGGACTAGTTCAAGCAAAGACTATAGGAAAATAGATACTGTCATTCTTCAACTTGTAACTTATCCAAGATTTTTTTCTTTTCTTTCTTCCCCTATCCTGTATCCTCTCTCCTAAACATGGTACTAGCTGAGACACAATTATTAACACAACTTCCCTGGGAGATTGTTTATTTTTATTTACTAAGGTTAAATAAATTTTCCAGGGACCAATCTAGGTGGCTTGGATCATTATTTAAAACTTGATAATATCTGGCTTTTACTTATTTATTTTTAACCTAATGTCATTTCTATAATGCAGTATTATCTTACTCATTTATTAACACATTATGATGAAGAAACTTTGTGATGGTTTCATTCACTTATCTTGATTGTGATGTTTTCATAGGTAGACAACATGCCAAAACTTATCAAATGTATACCTCAAAAAAGTGAGGTTTATTATATGTCAATTAAATCTCAGTAAAGCTGTTAAAAATACAATAAAAGGGGCTTCCCTGGTGGCGCAGTGGTTGAGAGTATGCCTGCCGATGCAGGGGACATGGGTTCGTGCCCCAGCCTGGGAAGATCCCACATGCCGCGGAGCGGCTAGGCCCGTGAGCCACGGCTGCTGAGCCTGCGCGTCCGGAGCCTCTGCTCCGCAACGGGAGAGGCCACAACAGTGAGAGGCCCGCGTACCACAAAAAAAAAAACAAAAAAAAAAACAATAAAAGTTTAGTCATTCACGTAATTATTAAAAGGTATAAAATTAATACACAATACTTATACTACCAACATAAATATATACTCATAATATGAAAATATGTATATTTAAAGGTTAATTCTAAAAATTTAATGAGGACAGGTGATTATATAGAAATGTATACACAGGCCTGTAAAACTTTGGTGTAGAGGGCATTTTAAAAAAATAGGAATATACCTATGTTCATGGCAGCATTATTTGCAATAATCAAAAGGTAGAAACAACCCAAGTGTCTATGGATGGATGAACGGATAAACAAAACGTGGATTATACATATAATGTCCTTAAAAAGGAAGGAAATTCTGACACATGCTACAGATCCTGGATGAACGTTTAATACATTATGCTAAGTGAAATAAGCCAGTCACAAAAGGACAGCTACTGTATGATTCCACTTATATGAGGTACCTAGAGTTGTCAAATGTGGGCAGGGGGCAGTTATTGTTTAATGGGTACAGAGTTTCAAGTCTGCAAAATGAAGAGTTCTGTGGAAAGGTGGTGGTGATGGTTACACAACAATGTGAATATAATTAATGCCACTGAACTGTACACTTAAGAATGCTTAAGGTGGTAAATTTTATGTGTATTTTACCACAATTAAAGAGAGAGAGAGATGAGAGTTCCTACATATTATTGTAAAATCAGTAAAGGTGTTATTTTGTAATTTTCAAAGACATTTTTAAGTGCTCTCATTACTTATTTTTAAATCAAACAACTTTGAAGGTAACTCACCCAGATTCCCCAAAAGGCCAATTCTGTAGCTGACCAGTTAAAACTATTCACTTGAATTGTATTATCAGTAGAAATCTAAATATCAACTTCTTTTTCCCTACAACATGACATCATATTTTCCTAACAAAGCCCTCAGAGGTCTAGGGTCTAAAGTAATCACAATTCCCATGAAGAAAACCTCTCTTCTGGAAGGAGACCCCTACAGGTGCCACCAGCAGCCCACGTTTATCTAGAGTGAACAGTGGGAGTTTAGGAGTCAGGGGCTAAGCACCTGCTGATTTTAAAGGGTGTGGACCCTGCATATCAGGGCCAGGTCAGACCCTGTAAACTTCAAAACAGAGAAATGATTAGGGCTTGTCTGGGCCGTCAACCTGTGTGGTGCATAATTACCAGATGAGCTCCTCCAAAGGAAATTTCTGTTCCCATTCCCCAAGAGAATGCCTGAAATTGGAAAAGTTAAGGACCCCTCACAAACCTTGTTTCTAACCATTGCGACTTTGCACAGCACACAGCATCCCCAGCTCCTTGCCCACCACCTTCCTCCAGGGCCTTTTAACTTGGAGATACAGAGTACAGTACTTTAATTTTTCCAAGAGCTTCATTTTCTTCCAGGAGCTCACCTTACTTAGAGTTCCTATTTTCCCTGAGCAAAGGAAGAGGTGCCTTCAATCATCTCGCAGGAAAATGATAGCATCTGCTTGGGGATTCCAACGAGATGTTTTACTGCAGCTTTTCACAAACTGATTATATTTAAAGCTCCCTTGAGGAATGGGGGCTGGGAGGAAAGAAGCTTCGGAGAAGACCTTTATTGGCAGGAGTGAAGAACCGCTCACACCTCCCCGGGGAAGTGTGTGTGCACACACAATATGTCTAAAGTTTTAAATTTCATCTCCTGCTCTGAAAGGGTCCTGAAAGGGTTAAACTGTTCCAGGCAAAGGCTTTTCTATCAAAATGCTCCAGATGGAAATTACAAAATTTCACTTCTCAGCTCTGTGGTGCTCACACACTGTTCTTCTAAGACATTTAAAAAAAAAAAAAAAGACAAGACCCCTAATGTTCTCAGGAAAGAGAATTTGACGGCTCAGCACACAGTGCCACTCTGTTTCAGATGATTCCTCCTAGAATATTTGCATTAACTGTCAATCTCAAGTTTTCTGGGGGACAGTAAAAACTCAAGGTGTGGAGAGGGTACAGGAAAGGGAGCCTTAAACAAAGTCAGGACAATAGCTGGGAGGGTTTGCTGCGATGTGAACTCATCCAAATGCCAGCTAGATTATCACCTCTTGTGATGGTTATGCCCTGCACCTTACCGCCTTTTGCTGCTCCACTCCCAAAAGAAGCTAACTAACTAGAGGCCAAAAGGCCTCAGGTTATGACCACGAATCTGACCATGAGTCTGTCAAGAATTTGCCAAGATTAATGTATATGAAGCACTTTGTAAATTGAGCCATGTACAAATACGAAGAGTATTATTACTTTCGAGTCAGAGATTGAAAGGCATGAACTTTCAAAGGAATCTGAACACCCACAAACCAGAAACAATGATGGTTTTTAAGAAGTCGGCTCCAAGGCAGGCTAAGGAGTCACGCCCTTCATAAAACCACACTGGGGTAGGGTTGGGGCTGCAGTCTCAGAAGTCCCTCAGGGCACATGCAAGCAGGTGGTTTAAAGGGACCCAAAACCACAGGATAGACAGGGTCCCCCAAAGTCCATTAAGGGTCCCCTTGATTCAAACCATTCTGACTGAAAAGCAAGACCCAGGACTCTGGTCAGAGACATATAGAACAACAGCAGTCAACAATTAGACAGTTTACCTGTCCATTTTACAGAATGGGAAACTGAGTTCCAGAGGGTTTAAGTGACTGAACCAAGATACCTTTCACTACTACTGGAGGAACTTAAGCTAGAACTCAAGTTTCATCCTAGACTTGTTTCCTATCATTATAACTGGCACTTTGGGAGTGAAAAGGCAATGCGGCCTTAATGGTCATCCCATTTCAGCAGACCTTACTATTATTGAGCATTTATAAGTGCCAGATACTGTGCTAAATGATTTTGATATACTATCTCATTGAATCCTCACAATGGCCTTAGGAAACACATATTATGTTGCCTATTTTCCAGGTTAGGATCCCGAGGCTTGGACAAGTCAGGTAACCTGCCCAAGGAGCGAGGCAAGCGAGTGACAGCGCTGAGATTTAAACCTGGATCCCTTTGACTCAAAAACTTGCGCTCTTAACCACCAGACCAAAAAAGCAATTTTCTTTTTTATCTTGGCATCTATAAGAGAAGTAAGACTGGCAGCACTATGAGTCCCACACAACACATAAAAAGCTGAAACATCATAAATCTGTCCAAGGGCTTCCAGCTAGTAGGGGAGCAGAGCCAACCCAGAACCCGGGTCCTTTGTCTCCAAGTTCTATGATCTTCCATGGAGAACACAGACTCTAGAATGCAAGCTTCATGAGGGAGAGGACTTTTTCTTGTTCACTGCTACATCATCAGTCCCCAGAACCCACTGAAGGCACTCAGTAACTAGTTGATGAATAAAGAAGTGGAGTCCACCTGCTGTGGTTTGGCTGTGTGACCTTGGGAGGGCTTCTTTATCCTCTCTAAGCCTCAGTTTCTTCATGCAGTGAATAGAGGATGAATATTCACCTCCACGTTTTAAGTGAAGATTAAATGAGACAATTCTTATAAAGCACTTGGGACAGGCTGGAACATAATGACCACCCAAAATGGAATCTATTATTATCACTATTACTACTATTATCCATTGTCAGACTTTGGCTTCTTAAGTTTTTTTTCCCCTACTCTGGTCAAATGATGTTTCATAATAATTATGAATAGAATAGAACAGAGAATTGGGAGTCAGTAACCTGCTTCTAGTTTCAGATCTACCACCACCTAGCTGTGTGACCTTGGACAAGCCTCTTTATTTCTCTATACTTGCCTCAGCTGTAAATGAGGGACTAAACCATTCAAATTAGTCTCTTAAGCATTCATTGGGCACCTTCTCTGAGTAAGACATCATGCTCGGCCACCTATAAAATTCTATGATCCTGAATAGTGTTAATGAAAAGATATCAGTGCAAAGCAAAAGAGTCCCCTACTTGTGGCAAGGGTAAAGACAAACCCCAAATAGTCAACTGCATTACATCATCTCAATGAGTAATGTTTGTAAATACACAAAGTATTTAATTGAGACACTTGTGAGAAATCCTTCACCAATACAGAATCAGCAGATACAGTTCTATTAATACCTATCAGTTCCGAACCTTCCAAAAAATAAACATGTAAATTCACTTTGCACCTTAGTCAAATGGCGTGCTTCTGGAGAGAAATCTGGGAGAGTCAAAGTTATTAACGCTCCCTATGGCAACAGTTAAGAATAGGATGTATTAAAAAAAAAAAAAAAAAAAGAATGACATATCTGGTTAAAACTGCAGGGGGGAATTCCAGCAGCAAACTGCAGTGCATCTGGACAGGACACTGAGGCCAGTGGCTTATTGTTTACAAAAAGAGGCCCGGATTATGAACAGTGACAAGAGGCCAAGACCTCAATTATACCTCACAACCACACCTCTCCCAATCCCAGTTCAACTGAAGCTATCCATCAGTCAACTCCCCCATCTCTGTAATAAACCCACCAATATTTGCAGCCCAGTGGATAGAAGGTCCCTCAGGGCACCTCCAGCACTGACCAACCTGATGACATTAAAAAGATCCTACAGGCACAGTGGGGACTTCAAACTACCTTCCAACCTTCCAAGAGATAAAGCAGCTGCCCATTTCAAACTCTAGCCCTACTCACACCCCCGGCAATCATTAGAGGGGAGGCATGGCCCTTCCCAAGTCCTCTATGATAGGAAAAGGTCTTCTCACATTGGTGCAGGGAAAGAAGGAGGGGCCCCTCCCTCTGTACTCCGAAACAAAGGAAAACCCAGAGCTCCAACCATGTGGTGTAACATTCAAGGCCACCCACCTCTCCCACTACCCAGCTGAAGTCTCAGTGGGCTAGAGCCACATGGCTCTTTCCAGTGACTGGCCAAGAAGGGACGGTGCCTTGCATAACCATATGCTGGGGCTCTTTAACAGGCGGGAACCCCTTCTATGGGAATTGCTGGTTAAAAAAGGCTATCTGGGAAGGGGTTTTGATTCATGCACCAAGTCAGGCAGTGGACTAGATGTGCTAGCAGGTCACTTGCTTTCTCTAGGTCCACATTTTGCTTTACCCCTCATATTTTTGCAAAGAGGTAAGCAGGCCTTTAAAAGCTTGTATTCTGGAGCAGAGGACAACACAGAAGGGTTAAACAATTATGTCTTCCCATTCTCCAGACTCAGCACCACCCAGCAACAACCCAACTCCATTCAGGTTTAGGTGAGGGCGGAGACCGGGTGTGAGTGACCTTATTCTTTCTGTTCTCTGATCTCTGAATGCAGACAACCAGAGACCAGGCAGGTACAAGGTGCACCCAAGGTGGCCACAGACTTTCTGTGCCTGATGCCATAGCGAGTGTCATGTTTTGATATAGTGCATCAGAAAAAAAACCCACGTCTCCCACGGCTCTCCAAATGGTACACCTTCTCAAGGTTGCCTTTCTCTGCCTGGACTCCTCTTCAACCTCTGAAATAAATTCCCAAACACCTGTCAGATTTCAGTTGTCCTTCAAGGAAACCTGACCCAGACACCCAGAGGCAAATTGCCGCCTTTCTCTCTCCAAGAACCTCCTGCCCCTCCCCCCATCCTATTTAGCTAGGGGAAAAGGACTGCCAAAATAATGGCCAGCCCTACAGATAAATCTACAGCCCGCTCCGAAAATTCCTTTCCAGAGCCTGTGGCCCCTGGCATGGCCAATCCCTCGGAGGCTCAGACCCACATATGAAACCACCTCTGGGGTCAGCCTGCCCCCACCTGCTCCACCCAAAGAAATGAACATCTTGCAAATCAGGGTGGAAATCCATGTCTCAATGGTCTACAGAGAATATGCATTATGCTATTTTTCAAAGCCCTTACCTTTGACCTGAGTATCGTACTCTGCTATAATCTCCTTATCCTTTTTGAATTTGGCTGGAGACGTCATGTTTTCCTTCTTTCTTCCAAATTCGAATTGTGAATTGATAAATCCACGGGAAAAATCCAACCACCGAAATCAATACCTCCAAGATCGCTTCTCCAAAAGGCAGAAGGGGCCCCCCGCGGTGGTCTCCAGCGCTCCGGGGAGCGCGGGCTGCGGGCTGGGCAGGCGGCTACGGCGGACACATGCAGACGGTGGGCGCTGAGGCCGGCGCGGCGGCGGTTGGTTCCTGTGCTAGAGCCCAAGCCGCAGCCTCAGCATTAGCCGGGAGAACTGCAGCGCCCGGAGGCTGGCCTGGGGTCTGACATCAACGACACAGGCGGGGAGTGGAAGTCCTTCCGCACAACATGGTGTGGGGGGCGCGGGGATGTGGACTCGCCCAGCTGGGTCCCCGGGAGGGAGTGGGTGCGTATCGGGGTGCCGGGGGAGGGCTGGGCGTGCTTCGCGGTTTTTTGTTGCACAGCCTCGAAGATGCTGCAAATCAAATCCCAAACGGGAGCCGCAGCAGCGCAGACCGGATCGGAAGTCGTTTGCTCCGGTTCACTTGCCTGTAAATGCAGGGAAAAGAGGAGGGGGCGATCAGCCCCAGCGCAGATCCTAATCGTTGCGGGGGTGGGGTAAGGGAAGCCGTTTCCAGCCTGGCCTGGGCCCATTCATCTCAGCCAAACGCCGCCCGGCCCGCAGAGCCCGGCGCAGCGAGGTGGGGAGGAAGGAAGCTCCCTCCGGATTTTGTTTTAAGGCTGAAAGAAAACACTTTGGAGCAGCCGCCTTCGAGGGCTTGGGGTGGGGACTAGCGGCGGGAACGCGGGGCTCCGGGCGGGGACTGCGGCACCTCGGCGACCTCCCGAACCTTGCCAGCGCTGGGCAGCGGCTTCCGGAGGGAACCCTCCTGGCCCTGCCTCTGATACGGCCCCCGACCCCCGGCTGGGGCAACTCCCTTGACTTAAAAGGGGATCAAAGCCAGGGAGGGACAAGCCACCCGGGCACAACTTTTCTTCCCCTGCGCCCCTCCTCCCAGTTGTTTTGTTTTTGGTTGCTAGCTTCTCTTGGCAGCAAAATGTTGGGGGGTGAGGGGGGAGTGATCTGCAGGAAAAAGCCTGCTCGGCACGGGACACATCCAGGAAAACAATGTGGTCGGCAGAAGCAGGAAACGGGTTAGAGGCGAGGGTCGGAGTCGGGAAAACTGGGAAGGCGGGGGGTGGGGGGCGGGGGGGGGGAGGAAAGCAGCCACCGCCTCTCAGGCCATCCCCAATTGGTCACCCAAGCCCAGAGATCCCAGATACCGCACCCAATCCCCGGCTGGGGGTTGGGGGAAGGTCGTTGAGGGTCGCAGTCCCGACTCCTCGCACCAGGAGGTACCCGAGGAGATCCCGCTCCAACCCAGGCCCAGGAGGTGGGAGGGACTGGGACGGGAGTGCAGAGCCGGGCGTCTCGCTCCCGGACGCGCCGCAGCGGCGACCCTCCCTCCTTGGCCGCCCCTTTCCCTTTCCGCGCCGGGAGTCTCCCACTTCCCGCGCCTGGAGAAAGGGCCGCACCGAGGGAGAAACAGGGAGCAGGAGCGGCGTGGTGGTTCAGACAGGCAGGAAGCGGGGAGGGGGGTGAGAGGTGGGGTCCTGAGGCTGCACGGGAACCGGGGATAACTGGAGCTTCTGCACACGCTTGATAGGCGAGGAGAGGGCAAAGGGAGGATTACCTTGGGGGTGAGGGGGAAGTTAGGAGACTATCGTGGGCCGCGATGTTACATGGAGTACTAGGATATTAGCAACTTTGGGGACCCAGATATACGTCTGGGAGCGGGAGTGCGTGAAGAGGAGCCATTCCGGGCGGGCCGGGGGCTGGGGCAGGGGAAGAGCCCCGGAAGCAGTGCGGAACACCCATCCTTCTGGGTCCAGGGCTGTAACCCGACTGTCTGCCAGGACTTGGAGACAGAGAAAGAGAGCAGCCGATGGTTACGGGTGATGCCAACGACGGTTGCCCGAAGGTGGACCAAGGCTGCCAGTGTGCAGGGGACTTGGGGAGGGGGCTGGGTGCAGACTGCGCGGCGGCATGTGAGCCAAGGCAGAGTCCCAGGCAGTACGGTAAAGGGCGGAGATGCAGTCCTAAAGAAGTATTTGGGCTGTACTGGGAGATTGGGAGTGGGTCAGGAGGGAGGCGGTCTGAGGGATTTCGGGCGGCAACGCTAAGGCGACGCCGAAAGCAGCATCCGCGCCCTCTCCTTCCCGCCTCTGCCCGGATTTGTTCAGTCAGGGCTCCAGCTCCGCGGCGGGGAAGAAGAAAGGGGAGAGGGAAGGAGCCTTTACCTGGCTCTGACGCGACGGGTCCCAGGCCCCCGGCTCCGCTTCCCACTCAGAGCTCTCCTCCCCTCTCTTCCCCGCCACCCGCGTCTACGCAGATCGGTCCCCCAGTCCCCTGAGGAGCCTCCGCCAACTCCGCAGGACCCCGCCGGGAAGCAGAGCCCACCCCCTTGCCAATCACCGCCCACTTTCTATCGACCGATGGGGCCTGTAGCCAATAGGAATAGGTGATCCCAAGAGGCTAGGAATGAGGAGGAGGGGCTGGCGAAACTTGGAGGTGTGACTAGCACAACCGAGGCGTGGTCACAGAGTAAGCTCCTCCCCGGGTTGCCGAACCCCAAAGTAGAACTGATGGGCGGGATTAAGATAGAACCAACAGCCAAACACATACTTCTGAGAGAAGGCACGACCAATTGGACCGGGGTAGTGAGGAGGGGCGTTGCGGAGAATTTTAGCCAATACAGAGTAGAGAACGGCGGGGACTGTAGAACGTCTTCCAATGAGAAGCGCGAAGGGCGTGCCTTGCCGCTTTCACTGGGGCGGGAGTAGGTTTCGCCCAAACCTCCCGGAGCTGACCAATGAGATCGGAGGAGGGGCCAAGCTCGGCCAACCAGCAAGCCGAATTTATCTAGGCACCGTTACTGGGGCGGGGCGTAGATCTCCTGGCCACTAAAATCTCGTCAGGGGCAGGCTCCCGAGCCTTCCAATGCGGGACGTGGGCGAACTCTGGTTCTCCCAATGGGTGCGCAGCGCTGGCAATTCAAACTGACAGCCGGTTGGAAAGGCAGAGAGTGGAAGAGGGAGCGAAAAACGACGTGTTCAGTGGCAGAGACACCAACGCCGACGGAGACCCCAAAGCGACCTCTGTCCCGCCCCACCAGCACCACCGCGACCTCTGGAGCGGCAGCTCGGGAAAGACTTGAGGGAACGGCGCGGGGCACGAGGGAAAGCTGAGGGGAGGGAGTCGCGAGAGGAGCGACGCGAGAGCCCGCACGCTGAGGGCTGGGGACTGCCAGGAGAGAAGTGAAGCGGGCGGCCCGCGAAAGAGCAGAGCGGAGAAGGGTCGCGGGAGGATTAAGGAACACCCGGGATTGCCCGGTGGGAAAAGCTGAGGGGATTTCTGAATCCTGGGGAGAGGAGAAAGATTTCCAAAGAGGACGCGTGGGTAGGGACGCTTAGTCCGCGATCCGAGAGAGGAATTGGAGCGCTCCGAGGGAGGGGCTTAAGGGGGAAGCTTTAGATAAAAGAGCCTGTACGGGAGAAGCTAAGGGAATTGCAAAAGGAGCAGGAGCTAAAGAGTAGAGGATCCTTCAGACTGGAGAAAGGGAAAACTAGAGAAGTTCCCGAGGCACCTTGAAGCCTGTCTCCTCCCCACTTCAAACTCCTCTCCCTTCCCCGAAAGTTAAAGAGAAAGCCAAGGTTGCTGCTTCTCCCCGGTTTCTACTCAATAAATACTACTTTTACCCTCCCACGGGAAAACAGAAAAGAACTCATTTCCTTCTCAATTTCCTGGCTTAGAAAAGATCGAGGCCTCGCAATTTGATTTTTCGCCTGGGAGAATCAAACTAGGGAGGGTATTGCTCTATTTTCAAAATCCCACACCTCATCCTTCCCCGGACGCCATGTCTACGAGCAGCTGTAGTTTCAATGACCGGCGCGTGTCCATCCTGTGTTGCAAATTCTGTAAACAAGTGCTCAGCTCTAGGGGAATGAAGGCTGTTTTGCTGGCTGACACTGAAATAGACCTTTTCTCTACAGACATCCCTCCTACCAAGTAAGTCATGCTAGTGGCGGGCAACGGTAGCCTTTAACTAGATGGGAAAAGTGTATGGCTTGAACCTCTGGGAGTCAACAAGGAGGTTATCATTTTGGTGTTCCAGCCACTCCCAGCAGTCTGATGATCCCCCTGGAGTTTAACTAAGGGGGCAGACTGTCTGGACAAACTCTGTGGTTTAGCCAGAGTGGTCAGTCCTGATGTAATGCTTCTAGTTCAGTTATAGTCATGTGGTCCCTTCAGTTGAATCCCTGGCTACCGTGCCCTGACAGACCTTCCTCTTACTGGATCAAGTCCATGACTGAGACGGTAGGTAATTCAAGCAAGATTTTCGGTACTGTTGGAGAAGAGAGGTCATTTAAGTGTTTTTGATGTTTGTTCCTAAAGTTTTACTCCAAAAAAACATTCCCCAGCTTTCTACGAATTTTTTGCAATTGGCATGCTGATTCAGATCCATTGTCCACCTAATTCAGTATTCTTTTCTTATCATCTCCCTGTCTCTCTCTTTCTGAATGAGAGAGACATATATATTTTTATGGGATGAAACAGGACTTAGCCCTCAAATAATCCCTGTCACCCATAAAGCTTATTTTAGATATTATGCATTGGTTTGCATACTCAAATCCTTTTAAATTCTGTTTTCAGTCACTACCCACTTTTAGGTGTAGAGTCCTTAAGAATTTGCTTCCATTTGGAAAAATAGCCATTTTATTTGACTCAAATGTACCTTTTTCTAGCTCTAAAAGGTACTTTCTCTTTCTATAGTCAACATATATGTGCCTTTACATGCTTTTCAAGATTTTGCTCTTTATTGAAACTTTATCATTAAAGTGAAAGAGAAATTATCCAAAATGCACATGGACAGCTGTTCTTTGGACACAGAGCCAGAGAAGGCACACTAATAATCAGACTACTTTAAAATGAATTTCATGATAATGATAGAAACTTTTTAAAAAATTAAATATACTCAAAGCTGTGGACTCTTCCTCCCTTGAAATCTTATCTTCATTGGTTTAAGTGTAGTCATGCCTAATGGCAAAGCCAAAGGCCCTCATTTATTGCAAAGATAAATGGGCTATTATAAGTACCTCTGTGCGTGTGTATGTGTTGCAAAAAGAAAAAGCACTAGACAATAAATCTAGAACCTACTACTGCAAAGTTTCTATGATTTATTGTCTAGTGCCTTTTCTTTTTAGTAGCACATACGGAAACAACAGTTTTAAATATTAACCCATTCGTCTTTGCAATAGCTATGGTAAGTATAAAATAGTCATAAGGAGAGCTCAGATATGTGAATTGTTAAAGGTTAGACCAGAGTCTGGAGTACAATCAGGTCTTTCCTCTTGTCTTCTCTTCCATGTAGGGGTTATAATAGTGATGGATTAATGTGCTAAGATGTATATGAATCAATGAACACATAAGATTTTTTGAATAGAAGGTTTGTCATATTTATAGTGAGCTCACAAATATTAACTTACCCTTACAAAATATACTAACTTTCTCTTACAGTTTCTTTTAGGGTCTCTTGCAGCTCTTTGAGTCTACAAAATTCATGCTAAATCATAATCAAAAGTACATTTTGTGGCAAGGGTATGGAAAAATGGAACCCTGGGCACTGTTGGTAGGAATGTAAAATGGTACCACTACTATGGAAAATAGCATGGCGGTTCCTCAAAAAATTGAAAATAGAATTACCATATGATCCAGCAATACCACTTTTGGATATATATCGAAAAGAATTTAATGCAAGATCTAGAAGAAATATTTGCACACCCATGTTCTTAGCAGCATTATTCACAATAACCAAGAGGTAGAAGCAGCCCAAATGTCTATCAACAAATGAATGAATAAACAAAATGTGATACATGCATGTAATGAAATATTATCCAGCCTTTAAAAGGAATGATATCCTGCCTGTCACATGCTATAACATGGATGGACCTTGAGGACATTATGCTAAGTGAAATAAGCCAGTCACAAAAAGACAAATACTGTATTATTCCACTTATCTGTGGTATCTAAAGTAGTCAGATTCATAGAAACAGAAAGTAGTGGTTGCCAGGGGCTGCGGGAAGAGGGAAATGGGGAGTTGTTATTTAATGGGCATAGACTTTCAGTTTTGCAAGATGAAAAAGGCCTGTAGATTTGTTGCACAAAAAATATGAATACACTTAACACTTATGAACTGTCCACTTAAAAATGGTTAAATTAGTAAATTTTATGTTATGTGTTTTGCACAACATTTTTTTAACAATACATTTGACTATCTCTATACTTTTCCCTCTCCAGTGCAGTGGACTTCATTGGAAGATGCTATTTCACTGAAATTTGCAAATGTAAACTGAAGGACATCGCATGTTTAAAATGGTAATGTGTGGCAATATTCCAAATAGCCCTGGGTTTGGGAGATGGATGTTGACACCGAAGCACAGAGAAGGGTTCAGTGGGCTGCATCGAGCACTGTTTATCACCCATGCAATGAACCGTTGAAAAACCATTTGTTACTTAGAACTGTTTTTCAAAAGGGTCTTATGACACTTTACCTTTGTATGTGATTTTACAATTTTTCAAAGTGCATTAGCAAATAACTGCTTTAACTTTCAGAAAATGGCAATGTAGTTTAGAGGGAAAAAAAACCCAAAAACACTTGGATTTACAGTCATAAAAATCAGGCTTGAGCCCTGCCTGGCCCTACCCTTATTCTCTTGTTATCTTGAGTAAACTTCTTAAATCTCTAAACCTCTGAAACTCTGTTTCCTTATTTAATTTATATCTTAAGAAGACAGGTATCTTCTTAAGATAGATAGGTATCTTCTTAAGATAGAAATTAAAATATCTTTTGTGTTTACCTTACAGAGTTGTTGTAAAGATCAAGTGAATTACGAATGTTAAAAGGCTTGGTAAACTATAAAGTACAAGTCAGAGGTCCCACCATGTGCGAGTCATTGTTATAGAGGCTGGAAATCCGGCAATAAAGAAGACAAAGTCATAGACCTTTGGATATTATATTCCAGTAGGAAGACAATCGATCAGTAAGATATTTAAATAAATAAGATCTTGAATAGGGTGGGAAGTACTCCAAAGGAAATAATAATAATAAATGACAGAGAATAATAGAGCTTGAGAGAATGATAAGAGCTATTTTAGATAGCATGGTTAGGGAAGCCTCCTCATGAGAAGGTAACACTGGAGTTGAATCCTAAAGGATGAGACAGGGAGGAGCCAGAGGAAGAATGTTCTAGGCAGAGGGAACAGCCAGGGCAGAGAACCCAAGGCAAAGAAGAACACGTTCAAGGAATAGAAAAGACAATGGCCAGTGTGGCTGAGAGATTGTGAACATCAGGTGAGAGTAGTATGGGTAGATTAGTGATGCAGTCAGAACCCAGATAATCTAGAGCAGCGCCATCCGATAGATGTGTGCAAGCCACATATGTAATTTAAAAATCTCGAGTAACTACATTTTACAAAGTGAAAAGAAACAGGTGAAACAGGTGAAATTAATTTTAATTGTATATTTTACTTAATCTAATAGATTCAAAAAATTGTCATTTTAACATATAACCAACATAAAAAATTATGCATGATACATTTTACATTCTTATTTTTTATTCATAGTCTTTGAAATTTAGTGTATTTTTATACTTCCAGCACATTTCAATTCAGGCTAGCCAAATTTCAAGTACTTAATAGCCATGTTTTGGATAGCACAGATCTAAACTTTGGTAGGAAGGGTCTTTGGGTTTTCATTTTTGACCAGTGGAAAGCTATTGAAGGAGTTTTAACAAGGGAGCAAAATGATCTGAGGTGTCCCTACTAGAAAGCTCCATGAGAACAAGGACTTTATTCCTAGCACCTAGAACAGTACCTGACACATAGCAGATGCTCTGTAAACATTAGCTGAATGAGTGAATGAATGAATGAATACAGGTGGTAATTAAAGCCGTAGAATTTATTCTTACAATATAGCCTTATAAATAACTGTCAGTCCTAATCCAAGAACATCTTTTGATTTCATTTGTTTGCCTTTCAAGCCGATTATGATTAGAAGACATGTTTTAGGTGGGCTGGTACCTTTTATAGTATTTTTTGTAGGGCCTCACAAAAATGACTGACTCACATCTCACAGGGGAGGAACAAGCTATAAACAGGAATTTTTACAACTCAAGGTGTAAGCAGTTCATGTGGTCATTAAAAACAAAAACAAAAAAACTTCTAGCTAAAATGTTCCCTGTATATTCATTCTATTTAATAGTGACCAGATAGGAAAAAAACCTATGGAAGAGTGAGTTATTTCTAATCAGAAGGATAACCCTGGAGACAGTAAAAACTTTTGCAACTTTCTCTAGCAGCTATGGATTTGCTTCATTTCTGAATTCCTTCAAAAACACTGAGACTAAAATTAGATCAGCCAGCTTGTGTTCGGTTTTCATGGGCTCATGCTGTCTTCCTACTCCTCCATCTGTTGAAACAGTTTTTAGGTGCTGGCATGGACCTGAAACATATAAGAACCCAACTTGCCACAGTCCTGGGGAGAGCAAAAACCTTTTATCCACAGGTCTGAGTTTATTTAATGTATTTTGTCTATACAGCCCATCAATTTTGGACAAATCACAACCTTATGGCATTTAGAAACTAGCTTCTGAAGGGGGGATGCATAAACAATACTAGCAAAGAAACAGAGAATATGTCACTCTTCTTTCACTTAAAGACTATTTTCCCACTTGGCAGTAGAACTGTAACCATTATCAGAGTAACTCCCATCCCAAAAATCCCAGCAATGGAGGTTGTTAGGAGAAAATGAGATCTTTATATGGTCTGTCTGTTTACATTAGCACATAAAAATGCTTACATGGTCAGATATTACCTTGTATCTAATAATATTTACTTTCTCTTTTTAGTGGGAACATTGTAGGTTATCATGTGATTGTTCCATGTTGTTCCTGCCTTCTTTCCTGCAACAATGGACACTTTTGGATGTTTCACAGCCAGGCAGTTTATGGTATTAACAGACTAGACTCTACTGGTAAGAAACAACAGACTCAGACATTCCTCTAACTTTTGGCTACCAAGACTTGAGTGAACCTCTCCATAGATCATTTCAGGATCCCCTCTGAGACTTTCTCACCTGGGTTGGATCCACTAGAGTGAAACTTCGATCCTTTTATCCCAAACATTTACTTACAGAAACTACTAGCCAAAATTCATTGCATTTCTATTTCCATCATCGTATTTAGGAGCCTCAAACTTGGCTGGATTTCTTGGCCTTTTAAAATTAATATTTTAATTGCTCTAAATTTCTGCCTTGATATATAATATGGCTCCAGTGAATTTTGGAAGAATTTAGATTTGACAGTCAATTGTGTGTATGGGTCTGTGTGTGTGTATGTGTGTGTGTGTGTGTGTAAGAAAAGGGAGGAGGGGAGGCTAGGGTCATGGGGAGCTGGGAGGAAGGAAAACTAGGTAACCTCTGTAGTTGGTAATGTTGCTTCAGGATAAAAATAGCCATTTTGACATCTATATTAATTAATTATGATGAAATTTCAGACAAGGGAAATATTTAATACCAGTATGTTTTACTGATTATTTAGTAGAAAAATACACAACCTATTCTTAAAAGATATTTACATAATACATTTTATATTGTCTGGAGCCTTTCAGTTTTGTTATAGGACACATGTTCTCAATGTCTAATATCTGCTTACACAGAATACGAAGTTGACTTTAATACAAAGTTGACTTTTAGTGGGACTTTTTTAGGGAACTAAAGTTTACAGAACTTTAGTATACAGAACAAGTTTAAAGAACTTGACAATCCAAGTTGGCACTAACATTCTCAGGTTTTTAAATGTATGTCTTAGTCTTCTTCAGAACTTAAAATATACTTCTTTTTTTGAAGTATGATTTGCCTTCACAGACTAAGAGATCATGAGTTGTAAGCTAGGTTGTCAGTGTCTTTAAACCCCCCAATTACGCTTGGGTTTTTATAGACTCTAACTTTTTTTTTTAATCACCTGGCGTTCAGTTGTGGCTTTCAACCCATCATTTGGAGGCCTTAATTTAATACTCTAGTATGTTAAGAAGGCCATTTTTGAGCAAGGACTTATCTGAACCCCCCTAAGTGAGATATAGCTTCCTAATTTAGGCCTCCGGTCTTATATTTGTGTTGCTCCTGGGACACATTAAAGGAAGTTTCTGCTTTGATACTATTTTTCCTGCTTCATAGAATTCAAAACACAGGGCGGAGGTTTTTCAATTTTGATTTACTTTTTAATATTGGTCAATTTTTCAAAGATAAAAGCCCAGCATTCTTCCATTTGCACTGAATCTAATCCATGAGAAACAGATGTATCACAGGATTTCCTTCCTCCCTTCTTAACAGAGAAAGGAAGGTGCTGCTTCTGTCAGATCCAGTCTCTTAGTTTATTTTTTCTCCTTTGAACCAATTGTGCCGAGCCACTCATGTCTCTGAGTATCGACTCCAAGAATATCAAACTTCTCCTTTGTAACCCTAATATTATGATTTGGAGGAAGATTTTTCTAGATGCTTCGTATAAAACAGGAATTCTCATGGCATTGGAACTGTACTTGAATCACCTGAATCAGCAGCATCAAAGTAATACGTACACAAGCTTTATAAAATTCTATAATGTTTAGACTGAAAGGGCCCCAGGAAGTCTATGTTCTAGGTTAGCCTTCATGTGTAGACCTGATTTTCTGAGACTCTCCTGTGGAGGCTTGGGAAACCTCAGTTCAGATTCCGTGGGACTGGCAAATGCCCTCAAAGGAAAGTTGTCTTCAGCTCTCCATTCACCTTTATGGGTTCTAATTCTCCCTTAGATTTCTGCCTAGTGATTCCTTTCTATCCTGTCATCTCTTCAAAAGCAGAACATCATCCATTCTCCGGGGAAAAGAAGTGTTTTTTTATTGAAAACAATTCAAACATACAAAAAAATTACAGAAAATAATATGATAGACATCAATATGCATCAAATAGATGCTAATTTCTTGCCTGATTAAACTCCAGTATCTCACCCAAGAGAGAAAGTTCATTGTTTCTGCTATTTTAATAATGTAACAGTGTGCATCCTTATACATGTCTCCTTGGGCACCTGTGCAAAATAGGCAGTTAGAGGAAAGGACGAGTGATGGGCCATATTTAAGATATATATTGTTTTTTTGTTTTTAATTCACAGAATGGAATGCCCAACAGAAATAAGAAATGAGCTAAATCTACACATATGGACAGGCAAATCTCAAAAACAATGTTGAATGAAAAAAGCAAATTAGAAGAGATACATATAATAGCATACTATAAAAAATTTATATACACAAAACAATAATATATATTGCTTGTGGTTATATACATTTGTAGTAAAAGTAGTAAAAAACATCCATGGTGTACTGTTAGTGGTGGAAACTGGATTCAAACCAAATCTCCAAACCCTGGCTCATTCTATTCTACCACGTGACCACTATCTTAGTATGTGTGGAGTGGATGCCCAGAGTTGCTGAGTCTTCCCTGTGCCCACACTGACAACTGGACAGCTTGAGAGTTGCTTTCTTATTGGCTCTCCAAGAGGTCAATTAATAATGGTATCTTTTTTCAATTCAGTGCTTTCAAGTTATAATATAGTACATGCCCATAATAAACCATCTTATCATCCCCTACCATATATGTGGACTTGTATCGTATACCAGTGCTGGATTCTTTAATATGATATTTGACTGTTCTTTCATACTGAGGCTTTAGACTGTCGTTTTGTTTATTGTACTGACAGCTACAACCTGGTCCTAAAGTTTATAGTTTTACCTTGACAGCCTCTAGCCTAAAACCCATGTATATCAAGGATTACTGTTCATATTATAACTGGCTCCAAAACCCTGCTTTTTTTAACCAGAAGAAAGGCACCAGTGACTTCCATACTTGTTGAGGAGATGAGGAGACTTATTCAGGCCTTTCCCATGCTCCCTCCAAGAGAAATGTAATCTAAAAAGATGTTATGAGATCTCCATTCTTAAAAATCATTAAAATAGGTCTTCCTGGTGGCGCAGTGGTTGAGGGTCCGCCTGCCGATGCAGGGGACACGTGTTTGTGCCCCGGTCTGGGAAGATCCCACATGCCGCGGAGCGGCTGGGCCCGTGAACCATGGCCTCTGGGCCTGCACGTCCAGAGCCTGTGCTCCACAACGGGAGAGGCCACGACAGTGAGAGGCCCGCGTACCACAAAAAAAAAAAAAAAAATCATTAAAATAGATTTGAAAATTCTCAGTGTAGAGTGATTATGGCATAATGTAGCTGGAGGCAAGGTTTGAGGAAATGGACTCCTGAGATCTTTTTGAATTCCAAGATTCTAGAGTTCAAGCCCTTAATTAAAAGTGTTTAAAGAATGATTGTATTCTAGATGTTGGATAATTTTAATATCTAGGTATCGATAGTGTTATTTGTGGTTCATTCTTTAATAGCTTTTCTCTTAACTGCTAACACTGTGATTTGATGTAAGAATGTTAACATATAAGGTTTTATATATCGTGTTGTGAGTTGTAACAGTAGTCAGCACCAAATAATTTTATGAGCTTTTCTTTTCAGGTGTAAACTTCCTACTTTGGGGCAACTTGCCAGAGGTAGAAGAGAGTACAGATGAAGACATGTCAGATATCTCAGCAGAGGAGTGTATTAGATGAATAGAATTATAATATATATAATATTTAAACTTTTTCCTATGTAAAAAATATATTAATGGACCAATTCAAAAATTGTTAGTAAGGATTTGCCAGTGATTTATCTTTTTGGAAAACAAAAATAGGACATTTGTTGATTTATTTATTTTCTGTCTCAAATTAATTACCTGAGTTTATTGAACCAATGTAGTCCTTTTCTTCTACTTCTGCTTCTACTTCTACCCTTCCTCTCTCCATCCCTCTTCCCAGTATAGGTGTACTCTTAAATTCCGATAGTAGAAGAATCTTTCACGTGTCACTCAACTCTCTCCCAATCTGGGGACGGTTTGCGGTTTTCTTACAGCTAGATGCCAGATGCTGTTAATTTTACATTTGAATAAGGGGCATTAGTATCCACACATATATCACCATGTTTATATCCATGCATAAATCTATGCACATAACCATGCATATAAGCATGTATATATGTGTGAAGCACAGCTGGGAATTAAAGCTTAACAGGGACTTTGTAAAAATAGGCTATTAGGTTTCCATGGGTACTGGTTATCATATGTTATATTGGTGATAACTATGTTAATATGGAACAAGACTTTGTGAATGTATGGAGAAATCCTCTTGATTCCTCAGCATGATGTTAGATAAATGAATTTGCCAGGAAATTATCAATATATACTGTTTACTAATATTATTTATTTACATTCTTCTAAAGTCATATGGATATTGTATTATGAAAGCCAGATAACCTCCATCGTTAAGTTTTCTCATTCTCCAGGGCTTTTTCTGTGAATAGCAAATTTTAGATGAGTAGTCTCAGTCCTAACCCTTAAATAGAAAAAATTTAAAGAAGTGGTTTGCTTAAGCCATTGTACATTATGAAGAAGGTTTTTTTAAATTTTGTTTTGTTTTGTTTATCTGCATTCAGAGCCACACAGGAATAAGAAACTGGGATAGTGTTGGATTCTTGTTTTATGAAAAGCTAAAAATCAGTGTATCACCTTAACTAATATTTTAGCCAAAGGCATTTTGTCAATAGTAATACCAAAACAGACCAAGTTACAGTTTTGTAAATAAAGTTTTGTTCTAAAGATGATCAGCCTTCCTTCAATTTTTAATTTTAGCCACTTTTCTTACCTAAAAATATAGAGAAAAATATTTCTTATTGTACCCACTTTTCTTACCTAAAAACATAAAAGTATAGAGGATAAGAGGTAACATTTATTGCATGCTTACCATGTACCAGTAAGTGCTTTACACATTTAATTCACTTATTCCACACAAGGAACCCATGAGAGGTAGGTATCATTATTATTTCTTTTTTACTGATAAGACAGGTGAGGCATAAAGAGGTTAAGAAGCTTGTCTAAAGTCACATAACCAGTCAGAGGCGTGGCCTGATTCAGACAGACAGACTGACTCCAGAGCTCCTGTTCTTAATCATTATGCTGTACCCCCTGAGCACCTTCAGACATGAATCAGCTATGATTTTATTTAGCTGGGACACATGCTGGGTAACAACTACCTTGTTATGTGCTCTAGGTGAGGGCCTCAGTGACTGATTTTAAGGTTGAACAAACTCACTGGATCTTAGGGTAAGACTGACCTGTGGGCACTGACAGGATCATTTGCTGCATAAAGATGAAAGATGAAAGATAAAAGATGCTTCAGGAAATGCTGTTACTAGTACTGGAAAACTTTTCCAAAAGTCTTTCACCCTGACTAACAAAACTGACAGAAGGTCACCAAAAGAACCAAAGGGATGAGTGTGGAACA
The DNA here is from genome assembly GCF_003676395.1 of Aethalodelphis obliquidens. Classification (NCBI taxonomy): domain Eukaryota; kingdom Metazoa; phylum Chordata; class Mammalia; order Artiodactyla; family Delphinidae; genus Aethalodelphis; species Aethalodelphis obliquidens. The sequence goes on along the minus strand of NW_020837992.1, from coordinate 3,007,336 downwards.
ATTTGGTTTGGATTTGGGTTTTTTTTTTCTTTAAACTCTCCTAAAGACTCTGGAACAAGGTGGCATAATGGATAAGATAAAAAATAAATTGATACTACATTATATACTTCTTCAGTTAACTTGTTCAGTTAGAGAAGAAGAGTTTAATGCTAGAGTAGGCAATGTGGCAAGTTTGGAATTCAACAGAGTTCATCTGGTTTCCGTTCTGCTCAGGCCTTCAAATGCTATGGTTGACTGAGCAGCTCTTTGAAGAGCAAAACGAGACAGAGGTTCACTGATTGAAGCAAACCCCAAATGTGATCCCACCCCAGCTGGAGAGTATTTCAAATTACTCAGCTACCTTTTGGCTAACTGGGTTATGGGAAGGCCAGTTCTAAGCCAAAAATGGATTAATAATGTTTTATCTAGAGAAATACATTCATGACACTGTTTTTTTAATAAAAGTAAATTACACGCTCTCTGGTAAGAGCAAAAGCAAAATCTCATATGTGGATTTAGCATACACTTTCTAGTCCTAACATAATTCCCAGGCCTAGAAAATCTATTTATGCTTTGGTCTTCTAATATTTGACTCAATTCAGCAAAACTATATTATGCTCCTATGGTGTGCCAAGAATTGCACAATGACAGGCTCACGACTGCCCATATAGAGAATTCAGTAAGTTTGGGAGAGGATAGAACCCTATGAGTCTACTTAGTGAGTGGGATGCTTCCAGTTTAATGACTGGGTAGACAAAAGAACAATCATTCTAAGTAGTAGGAGAGAACAGAAGTTAAGAAAGCTACAGAGAAGAAATCATACTTGAGACAGGCTTTGAAGTCCGTTAGGGGCTTGCCAGCCGAGATGAGAGTTCTGAGCAGAGAGAATAGTGTAAACAAGTGGACTGGAGTTTTAAAGTATCTGGTTTATTTAGTAAATTATAAGTGGTCCCCTATACCTTCCAAGATATGTAATAAGAATTAATTAGAAGATGAAGGTGATAAGGAAAGTTGGGATCATGTTATGAAGACTATTCTATGCCATCGTAAGTTTAGACTTGATCCAGTAGCAATGTAGAGTTATTGAGGTTTTTAATCAGGGGAATAAAATGATCAGGTTTAGGGTGATAGTGCTGATGGTAAAAAATAATTTAGTGTTCCTAGTTTCCTTTCTTTGATGCACTCAGTAACTTGACCATGGAAATTATATTTGTTGCCTTTACCCTAAGAACATATATAAGTTTTTAAGTTCCCTGAATTTCTTGTCTTTCTTGAAATTTCTTGTCTTTCTGGCCTGCAGTGGGGCACTGCCTTTCTTCCCCTCTTCCATCTTGTCATTCCTGAAGTTCAAGGAAGGGGCGGTGAGTCATCAGCTCACCCACTATGGCTTTTTTTGCTCTTTTATCTTTTTCCTCAAGTCAGTTTCTCAGCCTCAGACTCAGGCTCTGGTGAGCCATCTTGGGTGGGGTATAATCTTAAAGCCATAATATTCTGAGTAATCCCTGGCTCTGAAAACCAGGTCTTTAAATACTGCTAATCTAGGAAGTTTACCCTACAAAGAACTGCCCTTTTGACCTCTGAGTCACATGTGGCTGATAAAGAATAACCTATTTTACTTTTCTTTGGTGACGGGGAAGCCAACATAATACATAAATCATGATATATAGAATGACTAATAATTAGAACAAAAATGGGGAGTGGGAAAAGGTAGGAGAGGATGTGGATTAAATATGCTTGCTTCAGTGGTGAATTACTTGATGAAGGCTTTCTCTATTCTAACATTCATGCTTATAAGAGGAAATAGTTTCTTTTTCTGCCTTTTTTTAAAACTTAAAAAGCAGCCTAAACCAGTTTCTTTCTTGCCTGGTATTGAGTGTATGCCAAATCTACCCTAAACTGCACAGATGGAAAAAATTAGTCTATGTCTGTGGTACCTCTGGGGTTGAATATTTTTAGTACTTAAATCTTTAGCTAAAGATTCTTTCTTCCAAGACTCTCATAGAATCATTTGATTGTCATCCAATGGATAAACTTACCGAGATAAAAATTAATAATACCATGTGTTGTATATCCCTATATATTTTATTGGGAGCATTCATACACACTTTAATTTAATCCTCAGAATAACCTTCGGAGTTACATTTTACAAATCGAGAAAGAAAACCTTGGTATCAACACCCAGAGAGTTAGAAGAATTTAAACTTAAATCTTGGTCTTCTCATCTTAGTTTAGGGGTTTTTTCCTACCTCCCTAACCTATCTTAAACCTGAGGTCTGTTTTTCCCTCACTAGCTATAAAACTTAGGACAAATTCTCTTTCACTTTTAGCCTCAAAACTAGCTACTTTCATCAATTAATCCGTTCAACAAATATTTATTGAATGCCTACTGTGGGCAAAATAGAAGCTGAGGATCCAGAACAAAATCAGGCAAAGTCCCTGCTCTCATGTGGAGCTAACATTTTGTTGAGGAAGAAGAATAAAGTGAACTAACATTTATTAAGGACTTACTGTACGCATTTCACACTTAACGACCCTAAGAGGTAGATCCTATTGTTATCCTCACCATACAGTTCAGGAAGCAAGGTACAGAGACATTAAAAAACTGCCCAATGTCACACAGCTAGTAAATGGCACCCCTCTAAGATTTGGAAAAGCCAGAATTAATTAGCTTCATGACTATGTTTCCTTTTTATTTTTTAAAGTGGTTGTCTTCTATCCAAATAAAGTTAAGTTTTCCATCAGGGATCTTCCTGTACACATCTTTCCCTTGGTAGATTTTTTATTTAAATTAAGATGGTGACAACAGCATCTCCCTTTTCAGTAAGGGAGACTTGGTGTGCCTGTAAATGATAAAAAATGCTAATCTTATAACTAGAAAGAAAGGAAAAAATAAATCTATGCAAAACTCTTAATTTCCAGCTTTGCTGCATTTCTATCTGGAAACAAAGTCTTTTTTACTAGTCCAGATTTTTATCTTACAAGTGGCAACATTTCACTAGAGAGTAAATACCTGTTCTTTAAACTTTTTGTATGTCTCAACTATTTCATAATAGAAAAGTGAATTAAATGACCACCTTTTGCAAACTGCTCTAGTCTCAGCTTTCCTTACAAGCTTGTATTTAAAATCTATTACTATGGAATTTCAGAAGCTGTCTTGCCTCAAATGTGCACTACTGAATCTTCATAACAAGATTAAGTATTTATTATGAGAGGAGTGAAAACAGGTATCAAATCCATAGTCAAATTTTGCCTTTTGAGACTCGTAGAAGAGTGGGTTGACAAATATCTAAAGATTAATTGGATCTGCCAAATATGGACACCATCGAAGTTTGCCCACCAGAATGCCTCTCTACACCTCCATTCACACAACCCACTTCCTCTGGAAAGGGGCCCATGGTAAGAGTAGGCATATGGGAATGATTCACTTGGGGAAAGCTGTACCCAGAATATCAAAACAGTTTGCTTTTTGTCTCATCCTTGTCATAATTTTTATACCCAAAGGAACCACCTGCTATTATGGCTGTGACACCTGAAAAGTTTTCTGGAGATTGCTTATGTGGGGGTGGATTTCCAGGCTGTTCAGTGGTATTTTTAAAAACGTTTTTTGGGGAAAAATATTCTCAGAGACTGGAACATTGTCTTATCAAAATTGCTCTGTAGCCTTGTTCATAAATACGTTAAAACATTGAACTACAGACGGAATTCAGTAGAAGACATACTGAGCTAATTTCCTTTGCATGATGTTACCCAGAGAAATCAAGCTGTCAGTATCCTGAAGAACAAGCCCTCAAAGAGAGATGGCGGCCAAAGCCATGGGAAGCAGGAAAGACTAAAGAGCTCGCCCTTCAAAAACTTCTTTCCATCCTCCCAAATTCACCTTTTTAATGAAAATATATTACACAAGAAAAAACCCAGTGTGTTTGACTCAAGATGGTTGCACAGTGATAGTAAAGATGGCAAATAGTAGACTGAAAAAAATTCTTGAATTATAGATCTTTCTTGATACTCCAGGATATATTCAGGAAAAGGAATGACAGAAACAGGGGTTTAGGCAAACCGAATGTCATACTCCAGGCTAACTAGAGACAATCACCTCTCAATCATGCCTCTCCTTTATCAAATTTTAGTTCAGTCATTTAACAAATATTTAATGACCATCACTTATGTGCAGGCATTATATTAGGTGCTATAACAGTGTACAAAACATTTTAAAAAATCCTTTTGTGCCTTTCAGCAGCACATAGGCTAAAAAACTAAAAATTACATTTCCAAGACTCTTTTGCAGCTAGAGATTCAAACAAAATTTACTTTTTGCCAGTCATATGCACTTGCACAAGGCTTTTTTCTTTTTCTGTTTCTCTAAACCTATTAGAGAGGTCTTTCTTAAAGATTTATTATTTAAAAATTTTTGTAAGTCACACAAAGTAGTCTAGAATACCAAACGGATTCTGTGCTTAATTTCATACCTGTACTTGCACACATCTTGAATTCAGAACTTACTTAAGTGGGGAAAAGGCGCATTAATCATTCATTTTGCTAATGTAAAATGACTGTGGTATAGATCTGCAGCCAGCAGATCTTGTAACAACTCGCTGATGCCCAGATCATGGCTAAGGTGATGTGTTTCTGGAACTAAAAAGTGGTTGGTGGCTTCCTGACCCTTAGATTATGGCAGAAGTAGTAGTTCCCTTGGCAGGCCAGTTCTGCAGTATTATTCTGGGGGTCATTCCTAGAGGCCTAGCCTAAAGCATGCCCCTAGAGCCCTTCAAAGGTTTTGCAAGCCCTAACTTCACTGACATTTCAGTTACCTTTGCTGTGTAATGAACACCCCCCAAACATAAGTTGGTTGAGTGCTTCTTCTGCTGATATCACCTGGGCTCACATATGCAGTGGTATTTAGCTGTCAGCTCTGCTAGGCTGGAAGGTCCTAGATGGCCTCCTTTACATGTCTGGGATCTTGGCGGGGATGCCTAAAAGTCTGAGCCCTCTCTCTTCATGTGGACTCTCATCATTCAGTAATTTAGCCTAAGCTGCTTTATATGAAGGCTGCCTTCCAAGAGGGTGAAAATGGAAGCTGCAAAAGCCTCTTATGGTTAGGTCTGGGGGTCACACAACATCATTGCTGCCTCATTCTATTGGTCAAAGTTAATCAGAGGGCTAGCCCAGATTTAAGGGAAAAGAAATATAGACTCCATTTCTTTTGGGGAGTTGTGGCAAAGTCACATTGCAAAAAGGTATGTGGGATGGGAAGGATTTTTGTAACATGAATCTACTACAACTGTATTAAATCCCTTTCAGCTTCAGATAACTAGAATGGCTTCTGTTATCTGCAACTGAACTCTGACTGATAGAGAAAGCAAGCAGAGAGACCAAACAGCAGGCTGCTGTAGTAGCCTATGGAACAGAGGAAGATTTGGGAGGTATTTGAAAGAGCTCACAGGACTCTGACAGACTGGAAGTGAGTATGAGAGAAAGTGAGGAAGATATGAAGGACGGAATCAAGAGTGACTCCAAGGTTTTGTGATCTCAATTACTGAGATGAGGAAGAACAAATTCAGAGAGAAAGCTAGAGTTTTATTTTTAATATGACTATTAGATATCAATCAGGCAGTTAGATATAGGCTTCTGGTGTTTGGGGGAAGAGGTGTGGGCTGCAGATATAAATTTGAGAGCTATTTACCTATAAAAACATTTAAAGGCATGAGACTTGATGCTATGGAGGGAGTAAGTGTAGACAGAGAAGAGACTTAAACTTGGAACAGCAATGTTGAGACATAGGGAAGATGAGTAGAATCCATTTTTAGTGTATATTGGGGTCTCTGGAGACACTTGTTAACCATGTAGATTCCTGGTCCCTACCGTCATCAATTCTTTTTTTTGCGGTACGCCGGCCTCTCACTGTTGTGGCCTCTCCCATTGTGGAACACAGGCTCCCGACGCGCAGGCTCAGCGGCCATGGCTCATGGGCCCAGCCGCTCTGCGGCACGTGGGATCTTCCCAGACCAGGGCACGAACCTGTGTCCCCTGCATCGGCAGGCGGACTCTCAACCACTGCGCCACCAGGGAAGCCCCCGTCATCAATTCTGATGCAGAACACATAAGGAGGCCTGGCAATCTACATTGTTGACAAGCTCTTTAGGTCATTCTGAAGTGGGTAATTTGGGAGTACCCTTTGAAAAACAATGAAATTTTTTACTATCGATCTAAGAAAACATTTTATAGGTCCTTAAATTCAAGAATACTTCTTTTTCCCCACTTCCTCCCCACTTCCTCTTATGGATCCTACAGAAAAGAATTGTGAGATGCTGACAGGGAAAGTTGGGCCTTCTCTTTTTTTTCTAGTTGCCCTTTACAGGGTGGGTGAAAGTGAACTAAGAACTCCTGCCTGGAAAAGGAGAAGGGATATAGGCCTACAAATAGTGTCTGCCCTTCAAGAGAAGTATGTTCTCCTTTAAATACCTAACTTGATGCCCAATGATAACACTTTATGAAGCAAAACCAAAAGCAAAGTCAATATTTATTTGTCTCCTAATTATAAGTAGCATACACTCCTTCCATATCTCTGGGAGAGAAGAGCAGTCATATTCTTCCCCATGTTTCATGGAAGGTTTAGAGAAGATTAAATGAAAAACAAATGCTTAGCAGCCTGCTGTAGTTTTACTCTCCTGTCTATCAAAATTAATGCTGATCAGGCCTCTGTAAGGGGAAAATGCCCATCACTGTTTATACCATACCATTGATGCAAGACTGAATTCTTACTGTGTTTCTCAAATATAAAAATGTGAATATATTTCCACTTGGACCTCATCTGGGACTGTAAATCAAACATTGTTGGTGGTGAAATTAAACGGATATATTCTCCCTTTTGCAGTTCAATGGTTGCAAGGGGGCCTGAAGCTGCAGGAGCAATGTGCTGGGATAATGATTGCATTGATTAAATGCCAATTACTCCTGGACACTTTTCAAAGGTTTCTGCAGCGGAATCGAAACTGGGCTCTCTGTCTCAGATTAGATCAGATCTCCATAATCCTAGGTGATAGCTGGTTTGGGATCTCTGGCAATTACTTGTGTCATGTACTTTAATCAACAGCGTGCTTACTATTATAACAAGTCTCCACACCCACCATGAAGCCAGACTCTGTTTCCCCAGCCCCCACCCCACTCACATGAAACTGAGCTTCTGACTGATAGACGATTAAGTCACTCTGGTGAATCATCCTCTGTGGGATGGGGGCAACCCTCCAGCCAGAGCTAGACCTTTACCGCAGCCAAGTGCCTGTCTGGAGGGATGATGGATCCTATCAGTCCAGCCAAAGGTCAAGTTACCTGTCTCACTGTTCCACCGGGTATCAATCTTCTGGCTGGCATGCAACCAGCAATTAATTCTCCTATTTAGCATGTGCTTTCATTAGCAAATACTTAGAAAGGGTCTATGCTTGCATGTTGTCCCCAAGGAAATTCTTTCCAACAAAGTCTTGGATCTAATCACCATCATAGGCTGATTTTGCCACCATCTTTGAAATATCCAGCAGATTAGGAGAGACATGGAAGGACCAAAGGCTGAGCTAAGAGGGTGACAAAGTCACCAACTTGCTGTGTGACCTTAGGCATCTTATTTTAAAACAAGGGGATTGAGCAAGTTGTTTTCTGAGATTCCCTTCCAACTCTAGCATTCTATGGATTAATTTCATTTTTGCAGAGATTCTTATTCATTTGCCAGAGGAAATTGTGTTAGTTTGCTAGGGCTGCCGTAACAAAGTACCACAAGTGGGTGGCTAAAATAACATACATTTATTATCTCACAGTTCTGGAGGCTAGAAGTCAGAAATCAAGGTTCTGGGAGGGTTGGTTGCTTCTGAGGGCTGTGAGAGAAGGGTCTCTGTTCCCGGCCTCTCTCCTTGGCTTGTAGATGGCCATCTTTATCTTCACATGGTGTTCCTCCTTTACATATGTCTGTCTCCAAATTTCCCCTTTGTAAAGGACACCAGTCATATTGGATTAGGGCCCACCCAAATGGCCTCATTTTAATTTGATGACCTCTTTGAAAACCCTTTCTCCAAATAAGGTCACATTCTGAGATGCTGGGGGTTAGGACTTTAACATATAAATATTTGGGGAACACAATTCAACCTATAACAGCAATTAAATATCAACTAGTAATAAGGGGTAAAGAATAATTATTTGATTGATTTTAAGGCTGATGACCAACAGGGGCACAATCAGCTAGCAAATAAATATAGATTGTTGAATTTATTTTGTATATTCTAATGGCTTAAACCCACACTGATACTAATCTTTATCTCCACATATTGATTTTGTGTAAGAATCGGCTCTGAATCCCTTTGTACCTGAAATTCTTAGCTTTGCTGTACTTTGTAATGTTTTCATCTGTTTTTATAATTGAATGTGAAACTTCCTGAAAAGGTCCTAAGACTAACCAATTATTGCTCAAAGAAGCCTCCTGGGGGTTAACAAGTAGGCAGGCCATTATTTAATGAAATGGCCCTGTCAAGGTTTGATTGAGTTTGGCCATCAGAGGATATAATTATGAGTGGAATATGCTTTTCTGTGCTGATATGAGTCTCCTGATCATATAATGCTATTTATATGTTAAGAACAGAGAAAAGGAATGCTTTAGATTCTTCTGACTCACAGCTACACATTTGGCTTTAATGGAAATAAATCAAAGAGCTCACTCAATCTGAACAAAGACAGATTGGGGTGGAACAGGGTATTGTCTTTAAAGAAAATGACTGAAGTCCAGATTGATCAGCAAAAGTACACCTTTCTCTTCTGGTTTCTCTTCAGTCTCTCCAGCATGGAAATCCACTAGGTGGAGCAAAGGACCAGGAATTAGCTGACCGGGAACGCTCACAAGCAAATTTGCAGCTATTCCTTTTCCTCTACAAAACTTAGACAAAGGCTGGGGGAAATTTGGGTCTCTGAAACTGCTTCAGATCAAATGTTCCTTGCTCATTAAAATGGATAGTAGTCCAAAGAAGAAAGAAACTCAGCTTTGCTGAGTTGGACACGATTACTAAACACACAGGAGGCACACCCGACTTGGACTCTTTCCCCATGGCTTGGCTCACTTTACACATTTCCTTTCTGCTTTCATTGGTGGCAGATGGAATTTGGGGCAGACCTCTTACCCAGGCTCCCGTAGTCCAAAAATCCTATGCTTAGATCATGCATCTTTTTCCTGCCTGCGATAACCCTCCTAAAGTTCTGGTATCAACCTGGTTTCTATTTGAATATGTTCTCTTTGATTCCAGGCCCTTGGATTAACACTTCCTTCCTTAGATTCCAATCTTGCCTTTTTTTCTGCACTTATGGGTTGTTGGTTAGCTGAGCAGGGGCCAGGAACTTGACTGATATTTATTTAAGGACTTTTAAGGTATAAAAGAGGACTATCCCCAGTCCCCCATCAGATTTTTGTCCCTTTTGCAAAGCATACTCCGTATGCCTTTGCATTCAAATTGCAGGGGTTAAATGTCTTGTGTCTCAGTCCACATCTACCAGTGGAAGACATGGTTTTGTTTATATATTATAGTCATCATTCCAGAACCACACAAGTCCAAACACTTGCGGATGAAATGATGGAGGTAAATTCCAAATCCAAAATTATCCTGTTTGCCGTGGCTATGATTCTGTGGCAGGATAATTTATTGAAATATGAATTTCTCTGTTTTCTTCCTATATTTTCTCTTCCCCTTTGATCTAAGCAAGTTAGATAGGCCCTTAGTAGTTTCTCACCTTAGAGATTTTTTGCAGAATGATCTCGCTGTCTTTAGATAAAACCTGAGTTCATTGAAGAGAGCATTCTCCATGCCTTTGAAGGCAGCAGGAAAAGGGAAGGAGAAAACCTCCCAAGAATATGAAGAAGCTTGAAATGTAGAGGTGGGAGTGGGTAAGACTACACGCTGTGGCTGGAGAGTCTTGAAATGGGTCAGTGGACATCTCCGCGGTGACCAGGGTTGGCTGACAACTGTCAGGGTCTCTACCAGGCAAGATCCCAGGACCTTGCACAACCCTTGGAGAGGGGAGCCCCAATAATGACTAAGATTATATTCTCTCCCAATAAAGCTGGATGGGGACTCAGAATCCGTTTTAAGTTGACTCAAAGAAAATATAAACGTCCTTGCATATCTGAGTTTGTTTTCTGAGTTTTGTATTGGCTACAGTATAATTAAGGGTTTGTCATGGAAGTCTGAGATTGCATAGGAGCAGTAGAACATGGTGGCTAAGACTCTGGTCTTAGAACAAAGGTGCCTGGGTTCAAATCTCAGCTCTGTCACTGATTAGGTGTGAATCCTATTCAGTCTTTCTCTACCACAATTTTCCCACTCTGTGAAATGGTGATAATAATAGTAATCACCTTACAAGGTCCTGGTTGAATTCAATCAAATAATACATGTAAAGTGTTTAAAAAAAACAGTGCCTGACATATAGCAAAATTCAATGTGTGTAAGCTATTTCCCATAGAGTTTTTTGTGTGTCACTATTGTGGGTGTTGAAATTTTAATTACTTTTTAAAATATACACACAAATGGTACAAAATCTAAATGTTAAAAAAAGTATACAATGAAAAGTAAGGGTATAAAAGAAAAACTGTTTTCTAATTTCCCTCCCCAGATGCCACCTGTGTCACTTGTTTCTGAATATTAAACAAATGGGATTACCTACATGTTTCTGTATGCTTTTCTCCCCTAGCAGTACATCATGTAGATTATTCTTTAATAGTATCTCATTATATAGATATACTCTAGCTTACTAACTTATTTACCCAGGCTTCTTCATGGACCTCTAAGTTTCTTTCTTTCTTTCTTTCTTTTTTTCTCTCACAAATAATTCTGCAATAATTATCTTTATACTTACATCTTTGAGCACATGTCTGGAAGATCTGTGGGATAAATTCCTAGAAGTGAAATTACTGGATCTAAGTAATTACTACTCTAATCTTTGTGCACTACAAAATTTAATAGATATTGTCAAGTTGTCTTCTGTTCAGCAAATTACACTCCTAATACCTTTACATGAAAATGCCAACAGAAGAGGTTATTTAAAATTTTTGCCAATCTGCTAAGTATCCTCTTGTAATTTTTATTTGTTTTTATCTTGAGAGCGAAATTGAGCATTTTTTAAAATATTTCAAAAATCTCATTTTTTTCCATTTTGAGAAATAATCTATTATAAAATGGACTTTCAGAAATGAAAATGATACATCCGCTGGTTTATGAAGATCCTTCCAGTCTCATCACCAGAAAAAACAATATTTCTGCCATCACAAGCTGCCTGACATCTCCGTTATAGGATATACTCTGATTTCTTTGTGGTTGTCCCTCAATTCCACTGCACCAGAGCTAACAGGAGAAGACTCTTGTTTTCTTTAGTGTATTTGGTAGTGGAAGGTGCCCAGGGGTCAAAAAATGGAAGTGATATGATCTTTCCTTAGATGCATTTCTTTTTTTTTTTTTAATTTACTATTTTTGGCTGCATTGGATCTTCGTTGCTGTGCGTGGGCTTTCTCTAGTTGCGGCGAGCGGGGGCTACTCTTCTTTGGGGTGCATGGGCTTCTCACTGTGGTGGCTTCTCTCGTTGTGGAGCACAGGCTCTAGAGCACAGGTTCAGTAGTTGGGGCGCAAGGGCTTAGTTGCTCCACTAACATGTGGGATCTTCCTGGACCAGGGCTTGAACCCATGTCCCCTGCATTGGCAGGCAGATTCTTAACCACTGCTCCACCAGGGAGGCCCCTTAGATGCATTTCTAGAGGCTGTCACTTCCTCAGAGAATTGGAGGATCCAAGAGCAAAAGACCTTGAAGAAATCTTTTACATTCAAGATACCCCAGTGAAATCATTCAGAGGTGAGAGAAGCAGAAAAATCAAATCTTACAAAATGTCTGAAAAATTTAAAAATTATTCTCCTGTGCTGTTACACTCTCTACAGTTTTTCTGTACAAGTAACGGGTGAAATGAGAATGGATCAATGAGATGTTAGCCATTTATCAAAGGAACCTCAAGAAAACCATAAGCTCTGTTGTCTCAGCTGTTATCTGGGAAGGAAGAGGCTCCCAGAGAACTGCACAGTCAGAGCTCACAAGAAACCAGGGAAGAAGGAAAAAAGTTATCCAAAGGAGCTGCTCTCTTTGACACATGCTATTTCTTTTCCAGGAAGGAAACATTGCTAACTAGGAAGCCAAATCCAAATTTAGGATTTAATTAATCTTCCATTTGAAAAGTGCAATCGAGATAATCAGTGTCTACTCTAAATCACCCTCTCTGCCACCCTAAGTATTAGCACACTTATGTGTGAATTGCTATTCCAACCATAAGATGGGCAGAACCAAACATTTCAGGGATCATCTAGTTCATCATTTAATAGATGCAGACATCTAAGATAAGAGTCATCAAGTGACTTTTCCACGGCTACTCTGTGGAGAGTGGGTATCATCGCTAAAATGGGAATGCAAGCTCCCCACCATAGTTTAGTATGAGGCTCTTTCCATCGGTAAAACCAGCTCTGTGCCTATTCAGGGCTCCTATTTCAAATATGTATTTACAAACAAATCTGTTTTAGTCTGCTCAGGCTGCTATAACAAAACAACATGAATTAGGTGGTTGAATAACAGACATTTCTTTCTCACAGTTCTGGAGGCTTGAAGTCCAAGATCAAGGTGCTGGCAGATTTGGTTCCTGGTGAGGGCTCTCTTCCTGGCTTGTATATGGCCACCTTCTCACTGTGTCCTCACATGGCAGAGAGAGCGCTCCGGTGTCTCTCTTTTCATAACAGCACTGATCCCATCATGAAAGCCCCACTTTCATGACCTCATCTAACCCTAATTACCTCCCAAAGGCTCTACCTCCAAATACCATTGCCTTGGTGGGCGGGGGGTGGGGGGCATTAGGGCTTCAACATATGACTTGGGGGAGAGGAATGGGGTAAGAGGACACAATTCATATGTGTGTATGTATGTGTTTTTTGTTGTTGTTTGCCTCTTCCCACCAGGAAGTAAGCTCCATGAGGACAGGGACTTACTCTGTTTTATTGACTTTAGTATTCCCAGCATAAAACAGTGTCACATATTGAGCCACAACCATATTCAATACACATTTGTGGGATATTTTTGTTTTTAAATTTAATTAATTTATTTTTTGCCACACCTTGTGGGATCTTAGTTCCCCAACCAGGGATTGAACCCGGGCCCTGGCAGTGAGAGCATGGAGTCTTAACCACTGGATCGCCAGGCAAGTCCCAATAAACATTTGTTGAATTAATGGATTTATTGATGCTTACTATGTGCCAAGCACTGTTCTAAGCATGTTACATTAACGTACAGAATCCTCATATAGCCTTATAAAATAGATACTATTATTCCCTCAATTGATGTGTGAGGAAACAAGCACAGAGAGGATAAGTCGATGCCCTGGTTTCACAGGAGGCAGAGCCAAGCTTTGAAACAAGGCAGCCTCCTTAGCCCATTTCCTCATCCATTACACTATGAACAGAGTATAAGTTTCCCCCAAAGCTCCTAGGATGCCTATGGAGTTAAAAACGTGCATAGATTTTAAGTAAAATCTTGACTAAAGTGTTGACATTTTATCCCAATATTCCGTAGTTTCTAGAAATGCTTCTGATTATAACACCTCAAATTCTCTAATATAAACACTATTGTTCTGGTGGGGGCAGAGTTTCCATTGCACCATTGGTATCCAAGGTTATATTATAGACATATATTACTGACTAGCCTTGTGTTTTAGGCAGTCAGGGACAGGGGTTCCCTCATACTCAGATGCTTCCCAATACAGTATTGTCATTGACTAATTTTCCATTCTCAGGGAGTTTCCATTGCTGTAAAAAGTGATAATAAGGTTGTCAATGGAAAATGGACTTGGGGGGTTACTGGGGGGCAGTAGAGAAGACCTTCAGAGACTTAAAGCCATAGGAGCAACAGGAAAGCATGACACAGCTTGGTTTTAAGAGAAAAAGTCTTCTTGCCAGTGAGGCTGGACATTCTAGGAAAATAACATAAATTCCATGTTTATTATAGGCTAGGCACTTTCATATTTCGTGTTAAATCATTCTTACTCAACCTTGAGATGTGGATATGGAAAAGGAACCGACACCTCATAGCTAATAAGAGGAGGATCTTGGATTTGAAAGCAGGCCTGTGTGACTTCAGAGTTTTGCTATTTCTACTGGCCTATTCCAGGAAGAGCTTCATCCTTTAAAACAGTGAGATGGCCACCCCCGTCATCCAGTCACTCTTTAAGGTGAGGAAGTATTTGCAGTCCTTAGGAATAGAAAGTGGGTTACCGAAGCAGGAAGCATATTGTACCATTATCACATCAGCATCTAAACGAAAAGTAAAATCCACCAATGAACTGGAGTCGTATTTCTAAGCAACCTCCAATTCTTTTCTGTGGCAGCTGCAGAGTCTTTTTCTCTCCCCGTCTGCGTCTGTCTCGGTTTCTCTGCTCAGAATAGTTATCTGAGGTTTATTTTCACTTGAAATATATTAGTGATCAAAGTATACTTTCCCTTTTCTCTCTTTTTAAAACAGTTTTGAGATAATTTACATACCATAAAGTTCACCCATTTAAAGTGCACAATTCAGTAGTTTTTAGTATATCTCTAGAGCTATGCAACCATCACCAGAATCTAATTTTGGAACATTTTTGTCACCCCAAAAGAAACCTTGTACTCATTAACAGTCACTCCTCAATCACCACCTCCCCAGCCCTAGACAACCACTAATCTATTTTCTGTCTCTCGATTTGCCTATTCTGGACATTTCCTATAAATGGTATCATGCATTCGTGACTGTATTCTTTCACTTAGCATGATGTTTTTGAGGTTCATCTGTGTTATAGCACATAGCAGTAATGCACTTCTTTTTATTACATCCAAGATCTCCTTTTTAAAAAACGCCTTTTTCATGCATAAATTTGTTCTGAATTTGGGCTGACCTCTCCAGGGAGCCCATCCCTGACCAGAGCCTGTTTCCTGGTGAACCAGCTTTAACATCTGACAAGGGCACTATCAGGACAGGAACCCTATTCAAGGAGAAACAGACCCCAGGTTCCTTTCCAGGCCACTGTCCATGGCAATCTCAGGATTCCTTGGAAGGACAAGATGTGGCTGTGGGATGGCAGCCAAGGAACGACATCCTGATCTTTAGTGGCTGAGGCTAATGGCACTGGCTCCACACTCTGTTTTGTTTTCGTTCTTCAGCTGAGTTTAGATTTTTAGATGAAAGATTTTTACTAAAAGCTGCTTCTCTCCTCCTCTGAGAACCATCTGAAGCTCCAGAAGCTTCTTGCTGTGAAAAAGCTTGATTCTGCTGCCACCTGCTGTTCTTAAGCCAGAAGCAACTTTGGAAAAGATGAGGTCTTGTTCAAAAGCCCTCGTCTTGAATATGCTGTGCTTGTATATTTAGGCCTCTTCTTTATGTCTAGGTTTTTATGTTTTCTACCTAAAAGTTCTTATCCCTTGAAAAGACATCATAAGAGTGATCTCACTGAAGCTCTGTCAATAGAAAAGTTCCGCATAAACTTTTTGTTATTTAAATCAGATCTCAGCCATGGTAGCAGAGACGGTGGCCAGGGATCCTCCACAGATAGCTTGTCAGCAGAACGCAAGCACAGTGACAGACTTCCTATCAGCCTCAGAAATAACAGGGGAGATGGAACAGCCTAAGATCATGCAGCTGTGCTGCTGGAGGCCAGGTGGTCACCACAATCTAGCATTGATGTTAACGTGGCCTCACTGGTGTCCATGGACGTGGGAGGTCCAGGAACATTTGGCTTACATGCACATGGGGACACTGAAGCCCAGAGAGTTCAGGGAACTCGCCCAAAGGCATCCAGCAAATAAATGGGAAAGAAGCCAAATGTCTGGCACCTTTGCAACCTTTCAAAGTTGGCTCCCAAATGGACTCCTGTTAAGGAAAACCTGAAGAAATGACTTCTTGAATTTTTTTATGAAGCAGGACCTGGAAAGGACACAGCGTTGACAGATTCTGTGTTGAGATCAGCTTCGCACAGTAGGACATGCAAAGTCCCAGGAGGCCCACTAGGGAAAAAATACCCAGACCAGGTTTTTACCAGCTGTCCTGTAAAAGAGGCCTGCCCTGCACACTGGCCAGTCAGACTGGGACCCATCTCTGCAGTCCCCAGGGGCATGCAACCTGCCTGGACGTTCCTCTTGGATTCATTCGGGCCCAGATATCATAAAGACCCACATATTGCCTGCCCCAGCTCGTCTCAGAAATCTCATACATCGTTCTTTCAATCTGTCAGCCAACAAATAATGACTCAGTTCCAATTCTGAGTCCCAGACACTGTCCTAGGCTTGAGAAGGATAAACAGAGAAAACCCACTGGCTCTGCCTCCGGAGCTCTCAGTCCAATGAGAGAAGTAGATGGGCAGATGGATGTTTACAGCACGGCGTGGACATTTACAGCACCCCGAAGGAAGGGCAGGTAACACAAACTGGGGAGAGGCTTATGGGCGTTTCTTGGAAGAGGTGACAGAAGCTATAACTTGAAGGACAAGGAATAATTCATCCTGAGGAGGAGCAGTGGCACGTCTCAACTGAGGTGTAGGAAGCTCCACACAATGGGAGAATGCACAATTACTGTGTGATGCTTGGAGCCGCGGAAGATGAGATTTGAAAGGTGGTGAGGGGCCACATCATGAAGGACCTTTCATGCCATCTCTGGGCCTGGGTTCTCCCCAAGAGCAGAGCCTGAAAAAGGGTTGGTGTTTAGGTGGTCTATCTTGTGATGTTCCCAAGGAACTGGAGTGAGAAACTGAAAAGGTAAAACAGGAAAGGAGGGAAAATCAATCTGAAGGCATGTATGGAGCTGGCCTCCCCTGAAAGCCACTGGGCCTTGATCCCACAAGGATCAGAGCTGTCTGCCTGAGAACTGAAAGAGGGGGTGTTTATCTACCAGTTCCTGGCCCTCCTTGGACAAGAGTTGTTATCCCAGGGGTGATAATTCCCGCGTACTTCCAGTCTCACACGCACAGGGTAGTTGGGCAGGTTCCCAGTTATCCCACACGACAACATTGTTGGAGAAGGCCTGGGACAGAAGCGAGGGATGGACAGCTGAGGAGGGCTGGGGTAGGGTCACACGTGCATACGGCTAGTTGCTGCAGCAAAGGCTGGAGTAAAATAGTGGGTCGAGGGGATGTGAGAAGTGTGTGGAAGGGGTCAGCATCATGCTAGGGAGCTTGGAGTTTTCCCTGATGGTACTTAGAAGCCCACTTTTTCTTTTTTCTTTCTTTTTTTTTTTGCGGTACGCGGGCCTCTCACTGTTGTGGCCTCTTCCGTTGCGGAGCACAGGCTCCGGACGTCCAGGCTCAGTGGTCATGGCTCACGGGCCCAGCCGCTCTGCGGCATGTGGGATCTTCCCGGACCGGGGCACGAACCCGTGTCCCCTGCATCGGCAGGCGGACTCTCAGCCACTGCGCCACCAGGGAAGCCCAGAAGCCCACTTTTTTTTTTTCAAGTTTGTCCTGGCAGCAATATGGAGAACAGTTTAGAAAGGATTAGGATGAGAGCCGAAAGCTATAGATGAGCTTCACAGGGTTGTATATTACATATAAAATGGGGTGCTTATTGTGCCTGTGTGATTTTTAGCTGAGAGGGGTCAGAGTTTTCATGGGATTCTCAAAGGGGTCTGAGGCCTGAATGGAGGAAGGCAACTGTTAAAGCATCTAAGCAAAAGTGCAGATGGGTGATAATAATAATAAGTAAGGCCATGGGTGGAGTGGCCTGGGAGGTCCCAGTGAGTATAAATTTTGGAAGAACAATTATTTGGTACCTTCCAATCTCCCCAACTATATTGCTAGAAGGGGCAGGAGGGGCAGATATCCCTTGCGTGTCTTAGAGCTGCTGACGGGCTCTGAGTGTGGCAGATTTAGGGCATGATGGGGACACGGGGTCCATGTCCCACCACATGGCAGATGGCCCCCACACTCGGCACCCGACTTGGTGAGTGAAGCCAGTGACGTGCTCTCAGCCTCTCTAGGCACCATCTACATCGCAGGCACTGGCTGCTCTGGATTGGGGACTTCTTGAGGAGAAGTGGTAGATAAGGTGGGATCCTTGCTGACATGTATCCATTCATCACCCCAAAGAGGTGTCTACTCAGTAGAAGGAGCCTTCACTTCTGACTCTCACAGGGCTGTTAAGGGATTAGGTCCCTAGTTTAGTATTTAATCTATGCCCTCGTCTCCATTTTATGAGTTGGTTGAAAGCAAAAGCTGCTATCACTTTCTTTAACTAAAAGGTCACTGGTTACAACCGGAATACCACATGCATTAAGTAAAGATAAGGTTCTGACTGTTTTGTTTCTAAATGAACAAATAAGATAAAAGGTTTCAGGCTGCTATTTATAAGCACTTTTTGGCAAATAGCATGTTGTGGGTGTAGAGAGTCTTCATTCCCAGTAAGTGAAAAGCCAAATGGAATAGGCTGTTATAGGGTCCACCTGAGCCCCTCTGCCCTTGACCCTGCAGCACAGAGGTCTAGGGTTCCAGTTCCACACTGTGGGTGCTCTGGAGCCACTGTGGATTTCTGGCTCTGAAGAGTCCTCTAATTTCTTGGTTTGGGTCAGTTTTATGCTTTGTTTTGTTTTGTTTTGTAAATTTGGAAGCCTGCCACTCAAAATGGCCCCGCGCATCTATTCAGCGACCAGCTCAAGCATGTAATATGGTTTCAACAGCAAGCAGGCAAAGATGAGGTAGAGGGGTTGACGGACTAGCTGGACCTCAGGCAGCAGGGCAAGTCTGGGATTAGTTATTTTCATTCCAGTTGTGACCATGTCACAAGCTGATTCAGGAAGCCGCAGGAAGTTGAGATTCAAGTACTTCCCAGAGAAGAGTAAAGCAATGTTTCCTAATCTAGTGGCTCATGACGCCCGAGAGATTTATCATGTTGTCACAGGGGCTACCATCCTTAAAGTGGGATTGGCAACTACTTCACTTTTAAAAATTCTGTAAGTATCAAAAAAAAAAAAACAGTCAAAAAGTGGGGACCTAAATAGGCATTTCTCCAAAGAAGACCTACAGATGGCCAACAGACGCATGAAAAGATGCTCAACATTGCTAATTATTAGAGGAATGCAAATCAAAGCTACAATGAGGTATCACCTCACACTGGTCAGAACGACCATCATCAAAAAGACTACAAATAATAAATGCTGGAAAGGATGTAGAGAAAAGGAAATCCTCCGCCACCGTTGGTAGGAATGTAAATTGGTGAAGCCACTATGGAGAACAGTATGGAGGTTTCTGAAAAAACTAAAAAAGAATTACCGTATGATCCAGTAATCCTACTCCTGGGAATATAGTTGGAAAAGACGAAAACTCTAATTTGAAAAGATACATGCACCCCAATATTCATAGCAGCACTCTGTAATAGCCAAGACATGGAAGCAGCATAAATGTCCATTGACAGATGAATGGACAAAGAAGATGTGGTATATATACACAATGGAATATTACTCAGCTATAAAAAATAATGACATAATGCCATTTGCAGCAACATGGTTGGACCTAGAGATTATCATACTAAGTGAAGTAAGTCAGACAGTGAAAGACAAATACATGATATCACTTATATGTGGAATCTAAAAAAAAATCCAAAATCTTGAATATATATATATATATATATATATATGAATCACTTTGCTGTACACCTGAAACTGACACAATATTGTAAATCAACTATACTTCAGTGAAAAGTTGTTTGTTTTGAAAAAAAAATCTGTAAAAGTAAATCCATTTCTCAAAGGCCGAATGAAAGAATAAAACATCAAACCTTGAACTTCAATGTCTGTTTTAGAATGCAAACCCCAAACCAAACACTATAGAACATGTCTTTTTAAGACTTATTTGTTAACGAATCATTCTTTTTCATGCTATTAATTTAAGGTAAATCAAGGAGCCTGCATTATTTGTTAATGGGGAAAAGCAGAAAATTATCTCAATGTTATAGTAAAGATTATAGTAAGATGCATATTATAATGCAATCCTTGATCATGTGCTGATTTAAACAAAATATTTGTATTTAAAATCATTTTGTTATTACATACTTTATTATGCAAATGACCTAATATCCTTTAATATAATGATCTTTAAACATTTTAATTTATGTACTTCCAAAATAAATTTAATGAAGCTGGTTTTCTAAAATGTTCAGGTCATTACAATACTTTATTGCATTTTAGGAACATTTTGTTCTACATAGGTAAATGTTCCATTGAGACTGCAGCTTAAATTACGTTGTGGAAATACATAGCAAAAGGAAAAGAGGGATTGAGCTACTGGTAAGTGCAGTGCTTACAAAAGATATAGTAATTATGATTTTAAGTGCATTATTTACAGTTGGGTTGACAATATATTTCCATTACGTTAATCTAAATCTAGTAAGCGCATAATATGAATGACTAAACCAGTGGAATAGTGGTTAATGAGGAACAGCAGGAGATTGCACCCCCGTAAAAACTGAATATGGGTTTATGATATCAATAATCTTTTGGCCAAAATGAATGAAATGTTTCTTCTACAAGTTTGAATGAATGTTTAAGGAAATATGGAGTGGCTCTACTTACTTTTAATATCTTTTCCTAGCTTGAAGATCTAATGTTGATCTGTTGGAAATAAACATGAGACTTCTCATCTTCTCTTTGAAATAATGCAAAATTCTCATGAGATGTGAGTGAATGTAGGTGAAGTTTTGCAGCATACTGCTATTCTCCAACATAAATTTTACAAATTTTGATATCTTAATTTGAAGCTGCATAGGAAGACAGAAGAATGAAAGGAAGGAAGGAAGGGAAGAAAGGATGGAGGGAGGAAAGGAGAGAGGGAAGGAGGGAGGGTGAATAAGGCATAGTCTTGCTTTGCCATGAGTTTGTTGCCTAGATGAAATGGCTCTGCTAAGCTTAATATCTTGATCCTCTCTGCTTTGATCTCACAGAACTCTTCCATAATAATAGTGTTTTCTTCGACAATAACCAGGGGATGGAAGATCACTGAACAAAATTTGCCATCACTCCTGCCACTTTACCCTGCAATATACATGAATTCAGGACATCCCAAACCACCTTGTTCCTATACTGTATTTCACCCTTATCAGAAATACGGGTAAAATAGAAAAAGACACACAGCTCTAGTGTAGGATTACAGTGTCTTGAATAAAGAAGGCTTCCCTAACTACAAAATATCGAATTGCCCATTACCACCCTGGAGGTTATTTCAGCCCGGTATAATGCACCATAATTAAGTGCAGTAAGAGTACTAGTCATTCATTCATTCATTCATTTTTAATAAAATGGAGAATAGCAATTCTGAAAGAGGAGATGGAAAATGTGGGCCAGTATGACACCTTAACTTCAGAGGTGCTATAAGGCAGATTAATTTTAAGAAAGAGTACTTTCAGAATTTAGGAAATCAGGAATTGATTCTCTTAAAAATCTAAGACATGGAAACTGTTCTCCAAGGTTGGAAACTGAAAATCCATGTATGGAATCTCAATCTCTAAGCATAGAACTTGACACTCCTATATGAAATATGGACTTTTAGGCATTGATTTAGGTCTTCTAGGTGTTAATTTTTTTTTTTTTTTTTTTGCGGTACGTGGGCCTCTCACTGTTGTGGCCTCTCACATTGTGAGCACAGGCTCCAGACGCGCAGGCTCAGCGGCCATGGCTCACGGGCCCAGCCGCTCCGCGGCATGTGGGATCTTCCCGGACCGGGGCACGAACCCGCGTCCCCTGCATCGGCAGGCGGACTCTCAACCACTGCGCCACCAGGGAATCCCAGGTGTTAATGTTACCTTTCCAAGCATATAATCTGATCCTCCACATGATAATCCACTGAACAGGAAAGGGACTTGGACCTCCCAGCATAGAACCTAGTTCTCTAAGCATGAAAACTTGTAAAACAGGTATAAAATGTGTCCCTTCAAACATGGAACATGGCTTTCCAACTATGGAATTCAAGTCCCCAAACATGGAATATCTCTCCAGTTGTGAATCCTGCCTCTCCAGGCATAAAATATGACTGATATGGGATTCCAATATCCAAGCATGGAAGCTGGCCCTACCAAGCATGGAATCTGGTGCTCCATGTATGGAATCTCACTTTCCAGAATGGATCCTGGCCCTACAAACACAGATCCTGGCACCTCACACAGGAATCTCTATCCCTAAGCATGGAATCTAAACTTACAGGAATGGAATAGCACACAATGGGTGGAATCTCAGTCTTCCAGTATGGAATGTGGCTTAATAAGTGTGGAACCTGGCACTGCAGACATTAAATCTGGTGTTTCAGTCATAGGAGTTGGCTGCCTAAGACATGGAACCTGGTCACTCAGGCATGGAAGTTGGTGCTCTGTGTACAGAATCAGAATATCCCAAAATGGAACCTGGTGCTGTAATTGTAGAACTTGACATTCCATGAAAGGAATCTCAATCTCTAAGCATGGAATTGGCTCCCAAAGCATGGGACATAGCACTCCATGTATGAAATCTGGAATTTCAAGTATTAATTTATGTGTTCTAGAGGTGAAGTGTGTCTTTCCAGTCATATATTGTGGTGGTCCTTAAGACCCAACCCTACTGGCATGGAACCTAGACATCTAAGCATGAATAATTGCCCTCCTGGTATAGAATGTGCCCTTCAAACATGGAACCTGGCCCTCCAACATGGATTCTGCATTCCAACCGTGAAGACTCTTTCAGGTGTGAGCCTACCTCTCTAGTCATAAGATCTGGCACTCTAGGGTTGGAACCTCTACTTTTATATGTGGATCCTGATGCTTTAGGCATGGAATTAGGCAAAACAGTCATTTCATGGAAGCCTGTGTGAAATCTCTCTTTCCAAGTTTGTAACCTGGCCTTCTAGGTGGGAACCTGAACCTCAAGCCATGTCATCTGGCACACTGAGCATGGAATTTAGTCACCTTGACATGAAATCTTGAATTCCAAGTATGGAACCTAGAATTTTAGGTAGGATATAAGGTCTTACATTCATAAGAACTGATCTGTAGAAGTAGAATCTGGTTCTCCAAATAAGTAACTTGGCTTAAAATGTGAAAAAACTGGACTTCTGAATGTGGAAAAGCAAATCTCAAAGTAATTATTTGACCCTCCATTCACAAAACTGGAACCTGGCATTCCATATGTGGAATCTCAACCTTCAAGCATGGAGATCAGCTCTACAGGTATGGAACCTCGCACTCCATGTATGAAATTTCAATGTCCAAACATAGAACATGTCCATACACGTCTGGAGGCTGGAACTCCAGACATGGAACCTGGCATTTCAGTCATAAAGTTTGATTCTCCATGCATAAAAACTGGCCTACCAGGCATGTAACCTGGCACACTAGGTACAGAACCAGTGCTCCTATGTGTGCATTCAGGCCATGTAGACATGGAATTAGGCCTTCAGGCATGCCATGAATTACTAAACTGTGTGATATCTTTCCCTCCTAGCTTATAACCTGGCCTTCTGTGGCATTTAGTTAGGACTTGAATGTCATCTAACCCACCAGGTATTGAACCTGACCATCTAGGCCTTGAATCTTAACTTGTCAAGTATGGAGTCTCAGTCTCTGAGCATGGAACCTGCACTATTAGCACTGAATTTGGCACAATGTGTATGGAACCTGTGGTGGTTAATTTTATGTGTTACTTTGTCTGGCCTTGGGGTGCCCAGATAAAACATTATTTCTGAGTGTATCTGTGAGTGTGTTTCCAGATGAGATTAGCATTTGAATCCATGAATTTAGTAAAGCAGATTTCCCTCCCTAATGTGGGTGGGCATCATCCAATCCGTTGAGGGCCTGAATATAACAAAAAGTGGAGGAAGGAGGAAGTCATCCCTTTACCCTCAGTTCACTACTTACACTGGGACTTCTCATCTCTTCTCCTGTCCTCAGATTGGAATTTATGCCATTGGCTCCTTGCTTCTCGGGCCTTCAGACTCAGACTGAATTATACCTCTGACTTTCTTGGGTCTCTAAATTGCAGATGGCAGATCATGGGACTTCTCAACCTCCCTAACTGCCTCAGCCAGTTCCTCATAATAAATCTCCTTATATACATCTATCATATATATGTATATCTGATAGGATTCTATTTTCTGGTTCTGCTTCTCTGGAGAACCTGACTAATACAGAGTTTGGAACCAAGTGTGTTCTAGAGAAACAGAATTTTAAGGATGAACTTTCTGAATTGGTTCTGGGATTTCTGGAATTGACTCTCTAATCTGATTAGATTTAAAACACTAATGACTATTTCCTGTAGTAAATAGAGTACTGATAGTCCACAGTGTGAACTGTTTATAGAGATACGCAAAATATCTGCAGGGAATATAATTAACCACTTATAAGAAGCAAGGAGCTGGACGACTCTGTATATGACACTTTTTTCAATTTTATTGAAATATAATTTATTTACAATATTGTGTTAATTTCAGGTGTACAGCAAAGTGATTCAGTTATACATATGTGTATATGTGTGTGTGTGTATATATATATATATATATATATGTATTCTTTTCCATTATAGGTCATTACAAGATATTGAATATAGTTCCCTGTGCTATACAGTAGGTCCTTGTTGTTTATTTTATATATAGTAGTGTGTATCTGTTAATCCCATATTCCTAATTTATCCCTCCCCTTTCCCTTTTGATAACCATAAGTTGTTTTCTGTGAGTCTATTTCTGTTTTATAAATAAGTTCATTTGTATCATTTTTTTTAGATTCCACGTATAAGTGATATCATATATTTGTCTTTCTCTGACTTACTTCACTTAGTATGATAATCTCTAGGTCCAACCATGTTGCTGCAAATGGCAATATTTCATTCTGTTTTATGGCTGAATAATATTTCATTATATATATATATATATATATATATATATATATATATATATATATATCTCACACCTTTTTTATCCATTCATCTGTTGATGGACACTTAGCTTGCCTCAAAGTCTTGGCTACTGTAAATTGGGGTGCTATGAACATTGGGGTGCATGTATCTTTTCAAATTAGAGTTTTCATTTTTTCTGAATACATGCCCAGGAGTGGGATTCCTGGATCATATGGTAACTTTATTTTTAGTTTTTTAAGGAACCTCCAAACTGTTCTCCACAGTGGCTGCACCAATTTTCATTCCCACCAATAGTGTAGGAGGGTTTCCTTTTCCCTACATCCTTCCCAGCATTTATTATTTGTAGACTTTTTGATAATGGCCATTCTGACCAGTGTGAGGTGATACTTCATTGTAGTTTTGATTTGCAGTTCTCTAATAATTAGTTATGTGGAACATGTTTTCATGTGCCTGTTGGCCATCTGCAGGTCTTCTTTGGAGACCTATTGGTCTATTTAGGTCTTCTGCCCATTTTTTGACTGGGTTTTTTTTTTTTTTTGTATTTTTATTGAGTTGTATGAGCTGTTTGTATATTTTGGAAATTAATCCCTTGTTTGTTGCATCATTTGCAAATATTTTCTCCCATTAGGTACATTGTCTTTTCATTTTGTTTATGGTTTCCTTTGCTGTGCAAAACTTATCAGTTTAATTAGGTCCCATTTGTTTATTTTTGCTTTTATTTCTTTTGCCTTGGGAGACTGACCTAAGAAAATCTTGCTACAGTTTATGTCAGAGAATGTTTTGCCTATATTACCTTCTAGGAATTTTATAGTGTCATGTCTTATATTTAAATCTTTAAACCATTTTGAGTTTACTTTTGTGTATGGTATGAGGGAGTGTTCTAACTTCATTGACTTACATGTGGCTGTTCAGCTTTCCCAACACCACTTGCTGAACAGACTGTCTTTTCCCCACTGTATATTCTTGCCTCTTTTGTCAAAGATTAATTGACTGTGTGTGGGTTTATTTCTGGACTCTCCATTCTGCTGCACTGATCTATATGTCTGTCTTTGTGCCAATACCATGCTGTTTTGATTACTGTAGCTTTGTAGTATTTTTTGAAGTCTGTGAGGGTTATGTCTCCAGCTTTGGTCTTTTTCCTCAGGATTGCTTTGGCAATTCTGGGTCTTTTGTGGTTCCATATACATTTTAGGATTATTTGTTCTAGTTCTGTGAAAAATGTCATGGATAATTTGATAGGGATCACATTAAATCTGTAGATTGCTTTGTAGATCTTAACAGTATTAATTCTTCCAATCCAAGAGCATGCACTATCTTTCTATTTCTTTGAATCATCTTCAATTTCCTTTACCAATGCTCTCAGTGTGTAAGTCTTTCATCGCCTTGATTAAGTTTATTTCTAGGTATTTTATCTTTTTTGATGTGATTTTAAACGGGATTAAAATTTTTTTTCTCTTTCTGATATTCATTGTTAGTGTAAAGAAATGCAACCGATTTCTATATGTTAATTTGTATCCTGCTACCTTGCTGAATTCATTTATCAGTTCTAATAGTTTTTATGTGGAGTCTTTAGGGTTTTATATAAAGAGTATCATGTTATCTGCATATAATGACAACTTTACCTCTTCTCTTCCAATTTGGATACCTTTTATTTCTTTTTCTTGTCTGATTGTTGTGGCTAGGACTTCCAATACTGTATTGAATAGAAATGGTGAGAGTGGGCATCCTCACCTCATTCCAGAATTTAGATGGGAAGGCTTTTAACTTTTCACTGTTGAGTATTAGGTTGGCTGTGGGTTTGTCATAAATGGCTTTTGTTATGTTGAGATGTGTTCTCTCTATATCCACTTTGGTGAGAGGGTTTTTTTTTCTCTCATGAATGGATGTTGAATTTTATCAAGTGGTTTTTCTGCATCTATTGAGATGATCATGTGGTTTTTGTCTTTTCTTCTGTTGATGTGGTGTTTATAATATTTTTGAACACTTTTGGAAAACTAATGAATATAATGACATTGGTTGGCGCTCTTAATGTTGCTGCACAGAGTAGTGAAGGAAAAGATGAGCTCACAGATTCCAATTCCCAGCTCAAGCACCATATAAATGACCTAAGAGCTTCAATACCTGCTCTGAAAGAGATCCTTATCTCCTGTAGCCACAAGACTGAAATTGCTGAAAACACAAAACTTCATCCTGAGACTGGCTGAATTATAGTACAAGTTGAACTCCCAGTCTTGCAGGGTATCTACTGTTAAAGTGAAGGCATTGGTTGGGAAGATATGGGATTGTATAAGTTGGAATAGAAACTTACGGAAAGACCCTTATGAAGCTGGGGACATTGAGCCCCTAAATTCTGAGGTTTTTGTTTTTGTTTTTTGCCAGTGGAAGAAGTCTCCTCATCTCCAGTGGCAGTGGCATCCTTACCCAGAATGGTATTGGCCTTTCCACTTCTGTCTGAGGGGGCTACCTCAATACTCAAGCATGGAACCTGACCATAAATCAAGGAATTTGGCATTACATGTATAGAATCTCAAGCACTAATCATGGAAGATGGCATGACCAGCATGGAACCTGGTTCTCCATGTATGAAATCTGGACTTTCAGGCATTATTTTGGTATTCTACATGTGAATTCTACCTTTATAGGCATTCAGTTAGGTCCTCCATATGATATCCATCCCTATAAGCATGGAACCTGGCATTCTCCCAGAATTGAACCTGGCCCTACAAACATGGAAACTGGCACCCCATGTATAGAAACTCAACCTCCAAGTATGGAGCATATCCTTACAAGTGTGGGATTTGTAACTCTAGACTTGAAACCTGGAATTTCAATAATAGAAATTTGCTCCTCAAGAAAACCAAACCTTCCCCTACCAGCATGGAACTTGGTACTCCATATGTAAAATCTTAATCTACGAGCTTGGAATCTGACACTCTATGTGTGGAAATCAATATCCAGTCATGGAAAATGGCCTAATAAGTATGGAACATGAAACTACAGACATGGAACCTAGTATTTGAGTCATAGAAGTTGGTTCTACATTCATGAGATCTGGTCTCCCAGGCACTCTATCTATGAAATCTGGACTTTGAGGCATTGATTTAGCTCTCATAGGTGTGAATTCTGCCTTATCATGCATATAATCTGGTCCTCCAAGTGAAGCCTGGCCCTATAGACGTGGAACTTGGCCTAAACAATCTGACTTTAGGCTTGGAAAATGTGTCCTGATGTAGATCTTACCTCTCCAAGCATAGAACCTGGCTCTCTGCTTGTGGAATCTGGACTTCTATGTGTATTCTTTGGTCTACTAGATATGGAATTGAACCTTCTGGGAATGACATGAGAGTAAAATATCTCTCTCCAAGCTTGGAACTCAGCTTTCTGGGGGTGAAACCAGAACCTCATGGAATGTCATCTAGCCCACAAATGAGACAATTCAGGCTCACGGTTAAGTGATTTTCCCCAAGTTTAAACAACTGGTTTTCACTAGCTTGGGGGCTGAAATCTAGGTCTCCTGCTTTCCAACCAGTGTTCATTGTATAGAATGAGTTCTGCTTATGTTGCCTCTCTCCCTAGTGGTGTAGTGAGAGAAAAGAGAACTAGCAAGAGTCAGACTCTGCCCCGTCTGCCTCTGCGTCCAACTGCACTGAACTTCACCACCCCCCAGTTCAGGCAAAGAGAGAGTCAGACTAGATGGTCGCTGAGACCAGACCAACCCTGGCATTCTGTTCTCTGCATCTATTTTGTGATTTCTCTATTAAGGTCCTCTTCCCCTTGTCTTCAAGCTGTGTGAAGCTCAAACAGGGGCAAACTGGGCCATCTGAGCAAGGAGCAACCAGAAGACTAGCTTTGATCCTACCCTGACCTGTCCTCCCTCCTGTGGTTTCCTCCATTATTTCAGCTGTTGCCCAAGGAAGGTATTTTTTGTTTGGTCGAAGTTTCCCTTTCAACCCAGAAAATCAAATACCATCTTAAAAGATCTTGACTTTGGAAGTTAGCCTTGCAGCTGCCTGGGGTACCTCAAGATCCCCCTCTATTCAAAGGCCTGTCCTTTTTCTCCACTTTATCGCTCTTGTCTGAACCTCTTCTTTCTGTTTGGATGGGGTTGGTTGCGAGGGGTTCAGATCTGGTTGCCGCCTGGGTGTGAACAGAGGAGAGTGTTAGGGCTGGTGGACTAACCTAGGGGTGGAGGAAATCTTTAGAGCATCTCCTGTCCTTTCCTTCAAGGGCAACCACTTTGAACTCTTTGCCCTTCATATATCTGAAAGATAAACATCTAGAACTTTGTCTTGATTTTTCAGTTTTAGACATTATTTATTTCCAGCTATGGTAGATGAGTCTTTCACACACTTATGGGTGCCCAGTTCCTCTCTTCCATCTACCTAATATAGTGTTTAGGCTTTTATAACCCTGAAATCCTGTTGACCCCAGAACATGTAGTATGTCTGATTCCATTTCTTTTCTTCTCTAGATTTTCTCCACCAAGTTTCTACATTTCTTTCTTTTTCCTTATTTTGTTTGCTTTGATTCTCACATCATTTATTAAAAAAACTTATTCATTTAATGAACAGAACTTGCCTGCAGTCACAAAATAGTTTCTTTGTGTGTGTGCATGTGTGTGTGTGGCTCATTTGTTTGTTTTTTAAATTGAAGTATAGTTGATTTACAATGTTGTGTTAGTTTCAGGTGTACAGCAATGTGATTCAGATATATATACTCTTTTTTCAGATTCTTTTTCCTTATAGGTTATTACAAGATATTGAGTATAGTTCCCTGTTCCCTGTGTCCTTGTTGGTTATCTGTTTTATATATAGTAGTGTGTATATGTTAATCCCAAACTCCTAATTTATCCCTTGCCCGCCCCTTTCCTCTTTGGCAACCATAAGTTTGTTTTCTATGTCTGTGAGTCTATTTCTGTTTTGTAAATAAGTTCATTTTCATTTTTTTTCTCACCAAACCTTCATCATCTCACCCATTCTACTTGGTGTCTTTCTTCCCAGGGATCTCCTATGCAGTGTCCTCTGTCAAGGAAACACTTTACTGTGTTTGAAAAACAGCCCTGCCTACTGACAGTCAGGGCTACTTCAGTGAATTCAGTAAGTCTTTGTCATTTCTTTCAATAACCATGTGTTGAGGGTCTACTATGTGACAGGCATTAGTAATACAGAGATAAGTAAAATATTGTCCTTGTGCCCAAGTAGTGACTCTTTCTCTTTCCCTTGCCTGGGGTGGGATCTCTCCTCTTCCCAGCACCTAGCCCGGTACCCTCAGTAAATGCTTATTGAGTACATGATTGGGACCCATTTATCAGGCCCATTTTCGCTCATCTCACCCCTATTCTGCTTTCCTTAGGCCCAAGGCAAGCTGCACCCCTGGAACAAAGTCCTTGCTCCCAGAGGTTGGCAGAATACTGGGGGCTAGGATAGGATGGCAAATGGGAGCTTTGGCATCCATCCCATCTCCCCATCCGTGAAGCCTAAGGCAGTCCCCTCTCCTCTGAGTCTCTGTTTCCCTGACTATAAAACTGTGAAGCAAGGCCTGCCTTCTCTCCTCCTTTGCATGCAGTTTAGGACAAGGTGAAAGTTCTTGGCTATGCAAGGCTGCGTGAGGCATATTCATTTACTCGTTAGAAGGGATTAGTTTTGGCTCAAATGTATTCTGCAATTATTTTCCAGTGACAAAGAGTTTATGTGTGCATCAAGAGATGGTCCCCTTCTCCTGCCCTGAGGACATCAGCACCTGCTCTCTCAGGACAGGGTTTTCCAAAGATTGTCCCCACTGCCACCCTCCCTCCTCGGGTCTCTGGTTACCTTCCAGGAAAATGTAATCCAACCCTCCATCTGGGCAATAGACTAAAAATCTCCACATAATGCAAAGGGCCCCTGCAGATGGCCGTGCACCTGGGACTCCTGAGTCCCTGGGCCACAGGGCCTGGCTTTGGACTTCCCTGCTTGGCCAGCAGCCCTGGAACCTCTAGCTCATCTAGCAGGGAACTGCAAAGCCGGCCCCTCATTAGAACAGCCTCCAGACCAAGTCAGCTCAGAGAAGAGGTGGGAGGTGTTAAACTGATGTGTGTTACTTAATATCCGGTGTATTGGCCCACACAGGGCACAATGGAGATGCAAGCTCAGCCACCTTGACTCTGGTAACCAGCATCCTCTCCCCACACTCAGCCCGGCTGTCTCCCAATTTTTCAAGTTTTAGCTTCAACATCATCTTTGAGACATCCTCAATGACTTCTCTGTCCCAGATCGCTCCCCCAGCATGCCCTTATTCTCTCTTACACCTAACTCCCTGCTCTGATTCTCCAATTTATTTTTAATTGTACAATATTTTTATTTACTTGTTTATTCTATGTTTCCCCCTAAATAGTAAGCTCCTGGAAGGATGGGTTATGTCTGTCTTCATCAACCAGCCTCTGACACAGTGCATGGTACATTGTAGTTGCTCTACAAATATGTGTTAAATGTCAAATGAAGGAGTGTCAGGAAATGAATTCAGGTCAGAGCACTTCATGGGTAGCAGAGCCTTTTAGGGCAGTGGTCTCAAACTTTGTTGCATATTAGAATCATCTGGGAGGATTAGCAATTCCCCCCCCCCACAGAAATTAAATCAGAACATCTGGGAGTGAGACCCAACCACCAGTATGGTTTATAAAATCCTCAGGTGATTCCAATGTGTAGCTAAGACTCCAGTGTTTTAGATCAGAGGCTCTTAAATAGAGTCCCTGATGGGCAGCATCAGTGCCACCTGGGGACTTGTTAAAAATGCAAGTTCTTGGGTCCTACTCAGACGAACTGAATGGGAAACTCTGGTGGTGGGGCCCAGTAACCTGCTTTTAATGAGCCTTCCAGGTGATTCTGATTCAGGCACTGCGTTAAAAAAGGTTGTGCTGTCTCACCTCTTCTCATATGGTCTCCTTTTGTGGGCATCACCAGTAGGAAAAAGGGATGATCTTTAGTAAGGTGGCCCCTATCAGAGATGACTGGGAGACTGTCCCAGATTTACTGGAAATCCTCAGTCCTGGCAACCAGGACATGTGGTCCCCCGTCTCTTTAGAACTCTTTCAACTCAGACACCAGATCCACCAGAGAAGATGAATACAGTGTAATAAGTGCATTCGTGGCTTTTACTCCAATATCCATGTGATGGCTCCCCTAAGTCCTCGGGGGTACATATGAGGCCACCAGATAAACCTGGTCTCCATGACTCCCGCTTCAGATATCTGCAGAAAGCAAACACTGCTGGGCCTTACTCAGAGCCCTCTCACTGCGTGCTCTATGTGGAAATTTGGCTTTGTTTTTCAAAAGGAGGCACCAAGACAGTTAAGAAAATATTCTTAGAGACCCACTATCACCTTCCTAGTCACATAAATAGTTTGGAAGAAAATGAAAATAGAACTTTCTGTCCAGTTTTTTATAGGCAACAAAACAATGACACCATTTGCAGGTTGCAAAGGCCTCATCAGAGAGTATCAGGGACATCTATCTTTTTTTTCCTCTTCAAAACATATTTACTTTCAAATTTTCCAGTTAGCTGGGTATGCTACAAAAAAGCCCAGAAGTTTGGCTTTAGGTTAAAATCACAAACCCAGATCATCATCTACTCCAGACTTCCTCACAAACAAACATGTATGAATGAATTTAAAACCTAAACGGCCAAGGAAGTCAAAGAAACAACCACAAGTGCCTTTTAACTCAAAGACTGGTTTCAAGAGTGAGTTTAAGCTTTCTAATAGTCCCAGCCAGGATCATTTGGAGGTGGCTTATGACCAAGGGGAAAACGGGGACCTGCCTAATTCTCTGACCCCCACCCCAGCCCAAAACCACAGTCCCTCATCTGAAACCACTTAAACATTGGCAAGTGCAACCTGCCCCAAACCCTGGACCTTCTCAGGCAAGGAAAGGTGAGAGCATTTGTTTCAGCCTCAGGTCAGTGTTGGTGAGTCCTAACCATCAGATTCAGGCCACATTCATCTACTAGCCTCTATTAGGTGCAGGGACCGTGTTGGTGGTGGCAGATCCGGGGTCTGATGAAATCCTCACAGGAACTCTGGGAGGAGGGCACAACCAGTGTCAACACCTCCATTTGACAGCAGAGGAAACTGAAGATCAGAGAGGTTGATTGACTTGAAGAAGGTCACATATCTAGCATTCTACAAAAACAGGATTATAATCTGGTGTCCTGACTTCAAGTTCAATGCCAATTCCCAGCTCTCTCAATTCCATTATGAGACACTTAACTAGTTTCTCATTATTATTACCAGCACCACTGCTACTACTATTACTCTACTATTACACTACTAACTCCCGTGAGCCTTCACAATTACCATTACTATTGCAATTACTATTTTAGCACCTGCTATGCTGCAGGCACTGTCCTAAGCCCTATTTGTGCATATTTTTATTTATTCCTTTCAATAGCCTCATCCAATAGCCTCACCTTATCAGATGCAGATTGGGACCTAGAAAGTTTAGGAAATGACTGGCCTGTCCATGCGACTCCAAGGCTGCACTCTAAACCCCCTATAACATAGCGCCCTCCTCTCCAATTGCAGTGTCTGGGTCCCTCCTTGTCCCTCACGGTTGAATTCCTGCCTGGGTTAATTGTCTGGTAATGAAGTTCCTGGAATCAGGGTCTTGCTTTGTTTCTTCTGATCCTTCTGGGCACTGTCTCATCTCTGACTGCCAGCTCCTGAGATTAGATGCCACCCTCAGCTCACAGCCATAGCCTCCCTTTCACTGGGCCTGTCAGCTAAACCACTGTCTGTGGCTGCCAGACCCCTCTTTCTCAGCGCCTACCTTCTCAGATGAAATTTTTCCCTGGCCCTTACTAGTGGATTCTTTTGAGATGTTGCCCCCTTCTCCTGACAGCCAACATTCCGAATGTTACTCTCTTCCTCATTTTGGACGATGCTGAGTGAACCCTCTCCCAAGTCTCCTGGTCTCATTCTGGTGGGTGAGTCCAACCTCCAAATCTGCAGTCTCTGGTTAGACCATCTCCCTCTCACAAAGGCCTAGAACTCTTTATTCTTTCAAAAAAATTTTTTTTAATTAAGATATAATTGACATACAAAAAGCTGTACATATTTAAGTACACAACTTAATGAGTTTGGAGATAACTCGTTGAAACCATGAAACCATCAGTACATTCTATGCCACATCCATCTCTTCCAAAAGTTTCCTCCCACCCTTTTTATTTATTATTCTTTGTTTGTGTGTGTATTTTAAGAACACAACACAAAATCTAGCGTGTTAGCAAACGTTTAAGTACACAGTACAGCATCATTTACTACAGGCACTGTGCTACCCAGTGGATCTCCAGGACTTATTCATCTTATATAACTGAAAGTTAGTGCCCTTTGACTGCTACCTTTCCCTTTCTCCTCCTCCCAGAACACTTTATTCTTATATTCTCAGGAAAAAGAGAGTAGGGAGGACTGTCATATATTTACAGGGAGTGGTAACTATGCAAATGTTTATTTGCATGTCTGCCATCCTATCAGAAAAAAAAAGCCTGCTGGGCATATGTATCCTCTACTAACCCTCCATCCAAGAAACAGGGAGGAGCTGTCTCCCTGGGCAGGCTAAGGGATCCCCACCCCTTGCCTTAAACCCCCAGCTGGTCTTGGGGGAAACTTATGTAAACTAATCATTACAGTAACCACGCTATATTTTAATCTGTGGCAGTCTTCACCAAGTCGTACGGACTCAGAAAGGAGGGAGGGACTAAGCCTGCCTGGGTAAGTGAGGGAAGGCATCCTGGAGAAGGTGACATTTGATATGAGTTTCAAAGGGAAGGCAAGAGTTCTCAGTGTTTTAAGATTTCCCTGTGTTAAGATTTTACTACCAATTTATAGCTTTTCATGTTGACTGAAAATTCCATACAACCCAGCCTTTCAAACTTTAGTCATGTCCAGATTTGAGCTGGTGAGGGGAAGACAAAAGAATGTAAGATATGGCCACTATCTTTCAGGAGCTTGCTGTTTTGTTAGCAGAGAGCATACCTACATATGTAACATTTATGTTATTTAAGTAACTTTTCAAGATTGTTTAAGTGTTAGAATCAGAACCTTGGCTGTCTCATTCATTGTGGTATCTCTGGTTCCTGAATACTGACTGCAGTTGACACTCAGTAGGTCCTCAGTAAAGGCTAGTTGAGTATTGGAATGAATGATGACTCTTTAGTGTGAGGGGAAGATTTGATTGGACTTTGAAGGCAGGGCCATGTTTGAATAGAAGGAGGCAAGAGTGTATATACTCGCTTATGTGACTTAATCTTTCTTGTGGGCAGGTAGTTCATGCATATCTCGTATCCAAAAAGAACTAGGTATTTGGTAGATATTCATAAGTATTAGTTAGATTCAAAGGTAAGCTAGGGTTGGGAATTCCCTGGCAGTCCAGTGGTTAGGACTCGGCGCTTTCACTGCCAGGGCCCGGGTTCAATACTGGTCAGGGAACTAAGATCCCAAAAGCCACGAATCATGGCCAAAAAATTTAAAAAATAAAAGGCAAACTAGAGTTTTATAAGCCCCTACTGAGAAATTACAAAAATATTGGTGTTGGGAAAAGATGATTCAATTCAAATATTCCCCAATGTTTCCTCTGCCCAAACTGTGTGTGTATAATCTACATATTAGTGGATAAACATGTGTTCATTGATGTGTGTGTGTATATATATATACATATATATATATATATATATAAAATGGACATTGTCATCATCTTTATGGAGCTTACAATTCTGCAGTAAAACAGGAATGACCCGATAGAAAAATATCATCATTTGAAATATAACTCCAAGAATCTCAAAAGCAAATTGAGTATTTTGGCAGGTTAATCTGGGCATATGTCCTGAAGGAGGAGAAAGATCTTGAGCTGTTTATTGTTGAAAGCCGTGATTATTGAGGTTCTCTGAAAAAATCAGCATTTCATGGAGTCTCTGACTGCTCATTATTTGGGCTTGTCTTCTTTAGACTGCTATAACAATAGCTGCAGCCCCTTGCTGGGTCAGATTGCTTGTGTGTTGCATCTGTGATTCAATACCTCTAGCTTTGCAACTGTTAGGTCTGTGTTGCTGATACTTTGTATTTAATCTTGCTTCTGTAATGCCAAACTGTAACAATTAGAATTTTGGAAGACCATTCCTCCCAGATCCGGTTCTTTAGAGAGTACCTAAGAAAGCCAAAAGTAGAAACTGAGCAGGGGAGGGTTTCAAGTTTCTTTGGCCTCAGAGTGTTCCAAGTTGCCCTACGAATGAGCAAGAACTAGGTGAGCTTCATAAAGTGAGATCTAAAACGGGAAAGTGCAAAGTGGTAGATGTGTTAGTACCCCAGGGAGAAGCTACCAAGTGGACCCAAAGTACTCCAGGTACTGACAAGGTCTGCTCTGTGAGTCCAGGTTCATGCCCAGTGGGAATAAAATCTCTCCTTTTTTTTTTTTTTTGAGGTACGCGGGCCTCTCACTGTTGTGGCCTCTCCCATTGCGGAGCACAGGCTCTGGACGCTCAGGCTCAGTGGATATGGCTCACGGGCCTAGCTGCTCCGCGGCATGTGGGATCTTCCCGGACCAGGGCACGAACCCGTGTCCCCCGCATCGGCAGGCGGACTCTCAACCACTGCGCCACCAGGGAAGCCCTAAAATCTCTCCTTTAATAGCCACTGGACTCTCTGCCAACTCCCCCTGCCCCCGACCCTGGGTTCCCGCTATCCCACCACTAGGAACTTATCCCCTTGATTTAAGGCGGTTACAGCACCAGACATTTTCCTTAAAAATATGAGAGAAGTAATGTCTTGTGGAAATGATTTTCTAATCTTTTTCTTTTTTTTTCCTCAAGAGAAAACTCTTTTTGTTCCTAATAATAAAACCTGCTCTGGCTGAAGCAGGGGTGGAGGCCTCCTTCCCCCTCAGCCTCACCCTTGCTGGTCTCTGAGATATTTGTGCAGAAGCCTGAGGCTAGTGGGAACACTATTTAAAAAGCTTCGATGCCAACAAACCAACCATACAAATTCATTCTTTTTTCTTCTTTTTCAGATTCATTCTTGACACAACAGGGGAAATATGAATATGGACTGAGTATTCATTTTGTTAGGTATGATCATGGTATGATGGTTATGTGAGGAAATGTCCTTATTTTTTAAAGCTTCATATCCCATGATGTCTGGAATTTGCATTAAAAAGAAGCAAATATGGCAAAATGAAAAATCATATTAAATCAAGGTGGTGGGGCGACTTCCCTGGTGGTCCAGTGGTTGAGAATCCGCCTTCCAGTGCAGCGCATGCAGGTTCGATCCCCGGTCGGGGAACTAGGATCCTACATGCTGTGGGGCAACTAAGCCCGCGTGCCACAACCAAGACCTGACGCAGCCAAAAATAAATAAATATATTTTTTAAAGGCATTGGTTCTATAGGGTTCATTATAATATTCGTTCTGAATAATGCAAAAGCAGAGCTTAACACTGTAGGACTCCTAGGCATCATCATAAGAGTAGGTCTATCGGTGCAGTTTTCCTGAGATCACACAGGGAGTGGGAGTCTGCTACATCCTCTCCACTCACCACTCACGGGGGGCTGGCAGGACACCAAGCTAGACTGAAGGGCAAAGGATGTATAGCACTTTTTAACATTATGGGCAGGGCTGGCCCCATGCACATCTTCCCCCCCGCCCCTGTGTTGGGCCCCTCCTGCCTGTCTTATCTGAGTAGGCAGGATCCCCTCCGTGCGCTGCTCTAACCTTGCCACCTGCTGCCTCAGAGGAAAACAGAGCTGATCAACGTGTTCCTTCTTCCTTCCCCCACCTCCTCTCCCTCTCCTGGGTATCCAGGGATCCCAGGAGAGCGCCTCTGGTTACCAGGAAGCTGAGAGATGCCTGCTGGGGCAATGCTGCCCTTTCATTTCCGAGCCCTGCCTTAGACAGCCCACTGGCCGAATGCCAGCGCTGCTCTCACTTCTCCTTGCTCTGCCCTCTGCCACAGTCAGCCTAGCAAGATGAGTTGTACAATCTGAGAGAGAAGTACAGCCTCCCAAGCAGAGCAAGAATCACCTCAGGTATCTCTGCTGGGAGGGCGGGCAGTCACCTGGCTTCTGTTAACATGTTTCCTCTTGAAATTCTTCCCACAAACATTTACAGAATACTCCTGTGTGTCAGGCACAGTGTGAGGAACTAATCATGGTCAGAGACCAGTAACATCTCCCAGGGACAGTGAGAGCTCAGGAGCAAATGAACCAAGAAACCTCCTGCAGCCCAGGAAATTTAGACCCACTAGTCTCCAACTGTAGATGCTGGAGCCCCTGGGACTGGACAGATCTATGTCCCTGTAATGGTGACATGTGGCTTGCTGGCCAGCGACTCTGTCGCTTGGTGAGGTTGCTGTTTGTCAATATTCTGGTCCTCAGCTTTGCACGACCAGGAGCTCAGTTTTATTAATTCAGGTCCTGGGGGATATAGGCCTGTGCTGACCATACCTCACAAGAAACGTGTATTCCATATCTACAAGTGAGCAATGCTTGAGCATGGCTGTCCAGTGACCAGAATTTTCACACCTGCTTTCCAAGACATACATTTCCCGAATGGAACTTATAACCAGATGGCTGCTTGGAGAGCACAGGATCAGCCCAAAGGAAGGGAGTGACTGTGAGGGAGATTTTACTCAGGCTATAAAAGAGGCCACGGAAGAGCCCCTCGGACATTTTTACACCTAGAATACCCTTGAGTAGACTCTTCTCAAGATGTCCTCTTTCTATACACCTATTCTTTTTTTTTTTGGCCGAGCCACGCAGCATGCAAGATCTTAGCTCCCCGACCAGGGATTGAACCCATGCCCCCTGCAGTGGAAGCTTGGAGTCTTTTTTTTTTTAATTTTTTTTTTTTGGAAGTTTATCCACACTATAGCATGTATCAGTAGTCTGTTCCTTTCTTTTTTTAAAATTAATTTATTTAATTTATTTATTTTTGGCTTCATTGGGTCTTCGTTGCCATGCGCAGGCTTTCTCTAGTTGTGGCTAGTGGGGGCTACTCTTCGTTGCCGTGCAGTGGCCTCTCTTGTTGCGGAGCACAGGCTCTAGGTGCACAGGCTTCAGTAGTTGTGGCACACGGGCTTAGTTGCTCCGCGGCATGTGGGATCTTCCCGGACCAGGGCTTGAACCCGTGTCCCCTGCATTGGCAGGCAGATTCTTAACCACTGCGCCACCAGGGAAGCCCCAGAAGCTCAGAGTCGTAACCACTCACTGGACAGCCAAGTAAGTCTTGACTAAACACCTATTCTTTTGTTAGCCACCTATAACACCATCTCAAAAGATTACAACTTTCTGCATATTTGTGCCAGTCGTGCTTTCTGGAGGTTGTCTTGAGATCCTGGGGGAGGCGAAGTGACTTAATGGGAAACTCCTCAGCCCAAGGCTCTCTGAAGTACTGTAGGTTCTGGCATTTCTACACCAATACGTGGAGGTGGGAGCGGTGGCGGGGGTGGGGGGGCGGACGCAGCCTGGCAGCTCTTTCCTTCGTCTGGTTCTGTGGGACGTGAATAGATGTTATAGCAGGGCTTGCCAACTTAAATGCAGCAGGGACCAGGTGTGTAGCGTAGTGAATCGGGCTGAATAAAAGAACAATTTCGATAGGAACTTGAGCATAAATATGCTTCTTAACGCTCTTTACTATAAGAAAAAAATAGCGCAGGTGTGAGGATAAGTGGCAACGGATGCTCAGTGGGGGAGGGGACGAGGTGAGTCCTGGGGACTCTAGCAAACTGGAGAGGGCGCCTCGCTTCTCACAATGACCCAGCTACCGTGGCCTTGTGGGGATGAGGTCCTAAGGTTACCAGATCTGAGTGTTTTTCATGAAAACTTCATAATCTGGATTTTTAGGTGAAATCATCTGATTTTTTTAGAATATTGGCAACCAATTCAAAGTTTTAAAACATGCTCCTCTAAACAAACAAAACATGTCAGGGACAGATTCAGTCAGTCAGTCAGTCAGTTAGTTTGCAACTTCTGTTATATATATTTTTATATTTATATTTGGCCCTGCCGTGCAGCTTGTGGGAACTTAGTTCCCTGACCAGGGATCGAACCCACACCCCCTGCAGTGGAAGCTCAGAGTCCTAACCACTGGACCGCTAGGGAAGTCCCTGCTTTATATTTTTGAAGGATCCCATGATGAAATCTTTTAGAAAATGTTGGTTTAAAAAAATTAAATAGGCAGAAACAAATCAAGATAGTGCTTGGGCCTCTGCTGGCATAAATGGAATCAGTTCTTTCCACACTATTTCATACTTTTTATGTGTTTGTCATCTATAGCCTTCCAACTTTCAAAAGGAATTGGTGACTGCCCGCAATTAAAAAAAAAAAAACCACACACACATCTGTGACGCAGGTTGACATGTGGCATCTGTCCCTCCTTTTCAGCACCGCCAGCTCTTATCTCACTCTAGGCTACAGCCAACACCTCTGAACAAATCTCCCATCTCCAGTTTCCCAATTAAGTCCATCCCGTGCACTGCTGCCAGAAGCATCTTTCTAAAACACACAGTGATTGTATCAGCTTCCTGCTTTTTTATCATTTCCACCTAGATTGTAAGCTGCCTAAAAATATAAACTATACTCCTTTATATTTCCTATGTTGTAGTGATTCTCAAACTTTGGTGGGGAACTTATTTAAAATGTGACTCCCTGATTCTTACTACCAAAGATGGATCTGGTAGGACTAGGGTGAGGTCAGGAACCTGCCTTTTGTTTCCAAACAAGCACCCCCAGGAGACTGTGGTGCTGGGGGTCTATAGACTAAAAATTGAGAAGCGTTCTCTTTTAGATCTGGTAGGGACCTAATAAATGGATAAAAATTGAGTTTAGTTCTTCTTAAATCAATGCACCTATATTTCATCTTCCCTGAAAAGATTTTAGTTCCCCATTTCCTTCACCCCAGCCTCTGGTAGAATGTCATTGATTAGTTTCTTACTGAAGTGATTTTTTTAAATATTCAGAGGAGAAAAGAGGAGGAAGGTGCTTATAAATGGCTTTCACTTCACACCCGGCGGATCATCAAGGTGATGGTTTGGAGGCAAATGGTCCTGTCAGTGGTGGCTGTGTACAACCCAGGTGTTCAGGTCACTGAAAAAAAGTCTTTTCCATCTCTGCCTGCCCACACTATCATTTACCCCTCCACAGCGGACTGCCAAAAGAAGCTATGGCTAATGGAAATATATTTTAAGCCCTAATTTCCAAACTTTATGCTCACTTTCTAAAAAGAGAAAGGGAGCCAGGGCCAGGAGGAGTAGCAGAGAACAGCAGCAGGGGTAAAAAGTAATACGACATGCGCTTCATTGACCACTTACTGTGTGCTAAGCTCCGCCAGGCACCTCCCACAGGCAATCACTGATCTTCACAATAACCTGCAAGTAGGTATTAAGCGTCCCCATTTGGCAGATAAGGAAACTGTTTGCCTTCTTCCTGTGACATCACCATGACTCAAGCAAGGGCAGCTGGGAAAAATACAGGGCATGAAAAGATCACCACATATTCCAGAGTCAACCCCTGGGCACTTTTGTAATGAAGCTTCAGAAAGGGAAAGGGCCTAAGGTGGGGGAAGGAAAACTCAGTCTAAAGGCTCTTCCTAAAGGCATAGGAAATGACCCTTCCAATCCCAAGTGCTCATGGGCTGACCTTACCTTACCCCCAAACAGGCCTTGAAGTGCTTGGGGACTCTGTGATCTGTTCAGCTCATTACCAGCCAAAGATAAGTTATTAAAGGTAATTGACACTTTCTTGGGCATAAATTCCATTTAATTGATCAATATTACATATCTCAAAAACAAAACCAAAACAAAACAAAACCCAGAAAACAACTCTCGCTCAGACCACCCATCAGCAATATCATTGTAATCCCAGGCTTGAAATCTCTGCTGGTCTCAGGTGTCCTCCTCACCTGTGCTTCTGAGCTGTAGTCCTTCTGGCCATCTGGGGAGGTTCCCTGTCTGTGGTTCCCCATGTTCACCGAGTGGCTCCCAGGCCCCTGGTTTGGCATCTCCCCCCATCCCCCACTCCCTCCACCTCTCAGCCCTTCCCCCTCCCCCAAGGCTCTCCTGTCACAGGACTGACCCACTTGGCCTGCATGACAGGGATGTGGCTCCTGCCTCTAGGTAGATGTGCTCACTTCTCTGCCCGCCTCCATAGTCACTCTACTGAGTGCCTGCCTCAGTGTTAGGATCTGTTATAAGGTCCCCAGCCAGAGTGACCTCTGCTCTGGGTCCTCCAGCACATCTGGTGGCAGGGCTCTTCCAGTTCGTAAGCATTCCTCTCCTGAGCATCCCAGCCCTGCTGGCTTCTGGGCTCACCACGCTTTGCTGCTCTGAGTGTCTCGCACACACTGACTCTCATCTTTTCCTCTTTTGATGAGTTCCTTTTCCATCTGGGTGAATGTCTGGGAGGTTGAGAGAGGGTCATCGATCCCCAGCATCTCAGGGTCTAAGCCTTGTGAACAGCCATCAACCCCAATGGGTCTAGTCACGAATGCTCCATGAAGGCCTGAAGCAAATACAGCCTCCTGCCTACCGATTCATACCCAGCCCACGAGGCCCAAATCTGTAATGAGTACTACAGTGGAGTCCTTTGCTACATATATTTTTTGAATCACACTGCCAGCACAGAGTCTGTATTTTCTGAACCCTGAATTAGAAGGCACGATCTAAGATAAGTTTTGCAAGAAATGGAATATGTCTCAGAAAGCCTGGGACATGTGGCCATCAGTTAATTAAGACACGTGAGACATCTCTGCATCAAGTGATACACTTACAACTTTATTAGGGAGGCATGGAAAATTGAGCATTTCCAAGTTCCAAACAAGACCAAGTTCACCTGCCCTGAGACTGGGCAGGAGAAACTTCCCTGCTGTTCGAAGCTGTGGAGGGGTGGAGCCTTGGAGGCTGGCGGGATTCAGGTAAGTCTAGAGGGGCAGACAGCATTTTTCAGCTGAGAGGAAAAACAAAGCCAAGGTGTGGGGACAGAGGCAGCAGTGTGGATGGGAGGGGAGAGCAGCCTGGCCAGAGCAGAAGATTCATGGACGATGGTGGGAGAGGCCAGGCTTAAGAAATTTGATTTGATGTACTAAGCAGGAAACCGTGTGGCTACATGCACAGGCAAGAGCCGTAAACGGTGTTATGGGATAAATCAGCAGGCAGTAGAAAAAGTGGGATCATTTGAAGGGAGTTTGGAGTCCAGGAGCCCAGATTGGGGTACACGCTTTTGTAGCAGCGAGTCACCTGCTCCTCAGGATCTAGAGGAGATCATCTGAGGCCCCGCCCCACCCACTGCATGAGGTTCACAAGCCCTTGCTTACTCCTAGTCACCTTGGGCTCCATCGTCTAGCTCTGCTAAGTGCTCATTCTGCGTCTTGCAGGTTTCTCCTTCCTCTCTGCCTCAACATTGACCAAAATGTAGGGTGCAACCTCTTCTCAGTCCCCTCCCCATCCCCTCAAATGTCCTCATATGAGGCAGCTATGTGTAGGGGAACGAAGGGGGCATGGGGAGGACAGGCGTACAGCAGAAAAGCAGAGAGCTAAAAGGAGACTTCCCTGTTCTGAAAAAAGCCCACGTGCCATTTCTGCCGACTCAGCACGAGCCGTCAACTTCAATATCCACCTTCTCTCCCTCCTCCTCCTCTCTCCTTTCTTTACTTTCCAAATCCTGGCTTATTTTTTTATGCTAGTGGTTTAACCATCTCTTCCTTGCTGCCTTCCAAATCATGTCATCAATGTCTTACCTCTGTCGCCCTGCGGTTTGTTAAGTCTTTCCCTAAGCCAAGGCAAATTCTGTGTGAGAGACTCCGGGGCCAGTTTTATGAATTACAATTTTCCTTGGAGCCCCACTCCCAACCTGACCTTCCCTTCACCCCCCAGGGCAGCCCCTGGGGCACCTTTGAGGAACTTCCAGGCTCCACTTTGAAGCCAGTGTTGAGAGTCCTTCCATATTTAAAGCTCCTGAGTCTACGATTCCTGAATTTCAATTCTGTGTGACTGGAAAAAAGAGGTAGAAATGCAAAGTTGAGAAGAGGGTTGGCTTAGAGCAGTGATTTTCACAAGTTCTACTCTCGGAATCCCTTTATACTCCTTATGAGGACTCCAAAGAGCTTTTGTTTTTGTCCCTTGTCTCAATTTTTATGTCCTGGTGATCTTGTCCTAGTGATTAGCTCTTCTGAACATCACTATCCTTCTCCTTAAAAAATAGGACTGAAATACCCATCTGAAAGGACTATGGTGAGAATTAAATGAGATAATGTAAGGTAATTTTTCAACTCCTAAGGGTATGTAAATATCAGCTGTTACTAGTATTATTGTTTGTATAAGTAGATAATGGGGATAACGTGACCTCTTCCAAGTACATAAGAACAGCATATTTGAGCAGAAAGATTGAGTTCTGGAGTCTTTTCTGGAAAAGATCTGGAATCCTGTTCCCTCACTTACTGGCTGTGTGGGTAGGTCACTTAACCTCTCTGAATCATCTCAATTTCCTCACCATTAAGAGAGAGAGAGGGCTTTCCTGGTGGCGCAGTGGTTGAGAGTCCGCCTGCCGATGCAGGGGACACGGGTTCATGCCCCGGTCCAGGAAGATCCCACATGCCACGGAGCAGCTAGGCCCGTGAGCCATGGCCGCTGAGCCTGCGCATCCAGAGCCTGTGCTCCGCAACGGGAGAGGCCGCAAAAGTGAGAGGCCCGTGTAAAAAAAAAAAAAAAAAAAAAAAAAAAAAGAGAGAGAGAGAAAAAAGAAAAGGATAATAACATGGTGTTTATTTTCCAGGGTTGCAGTGAGAATCTGAGATAATGTATGTATAATGATGGCACCCAGGTAGATATTTAAAAACAAACAA
Source organism: Aethalodelphis obliquidens (assembly GCF_003676395.1). Classification (NCBI taxonomy): domain Eukaryota; kingdom Metazoa; phylum Chordata; class Mammalia; order Artiodactyla; family Delphinidae; genus Aethalodelphis; species Aethalodelphis obliquidens. The sequence goes on along the minus strand of NW_020837992.1, from coordinate 2,962,582 downwards.
ACAAACAAACTCAAGTCTGTACATCTCGCCACATACTGGTTCACTCTAATCCACCGTCCTATGTAATCCTTTGTCTGGAGTATCTTCCTTCTTTTCATTAAACCTTCACTGTAGAAATTGACTGGCAATTCTACTTTTTTTATTGAAGTACAGTTGATTTACAATGTTGTGTTCAGGTGTACAGTCAAGTGATTTGGTTATATACACACACACACACACATATGCACACATATATTCTTTTTCAGATTCTTTTCCATTATGGGTTATTACAAGATATTGAATATAATTCCCTGTGCCATAAGTAGGCCCCTGTTGTATATTAGCAATTCCATTTTAAACTGGTCCTTAATGGCTCTACAATGACATTCCTTGAATTGAGGCAGTCAGGACACCCAATTCTGAAGGCAGAAATATGTTAGAGACCAGATGTGAATTTAGATGAACCTTGGGAAGGGCATGGACCTGGGCCAGCGTGGGAGGCATCTCACAGAACAGCTCTGCCTCTCAGGATGAGTCTCTCACCTTGTGTTCATTCCCACAACACCCTGCAGCCTGGTCCCACTGCATGATGTTCAGACATCCTCTGTGGGGCAGTTACTGATACCCACTGCTGACTGGGACTCTGGCTCAGAATCAGGCCCCATAAAACTAATCTGGCCCATGACTTTGAATTTCTTGGCCCCGTTGGCTCTGAATTTTCAGAATTAGAGCTTCTCCTTGGATTAGATGCTATTTTTCAGGTCTGTTTTAAACGTATCTCCTGAGGGGTTTAATATTTAGCCTTAACAGCTCAGCTAGGGTCAGGAATTGTGCCAGCATAGAGCCATAAAAGAGGCACGGCAGGAAATTTAGAGATCAACCCATCCAACCACCTCAGTTTACATAAGAGGAAACTGAGGCCAGGGTGATGAGGTGACTTCATCACAGGCACACTGAGTTACCAACAGCACCAGGAGGAAAATGTAGGTTTCCTGACTTTAGGTCCAATGACTTTTCCACTTCTTGCATCCATCTTTCCAACAAACATTTATTGAGCACCCACCATGTGCCAAGAGCCATGGTAAGAGCTGGGGATATTGTTATCATCAGGGATGAATAATAGATACCTTGGGGCCTCCCTGGTGGCACAGTGGTTGAGAGTCCGCCTGCCGATGCGGGGCACACGGGTTCGTGCCCCGGTCTGGGAAGAACCCACATGCCGCGGAGCGGCTGGGCCCGTGAGCCATGGCCACTGAGCCTGCGCGTCCGGAGCCTGTGCTCCACAATGGGAGAGGCCACAGCGGTGAGAGGCCCGCGTACCACAAAAAAAAAAAAAAAGAAAAAGAAAAAATTACATACTTGGTCATTTCATGCTGCCTCCATCTAAGCGTTAGCAATATAGATAAATGAGCTCCCTGCCACCCCTCCCCCATTAGTGGGGCACAGAATAGGTAAGTGTGGATGAGAAGAGAAATAAAGAGGAAGGTCTCTAACATGGGCTGTCACCTACATATCCACCCACCCAACCTGGGCAATAAAACTTGCCACGGGGATTCCTGGGCTGCTGGGCACAGCATGAGGGTGTTGGGAACATGGAGGGAGAATGTAGCAAGAAGTAAAGGAAAAGAAGAGCAGATCCCTGAAAGCCGGCCTCCCTCCTCCCACATAGCTGAATGGGGCGGGGGTGGGGGGGGTACTGGTGCGGGGGGAGGAAGTACATGGGCCTGCTAATGATGAGACTTGAGACTCTACTCTGGGGAAAGGGGGAGCACTAGAGGAGGAAGCAGGATTCAGCAGCTGTCCCCCACCTTCCCCACCTCTTGGGCTCGGCAGCTGTGCCTCTCCCCACTTCTGCCCCATCCCCGCCCCTGCCCCAGGGCCCCTCTCTCCAGGGCTCCTAGCCTCAAATGGTCAAGTCCACTAAGTTGGCTGGGGACCAGCTTACCCGGAAACTAGAGAGCTGTGCTATGCATTTATCTTTGGTGAGTCACTGCTTTCATTTCATTAAACTTCAAGGAAATTTATTAGAGTTCTGATAGCCACAATGAGCTTAAAAGAAAAACTAAGACTTTCTCACGAACTGATGATAATCAATGGAGAAAGTTTCAACCGTGCCCCAAAGGGAGTCAAAGGCAGAGTTATCTGAGCATAACAGGAACACCTCCTGTGCTAACAAGCCACGGCAGAGAGCCGAGTACCTCTGGGAGACAGCCCCAGCAATAGGGACACTATCTAGCACTAACTCTGCCTCTTCTCCCTTGGAGCTGAGGTCTGCCCTGGGGCCAGGATTGCGGAACAGGCATATTGTATAAAGGGCCCCCAATCTTTAGCCGCCTGCTATGTTTCTGGCTGCCTGGATGCCTGGGCACTGGGTTCCCCTACCTGCCACAGGTTCAGGGGGATGTGGTCTGAGAGGTACCCAAAGATACTGCACACAGGTAACTGGACCCTGGCCTAGTGGGGCTGTGGGAATTCTCAGCAGCATTAGAGTCACTTCTTTGATCTACTCTCCAGAAAACCTCTATTCAAAGGCAAATTAGATACTATACAAATTATTATACTAGTCTCTCTACTTCTGTGAATATTTTTAAATGTCTACAATAACGTTGAGAAATAAAACAACGTTACCTGGTGGGGATAACTCATTTATTCGTTTGTGCTCATTAAATTCTGAAGTAATATTCAACAAAAGCTAATTGACTTTCCACTAGGGGTCAAGCACTGAGTTGGCTTTATCAGCTTCAGTGCTGAAACTTTTGCCTTATGGCAGTGGATCAGACTGTCTGTGGGTGAGGCCTGGGCATTTTACAATTTGTTCAGGCGATTCACATGTGCAGCCAGGGTGGAGGACCACTGTCCTGAGGGATCGATGGAGAAAAGAACACGTGGACAGATTTGGATCCTGGTCAGGCTCTCACCTTTGATATCTATGTGGTGTTGAGAACCTCACTTTCATCTTTGGCTTTCGGGCTGGACTTTCTTCTGGAAAAGGAGAGAATGGGACTTGATGGTCTCTGAGATCCTTTCCATCACTCCTCAGCCTCTTGGTCGAATCAAAGTACAAGTCCATTTCAACTCCAACATTCTAGGACTTTTCAAGATATTTTGTGGTGAGAGGAACTGGAGACTTTTGGAGAATCCCTGAGATCAACACTGGTTCAGCTGACCCTCCCATTCTCTACATCAACTTCTTTTACCCATTGGCTTTCCAGCAGTCTCAGGGTTAAACCAACTTAACAGAAGACAGTGGCAACACCAAGGCTATAAAAGATGCATTAGTCCCCATAATGGCCCATCTTCCCCAGACTGCTTCCTCCATCAAGACCTTTATGGGACACTGAATCAAGGGTTACTCACGGAAACAGAAAGGCCAGCACCTGGTGGATGACAAGTGTGACGACAAGTAACCAGGCATCTCTCTGAAGTGTCAGCTCTGGCAAGTAACTCAACACTCTGAGAGGGTTCTGAGTCCCAATCAAGAAGAAGCCTCTGCAGGCTAGGCACCCAGAGGCTAAGGAGAAAAATGCCCTTATCTACTTCCTCTTTTTTCTTTTTTTTAATTTTTATTTTCTGGGGATTTTTAAAAAATTTTATTTATTTTAATTTATTTATTTTTGGCTGCGTTGGATCTTCGTTGCTGCGCTCGGGCTTTCTCTAGTTGCAGTGAGTAGGGGCTATTCTTTGTTACGGCGCGCAGACTTCTCATTGTGGTGGCTTCTCTTGTTGCAGAGCACGGGCTCTAGGTGCATGGGCTTCAGTAGTTGTGGCACGTGGGCTTCAGTAGTTGTGGCTCGTGGGCTCTAGAGCGCAGGCTCAGTAGTTGTGGCGCATGGGCTTAGTTGCTCCGCAGCATGTGGGATCTTCCTGGACCAGGGCTCGAACCCGTGTCCCATGAATTGGCAGGCGGATTCTTAACCACTGCACCACCAGGGAAGCCCCCTTATGTACTTTCTTCTGCCGAGGTCATGGTGTGGCACAAGAAGGACACATAGTCCCCATTCTTCACTGGCCAATAATAATGGGGGAAGGATTTTGAGTTCACCCTTTTGGCCAAAATGGAAGATTGTTAAGAGAAGAGTTATTGATAAACATGTAAATAAATTTTATTTTTCACACTAGGTCTATTCCTGAAAACACTGTGCTCAAGCTGAACATATGAAAACAGAGCACTTCTTTCTTCTTTAATTGAAGTGGCATCTAACAATTTCAATTTTTATTTCTCTGCATCTTAGTCTACTCGTTAGTAATGTAGAAACCAACATTCAAATCCATGGAAGCAAATCCTTTCTAAAGGATTAGATTAAATTACTTGAGGATGAATCACGTCTTTCTTAAAGTTTTAAGTATTTTGGCTAAAGGCTTTACCAATCTTTATTACTGCATAAAGATTCAACTTTCAGTTCATACAGTCGGTCTCAGATGGAGACACACAAGTTACTATTCCCATTACTCTATTGAGAAGATGGGGGTACAGGAAATATGCATGTGAGCAGTGGGTCTCTGTTGAAAGGGCACCATATGCTCAAAGGGAAGGTCAATAAATAATGCTTAAAATGAAAACTAAGAAGTAATAGTATATGTTTGTTATTTAGAAATATGGATGTTAATAGCAAATAAATACTAAATGAGTTAAGAATGGTTGTCTCTGTCAAGAAATACCACAAATCACGTAAAAAGATCAATGACAAAGTGAAAAAAAAAAGCAAGTTAAATGTCAGACAAAAGTTAATTACCAAAGTATATAAAGTTTCTAAGGGAGAGAATTAAAAGGTCAACAAAAATTGGTGAGACATATCAATAATTATTAGAAAAAGAAATATGAATGGCTCTTAACATTAAGATGTTCAACCTCACTCATAATAAAAAACAGGCAAATTAAAACTATGCTGAGAATATTATTTTTAACTTAGATTGGCAAAAATCCAAAATTTAAGAATACACTGCTGTTAAGACTATGGGGAAACAGGCTCTCTCATACTTTACAATAGGAATGAAAGTTGGTTCAATCCCTACAGAGGAGAATTTGGCAATATATAGCAAACTTGTTTGTGCAAATACTTTAATACCCAGCAATCTAATTTCTAGTCATCTACTGAATATGGGAAAATATATATATAAGTCAATTTATTGCAGCACTATTTTTAACAGCAAGACTGGATACAAGCAAAATGCCCATCAAAGAGGATTGGAGGAATAAACTATGGTACTTCTACAAACCGAGTACTAAGCAACTGCAAAAAGAAAAGAGGAATATCTCTGTAGTCTCCTATGAAGAAATCTTCAGGATATGTTAAGTGAAAATAAAATCAAGTGGAGAAAAATGTGTTCAGTATGATACTTATATAAAAAAATGCCTTGTCACACCTGAAAGTAAGAGAGCTATCAAAGAAAACTAAGGTTTTGTCAAAAGGACTCAAGACAAAATGATTCAGCAGTTCCTTAAAAAGTCAGAGTTACCAAATACGACCCAGCAATTCCATTTCTAGGTGTATACCCCAGAGAACTGACAACATATGTCCACACAAAAACTTATACATGAATGTTCATAGCATTATTATTCATAGTAGCCAAAAAGAGGAAACAAACTAAATGCCCATAGGCTGATGAATGGGTAAATAAAATGTGGTATATTCATACAATGGAATATTATTCAGTCATAAAAAGGAATAAAGTAATGATACATACAAGGTTCGTGGATGAACCTTGAAAACATTATGCTAAGAGAGAGAAGCCAGACACAAAGGCCACATATTGTATGATTTCATTTATCTAAAATGTTCAGAATGGGAAAATCCATAGAGATAGAAAGCAAATAGTGGTTGCTGGGGGCTGAGAGGGAAGAGGAATGGGGAGTGACTGCTGATAGGTATGGGGTTTCTTTTGGGGGTGATGAAAATCTTCTGGAATTAGATGTTGATGAAGGTTGCACAACAATTTTACTATACTAAAAACCACTGAACTGTACACTAATTCAAAAAGATAGATGCACCCCAACATTCATAGCAGCATTATTTACAATTGCCAAAGTATGGAAGCAACCTGTGTCTACATATATATAATGCAATACTACTCAGCCATAAAAAAAGAATGAACTCCTGCCATTTGCAGCAACATGGATGGACTTGGAGGGCACTAGGGTAAGCCAAGTAAGTCAGAGAAAGACAAACACTGTGTGATACCACTTATATGTGGAATCTAAAAAAATACAACAAACTAGTGAATAAAACAAAAAAGAAGCAGACTCACAGATATAGAGAACAAACTAGTGGTTACCAGTGGGGAGAGGGAAGGGGGCAGGGGAAGTATAGGGGTAGGGTGAAAAGGGGGTTTATTATGGAATTATATGAAATCATGCGTGTGAAACTTTTGAAAATTGTAAAGCACTATAGAATTTAAAGAATCTTTCATTCAATAAAAAAGGTGCATTTTATGGTATGTGAATTATATCTCAATTAAAAGATATGTACATTAAAATGATTAATATTTATTGCCAAATGAACAACACAAATACAAACGGACTCAGGTGCCAACTTAAATAAGCTCCCACTGACGAAAAATGGGACAATCTGAGCATCAAAATAATAACTCTAAGTGATTGCAACACACTAAATATATTTAAATCGATGATTTGAAGAATTCCAGGGAACCAATTCATTATTTGAAAACTATTAATAATGGAACAGTACTAAGCATTAATTTCGTCTTTTCTGTGCAAACTGTACCTCAGGGTGACCAGTTGATGAAGAGAAGATTCTCTTTATAGGATTATTTAAATAAGCAATGAAGGAATGATAGAATTAGAATATAATAATTTTGCAATCCTGATGAATTAATAGATCCATGCAATGGATCTACTACTGGCTGCTGACATCACAAAAAGATAGACAATCAGACATTCTTTATCCCTTATGGAAGCATCCAATAATACCTATGAAGTACTCTTGCTAAAAAAAAAAATCTAACCAGAATCTTATCAGTCCTCAGTAAACAGAGGAATTTATTAAACAACTTCACAGAGATGCAAAGGTCAAAATATAGATTGTGGGAAACTACAGGATAAAATAACAAAAACAAAATTACAGGGAACAAAGGAAACAAAAAGATGAAAATGGAATCTATAAAAAAACAGACTTAAGAGACACATTAACTGGTGCCAACGTATGAACCTTTTTTGAATCTGGATTCAAACTGTTAAAAAATTTTAAGGCATTCAACCATTTTTTATTAGACAATCAAGGAACTGTGAAAGCTGATCAATATTTGATAATGTTAGTGAATTATTCATAGTCTGGGGATTATATTATAGTTATATTTAAGAATCCTATTTCTTTAGAAATACATCTGAAGTATTTACTGATGAAATGATATGATGTCTGACATTTGCATCAAGACAATTTTGGGGTGGAGGGGAAGTGAATGAAGAGGTAGATAAAATAAAATTGGCTATCTATTGATAATTGTTAAAGCTAAGTGATGGAAACATGGGGTTTCCTTATGCTATTCTCTCTACTTTTGTATATGATTAACATTTTCTTTAATAAAAAATTTTAATGGAAGAAAATTATTACCTCTAGGGATTTGAAAATTATTACCTCTAGGGGTAGTATCAAAACTCCAGTATAGAATAATGTGACTCTTTATACTATGTGCATGTAAAAACTAAGTAGATTTTAAAAATTAAAAAGTGAAGAAGATCTACCACAAATATAATACTTAATGGTGAAACTTTAGAAGCCCTTTCACTAAAGTCAGAAATCAATGTTGCCTGCCCTTCAACACTGTAGTGGAGTCTTAGCTATCACACTCAGACAAGAAAAAGAAATAAGAGCAAAATAGATTCAGAATAAAAGACAAAAATTGATTGTTGTTTGCAGACAATATTATACGCATAGGTAGTCCCAAATAATTTACTAATATGAGCGTGCAGCAAGACTGCTGAATTTAAGATCAAGTTACAAAAATCAATGTTGTTCCCAAATACTGGCAATAACTAATTAGTTATTAGAAAATGTGACGGAACAACATTCTACGTATAATGACAACAGAAATTGTTAGGTATGTGGGAATAAATCTATCAAAAGTTTGGAAAACATTTATGAAGAAAAGTATAAAATATTATTGAAGGACAGAAAAATAGATCTGAATAAAATCATAAATATGTCAGTTCTCCCTCAAATTATTCTCAAAATTCAATGCTTTTAACCAAAAGCTCAACAGAAATTTTTGTGGAACTAGACAAACTGATACCAAACTTCACAATTTCAAACTGGTGAAAACCATTTTGAAAATAAGAGCAAAAGGGAGGCTTATTTTTTACTATATATTAAGGTTTATTATAAAGCTTTAGTGCCTAAAACAGTGAAATATTAGAGCAGGGATAGAAAAAACAGTGGAACAGACCAGAGACCCCAGAAATAGCCCCATACATATTTTGAAACTCAATATATTATACAGCTGCCAGTGGGAAATGATGGAGTACTCAATAAATTGAGTAATTAGTTTGTCATGTGGGGAAAAAACGAAGTTAGATTCTTACCTCACAGATACACAAAAATGAATTCTGAATGGATTAAAGACCTAAATAGTGAAAAACAAATGTTAAAAGTGTTAGAAAAAAATACGGGCTATCTCTGTTCTTGAGATAGACACAAAAAGCAGAAATGATAAAAGAAAATATTGATTTCATTAAAATTTAAACTTTCTTTGTAGCAAATGACCCTATAAATAAAATTAAAAGATAAGTGACCGATTAGAGAAGATATCTGCAATGTCTCAGAATACATAAAAGATTCATATCAGAACATATAGAGTTTTCCTACAAACTGATAAGAAAAACCACCTAATAAAAAATTGTGCAGAGGATATAAACAATTCACAGAAGAGGAAATCCAAACAGTAAATAAATACATGGCAAGATACTCAAAATAATTAGTAATCAGAGATATAGAAACTAAAAGCAACATGAGATGCTATTTTATACCTATCAGATAGGTGAAAATTAAAAAGTCTGGCTGTGAGGATGATGAGAAACTCAAATGCACCTGGGGGGAGGATAAATCAGTAGAACAAATTTAGAGATAAAATATTTAAGATTTAAGATATGGTCCTATCTAATTGAAAATTCATACATTGTATGACACAACAATATTGATATCAAGCATATACTTCTCTATGTATACCTGAAATTCTCACACACAAACACAAAGACACATATATAAGAATGTTCATTGCAGCATTCAAAAATAAATAGCAAAAAAGAAAGAAAAAAAAACCCGCTGGAAATAACCTAAACTATAAAAATAGGACACTGAATAAATAAAATGTTTTATATTCACATACTCGAATGTGAATGAACTAGACCTATATATTATCATGGACTGATCTCAAAAATAAAGTAGAATTTAAAAAGCAAGTTCCAGAATGGTATATGTAGTATGATATCATTTATGTAACATTTTAAAACATATGTTTAAATATATATAATTTTAAATGAATACATCAAGAAACGACAGCCCTTTTGAGTTTTGCCGTCAAGGGGAAGAGATTGTAACAGCTGGAGCTCGGGGTCCAGTGACTGACATGGGTTATATATATGTTTTTTAAATGCACGGCAGTAGAGTTTGTTTGCCTGCCGATGGGAGTGATCCAGTAGAGACTTAAAATAATTACTCATAAAGAGCAAAATCCTTGAGAAGTTGGGGCTTGGGCTGCAGAGCACAAGAGGAGGATGCTAGGGTATTTTAGGTGAGAAATGGTGAGTGTTTGAACTGTGGAGTGGGATGAAGTGGAGATGAATGTGTGGGCTGTTCAGGACAGAGACTCTTCAAAAAAGTGATGTTAATTGGGTGTGTGGGTGGGTGGATGACACTGTAAATGGGGGTCTGGTTTGATTATAAGGCAAGACAAGGGGACCTCTGGTACGATGATGGGTCGCGGCCTTTCTGAGGGTGGTAGACGATGCTATTGTCACTCCTAAGGAACTTCTAATCTGCTCTGGAGAGTCCCAACAATCCTCCTCCTATATGTACTAAAAACAAAGTGAATTCCACAACGACTACCACGCACGACTTTCTCCGCTGAGTTTAAAGCTTCCTCTGGGCCCTGGGGGTCTATTTTTACTGCTCCAGTGCCTCTCACACACTGGCTGTTAGTCAAGGCTGCTCTGGGAAAAGCACACTGCGCTGGGTCTAGTCCTGCCTCTACTGCTGTACCAGTTCTAGAGCAAGTCACGTGACGTCTGCGGCCTCAGTTTTCTACCTCACAGGGTGCTTAACTGCCTTGAGGCTACTGCTGGTGAAAGACTCCGGGGGTGGGGCTGGGGGTTAAACCTTCCCCTGAACCCCAGGACTCCAGGTCTAACTGCTCCCACCCCACCTCTCTCCCGTCACCACCACTGACCCATCTCCAAACACATCCTCGCATTTTCTTCCCCCTCTTTATGGCTCCAAGTCTCCACCAGAGTCTGTGGTCGGACGTCACCCCCAAGGGCCGAGGGCTCCGTCTGGGGCCCTGCCTCGCCCACCTGGCCACCCCTGCAGATTTTGGACCCTTCTGGGCTAACGGGGACCCAACAGAGCAGGCAGCCTTGGAGTCCCCACATAGGTGGGTCGCCACCACCCGTCCCCCGGGGTGTGCACCTGTCTTGGTAGACAGTCCGGGGGTTCCAGGTGCGAGCCAAGATGAGGTGATCTGTCTGTCTGAGGGTCCGTGGGTCCCGCCGGCTGGTGAGCGCTTGCTCGCGTCGTCCGCTTCTCTGGCTCCCTGTCGCTGGTCCACCGCCCCCTCTGTCCCTCCTCCAGGACCCTCCCCCGACACCTACCCCCACCCCTCCCCCCAGGCTCTCGGTCCTTCCTCCTGTGGGTGTCACTCCGCCCCTCCTCTGCAGGAGCCAACCGGCGCGCCGAGGGGCCGCTGCGCTCGGGCTGCGCTAGAGCATAAAACTCGCTCGGCCGAGCCGTTGCGCTCCAGCTGCCGCTGGTCGCCGCACGCCGGCCGGGGCGCGTGGGCTCGGCTGGGGCTTCCAGGCCGGCGGGCGACACCGATGGCCGGGAGCGCACCTCCAAGCAGGCTTAGGGACATCCGCTTTCCACTTCCAGAAAAGTTTGGGGAGAGTGGATTTGGGGTGGATTTGGGAGTGGTGCCAGCTCCCCCAGCCTTCTGTCCCTTCCAGAGGCCTCACCGTGCACAGCCTCATCCATTCTTCCTTTCCTGACACCTTGCCTCCCTGACCCCTCCTTCCCTTGGCTCCTGGGTTCCCCCTCCGCTCTCCGGAGTCAGCATCTTCTCCTTCCTTATCTCATTCTCCATCTTCCTCTCTATCCCCATCTTCTTAACAATTGCCATCCAGTTTCAGCCTTTTCCCTGTCATCCCCAACCTTCTCCTTTTTTCCATCTTAAAACTTCCCCTCCCCACTCCATCTCATTCAACCAACTTCTCCACTCACACTCACACTCTCCATTCATCCCTCTCCTTCCTCCCGTTCCCTCCCAGCAAACTTCCACCATGGATCCTGGGCCTCCTCAGATCACCAGCCCCGCCCCCGGGAGCACCCTCTCTGTCCCCAATGCCACCACACCCTGGCTGGGCCGGGATGAGGAGCTGGCCAAGGTGGAGATCGGCGTCCTGGCCACTGTCCTGGTGCTGGCGACAGGGGGCAACCTGACTGTGCTGCTGACAGTGGGACAGGCAGGCCGCAAGCGCTCCCGCATGCACCTGTTTGTGCTGCACCTGGCCCTGACGGACCTGGGTGTGGCGCTCTTCCAGGTGCTGCCCCAGCTGCTGTGGGACATCACCTACCGCTTCCAGGGCCCCGACCCCCTCTGCCGGGCCATCAAGTACCTGCAGGTGCTCAGCATGTTCGCCTCCACCTACATGCTGCTGGCCATGACACTTGACCGCTACCTGGCCGTTTGTCACCCCCTGTGCAGCCTCCAGCAGCCCAGCCTGTCTACCTACCCTCTCATTGCAGCTCCTTGGCTGCTGGCCGCCATCCTCAGCCTCCCTCAAGTCTTCATTTTTTCTTTACGAGAGGTGATCCAGGGCTCTGGAGTGCTGGACTGCTGGGCAGACTTCCGCTTTCCTTGGGGGCCACGGGCTTACATCACCTGGACCACCCTGGCCATCTTCATCCTGCCTGTGGCCATGCTCACGGCCTGCTACAGCCTCATCTGCCATGAAATCTGTAAGAACCTAAAAGTCAAGACCGGGGCCTGGAAGGTAGAAGGAGGGGGTTGGAGGACTTGGAACCGGCCCTCACCTCCTTCTGCCCCAGCTGCAGCCACACGGGGGCTGCCATCCCGGGTCAGCGGCACCAACACCATCTCACGGGCCAAGATCCGAACGGTGAAGATGACCTTCGTCATCGTGCTGGCCTACATCGCCTGCTGGGCACCTTTCTTCAGCGTCCAGATGTGGTCTGTGTGGGACGAGAATGCCCCTGATGAAGGCAAGTGTGTGGTCTGGTGAGGGGTGATGTGGGAGCAGGAGGTGGAAAAATGCGGAGAGGAGAGGACAAGAGTATTAGGACAGGGTCACAATGGCTCACAGGCCACATAGGTGACAAATGAGCAGTTAGGAAAGATGGCGCCTGTCCCACGTGAAAAGGGACAGCTGCAACTCCCCTCCGGCCAAAAGACGCCATGTGAGTATCTTTGATGTGAATTTCCATCTTTTAAAATTTTGGTAACTAATGTAAACGTTTTAAAATACTCTTTGGCCCTAAAAAAATATGGCCATTAGTAGATTTGGCCAAGCAACTGGTGGTTTGCTAGATGTTTGAAAGGGATTTTCAAATGATTCCATCCAGGATGGAAATTTGTGGCCCATGAACTACGTCCCTCGGCACCCTTCCCCCCTGCAACTAAATATGACGTTGAACTCCCTTTACAACAGCCACTTTCAATGAATTAGTCTTGGTGCACAACCCTGAAATTTCAAGTTCAACACTTTTGTCTTTTGTCTTGCTAGTGAGCAAGCAGAGGCTCAGAGAGGAAACATGACTTGCCCAAGGCCACACAGCAAAGTGAAAAGTAGAACCCGAGCCTGGTGCCTCCTTGTTTTTTCCCTCAATACATCCTCCTGCCCCCCCGCACCCCCATAACCCTGGCTCTGAAAGTGATGAGGAGAGGGCCCTTCCTCCTACGTGAAAAACAAAATGGGACTGTGTTCCGGTTGGCACATAGAAGGCCTTGTTCTGGTCATTTTTTGGAGTGAGGTAGATGGCAGCCTCCTAAGTTTTAGACACTGCCAGACGGTCAGGCCATTTAGGGGTGAACTTGTCCTCAGAAAGGTAGATGCGGTGTCTGGGCACCCAAAATGTTGGAGAGAGGTATTCAAAGACATCTGTTCCTGCTCCCCTAAGAAGAGTGGGGGACGAGTCTGTGAAGAGAGGTGACTGTGTCCTCTGCAGTGCATCACATCTTATGCACAGCTTGGGGTATATAATGGGTGCAGCATGTGACTGCCCTAGGGAGGCCCTGTGCACAGTTTCCTCTGGAAGCTTCCAGAGGGTTCACTGGCCAGCAGACCCTGGCTACCACTTCCTACCAGCTCTTAGGGAGTGGTCCCCCTTCCTTGTGCTTTTGTTTCTAATCTCATTTTGCTCATCCTAGCACACACTTAAGCCAACTGCTTTGCTTTTCTGGAGAGATGAAGTAAGTGGAAGGCTGTTCATGATGTCAACACAACTCTGTGAGAGAAGTGTGATGGCAGTACTGAACTCTTACGGTCCCATCATACCCCTTCTTAACCACCTTTCAGACACCAGTCTGGACCAGAGACTTTATAAATTACCCTTAAAGCAATGAGCGTATTAATCCTAACCACCTGTAGGGACCTCCCTGCTCTAGTCAAGCACAGAATAGAAGGAAGGAGGGCTTTCTAGTGCCAAGCACATTCAGGCCTTGTGCTACTTCGGGGTGACCTTCTCTACGTCTGAGTAACCTGAGACTCAGAGAGGTGAAATAACTGGTCCGAAGTGCCACTGCTTAGTAGGGGATGGAGCCAGGAATCGAATGAAGGTCTTTATGGGCCAAGCTTTAACCGTGGCATGGCTTTCTTCCCAACAATCACAGCTGAGCTGATGTCACCAGGGGTGAGAAGGCCATTCACCCCTTTATCAAGGAACCTCCAAGAAGATGGGGATCCTGCCGTTCAGCCGGTGCAGGCTTTCCTGCTCGCCTGCTGTACTCACTGTCATCATCAGCCTGTCCCAGAGACCCATGTATAGAGTGACTTACCGCTTACCAAGAGCCTCACTGAGTATGAAGTACAGGAACTAAGTATCCCTCAGAAAATGTGCTCCCTCAGAAAACTGGAAGCCCTCTGGGACCTTCGAGTCCGGCTGACATTCATTACTTTAGACTTACTTTCCAGTACACCCAGTTTTCCTCCACAGCAAACTAGCCTCCTGGCCACCTGTCCCTGAGTCTTTGGTGAGAAGCTGTCTGTATCCTTGCCCTTGGCCCTGCCCCCGACTGTCAGCTGAGCTTCCGTCAGAATGAAGTGCAGCGGCTGGCCAGGACTAGTAGTGGATCTGCCCTCGGGGGCTGAGAGGTGAAGCCTCTGCAGACTCCAGTGCTCCGGGACCATCTCCAGTCCCTGCACAGGGCCTGGCTCAGACAGGCCTAAATCAAACAGATGCTTCCCAAGTGAAGAAACTTCTGGAACCCCTAAGTCTCTGGCCGAGTCTGGGCACTACATATATATGTTGATGGAGCAGACGGGATGAATACCACCCCTTAGCTAAAGCAACTTCCCAAGTCTTCTGCAGCCCCTGGGTATTAAGTTAACTGGGGAGCAGGCCAGAGCCCAGACAAGCCTGAAGGAGGCTGTGCTTGTTGCTGAGGATGGTCTCTCCTCCACTTCCAGGTGCTCCCTCCTTGCCCTCACTTCTGTGCCCTAGACCTGCCCATCCAGGCCCAGGTGTCTTCAGCTTCCTAACTCTATGATTCAAGCCTTCTCTCAAACATTCTGACCCTGGATCTTCCCTTCTCTTGGGCTATGAGTACCGCACTGGAGAGCATACCCTCAGGAGAGGCGCATGAGGAATCTGTGTATCGGAAGATCTCATGGTGCTTTACAGAGCAGGCACTTGAGCTTTGCCCTTCAGTTTGTTGGTTGAAATGGTGGCAGGGTGCAGGATTGCTGCTTTGAAGAGGGAAGACCTAGGTTCAAGTCTACGCCATAACCCTTAAGGTTCCTTCCAGCTCTGACGTTGTATTTGGTGATTCCACCTCTAAGGTTCCTTCTAGCTTAAGCATTGTGCTCAGTGATGCTACAGCCTCCACTGAAGAGGAGGGTAACTCAGTATGCAACCCATGCCATAACTGTAGCCGTGGTGCATCTAGCAGGAGGACAGGGCCCATCCCCCAGCTTTCCTGTTGTCATGAGACGTTTCATTTCATTTTCAGAAAGAGTATTGTATCTGGAAGAAGTCTTATCAGAGTCTTTGAACTCTCACATTTTGACTTCCCGGGAGAGAAATAAGCTCCCCCACCCGCCAAGGATGGTGCATTCTTTGGATGTAATTTCTGATGACAGAGAACAAGTACTGGTCTGGAACGGGATGCCTGGATGCCCTGTACCTAGAAGGTGCACAGTTGGAGATGACATCATGGGACCTGTAGGACTGTCAGGCTCCACTGATCGCCCTACCAGGTCCCTATCACTGGCCTGGCACAGTTGATACTCACATGCAAACTGACTGAATGACAGAATGACTGGGACTGACCCCTAGGGGTCAAGGAGGACGGAATTCGGAAGGCAATGTGCACCCGTATCTATGACATAAGTGGGGATGGAGGTGTGCCTGAACCTGGCTAGAATCATGATTATTTTTCCTGAATGTTTTATAGAAGTTGCTTCATCCTAGCTCTACATCCATTAGGGGATTCAAGAGCGAGGTTTTGGAACAAAGACAGTGTCTCCTATTTGGGCTGGTCCTGTCCCGGACTATATTTGCACCTCTAAAGTCAACTCAGAGCAAGCCTCGGATCCTGTCATCACCCTGTAGTACAAAACGAACAAATCAATCAGTGAGGCAAGACTCTGGAGTCAGGAGTCCCAGGTTCATGCCCCAGCTGTATTTCTTTCTAATTACAGAGCCCCACGAGAGTCCCAGGTCCTCTCTGGGATTCAATTTCCTTCTCCGATCAGTAGGGACTGGGAATCTCTCCCAGGTCTAAAATTCTTGTGTTTCTCTCTCGGCAGATTCAACCAATGTGTCTTTCACCATCTCCATGCTTTTGGGCAACCTCAGCAGCTGCTGCAACCCCTGGATCTACATGGGCTTCAATGGCCACCTGTGGCCGCGTTCCCTCGGCCGTCTGGCCTGCTGCGGGGGGCCGGGGCCCAGGATGTGCAGGCAGCTCTCCAGCGGCAGCCCATCCAACCGCCGCGCCATGCTGCTGACCCGCTCCAGTGGCCTGCCCACCCTCAGCCAGAGGCCAGGGCCCGAAGACCCACTGAAGGATGAAGAGCAGGTGGACAGGGACACCGTCACCGAGACCAGCATCTTTTAGAGAACACTCCCTGGAGTGTGGCGAGGGTCTCTACCCACCTCAGCACTGGGTGTAAATGCTGGGAGCGCAGGGCTGGAGTTAGGGGAGCCCAGTTTGAGGCAGGGCGAGGAGGCCAGAATGGCTGCTCCTCTTGGTTACATGGCTGCCGTCGTTTGCTCCCAACCTCACATGCTGGGAGTCAGGGAGAATCAGACTGTCTGCTTCCCTGATCCTGCCATATTCACAGGGTGTCTGGGAACCACACGTGCGGTAGATGTGGTGCCCCAGATCTGACAGCCCTAGGGCTGTCCTGTCTGGGGGTCCACAGGCAGCAGGGACTCAGAGGCTGGTCTCCTATCTTGTTTGTCTCATCCTAACCTGACTAGCGCATCCCAGTTCAACCAGGAGAGGGAAGGAGTGAAAACCTGTGAGAAGGACCCTGTCTGCATCCTGAGTTTTTGTTTTTTGGGTTTTTTTTTTTTTGGTAGAGAGAGGATTGCTTAATGAAGAAAGTGAATAGGTGTGAGGGCTTCGCCTGCTATGCCCACCT
The DNA here is from genome assembly GCF_003676395.1 of Aethalodelphis obliquidens. Lineage (NCBI taxonomy): Eukaryota > Metazoa > Chordata > Mammalia > Artiodactyla > Delphinidae > Aethalodelphis > Aethalodelphis obliquidens. The sequence goes on along the minus strand of NW_020837992.1, from coordinate 2,945,553 downwards.
GTCTACCGAAGGGAAATGCAGGGTTAGCACAGCACCTGGTAACTGGTAAAAACTCTGCAAACGCTACTTCTCTTCTCCCCATGTACCTCATTTAGAGTTAGGGTGGGTGACAGGGCAGAGTATTGCATATTCTCAGTGGAATGACCAACAGGGGGTGAGCGTGAGAAGAAAGAGTGAGGAAAGGAGGAGATGAAAATGGTCACAATAAAATTCCGAGTGGGAGGAAGCCTCGGAGGCAGCAGGGATTGGTCGCTCTCCCTCCTCCCCTCAGGGGGTCCACATGGCTCCTGCCTCTTGGGGATGCACAGAGGAGACATCCTTTGAGAAAGTGTGACTTAGTCATGGCTGTGGATTTGTTTGAGGCTCCTCAGAGCTTCCACACGAATCACATGCTTGCCGTGACCAAATCAGGAGCCCAGGACTGGAAACTCGGCTCTGCCATGGGGTATCTGTATGACCTTCGGCAAGTCACCTCCCTCTCTGGGCCTCAGCTCCTCACCTGTAGAACAGAGATGATCTCTAAGGCATTTCCCAGCTTGAAACTTTCATGACTTTGCAAGACTGGAGAAGCGTTCTCTAAGGACGTTCTAACCAGTAGGCTCTGGAAGAATTGTTGTGTTTTCATGACAATGACATTTATGCCCTTTGACTCGATTCTGGTGACTTTGGTTCCTGCCTTGGCCGTACTGTCCACTTTTGCCCTCAGTTCTGTGATGCTGATGCCAAGAGAGCCTGGCAGGTAGAATCTGGGGCTTTGTCCCGCACCTCATTATCCGCAGTGGGATTTATACCATGGGATAACCTCCCCACCATGATTCTGGTTCTACTCAAAGCGATGGTCTTGATGGTGGAAAGACCATCAGCTGACGTCAGGAGAACTGGGTCCTGGTTCTACCACCATGCCACCACCAATGGCCTTGCTCTCTTCATTATGAGGGTCAAATAGGACTGTGCGTGTGTAGGTGGTTTGTAAACTCTTGAACCATACTAAACACGTGAGCCCCTATTAATGTAGGGATTGCTGATCTAATTAAGAGCTCCTGAGAGCACTCCAGGGAGCAGTGACCCTCTGCCCTCCACTCCTAGGGAAGTTTTGAGGAGTGACTGTGGCTTTGGGGATACACTTCTTTAAGAGGCCACTTAGCTCTAAGAAGTCTCATTAGGCTTCCTTAAAAGAAAAGAACCTAAGCTGAGTGTTGTGAGTGAACAAAGCACCCCAGCCCTTCAATACTAGAGAAGGGGAGAGCGGGACACAGACCCTAGTGAGACCAAGGCTCAAGGTGGATGTGGGAACCCACTGTCTCTCTTCACTGCACCCTGTTGCTAATGTCAGTCCCTGACGTCCAACCACTTCTTCCCTGTCCATCTGTCCTGATGGAGCTGGGCTGAAGAGCCTCCCACGCCAGCGTGAGCTGTTGAAGTTGCTCCTTCCTCTGCTTCCACTTCAGACCACAGTTCCTGACCCTGGTGCCCATAGTAGGTACTAAGTAAATCTTTGCTCATCATGATGACTGGGAGGTACAAGGGATCCCGGCCTTGTACCCCCAAACCTGGGTTTGAGTCCTGATCTCACCTCTTTTCTACCTGTTTGAACTTGGGCAAGTTATCCAATCTCTCTGAGCAACAGGCACCTCATTTGTTAAATAGAAATAACAATGCCCGCCTTGTTGGGAGGGCACGAATGTAAGGCTGTAGACTATACAACACTCTACTGACGCTAGAGAAGATAGTGGCCTGGCTCGGGATTGCATCCCGTGGGTGACTTCCAGGGCACTGGGCCCAGGAGACTCTACAGTAGGGAGGCGAGAAGAGACTTGGAATCAAGATCGACTAGAGCCCCTTTCATGCCTGCTCTGTGCCTTCTCTAGCAAAGAGTAGCACATAATCCCACTATTATATTTCCAGCTTTGCATCGCATGAGGGCGCATTTACTTGTGGTGGTGGTTTGGGGCCCTCCCTCTTCCTCCCATGGAAAGGCTGCAATTGACCTTTTCCAGAAAGCTAGTGCTGTCCTATGATGAGGCCAATGGGGAACAGCTGGACACTGGGCTGGGTGCTTCAGGAGCCTATTCTAGGAGGCTCCTGAAGGAGACGGCAGGATCCTGTCTGGATCTATGAATGATGGCGTTTGCCGTCCCTGTAGGAAGCTCTCACAGGCATTCAGAGCCAGCACCAGGGCCTCGGATAGGGTCCAGGGAGGTGGGCCTTGTGGGAAGCAAGAAGGAGGTCCCGCGCTCTCTGGGTCATCCTCATTTCTGACAGCTCACCCCGGGAAAAACTGAGCGATACTGTCCCTGGGCTGAGCAGTTTTGTAAAATGTTTATGCCGTCCTGTGGACTCTGTGAAATATAGTACTTCAGTCCCGTGGAACCCATGTGGGAGCAGGGGTCTGGGGGTGGGCAGGGCAGAAGATGGCAGGAGGAGGTTAATCGCTTGACTGTGGGCATTTCTCAGAATGGCTTTTTATGTTGTTTGGTACAGGCAAGTAATTTTACAGATGGCTCTATGTTTTGTATGTAAATAGGTATTTTATCTCTTGAGGGGCTATAGCCTCAGCCTAGGCCACAGCAACTCACTCCTGGGTCCAGAACCCAGACGTGGTTGAAATTGACCAATACAACTACTTAATAACCAGGAGATTTCTGGGCATCTTTGTTTCCTGTGGGCAATGACAATGGGATATGTGAGCTAAAATAAAACTGTGATCTCCTTGAACAGGGCAGGGCCAAGGGCAAGGTTGAGGGGCGGGGAGCCATCTTCTTGGTACCCCTACATTCACTTAATAGGGAAAAGGAGACAGGAGTGACCTGGGATTTGCCCTGGGGCCACACGGTGGCAGTGTGGAGCTGAAAGTGTGTCTGAAACAGTAATGACCCACAGGGACCTACTGGGAAAGTCACACGGGTCTTCCAGTTCTTATGCCAAACTACCTTTTCCTCAAGTTCTAGAGTCTTGATCTCTCATTTGACCAGCTCTGTTGAGACACTTGGACGTGCAGTTCTTTTCGTCTAAGTTTATGGAGGATGTATTTGGCAAGGAGGGGCAAAGAACAAGAGGTTTCTTCTGCAGGGAAAGGGCCTGATATAGAAATTCCTTCCTGAAAGGGTGAGTGTATGAGAGAGCTAGGGGACCTCAATGATGAAATTATAATGTGTTTAGTTTAGAGGCCAGGGGCTTGGGTAAGAAGGCCTCTTGAGACCCCTCTGGACCAGGAAGACTGTCCTGATCTGAGAGCAAATATCCCACTGGTGTTGAGCATAAAATACCTCCTCACCCTGTGGGTCTTGCTGGCCAATAAGTTAGTGTCCCTCATGGAATTCTGCTTCAGTTCTATGGTGAGCATTGGGTGCTTGCTCCTTTAGAATACAAATTCATGGAAGACAGGTCACATTTACTCTAGTCTACTGTGTATTCCCAGTTCATCACTGGCATGTAATCAACTTTCTAGTAGCAAATCAGTTTATCGGTACCCAGGTATAAGATAGGTTTGGAGAGATTTTATCCAGTCCTTATCCACAGAGGAGCCCAGAGTGGGGCAGCATGATTCTTCCCTGGAGGTTCTGATGACATACAACATGGGAGAGAGTGACTTCATTGTACCAGAAGCTGGGCTCCTCCAATGGTGACTACTCGTACAGGCAACCATTTATACAGATTTAGGCAGCTAACCCTTTAAGCTCACAGAGGTATCACAAACAAAAGGCCGTTTTATTTCTAGTAACATGGCTAGCAATGAGGGTCAGGTCATATTGTTAGCTGGCCCCAGTCATCAGCTTATGGGCCCAAGCTCCTTAGGATGTGAACTCAGTCCTCCTCTTCACTTATCAGCTCATCTAAGTCATCTGCACCACTCATGGTCAGTCAAACCTCTGTAAGTCACTTGGAGTCACACTTTCAACTCTCTTCTTAAACAGCAGCTGCCAGGAATGCCTTCCCCTTATAAGCAACTGGGGTGAGTGCTAACGTTAACTTCTATGATGTACTTATCTGCCATGAACGTCATACTTTTGAAGCCAATCATAGCAGAAGTTCACTATTGACCTTAATCAGGTGGTCAGTGTTTTCTCTGACATCAGCATCCTGCTCCCAAGTATCATCACTGCTTCTGAGTTCAGTTCAGGTCAGTCCCTGGAGAATTTATTGAGTGCCTCCATTGCGTCAGGCCTGCTCCCTTTCCTTCTGCCTCTTCTCCCATCCATCAATGGTCCATCCTTCTTCCTAAACTGAGGTCAGAAACCACCTCTCTCTGAGATGTGTCTTTCTGTGCTCAAAGTTTTTTTTTTTTTTGCGGTACACGGGCCTCTCACTGATGTGGCCTCTCCCGTTGCGGAGCACAGGCTCCGGACGCGCAGGCTCAGCGGCCATGGCTCACGGGCCCAGCCACTCGGCGGCATGTGGGATCTTCCCGGACTGGGGCACGAACCCGCATCCCCTGCATCGGCAGGCAGACTCCCAACCACTGCGCCACCAGGGAAGCCCTGAGATGTTTCTTTCTGATCAGGCCCACCTGATCTTAACATTCTTATACACAATCTACTTAAACATTGATGAGCTCTGGTTTCATTGCTCTGTGTTAATTCTCCCTTGTCACATGTTGTTTTGTACATGTTCTTGCCTGTCCCCACAACTAGGTCATACATGCCTTGACCCCATCCACATGCTCAAGTCTTATTTTTGTGTTTGATCCTCCTAACTCCCAGGGCCTATCCAGAATTCTGCAGAAAGCAGGTGCTCTGTCCATGCTACTGCAGTTGTCCCCTCTCCTGGTGTGGGAACTGTCTCAGCAGTATCTCTGCCCAGTCTCTCTTGGGTGTGCTGTAACTTATCTGAATCTCTTCAGCACACTCTTGAATTCTCTCTTTTTTTTTTTCTTTTAAAAAGAGATCAATAAAAAGTAGAGTTTTATTTCTGTTTGCAAAGACGGCGTCATTGTTGTTGACTTTGGTAGTGGTTAGTTTTCATTCTGCCTCTCTAATCAGTAGAATCTCTTTTTCCCCATTAAGAAAAGCTTCAACAAAACTGATAAACCTTTAGCCAGACTTGTAAAGAAAGAAGAGAGAGAAGGCCCAAATAAATAAAATCAGAGATGAAAAAAGAAGTTATAAATGACACCACAGCAATATAAAGTATCAAAAGAGATTACTACAACTATATGCTAATAAAATGGACAACCTAGAAGAAATGGACAAATTCCTAGAGATGTACACTCTCCCATGACTGAATCAAGAAGAAATAGAAAATATGAACAGACCAATCACCAGTATGAAATTGAATCAGCAATTTAAAAAACTCCTAACAAACAAAAGTCCAGGACCAGACATCTTCACAAGTGAATTCTACTAAACATTTATAGAAGAATTAATGCTTAGCCTTCTCAAATTATTCGCAGAGAAAGGAATGCTTCCAAACTCATGCTACAAGGCCAGGCACACTCTGATACCAAAACCAGACAAAGATATCACAAAAGAAGTAAATTACAGGCCAATATCACCAATGGACATAGATGAAAAACTCCTCAATAAAATGCTAGCAAACCTAATCTAACAATACATTAGAAAGATCACACATCATGGTCAAGTGAAATTTATTTCAGGGATGCAAGGATTTTTCAATATCCACAAATCAATCAATGTGATACACCACATTAATGAACTGAAGAATAAAAGTCATTTGATCATCTCAATAGATATAGAAAAGGCTTTTGACAAAATTTAACATTCTTTTATGACAAAAATTCTCAACAAAGTGGTTATAGAAGGAACATACCTCAACATAATAAAGACCATACATGACAAGCCCACAGCAACATCATGCTCAATGCTGAAAAGCTGAAAGCATTTCCTCTAAGATCAGAAACAAGACAAGGATGCCCACTCTCAACACTTCTAACCAACATAGTATTGGAAGTCCTAGACACAGCAATTAGACCAGAAAAAGAAATAAAAGGAATCCAAATTGGAAAGGAAGAAGTAAAACTGTCACTGTTTGCAGATGACATGATACTACACATGGAAAATCTTAAAGATGCCACCAAAAAACTACTGGAGCTCATCAATGAATTTGGAAAAGTTGCAGGATACAAAATTAGTATGCAGAAATTGGTTGCATTTCTATACACTAACAACAAACTATCAGAAAGAAAAATTAAGAAAATAATCCCATTTACAATTGCATCAAAAAGAATAAAATATCTAGAAATAAATATAACTAAGGACGTAAAAGACCTGTACTTGGAAAACTATAAGACACTAATGAAAGAAACTGAAGATGACACAAACAGGTGGAAAAATATACTGTGCTCATAGATTGAAAGAAATAATATTGTTAGGGACTTCACTGGGGGCGCAGTGGTTAAGAATCCGCCTGCCAATACAGGGGACACGAGTTCGAGCCCTGGTCCAGGAAGACCCCACATGCCACAGAGCAACTAAGCCTGTGCGCCAGAACTACTGAAGCCCGTGCACCTAGATCCCATGCTCTGCAACAAGAGAAGCCACCGCAGTGAGAAGTCTGCGCACTGCAACGAAGAGTAGCCCCTGCTTGCTGCAACTAGAGAAAGCCTGCATGCAGTAACAAAGACCCAACGCAGCCAAAAATTAAATAAATAAATTTATTTTTTTAAAAAAAAGAAATAATATTGTTAAAATGACCATACTACCCAAGGCCATCTACAGACTCAGTGCCATCTCTATCAAAATACCAATGGCATTTTTCACAGAGCTAGAACAAATAATTCTAAAATTTGTATGGAAACACAAGACTCTGAAGAGCCAAAACAATCTTGAGAAAGAAGAACAAACCTGGAAGTATCACACTCCCTGATTTCAAACTATAATACAAAGCTACAGTAATCAAAACAGTGTGGTATTTTCACAAAAGCAGACACAAGGATCAATGGAAAAGAATAGAACAGCGGTACCCAACCCTTTTGACACCAGGGACCAGTTTCATGGAAGACAATTTTTCCATGGACAGGGGTGGGCGGATGGTTCAGGCAGTAATGCAAGCAATGAGGGCAATGTTTGAGGCAGTAATATGAGCAATGGTTCAGATGGTAATGCAAGTGATGGTTCAGGTGGTAATGTGAGCAATGGGGAGCAGCAGGTGAAGCTTCCTCACTCACCCACTGCTCACCTCCTGCTGTGTGGCCTGGTTCCTAACAGGCCACAGACTGGTACCAGTCTGCCGTACCAGTCTGCAGCCTGGGGGTTGGGGACCTCTGGAATAGAGAGTCCAGAAATGAACCCACACTTATATGAAGTGTGGGTTAGCCTATGACAAAAAATGCAAGAATATAAAATGGGGAAAGGAAAGCCTCTTCAATAAATGGTGTTGGGAAAACAGCACAGCTACATGCACAGGAATCACACTGGACTACTTTCTCACACCAGGCACAAAAATAAATCCAAAGTGGACTAAAGTCTTAAATGCAAGGCCTGAAACCATAAAACTTCTAGAAGAAAACATAGGCAGTACACATTTTGACATCGATCTTAGTAACATTTTTCTTGGATATGTCACCTCAGGCAAGGGGAAAAAAAGCAAAAGTAAACAATTGGGACTATGTCAAACTAAAAAGTTTTTGTACCATGAAGGAAACTATCAATGAAAAGACTGTCTACTGAATGGGAGAAGAAATTTGCAAATGATATATCCAGTAAGGGAGAGATATGGATATCTCCCTTACTGGATATATCATTTACAATATATATACATGTATATATGTATACATGTATATATGTATATATATAGCCACTTCTTCTTTATTCATCTATTGATGGGCTCTTAAGTTGCTTTCATATCTTGGCTACTGCAAATAATGTTGCCATGAACATAGGAGTGCGTATATCTTTTTCTGCCATAAAAAGAATGAAATCTTGCAGTTTGCAACAACATGGATGGACCTAGAGGGTATTCTGTTAAGTGAAGTAAGTCAGACAAAGAAAGGCAAATACTGTATGATTTCACTTATACGTGGAATCTAAAAAACAAAACAAATGAACAAACATAACAAAACATAAACAGAGTAATAGATACAGAGAACAAACACATCGTTGCCAGAGGAGAAGGGGTGAGGGGAGGGGAGAAATAAGTGAGGGAGATTGAGATACAAACTTCCAGTTGCAAAATAAATGAGTTGCAGGTGTGAAATGTACAGTGTGGGGAATAATACATAATATCTTTGTATGGTGACAGAGGGTGATTAGAGTGGGTGATCATTTTGAAAGTATAGAAATATCAAATCACTATGTTGTGTAACAGGAAGTAACATAGTGCATAGGTCAATTATACTACAAAAACAAACAAACAAACTCATAGAAAAAGAGATCAGATTTGTGGTATCAGAGGTGGGGGTTGGGGGAGGGGAATTGGATAAAGGCAGTCAAAAGGTAAAGACTTTCAGTTACAAGATAGTAAGTACTAGGAATGCAATGTACTACGTGATACATCTGTCACACACTGCTGTATGTTCTGTGTGAAAGTTGTTAAGAGAGTAAAGAGTTCACAAGGGAAAACATTTTTTTCTATTTCTTTAATTTTGTATCTATACAAGACGATGGATGCGCCCTGAACTTATCGTGGCAATCATTTCATGACGTATGTAAGTCAAATCATTGTGCTGTACACCTTAAGCTTATACAGTGCTGTATGTCAATTATATCTCAGTAAAACTGGAAGAATAAAAAGAAGAAAAGCTTTCTAAGGAGATGTCCTGGTCCCTACGGCTCCATAAAAAGTACCATAGACTGGGTGACTTATAAACAACAGATATTTACTTTTCATAGTTTTGGAGGGTGCCAGCATGGTTGGTGAGTGTCCTCTTCTGGGTTGCAGACCTCTCATTGTATCCTCACATGATGGAAGGCGCTAGGGAGCTCTGTGGATTTCTAAGAGCACTAATCTCATTCAGGAGGTTGCCACCCTCATGATCCAACAACCTCCCAAAGGCCCCATCTCCCAATACCATTACCTTGGATTAGGATTTCAGCATATAACTTTGAGGGGGGACACAAATGTTCAAACAATAGTAGGAGAGGAACAACAGTGGTAGCTAAAAGGTGTAGGGACATGTGTCAAAAGTTTCCAGCCCCAGAAACTCAAAACCATCTCTTCAGGTCATCTTGGGGAAGAGGAACCTGGGAAGATGAAAGCTGCCCCTGCCCCTCCCCCCCACCCCCCTCAGTACCAGGGCTTGAAAGGTCATTTATAGCCAGCAGATGGCGCACAGTTAATGAATGGTCTCTAGACCTGAATGCCACTCATCTGGGGTTTGAATTTGGCTAGGAGTATTTCTAGGGTTTCCTTTTATTTTTTTTTTAAGCATTTTTATTGGAGTATAATTGCTTTACAATGGTGTGTTAGTTTCTGCTTTATAATGGGGTTTCCATTTTTGAGATGTTTGCTTAGTTATTGTGAGCAATTTTTTTTTTCATTTTGTGTCTTAATTAGCTGTTGGGAAAATAAGTTATATATTTATCTAGTCACTGCTAACTGCATGTTATTAATTTTAAAACATAGTTAATTCTCTAGCATATCGTAAACAATGACAGACTTATCCTCCTCTTCCATAGTTACAGCCTTATTTTTGTTAACTGTTTTATTGCACTGATTAGAATTTCTAGAGCAATGTTAGATAGTAAAGAAATGTCAGGCTTTTGGACATTCCTACTTTGTTCATGATTTAATAGGACTGCGTCTAGGACCTTACAGTTAAATATCATGCCATTAGCTGGTTTCAGATAAGCTGTTCTTAATCAAGTTAAGAAAGTGTTCTTCTACTACTAATTGGTAGTAAAAGTAAAAACAACAACAACCACAAACCGAGAATGGATATTGATTTTTATTGGATTGAATTTGGAAAGTTTTTTTGGAATAACAGATTGTGATGCTAGTTGGCATTTACTACTCTGTCATCTTTCTTTCCTAAGAACAGCAGATTCAAAGGTTAAGTAACGGTGAGCTTTCCAAATGCATTATTTAACGTTCTGAGGGCAGACCAGGATTACTCAGCAAGATACAATACTGATAAAGGAACAGGATGCAAGGTTAAGCCAGAGGAAAAGAGGAACCTGTAGTTGCTGTTTTATTTAAAAATTTTAAGGAAGTTGTTTATTACCTATAATTAAATAGCTCAGAGAGGCATTTAATCATAAGACTGTCAAACAGAACTCTACTACAGTTGATTAAAATCTTTAAAATTTTTTTTATGGAGAGAGACTTCATCACTTTCTCTACTGATATGCGCCAGTGTTTTCATACTTAACCTGGAAGTTCTTCCTAATCCGAATATTCCTTGCTGACATACAGGCATACTTTTTCTCCTATTTCCTTGTCAAAAAAAATAACCAAACACTAGTCCGCCTACAAAATAAGTGCAAGAATGCATAAGGAACTACGCCCCATTAAAAAGCCTAGAATTCACATGGCCACTTGGCTGTATTCCACTGGCTCAAAGACACCAGTGTTCACAAAAGTCCAGAAACCGGGCTTGTGGCTTTTTGGTTTGACATTGACATAATCTGTGGCTTCCTTTATGTTCTCATAGTCCAGGACAGAGTCATTTCTTCGTCTTCCAGGAGCTGAAAAGTCCACTTGTGTGTAGTTCACATCCTTGGTGGCCTTAGGGGAAAAAAGCAAAGAAATTTGGTCAAGATTCCTACCATGTTTGGAGGAGGTACTCAACTCTCACTCAAAGAGGCTCGCCCTAGGCTGGATGGGAAAGAACCTGGGTCCCAGGTAGCTGTGTCTGAGAGCAGGGTCAGGGCAATGAGGAATATTGCTCCTTGTGACTGTGGGAATGAATGGGTTTAAGGAAGAAAGACGTGGAGACTTAATCCAAGTGAGGTCAGGACTCAGAGTGGACCTTGGTCAGTGACTGGGACATGGGAGAAAGGGGTTTCCCGTTAGCACCTTCATTTTTATAGCTCACTCAGACCCACTTTGTTTTGATGCTCTGTGCTGATACGGGCCTGGGAATGAAAGCCCAACCACCCTCACCTAAGGATGATGTAATGCCTCCAGAAGCACCTCCTTCCTTACTCCCGTCTCTGGAGCCACGGTGACCCCAGACTGCATATGGAGGCCTCGGATCATTGGGAGTGTCCATTACCTGGTGGGTAGGAGGTGAGCCGTCTGAGCTGTCGGAGCTGTCTGAGGACGTGTCTCTGTCATCTAGGGTGAAATAGAAACTGTTCTTCTTCTAAAGAAAGCCAAAGGGTGTAAAGAGAGGATAGAGGCAATGGAAGGGAGAATGAGATGAAGACAGAGACAGAACGAGGAACTCAAAGAGGAGTGGGGGAGAGATACAGAGCCCCCCAAAGAGGAAAAAGGAATAGAACAGAGAAAGAGGTGAGCCTCCCAAAATAATCAGGAACATGTCCAAGAGTCCAGGCACTGCTGCTTTGTCCAGCTCCACCTAAAAGTAATACCAAGCGCACCAGGCTGGACTGTGCTTGGGAAGGGCTATCTGCTGGAAGGGGAGTAGGCGGGGCATGCTGAGCCTCTGTGGCCCAAGGCAAAGAGCTCTGGCCCCAGAAATCACAGGCACAGCTTCTAATCTAAACCTGTCACTAACACCAGGTAGGTTACATTCCTTTTTGTGCCCTGGTCTTGTCCCCTGTAACACAGAAGGTTGGACGATGATCTCTGAGGTCCCTGCCAACCATGGAGTCTTTGATTCTGACCAGGCTTCAGGGAAGCATCAGGATCAGGGGTTGTGGCGAGGCCCATGCCTCTCCCCTTCCATTGAGACCATGAGTTCATGCAAATGGCATCTTCCGATTCCCACATGCATTGAGGCCTTATCTTGGTGGCGAGGAAGGCTGACAACCAGATTTCTCCAACTGAAAAGATAAAATTTAGAAGGACGGAGCAAACTCAAATCAACCAAAAGATGAAGCAGTGGAAAGAGCAATCTCTGGTGAGTGACTCTCTTGCTGTGGAAGCGGCAGTTTCCACTATGTGAATAGTGACCTGGTGGGTCTCCCAAGCTGAAAGAGAGAGAAAACGAGAACGTGATGTCCCTGTTGGTTCACTTGCCAGAGGGGGATAGAGATGTGAGCCATCACCAAGACTCAGATTTATTAAAGTGCCCAGATGTCATGGCTGGGGGCAGACAGAGGCAGTTGAAATCTCGGCTCCACCACTAACGGGCAGGCAGAAGAAGAGATGCCATAGTATCACAAAGACAGGAGCAGAGACAGCCCCCGGTCCTCCACGGCAGCCGTTCACACGTGACCAAAGCTAGAGAAGAACTTAGACCCACACAAACCCAATGCAATCTGCCCCACTGGATAGGATGAACAACCTTCTGAAAACGGGGGCCTGGCTTGGCCTGTACTGGGGAGGGTGTGAGGAATCCTCGGGCTAGTGGTTTGGGTAGGACAGACTAGGGCTGCTGCAGGGAGGCTCCCCGGGAGTCCAGACAGAGCAGAATAAGCTTTGTGACACGTTCTCCCCCAACCCCTGTACTCACGTGGGTAACGGGGCTTAGGCACGGGTATGCTTCTCTCTGCCCTAGGCTCCTTCGTCTTCTTGGCAGCAGGCGGGCAGCAGTGGGCAGGGCTGGGCCTGGGGACCTTGTGCTTGGCCCTTTTCAGTATCCGCTCATTCTCTTTGGCTAGAAGGGACAGGGCAAGAGTCAAAAGTGAAAGTTCGCTAGGTCGGGCTCATCCTATCCGTGAGCACAGCTCTCATTAGAGAAAATTGATCAGAGGGATCTCCTCAAACCTCAGCACTCCTCTGCTCAGAACCCTGCAATGCCCCTCGCCTCACTTGGAGTAAAATCCAAAGTCCCAGCCTGAAGGCCCTCTGGGCCTCACTCCTCCTTCCTCTCCCTGCCCCACCTCAGCTCCAGCCACCCAGCCCCTTTGCTTCTGCTGTTATGAACAAACTCTCCTGGCTTATGGCCTTTGTAGGTGTGGCTCACTTCCTCACTTCCCTCAGGTTTAGACTCAAGTGTCAGCATCTCAGGGATGCTGACCCCCATCCAATTCATATCTCCTTGCCTTGCTTCATTTTTTTTCTCCCTAGCACTTACCGTAACCTAACACACATTTTACTTGTCCGCTGTCTGTGTTACCCATAGAATGTAAGGTCCATAAGTGCAGGGATTTTTATTTTGTTCCCTGTTGTATTGAATGAATGATTGACTAGAGTAGCTTAGACATACACCATCTTGCCCAATCCCTTGTCTTAGCACAGCCAAAGCAGTTTTATTTTCCTTAATTGTAATGTCTTCCCTGGACCGAGCTTCCTACTTTCCTCCTGCAAATCAGCTCAGGAATTTAAGCTAATTTCTTAGTCTAACCATACCATTCGCCCTTCTGTTGTAATTCAAGGCCATTTCTTCACATTAAGTCCCTTGGCAGGGATGAAGGAAATTCACCAGGCTCAGGTTAAGTGAGCGCACCCTCAGGAGCACCGCAGCAGCTTGTCTCTAGGCAGAAGCTTGTCTGGGCAGTGGAAGGACTCTGAGCCATCATTCCCAACCGCAGATAGGTTGGGTCAAGGTGGGATTACCGGCTTAGACGTTGGTGGGGTGAAGGGGCATCTGGCCAGGGATTCCTCAAGTAGTGATATTCAGGGGCTCCAAAAGGGGCTCATCTTGCTGCAGGCTCGGGAGTGGTCCCTGAGGGGAACCAGGAGGGAAGAGGATGTTGAGCCAGTTACCCATGTGCCTGCTGAGCAGGTAGTTGACGGCTGCGAGGAGGCAGGCCTGCAGTACCAGAGACACCACTGCGATCACTATTCCGTGCCAGACCTTCATTTCTCTGTTGGGAAACAAGGAAATCAGGTTAGAGGTTGCAGAGGTACCGAGACGGCTGCAAACCCATCCCTGCCCCAAGCCAGAGGCAGCCTGCGGGTGTTGCTGTGCGTCTTGGGTCTCTTCCCTCTCAAATGGGAAGACTTTAGGGGCCGGGGAGGGTGATGTGCACACTTGGAAGCTGGCACATCCATCAGCCTGATGGGAACCTGGGCTGGCTCTTCCCGGGCCACTCACTCCGTCAGCATGACAAGTTCCTCGCAGGGCCGTCACAGGTCACGAGAGGGGCTTGGGCTCTCTCAGGGGCAGCAGGAAGAGACGTGGATGGAACCACTGGGGGTACCTCGTGTCCAGGCAGCACCAATAGCGGGACTGCCCTGGAGACCCACGGAGGCGAGGCAGTGGGTCAGGACTCCTGGGCAGTCTTGGCTGCTAGAGGGTCGTTTGCTTTCCTCTCCCCAGATTCCAGTTTTTGAATCTACAAAATAGGCAGTAACAATATTAGCACCTGCCAACCGGTGGGTACTCGCTCGCTGCCCGCCAGAGGGTTGAGCCCCCGACACACCCGCCATCCTACCTGATTCGCACAATCCCGTGACCTAGATGTCACTACCCTCCTTTTATAAGGAGCAATGTGAGGTCTAGAGGGCTGAGGGAGGAGTCTGAGGCCATACAGCCAGGCCTGGATTTGAGCTCTACATCCAAGCCTACACCCCCAACCATTCATCTCTGCTCCGGGAGCCTTACCTGCTGCTGGAAGCACAAAGGGGTCTAACAGGAGCAAACACACTGAGGGAGATTCTGTGAAGAAGCCCAGTGTCACACACACACACATGCACACACATTCACCCACACCCTCCGTGCCTTCACTGGGCTTTAGGCCCAGGACTGGGAACGCTGTTCCACCCTCATGAGTATGTTTATTTTAAAAATTAGCATATCAATTCCATCAACATGGTGCTGAAAAGGGATAAATTAGGAGTTTGGGATTAACAGATACGAATTACTATATATAAACTAGATAAACAACAAGGTCCTAGTGTATAGCACAGGGAACTGTATTCAACATCCTGTAATAAACCATAATGGAAAAGAATATGAGAAAGAATATATATATATATTCTGAATCACTTTGTTGTGCACCAGAAACTAACACGACACTGTAAATCAACTATAATTCAATTAAAAAAAATTTTTTATTGTCAAAAAAAAAAATGGTGCTGAATATGAAGTTTACTGCAAGAAAAAGCCAGGATGGTTTCAAAGCCTTTGAAATGTTTACTCAGCACGAGATGGGGCCGCAAGAAGGCCCACTGTCCTCCTGCAGATGGTAAACATTGAAAAGGCTTTTATTGCTGGTAAGGCTTATTTTCCCAGTCAGCATTTCCAAGTGATAAGGGCAGTGTGGAATGTCCTGACATTTTTTTTTTTTTTTTGCGGTACGCGGGCCTCTCACTGTTGCGGCCTCTCCTGTTGCGGAGCACAGGCTCTGGACGCACAGGCTCAGCGGCCATGGCTCACGGGCCCAGCTGCTCCGCGGCATGTATGATCTTCCCGGACCGGGGCACGAACCCGTGTCCCCTGCATCAGCAGGTGGACTCTCAACCACTGCGCCACCAGGGAAGCCCTGTCCTGACATTTTTGTTTCTGTGTGTGGTTCTCACACTGGGGCTATCCAAGATCAAACCTGGACCAAGTTGGGAGAGAGGGGAGGCAGGAACTGGGGAGGGAGGCTGTGGGGTTCGCCACCACTGCCTCTCCAGGGCTGGGTGTTGGCCAGCTGGAGGTTGCCAGGAGCTCTTCTTCTTTGCTTAACAGATCATAAACTTATTTCCAGATCAGAAAACCTTCATTAAACAGCCTCAATCTGGGGCCCACAGGCCAAATTTGATGCCTAGATGACTTTGTTTGATAATATGCTTTAAGGATTTGTATGCGGATGCCCTGAGGAGGGCCATGTACTTTTCAGTCCCTGATTGATCCCTGAAGGCATCTGAGTTTACCACCTTCAGCTTTTTGCATCATTTAAGATTACCACTATTCCATTTTATTAGTATTATTTAGTACTCTTGACATTCAGAGACAGGCAGTTCCTTGTTGTCTAGAATTGTGTCCTGGGGGACCACCAATAACAGGTGTAACAGGTTAATGCAACAACTAAAATGACCAAAAATGACCCCACACATTTCCAAATGTCCCCGAGGCAGTCACTTTTTCCCCCAGTTGATAATCACTGCATTATATAAATGTTCCATTATTTTAAAACCAATATCTTGGGCTTCCCTGGTGGCGCAGTGGTTAAGAATCCGCCTGCCAACGCAGGGGACACGGGTTCGAGGCCTGGTCTGGGAAGATCCCACATGCCGCGGAGCAACTAAGCCCGTGCACCACAACTACTGAGTCTGCGCTCTAGAGCATGCGAGCCACAACTACTGAGCCCACGTGCCTAGAGCCCGTGCTCCGCAACAAGAGAACCCACCGCAGTGAGAAGCCCGCGCACCGCAACGAAGAGTAGGCCCCGCTCGCTGCAACAAGAGAAAAGCCCACGCGCAGCAACGAAGACTCTACGCAGCCAAAAATAAATTAAAAAAAAAAAAAAACCAATATCCTATTTTGTCTCTTTATACAAAACTATGTTGCCTGTACTTCCTTCTATCATTTTAATATACTGTGAGCACCTTACTAGCCAAATGACACACAGTACCTGTGTCAATATATAGCATAAAAGTCAAACAGATCTCAATATAGATCCAAGTTCTGTTCCCTTCTAGGTGTGAATTATTGAACTTCTCAGTGTCTCAGTTTCTGTACCTGTAAAATGGGGACAATGATAGTATGTACCTCACAGAGTTCTTGTGTGGGCTTGGGGAGTTATGTCTACAAAGACCTAAATACAACGGCAGGCATGTGGGAAGCACTCAGTAATTATTAGGTATTATTCAACCCTTAAACACTGCACCAAGATGATGACTAGAGTTGAGCTATTAAAATTGGGTCTGTCTATTTTTGGAAACTTAGGCATTCATTTTGAGTAGTTTGAACATAAAATCTGGGCAGGATGAGGTATGAAAATGATGACAGATATCATTATTTAAGTGGCTAATGGCCCGTAACCTCAATGAGCAGGTTGTTCCTTAGGGTCTAATTGCAGATTGCTGATCAGACAGTCAGCAGAAACATCTGCTCAATTGTGAACACACACACACACACACACACACACACACACACACACACACACACACACACACCAAACCGGGAAATGAGCAATTCGATGTAACTATGATCAGAAAAAATGCCTGGACCATGTGAGAGTTTCGTACACTTCATTCCATCATCAAGATGGGACTGTCCTGCCCTGCCCTCTTTCAGGTTTGGATACCCAGCCCCACATTAATGCAGTGTCTTGCCAGCTGCCTCCAAACCACACGTGAGCAGAGGGCTAAGAACATTTCTTCCGTTTACTTCAGACCTGGTGGAAACCCTGAGCCTTCCAGATAGGGCTGAATTCCATTTTCTTGTTTCCCCTTCTCCTGATAAAGGAGCTCTCTTGTGGCCTTTCTAGTAGGTACAGCATAACAAAAGAGGTGAAATAATAAAAACACACCTTTTCCTGTCTGAGGCCTGCTTTCTTTGGTTAGATATATTCTGGAAAGAGTGCACAAGAGAAGATGATTTATGTGAAAATCATATGGATTAAAGTAATCCTAACCAATATTGCTAAGCTGACTTGATCAATCTTTCAAAATTAAGTAGCTTTAAAGGTTTTTTTTATGAAGAGTTTAAAAAGATTTTTTGGCAGCGTTCATCAGCTTATTGTCTTTAAAATGAAGAATTTGAGCTATAAGAGAACAAGACAGGGAGATGAGAGCCAGGCTCCTCCTCCTGGCTCTGTCACTTGCCAACTGTGTGACCTGGGACAGGTAGAAGTCCTTTCTAGGCCCAGCACTTGACAGTACTCCTAAGGCTCTTTCTAGCCCTCAGCATTCTGTTCTTTAAAGACTGGAGGAGGGGAAAGGGAAGCATAGCTGGATGGAAATGGAATATTTTGAAAGAAAAAAATACTTCTTTCCATTTTATAATATCAACAAGCCTCCTTCATATTACTAGACTTTTCTCCCCTAATTGAATATGTAGTTTTGAAGAATCAAGAAAAGGAGGAAACATAAATACACCAAACTAATAATGAATATAACCACAGAAACAGAGAGGGTCAAAAACTGTGAGACTCCTGAGATTTTCTTTTTGTGAAATATCAATAAAATTATTGATTTCCTAGAAAAATATAATTAGCAAAACGGATTCCATAAGGCACAGAAAACTTAAACAGACTAAAACCAAAGCAAAATAACAAGAAAACGATTTGGGATCCAAGTTCAGTTCCCCTCTAGCTGCTAGGGGCAGAGAACTTGGAGTCAGACAGCTTGGGTTCACATCCCAGTTCATCCTCTGCATGAGCTGGGTCTACTTATTTAAGCTCTCAAAGCCTCTGTTTTCTTGCCTGTAAGATGAGAGCAGTAATAACTAATTCTCAGGATTAGATAGATGAATATAAATGATACCTACTTCTGTGAATGAAATAAGATGCAGTAGGAGAAGCAGTTATTCTAGCTTTTGTCACAAAGTAATAAGCATCCTATAAATGGCAGCTATTATTATTTAGAAATTAAAAGCATTATAAAAACTATGTACTCAGGGCTTCCCTGGTGGCGCAGTGGTTGAGAGTCCGCCTGCCGATGCAGGGGACACAGGTTTGTGCCCCGGTCCGGGAAGACCCCACATGCCACGGAGCAGCTAGGCCCGTGAGCCATGGCCGCTGAGCCTGTGTGTCTGGAGCCTGTGCTCCACAACGGGAGAGACCACAACAGTGAGAAGCCCACGTAACACACACACACAAAAAAAAACTATGTACTCAAAATTTGTGTCCAGATAGTTTTACAAATGAGTCATTTGAAATTTTTAAAGAGCACAGGGCACCAAAAAAAAAGAAAAAGGAAAACTCTCCAGGCTCATCTCATTTATGAATACAGAGGTAAATACATAATATTATATCAAAAGTTACTCCAGGGGACTCAGGCTCCCTGACTTCAGACTATAATACAAAGCTACAGTAATCAAAACAGTATGCTACTGGCACAAAAACAGAAATATAGATCAATGGAACAGGATAGAAAGTCCAGAGATAAACCCATGCACCTATGGTCACCTGATCTATGACATAGGAGGCAAGAATGTACATGGAGAAAAGACAGTCTCTTCAATAAGTGGTGCTGGGAAAACTGGACAGCCATGTGTAAAAGAATGAAATTAAAACACTCCCTAACACCATACACAAAAATAAACTCAAAATGGATTAAAGGCCTAAATGTAAGGCCAGATACTATAAAACTCTTAGAGGAGAACATAGGCAGAACACACTTTGACATAAATCACAGCAAAATATTTTTTAATCCACCTCCTAGAGTAATGAAAATAAAAACAAAAATAAGCAAATGGGACCTAATTAAACTTAAAAACTTTTGCATAGCAAAGGAAACCATAAACAAAATGAAAAGACAAACCTGAGAATGGGAGAAAATATTTGCAAGTGAAGCAACTGACAAAGGGTTAATCTCCAAAATATACAAATAGCTCATGCAGCTCAATATCAAAAAAAAACAAACAACCCAATCCAAAAATGGGTGGAAGATCTAAATAGACAATTCTCCAAAGAAGACATACAGATGGCCAAGAAGCACATGAAAACATCACTAATTATTAGAGAAATGCAAATCAAAACTGCAATGAGGTATCGCCTCACATGGCTCAGAATGGCCATCATCAAAAAATCTACAAACAATAAACACTGGAGAGGGTGTGGAAAAAAGGAACCTTTCTACACTGTTGGTGGGAATGTAAATTGGTACAGCCAATAGGGAGAACAGTATGGAAGTTCCTTGAAAAACTAAAAATAGAACTACCATATCATCCAGCAATCCCACTCCTGGGCATATACCCAGAGAAAACCATAATTTGAAAAGATACATGCACCCCAATGTTCACTGCAGCACTATTTACAATAGCCAGGACATGGAATCAACCTAAATGTCCATCGACAGGAATGGATAAAGAAGATGTGGTGTATATATATATATATATACATACACAATGGAATGTTACTCAGCCATAAAAAAGAATGAAATAATGCCATTCTCATTAATATAGATGGACCTAGAGATTGTCATACTGAGTGAAGAAAGTCAGGCAGAGAAAGACAAATATCATAGAATATCACTTATGTGTGGAATCTAAAAAAACAAAAAGGTACAAATAAACTTATTTACAAAACAAATAGAGTCACAGATGTAGAAAACAAACTTATGGTTACTGGTGGGGAATGGGAGGGGGCGGGGAGGGATAAACTGGGAGATTGGGATTGACACATCCACACTATTATATATAAAATAGATAACTAATAAGGACCTACTGTATAGCACAGAGAACTCTGCTCAATACTCTGTAATGACCTATGTGGGGAAAGAGTCTAAAAAAGAGTGGATATATGTACATGTATAGCTGATTCATTTTGCTCTACAACTGAAACTAACACAACATTGTAAATCAACTATAGTCCAATAAAAGATTTTTTAAAAATTAAAAAAAGTTACTCCAGGGATATACAGGAAATTAATTATTACAATAATAAAAGCTAACGTTGAGTATTTGCCATGTGGTTTATTTATCTTCTTGCTCTACAAGAACAGATATTATTGCCATTTCCTAGATGAGGACACCAAGGCTTGGAGAGGTTGACCAATTTGCCCTGGTCCCCCCCACTGGAAGAGTCAAGGTTTTTTTGTTGTTTTTTTTTTTGTTTTTTTAATTAATTTATTTTAGTTTTGTCTGTGCTGGGTCTTCGTTTCTGTGCGAGGGCTTTCTCTAGTTGTAGCAAGCGGGGGCCACTCTTCATCGCAGTGTGCGGGCCTCTCACTGTCGCGGCCTCTTGCATTGCGGAGCACAGGCTCTAGACGCGCAGGCTCAGCAGTTGTGGCTCACGGGCCTAGTTGCTCTGCGGCATGTGGGATCTTCCCAAACCAGGGCTCAAAACTGTGTCCCCTGCACTGGCAGGCAGACTCTCAACCGCTGCGCCACCAGGGAAGCCCCAAGAGTCAAGTTTTAAACTCAAGCCCATTTGACTCAAAAGTCTAATCCTCAATCATTACAAGGAGCTGCCTTTTATATACTATAAATACAACATGGATAAATCAAATATTTTAAATGAAGCTGGAAGTTTCTCCAACCTATAATAATAATACTGAATATTTATTGACCATGTTCTCTGCGTACTTTCACATGTATTAATTCATCTGATTCTCACAACCACCTTAGGAGGTAGGTACTATTATTATTTCCATTTTACAGAAGACAAAACCCAGACACAGAGAAGTACGTTGGCCAAGATAATGAGAAGAGTTAATGAGGCTTTGTGCCCAGACAGGCTGGCGCTGGAGCCTCAGCCAATAACTGATGCAATGGAGCAAGGAAAAGTCAAGTTTATTCTTATTTGCAGAAGATGTGATTTTATACCTAGAAATCCCAAAAGAATCAATTGAAAAACTAGTGAAATTAATGAGACTGCTCAGGAAAGTCCTGAGGGCATGATAAATATTCTAAAATTACCAGCCATTCTTTGCTGGTAATTATTGCCATTAATAGCAATAATATTGCTATTATTCTAGCAACAACCAGTTAGAAAATGGAATTGGGGACAGGGGGAGCCAGGAACCTTAGCAAACATCGCAACAGATACATCTAAGAATAATTTTAAATATAAGAATTATTTTGAAGAAAAGTTTAGAAATTCACTGAGAAACCTAAAAGACTTTAAAAAAGTCTTTGAAAGAAAGACATCTCATGGGTTTCAGATTGGGAAGCTAAAAGACTAAATATAAATCACTTTGAAATTGATTTATTGGTCCAATATAATTCCAATCAAAATTAGAATGAGAATTTTCTACACCTCAAAATTATTCAAAAATTTATCTGGGGAAAAAATAATAACAATCCGGAAGGGTTGAAACTTGTTTGGAAAGGAATTGTGACAAAGTGGGTTCCAGACATATCACTTTTTAAAAGTAGTGTAGACTTGTAAAATATAACTATGTATAACACATATATTATAAAAGTGGTTCACGAAGCAGGGGGAGGAAAGGAAAGGGTTATTTAAGAAATTTTGCACACAGGATAATGAATTAGCTACCTATAGGGAAAAAGAAAATATCTTCGATTCAGACACGATATGACAAAATAAATTACAAAGGGATTAAGGAGGTAAATATTTTTAAATTGAGACATTAAAATTAGAAGGAAATAGGATTGGATATTCACATATTCAATAATATTTATTAAATCCCCAGATGAGAGAAAACTTTCTCAGTTTATGTGCAACAGAAGAAATCACAAAGCAATACAAGAAAAATAGATTTGGTTCTAAAATATTAAAACTTAATATGTTAAAAATTTAAAGGCAAACAGACAAAAAAACTAGAGAAAGTATGTGCAACACAATTTTAAAAGATTTTACGTTGTTTTTACAAAAATTGTTAAGAAAAATCCTAGCACTCCCCAAATGATAAATTGGTAAAAGGCGAGGAATAGACAATTCAACAGACAATTTGGAATGAGATCAAAGGCGTTATTGCAAGGTAGTTCTACCCACTGTGGATTATAAAAGTGAAAAATGGAAAACAATCTGATTGAAAAACAAAGATTAAATAAATTAGGGCAAAGGTATAGGATGGAATATTATACACCTAAAATTATGTCTAGGAAAAATTAATCTAAGGAAGGAGTCTTCTGTGAAAAAGTACAAGACAGTTATATTTAACTTGTACTTTATCAGTATATATATATATATATATACAGTATACAATATACAATATGATCACAACCCTGTAAAAAGTAAATATAAAAAGAATGAATATTTGTAAAGAAAAAAAAAACTCTAGGTCATTAAAATTTTTTTGTCTATTAGTTTAATAACCTCCACGTCTCAATTCGCCTGATTCAGTCAATCAAATCCAGAATAACTCATTGATAATTATTTTGCATATCAAATATAAATTTTCTCATGAATATACATTTATGAAAATTAAATTGGGGAATCTATTTTCAAAACGGGGAAATGGAAGAAAATATACCTAAATGTTAACAAAACTAGGTACTGAAATGTTCTGGATGATTTTTTCCAATCAGGAAAATATTTTAAGAGTATGGAAACAAGTCTAGAATTTCTGAGTAGCTTAAATTAGCATGAGACCAAATTTATCTACATAAACATTTTATTTACATCTAAATTCTATCTCATCGTATTAATATAACATTGAGATAATCAGCTAAATGTCTGAATTTCAGTCAATCAAATATTTATGGAGTGGTCTATGTGTGTGGTCCTGGGTGAAATACCCTCATGGCCACGGAGAAGGAGAGAACGCTACCTGAACTTCCAAGAGTTCATGTTGTACTTGGAAAATCAAGACATTAATGTGTAAAAAAAATCAAAAAATACAAGAGATGCCACAACAAAGCATGATGAATTGTCAGAAGGCGTGTTATCCATAGTACGTAATGTTTTAGAGGAAAAAGAGATCCCCATGCAATAGAATATTCAGAGAGGATTCACTGAGAGGGTATTATTCAAAGAACAGTGGGTGATGGATGGGTGGAGAGTGGGGAGCACAGCACTCCAGCTAAAGGTGTCTGCCGACCCTGGCTGTAGGGGACAGTTTTAGTGGAATTAATTGTCTTCAACAAAGTTCACTATAGATTTGACCACATGGGAATAAGATGATATGGGAGAAAACTGAGTATGCTGCCAGGCAACCTTACAAGTAAGGGCAGGAAAATGGTGAGGAACAGGGACTTAGTGGCCAGGTGAACTGGGCCGGGGATTCCAACTCTGGCCTTCCTTAGCTGTGACTTGCTTTCTCTTGTCAGGCCCCAGTGTTTTATGGGAAAAATGAGGACGTCACCTGTTTCATTTTTTTAACTCACACATGTTTTGTGCTTACTTTATGCCAGCATCATGCAAAACATTTTGCATAAATTATCTCATTTAAGCCTCAAAATAACAACCTTATGTGGTAGATAATATTGCTGTCCCCATTTTACATATGAGAAAACCAGGCTCTAATCCGCCATGCAGGAGAAAGAATTCAAACCCAGGCTGTTTGGAGCGAGAGCCTTCGCCACACTGCACATAGTATTTAAGAAGCTTAGTCGAGTGCCTGGCATATATAGGGGCACAACAGGGGTGATCCTCACACCAGAACAGAACGTTCAACCCCAAATTGGCTTACCTATATAAATGCACCCATTTCCACAGGGGCTCACATATGATTTTCAGGTGGGAGGTATAAGCAACCCATAAACAAAGCTATATGGTCCTGGGAGGTCCTTGGTCCTAAACAGTCCCTGCTCCTATGACTGTCACCATGTCCACGCACCAGGAGACAGAGAAGGTCCAAGTACCTAGCTGTGAAAAGGGAGGAAATCGCGTCTGACAAACACCACGGAGAAGAGGACGACAGAGGGTTAGGGCGTCACGTCTGTCCTGGGTATCAGAGAAATTGTCTCTGGATTTCCTTCAGCTCTGGTCACCATTGCAGGGGCCTCACCCCAGGCAGTTGGGACGCATCTGGACTATAAAATGAGAACCTGGATCAACATTCCAGCTCGGCAACTTTCTAAACTCAGCCACCTTGGACACCTTGCTTCCTCTCTCTGAGTCTCAGTTTCCCTGTCTAGAAACTGAAAGGGGTGAGATAAATAGATTTAGTTCTGACATTTTGTTGTTCCATGAGTCTAAAACGACATAAAGGATAAGACTCAAATTAACCAGAAATAGCAACTTTGAATCTCAACCAGCTAAGCCACATCTCCAGTCACACGGATTTATACGTGCAGGCACAGCCAATGTTTTAGGAGGAAAATAAGTCATCCAAAATTTCTAACTAGTAATTTGACGGAAAGCATTTTTTCCAAGTAAGTACTTGAGATGAATGCAACTTGGTGCTTTGGGAGAAAGCATTTTTACAATTACCTGAGATGAATGAAACTTAGTACCGAGACTAAATCAGCAGGACAAAGAATTGCAAGCAACTTCAGGAGTCATTTTGCTAGTTCTGCAAAGCTCCAGGTGAATTGGAGCGGCCAACTAAATTTTATAGAATTGACCAACTAAATTTTAGAGAAACTAAACACCTTCCTCAGATTATGCTCAGTTTGTGAACGCTTTGGTGGCTGGGACCATGTCTAGTCCATACTTTAGCTCCACAATTCCTGGCACAATATTTAAAGACAACGTGTGGGGAAAAGCACTTTGTAACATTCTGTACTCATTGCAGTTCAATCAGTTTGCATATAATAAACACTGTTTAAGCTTGGTGGGGGGCACTTGATGTCCCTGAGTCTCAATTTTCTCCTCTGTTAATTAGAAAGCCAAAGGCCTCCCTCACATAATTTGTCAAGAGGGGTAAGGGAGACCATGGAACTTTCCAGCACTGTTCCTGCCTCATTATTGGGTCTCAGGGCCATGGGCATGTCTCCTGTGGAGTCCAGTAGGACCTCATGCTCAGAGGGTCCCATGATGGGTTTAGTGCTCTGCTGTTGCCATCTTTAAATTCTTAATAATTTTTAAAAAGGGGTCCAAGATGTCCATTTGTACGGGGTCCTGCTGATTACGCAGCTGATCCTACTCAAGGCATTGTACTGAGTAGGGTTGCCGAAGCCCACACAGGGTCAGTGCCTCGAACAAGAGCAGAGTCAACCAATAACCAAGTCTTCCTTGAGTGCCTGTTCTACACTTCTGAGCTCCCAGGCTGCAGGGACAATGGAGAGAAGCCTGCTCTAAGAACACTCTTCTATGCTAAAGTATTCTTGAAGAGTTTTCTGTCACTGACTTCAGTCAAGTCACTCAACACCTTTGTGCCTCAGTTTCCTCAATCATAAAGAGAAGCTATGAACAGCGCCTATATTTTCAGAGTTGTTGTGAGGATTACATGAATTTATCTACGTGATGCTCTTAACAGTTCCTGGGACATAGTAAGCTCTATGTTAGAGTCAGCTATTATAT
The DNA here is from genome assembly GCF_003676395.1 of Aethalodelphis obliquidens. Lineage (NCBI taxonomy): Eukaryota > Metazoa > Chordata > Mammalia > Artiodactyla > Delphinidae > Aethalodelphis > Aethalodelphis obliquidens. The sequence goes on along the minus strand of NW_020837992.1, from coordinate 2,919,679 downwards.
TTTGCTGTTGTTGTTGTTGGCTTTTCCTTGCCCAGATGTTTGCCTGGCTTTTTTTTTGACAGTGTACATTTTCTGATTCTCATTCATAACATTTTTAAACTGCCAGGCTGGTTCCCTTCCCTCCACACATCCCAGTTCTTTGTAGCTCAGAATGAATCTTAAGGGAAAAACTCCTGCAGGGAGATATTCTCTGGGATCTGGTTCCCAGTTGACTTTAAAAGAGTAAATAATTTATAGCTACTATTGATGGAGTACTGGACTCGGCACTAAATGTATATTTTCTGTAATCCTCATAGCAACACTGAAAGGTGGCTGGTTTTATACCCATTTTACAGATGAGGAAACTGAGGATTACAAACATTTAGCAAAGTTCTTTGGATCTGGTTCTGTCTGCATCCAAAGTTTATTTACCTTCTAGCCAGAGCCCTGAAGGACACTGCTGCTACTGAAGACAGATCTCAGGTCTCAGGAGCAAGAGACTAATGTCCATAAAGTGCACACTGACAAACCTTAAGTTCACTCCAAGCCAATGGCAATTGAATTCCACACCCTGGCATTCTAACACATAAACAGAGAACCTCCTCTGAAACTTCTACACATACATGTTCACAAACAGACACACACTCCTCAAACTAATTTAAAATCCTACGTGCCCAGACAATACTTACCCCCAGGACCATGAGAAAGTTCTGATCCCAGCCTGTGTTTCAGCGACGTCCTGATGGAAACATCTCCCTCACCACCCCCCAGCCCCACCCGGAAGCTTCTCAGTCACTAAAGGTCAGTCGCCAATGTTTCATCATTTCCAATAGGGTGAGGGCATGCTGCTCAGAAGATAATAATCTAGCTCAGTTTTGTAGAGCGGGGTGAAGCAACAGACAACACCTCCTGTCTCTCTTGGCAGGGCTCTACCCTACTGCTCCATGCAGACAGTTTACGTCGATGGAGGTTAGTAGTCTCTTTCCCTCCATGTGAACAAATGTTTAAATTCCACAAATATGCACACGTCCTGGTAGAGCGGAAAGAGCCCTGGAGGAGAAGTCAAGAGGCCTGGGTTCAAGTCCCAGCTCTGGCACTAACTTGCCGTATGAGCTCAGACAAATCACTTTCCCACCAGTGGACTCATGATCTTCCTTTATAAAATGAAGAAGTGGGTCTCTACGTATTAGCAGAGGTCCCTTCCAGCTCACCTCACCTCTGAATCTGTGTGTGATACGACCATAGATTATTATGAGTGTGTATATGGGACGTATGGCAACTGACAAGGATAATTTTTTTTTTTTTAATAATTTTATTGATTTATTTATTTATTTTTGGCTGCGTTGGGTCTTTGTTGCTGCGCTCGGGCTTTCTCTAGTTGTGAGTGGGGGCTCGTCTTCATTGCAGCGCGCGGGCTTCTCATTGTGGTGGCTTCTCTTGTTGCGGAGCACGGGCTCTAGGCGTGTGAGCTTCAGTAGTTGCGGCTCGTGGGCTCAGTAGCTGTGGTGCACGAGCTTAGTTGCTCCACAGCATGTGGGATCATCCTGGACCAGGGCTCGAACCCGTGTCCCCTGCATTGGCAGGCGGATTCTTAGCCACTGTGCCACCAGGGAAGGCCCAAGGATAATGTTTTAAGGACTTCTTTACCGTTAAACATTGAATGAGGCCGACCTCAGATGGCTGTTGCAGTTTGTATGACAGTGCCAAGGAAGGGAAGGAAGGTCAATTGCAGGTTTTTGGGGGTGTCTCAGGCTAAACCCCCACAACCTAAATTTGGGAGGAGCATAAAATGATCCTGAGATAAAACAAAGAAAACAGTACTTTATAGGCCTCTGTGATATCACCGCCCTGCTCGCAACAAGATAACCAATATAGAATAACGGCTCCCAAGTCAGATATATTCAGGTTTGAAACCTGGCTGTACTACTTGGTAGCTGGTTGACTTGGGATAAGTTACTTAACCTCTCTGGTTCTCAGTCTTTTCATAAGTTAATAATAAATGTCTAATTTTTTTAAATCTCATAAGGCTTTTTAAAGTCAAATGATACAAATAAATAGGCAAAGCACTTAACAGAAGCTCCTTTCTCTGGTAAACAAGAGGTGGTAGCTATTTCCATTTTTATTCTCTAAATTAAAGTTAGAAATCCACCCCTTGGGCTGAGTGCTGCTCAGTGTTTTCCGACCCGCGATGTATTATCAGTTCACTGAGGAAATATGTCTATAGCTACAGTCTTCTTTCCTTTGCAGAGCTATGTTAAGAACAGGAAGCGCCACCCTTACTCAAAGTTGAGGAATGCATGGGGGTCCTGGAAGCTCTACAGAATGATTTCCTAACTGAGTTTTCAGCACCCTCCAGGTTCATCCTTACACTGTCAACATACACCTCGCTGCTCCCGACTCTGCCAGAGTCTCTCAGTTTTTTTGTTTTTGTTTTTTTTTTTTTGCGGTACGCGGGCCTCTCACTGTTGTGGTCTCTCCCATTGCAGAGCACAGGCTCCGGACGCGCAGGCTCAGGGGCCATGGCTCACGGGCCCAGCTGCTCCGCGGCATGTGGGATCTTCCCGGACCGGGACACGAACCCGTGTCCCCTGCATCGGCAGGCGGACTCCCAACCACTGTGCCACCAGGGAAGCCCCTCTCTCAGTTATTAACTCTAGCTACAGTTAACCTACAGGAATCAAGCCAAGAATTTTGACCCAATACCTTGATTACCCTTTTACCTGAACCCGGGGTAGATATGGCAGCAGCCAGGGTTGTATACCATTCACACTGCTCTGTTCTTCTGTGTAGACCACTCTTGGACTAGAACCTTCCGTGATGCCTCTTCAAGGCTCACGATATCATGTAGTTGTTGAGGAGTTTTGAGCATGACATATTTGGGGTCCTCCATGTGTGTACTCTAAAATAATAGAAAGTCCACTTGACTTGGACCTCAGTAACCTGGAGCCCCGAGGCATTCGACCTCTCTGGACTACATTTTCTTCATAAACAATTGCAAGTAATTTTGATTCAATCATCCACGACTCTGCTCTAAATCGAGAGTCTATGTCTTACTCTACTGTGTCCCTTGTTATCAGAACTCTGCCTGCGTCTAGTAGGTGCTCAAGCAGTGTTTGTGGCATGTGTAAGTGAGTGAATGAATTAAAGTGCTGTTATTCATACATGTCTGGGGTATGCCCGCATCTCACACACTGCCTAACTATATGCAAACACTTGCTGAAGATGAGATGATTTGCTCACAAAAGCACTTAGTCTGCTCCTTCCCAGAGGCCACTGTCAATGGATTCCTGCTGGTGCCTCTTGAGAGGTCCACATCCAAGCCTCCATCTGCCTAGCCCGATGTGATATGGTCCTCCTCTCTCTGCTTTGAGCTGACAGCCCTAAATGAAGCTATAACATCTGTAATGTCAACAGGAAGCTATTTCTGATAGCTTATCACGTGGTGGAAGAAGGAGCGGCTGATGGAGGTCGATAACTCACATTCACTTCCCACACCCTACACATTTCATAAGACTGCATCCCTCCCAAGCCCTCCTCCCCTTGCACAATGCCTCCAACATTCGTGGGATGCAACGCCTCACGGAAAACATAGCTACTTTCTGCAGGAGAATCAGTTATCTCTCCCCATTTTTAAGGGGGAAAAACGGTGTGTCAAGAAGACTAAGGAGGGCTTCCCGGGTGGCGCAGTGGTTGAGAGTCCGCCTGCCGATGCAGGGGACACGGGTTCATGCCCTGGTCCAGGAAGATCCCACATGCCGCAGAGCGGCTGGGCCCATGAGCCATGGCCGCTGAGCCTGCGCGTCCGGAGCCTGTGGTCCACAATGGGAGACGACACAACAGTGAGAGGCCCACGTACCGAAAAAAAAAAAAAGATCTTCCTCCAAAAACTGAAGTTAAAACTCATTGACAGATGCAGTCAAATGCCCACCTCACAGAGTTGTTCAAGATTCAATGAGCCCACTTGGGCTCTGTTAACCCACGTGAAACACGCTACAAATACTAGGCTTTATTATCTTTTTAAAATAACATAGAAGGAAATGGTGACTGACTGCTAATGAGCGCAGGGTTTCTTCTGGGGTGATGAAAATGTTCTAAAATTGTGATGATGGTTGCACACCTCTACAAATATACTAAAAGCCATAGCATTGTGAATTGTATGGTATGTGAATTCTACCTCAATAAAGCTGATATCAAATAGCAAGGGCTTTGCTACTGTGTTATTCCCTATGTTATTCCCTATGTTATGTCCCTATTCACTATGTTATTCCCTCCAAATTGTTCTGCCATTCATTCATTCATGTTACAGATATTTCTTGATAGTTGACAATGCACCTGGCCCTGCACTTGGGATCCAGAGGTAAAGAAGATGGACTTGATCCCTATCCCCGTGCAATTAGGATCATAGACGTCAGACAAGAAATTACACTAAGGTGTGATGAATGTTGTCTCCTGGAAAGTTAAAGGGAGTCAGGGAACATATAGCAGAAGGGCTCATCACAGTCTTTGATCAGAGAAGGACTCAGCTCTGACCTAGGGAGTGAGGGGAGGGCTACAGGCAGAAGAAAGAGCATGAGTAAAATCTCAGTGGGGAGAGAGAGAACTAGTGCATTTGGAAAACTGAGAGCCAGCCAAGATAAAGGGGAGAGAGCGGGAGCGCAGTGAGGAGTGATGAGGCTGAGGGGGTGCGTATGGGTGGGATCACAGAGGGCATTGTGGGCCCTGCTAAGAAGTTAGGATTTATCCAATGGACACCTGGAACCCATTGAAGGTGCGTTGATAAGCTGAAGAAACGTTAACTGATAATGACCACTCAGAGTTTGTTTTTTGAAGAAACTCTGGTTGCAACGTAGTGAACAGATTAGAGGGAGAGACAGAGGCAATTAAACAGATTTTTAAAATACGCAAGGTGTAAAAGTGATAGAATTTGGTGATCGAATTACTTGGAATGGAAGTGGGAGGTAGAGAATGGCAAAGTGACTCATAGATTTTCAGATAGGGCCAGTGGGTGGCCAGTGGGGAGGGAGAGGGCAATGGGGGAGCTGCAGCATGCTTTCTGTGCCTGATGTGTTGAGTGTGAGTACACAGGGGCCCAGTCCAGAGAGTGGTTAAAGACGGGGCCCCTGAAGCCAGACTGACTCTGCTGCTACCTATCTTCTCTGTGACTCGATTTCTTGAAGACAAGAATAGCAGTAGCTTTCTCAAGTGCTGCTGTGAGGCTTATATGAGTTATATGTGAGGCACTTAAAATAGGTCTGTTAAGACTATGTAAGTGTTTACACACAGTTACGACTACAAAAGCATTTATCATTATTATTGCTGTCATACACCCAAGAGGTGAAGGCCAGTAAGCAGTTAGATGTGTGTCTACAGATGTCTACAGTTGGAGACGTAGATTTCAGGGGCGTCGGCAAGCAGACAGCACTAAAGCCTTTGGGAGTAGAGTGAGAAGGCAAAGGGCCAGGGGAGAGCCCCGACGTGCTCCAATATCAGAGGGACAGGTGGAGCCTGCCAAGGACACCCCAAGGGCATGGCAAAGACACAGGAGGTGGGGTGGGAGCGCCCAGGTGCCAAGTCTCAAGGAACATCCTTCTAACTCACTGGGACCTCTGGCTGTCCCCCCACTTTCCTTGTGCAGTCGAGATTGCTCCAGCTAGGTGTTTCCAGGGAACATTGGTGAATTCAGTAAATCAAGTTTTAAACATCTATGCCCAGAGTGTATTAGAGGAGGGCACTATTTATACAAAGCCTGAAATACACCCACTTATAAAGACAAGAATCCTTTTGGAATGAGGGACATCCCTCTACACTCATCAGTTTCATAAGTTTGGACCTTTGTACATTCAGTATATCCTTTTCTCTATCTGGGCTGGCCTTCTTTGCACACATTTTTTTTCCACTGTTTTTTGTGTCTGCTTTAACTCCCCTTAGATCATCGGCTCTTAAGGAAGTGAAAAATTAAGGACCACGTGATTTATTTATTTGTTGAGTTCCTGTTTATGAGATGTTGCTGCGTAGTACTTGAGGCAGGTTCTCAAAAAAAAACGTGACTGATAGTGGCCACGCCCTTCTAATGATGGCAAAATCGTCCTGCTGTTCTAGTCCATTCAACTGATCCATGAGAAATATCTCCTTGTAACATGATCAACTGTCATATATCAGTTGATAATAATTCTTCACATTTTTCTACAGCATCTTGTTATTTACAGAATATTTTCATATAACATCATCAGACAATGCCTATCTCCAAAGCAGTCACAGATTATTTCCATAATCTGTGAACTTATTATTTCCATTTTACAGATGAGAAAATCTGAACTGAAAGAAATTAGTTAACTTGCCAAAGTTGTACAAGGTAAGTGAAGGGCCAAGGCTGATAGCTGCCAAGAGAGTGGTGCATGGATTGGGTGGAGGGCAGGTGGCAGTGGGAGCTGTCCATCCTGGAAGCAGGCGCTCAAGGGGTGCACTGTCTGCAGTGGATTTAAAAAATAATGAAACCAACTAAAGGCAGTCTGCTTTTTGTTATTACCATGCACCATAATTCCAAATACTGTCAGAAATACTCCTGCCTGCTGGGCACCGAGAAGCTGGCTTTTTCTATCCTCTAATAAGAAACATTAAGGGAGCAAGTGAACCTCATTTCCAGTCACACAGAGAGATTTTTCTCAGGACTTTGCAAAGCGTTTTACGTTCCAAATCCCTGCCCTTGTTAAAACAGATACATTTCTTGGAGGATGTTCAGAACATTGCAGAATTATGTTTTCCCAAGAGAAACAGCAACCACCACATGGCCAAATGTCTAGAAGCTCCTCAGCCTATTTAACAGAATTTCCCAAGAATCTTTAGAAGAGCAGCACCCATTCACTCACACAGCAAAATGCACTGAGCAGCTCCTCTGAGAGTGATGTAAGGCAGGAGCCATGGGTGCGGAGGAGCAGCAAGGAAAGGAGGACAGCTACATCTGCCAGGCAAGTGGGTTGTGGACAGCTTCTTCTGCAGGTGAGCTGGAGGGATTTGTCTTAGTCCCCAAGACCTGGGCCTCCTTGGAGTGTATAACTCACTTGCCCTCTGCTTTAGCTGTAAAGGCCCAGAATTCTCCCATCCTAACTGAGAAGGGCAGCTGTTTGCTCTAAAACCACAAAGGCTAAATGCAGAAGTGGAGAGTCCTAGCTGCTAGCAGCCCAGACCTGAGGGGTTTCCTGGAACCCATCAATACTAATACTCAACGCTCTCAGTGCTAAAACTAGGACAGTCCAGGGCAAATCGGGATGACTGCTCATCCATCCTTCTAGTTGCTGAGATTTTTAAATCATTATTTAGTGCTCATTTTACTTCTGTTGAAATCACTGTGGGTCCCAAGCTTGGGGCATGGAGAGTCTGGTCAACATCTTCATCTTAGCTACGTATCGGAGCATGAGCTCCAGGAAGAGCCTAGAGCAGGGCTTCTCGACAGCAGCACTTTGTGCAGGATAATTCTATTTTGTGGGGGGGGCTTTCCAGTGCATTGTAGAATGTCTAACAGCATCCCTAGCCTCTACCCCCTATATGCCAGTAGCACACACACACACACACACACACGCCACTCCATTGTGACAATCAAAAATGTCTCCAGGGGCTTCCCTGGTGGTGCAGTGGTTAAGAGTCCGCCTGCCGATGCAGGGGACACGGGTTCGTGCCCTGGTCTGGGAGGATCCCGCATGCCGCGGAGCGGCTGGGCCCGTGAGCCATGGCCGCTGAGCCTGCGCGTCCGGAGCATGTGCTCCACAATGGGAGGGACCACACCAGTGAGAGGCCCATGTACCGCAAAAAAAAAAAAAAAAAAAAAAAGTCTCCATATATTTTCAGATATCTGGGAAGGGGAGCAAAATTGCTCCCAGCTGAGAGCTACTGCCCCAGAGAGATGTCTCTGGCTGGCTAACTAAAAATTGGGGGCTGTTGGGTACAGATCAAAGCTGGAAGAGGGGGTGTCCTCACTTCAGACTGGGCACAGCTACCCCATTTGCCACATAAAAGACGAATAATGACTATTCTGCACCCTCCTTGGATAGAATCAGAAGCAGAGTTAGGCTGGGGTCTCCCTGTGACAGTCCCGCCTGGGCAGGTGTCCCCGTAAACAAGCTCTTCCCACAGGGCGTTACAAGGGTTACTTCCTGCCCTATGGGATACTCCCTAAGAAAACAAAAGAGAGTTTAAAGAATACTATTCATAAAGTACATTACATATCGGAGGCTCTGAGAAGTCTCGCCATAAAGAAACCTGTTTAATTTTTCAACACAGATATATGCTGAGGCCAAAGTATCCATTTAAGGACCATTGTTAATATCCCAATTGTAAGTTCTTTGGAAACTCTGGTGCCCTCCCTGAGATTTCTGAGAATTTTCAGAGGGTTTCTGTGCTTGTTTTTGCTTCCAGCTCTGAGTTCATCCTCGCCCTGAACTGTGCAACTCATTCAGATTGCACCTCTTACCACTTCTCTCTTATTTCTGCTCTATGCTGACCAAGATGTGGATTTCAGTCCCTTGTCCCTGATGTCCCCTTCCCCAAAATACCCACACCAGACCTTGGTGTGTTCAGCGGGCTTTACTGAGGTTTGTGGTGGTGGAAATCTTTTACATGATTTTAGCCCCCTTTTCCCTCAAAAATATCCTTGTTGTCTCCCCCGCAGCCTCCTCCACCCCCACCCCAACTCTATTCTCAGTTTATTGTACAAAACAACTTTGCTCTCCGCTCCTCATTGGCCTTGGACTTGCTTTTGCACTTTCAAAGCCTTGTTAACGGGTGACCACATAATTTATCACCCAAACTATGACACTTTTGAGAATGAAAGTGGACCTAATAATAGTTTATCTGGGACAACAGTTGTATATCAGGAAAGTCCCCAACAAACCAGGGTGTGTGGTCACCCTACATCTGTGCTATAACAAAGGGCTCTCTGCCCTTGGACTTGCCCAGTATCAACAGAAAAGAGGGCAGAGGCTTAGAAATCTTTGTGTTTCCTTTCTACTTCCTCCTCCCCTCTCCAGTCTCTATGAGTGGAAAGGAGCCATAAAGAATGTGTTTTCTTACTGATGTGAACCAGTATGGCATACCCTCCTTCGAAGACAGAAGTGGCTTCTATCGTGTTTGGTTTTAAATGAAAAATTATTTTTCTCCATTACTCTTTACTTATTCATCATTTCCCAAACTTATCTGGTCATAGATCTCACCTACTCTCTACATCCCAACATCCATTAACATCTCTCATAACTGGAAGAAACACTTTGGGAAACTTTAAGCTCAAAGGTAGGGAGGATCATCTACACTGCCACGAAATAACCTTGAGTGATGACAGGATTAGGGTGGAGCGGAGACCAGGAGTCCCCTATAAATGAGGAGAATATCTGGAGATTAACAAATGTGAGCAGCGGGAGTAGAGAGAGTGGTGCAGCCAGAGGCATGATCCCCAAAGGACCAGGGGCCCCTGTACTCCCACTGCATGGAGTATGCCGTGGGAAACACTGCCTTAGACCACTGATTCCCAAACTTAGGCGCTGATTTGTTGCACACACCTCATCTCCCCATACTGCCCCCGCCCCCACCCCGGCCAACTCCAGACACAATAACATCCTTGATATTCTTTGACCATGTAAAGTATAATTCCACCTCAGGGCCTTTGCACTTGCTGTCCCTTCTGCCTGACACGCTCTTCCCCATTTATCCTCAGGTCTCACTTTCTCACTGCCTTCAGGTCAAATGTCAGCAAGCCTGTACCTGACCATCTAATACAAAATAGCAACCCACTCCCACCTGGTGCTTCCCTACCTTCCAGGACTTGCTTTATTTTGGTCCATAGCACATGCTACCATGTGACAGTCTGTGTACTTTCCTGTTTATTTGTTCACTGCCCCCCTCCTAGAAGGTAAGCTCCATGAGAATAAGGTTTTGTCTGTTGGATTCACTGCTGTATTCCCAGGGTCTAAAATATGGTGGTGTTTAATGCATGTTTTATTTATTTATTTTTTTAGGATTTTTAAAAAATTTTTGGCTGCATTGGGTCTTTGTTGCTGCGCGCGGGCTTTCTCTAGTTGCGGCAAGCGGAGCTACTCTTTGTTGTGGTGTGCAGGCTTCTCACTGCAGTGGCTTCTCTTGTTGCAGAGCACAGGCTCTAGGTGCACGGGCTTCAGTAGTTGTGGCACGCGGGCTCAGTAGTTGGGGCTCACTGGCTCTAGAGCACAGGCTCAGTAGTTGTGGCATGCGGGCTCAGTAGTTGGGGCTCGCTGGCTCTAGAGCACAGGCTCAGTAGTTGTGGCATGCGGGCTCAGTAGTTGGGGCTCGCTGGCTCTAGAGCACAGGCTCAGCAGTTGTGGTGCACGGGCTTAGTTGCTCCGCGGCATGTGTCCAGGACCAGGGCTCGAACCCGTGTCCCCTGCCTTGGCAGGCGGATTCTTAACCACTGTGCCACCAGGGAAGCCCTAATGCATGTTTTTAAATGAAGGAAAGAAGGAATGAATCAGTTGCAAAGTTCCAGACATCTTCCGAAGTTCCCACGGAGCAGACACTTGGTGGTGGTGACATGTACCCACTTCCACCGGGTGATCCTTCCCCAGCTCCTGTCCCGGGTGGCCCCGCATTCTCTGCGTTCACTCCCTCAGGAAGAAGACTTTACACATACTTGCAGCTCTCCCATGCCTCCTCCCCCCACACTTGGTACATTCCAGCAAAGCTGCTGTGAAGACATAGACACAGCAATCAGCCATTCACGTCTCCAGACGTGAGTGTGACTCATGAATTAACCTCTACAGGGTGTCAATTCCTGACAGGGCAGAACAAGAGAGACAAAATACAGAAGCTGGTCCTTGAGTGGTGCGAGCCCCACTCCTGAGCCCTTGCCTCAGGAAGGGCAAGGGCGAGAAAGGGCTGGAGAGAAATGGCTGGAATGATTGTGTCCCTTGTCTCTCAGATGTCACTCCTTTCCATTATAACTGCACTTTGTTTCCAATAAATTAGAAGAAATACCCAGTCGTTTACCTCCATCAGAATATGGTTTATGCATTTTAAACACACACACACACACACACACACACACACACACATACACATACACACATCTAAAGGAAAAGCCGTTTCAGGATCTAGCTGGGGCACAGGTCCGACTTTCCTCTCTGAAGCATCTCACTGGCTTCCCATCAGTGGAATACAATGGAGGCATATTCCACTTGGTCTGGTGATGTCCTCCTGGGGCGATCGAAAGGGGGCATGTTGGCATAGACAGCGAAGTCGTCTGCTTCCCTGGGGGCCAAGTTGATCACGTTGGAATATATGGCATCAGCATGGCAGGAAAGCTCCTTTAGAGATAGGACACAGGTTAGAGGTACCAGCCACTTCCAAAGATAAAACCAGCTACTGGGGCCCCTATAGGACAGCAAGTGGAACATTGGGTTTTTGCTGAGCAAGCCCTAGATCTGCCTTGATTTTCAAGAACATTTCTTTCAGGACTGTTCTCTGCCTTATCACCACCACCCCTGTATGGGGTCTACCTAGGAACAGCATGAAATCCTGGCAGAGATAACCAGGAGCCCCTCTAGGTATGACTCCACTATTTCCTTACCAAGGATTTGTGGAGAAGGTTGGTCTGATGCTTCAGTTGTTTCTTAGATAGTCCTCAAAAAATTAATAAATTCAGAGTCAGCCTGAGTTGAGGTAGTAACCATCTCTCCTTCATTGATTACTGGGCTTAGGGTTGGACTTCAGAATGCAAAATCCACCGTGTTTAACCCATTGGGCCTCTGAGACTGAGCCAAGTGTGCAGGAAGAGGCAGGGGGAGTAAGCACTGTTGGTATACTTTATAATTTGGGTTAGTATTTAGATGAGCTTGGCATCTATATTTATTTTAGTTGATGCATATAAACCATGTCTATACAGATTGCTTATGTATGGCTTTTAGCATAAAGAATTTGTACCATAAATAAATCTTGTTGCTATGTGCTGAGTCCCTGGCAACTCCAGAGAACAGACCCTATAGCCTGCCCTCTTCTGCCCTCCCCCAAGTCTGCCCCATAGGAAAGACAGCCCATCTCTGCCCTTGGTTTCTCCTCTTTCCTGGTTCCCAGCTCCAGGGCCAGCCGTTCAGCTCACTCTCATGCCTCCATTTCTTCAGAGTCATGGACAAGAGCCCCACCAGCAGCAAGATGAGGGCCATGACACCGATGGAGCTAGAAACAGCTGTGGCTGCTGTGCCGAAGCTTAGGGAAGCAAACAAGACAACGAGGATGCTTCAGCTGCCCTGGCTGGCTGCAGTGACCATCCGCAAAATTGCCCTGGGGCCTCCCCGCTTCTGTGGGCGCTCTCTCACCTCGGGCTTCCACATCCCCAACAGCCAACCATCTCCTGCCCCCATTTTGAGCCTCTCTCCTCTGCCCCAACCTCCATGGCCATGGTCCCACCCACACCAGTCCACAAATGGGGCCAAGCAGACCGTCTTCCAAGATGCCTGATACTCCTGCGTGGGCCAGCCCTTCTCTCACCCACCTGCTGAGTTCTTTAGGGCCAGTGCCTGTCTTCAGGGTGGTGATGTTCTCTGCAGAAAGGGATAGAGAAGTTCTTTTTGTTTTATTTTGTTTTATTAGTTATTTCTGAGATATACATTTTCAAGTAATAACTAGAATTATCACTTAAAACATTATACCAGAACGTATAAGATTTTTAGAAATTTCATGTAATGTCTGAAACATTTATATTAACATATCTCCATACAAATCACCCAAAGAAAGTTTAGTATTAGTTGTTTTTTTCTGTTTGTTTGTTTTTTTATACAGCAGGTTCTTATTAGTCATCAATTTTATACACATCAGTGTATACATGTCAATCCTAATCACCCAATTCAGCACACCACCATCCCCACCCCACCGCAGTTTTCCCCCCTTGGTGTCCATACGTTTCTTCTCTACATCTGTGTCTCAACTTCTGCCATGCAAACCGGTTCATCTGTAAAATTTTTCTAGGTTCCACATACATGCATTAATATACGATATTTGTTTTTCTCTTTCTGCCTTACTTCACTCTGTATGACAGTCTCTAGAACCATCCACGTCTCAACAAATGACGCAATTTCGTTCCTTTTTATGGCTGAGTAATATCCCATTGTATATATGTACCACATCTTCTTTATCCATTCGTCTGTTGATGGGCATTTAGGTTGCTTCCATGACCTGGCTATTGTAAATAGTGCTGCAATGAACATTGCAGTGCATATGTCTTTCTGAATTATGGTTTTCTCTGGGTATATGCCCAGTAGTGGGATTGCTGAATCATATGGCAATTCTATTTTTAGTTTTTTAGGGAACCTCCATACTGTTCTCCATAGTGGCTGTATCAATTTACATTCCCACCAACAGTGCAAGAGGGTTCCCTTTTCTCCACAGCCTCTCCAGCATTTGTTGTTTGTAGATTTTCTGATGATGCCCATTCTAAGTGGTGTGAGGGAATACCTCATTGTAGTTTTGATTTGCATTTCTCTAATAATTAGTGATGTTGAGCAGCTTTTCATGTGCCTCTTGGCCATCTGTATGTCTTCTTTGGAGAAATGTCTATTTAGGTCTTCTGCCCATTTTTGGATTGGGTTGTTTGTTTTTTAATATTGAGCTGCATGAGCTGTTTATATAATTGGGAGATTGATCCTTTATCCATTGATTCGTTTCCAAATATTTTCTCCCATTCTGAGGGTTGTCTTTTCGTCTTGTTTATGGTTTCATTTGCTATGCAAAAGCTTTGAACTTTCATTAGGTCCCATTTGTTTATTTTTGTTTTTATTTCCATTACTCTAGGAGGTGGATCAAAAATGATCTTGCTGTGATTTATGTCAAAGAGTGTTCTTCCTATGTTTTCCTCTAAGAGTTTTACAGTGTCCGGTCTTACATTTAGGTCTTGAATCCATTTTGAGTTTATTTTTGTGTATGGTGTTAGGGAGTGTTCTAATTTCATTCTTTTACATGTAGCTGTCCAGTTTTCCCAGCACCACTTATTGCAGAGACTGTCTTTTCTCCATTGTATATTTTTGCCTCCTTTGTCTTAGATTAATTGACCTTAGGTGCATGGGTTTATCTCTGGGCTTTCTATCCTGTTCCATTGATCTACGTTTCTGTTTTTGTGCCAGTACCATATTGTCTTGATTACTGTAGCTTTGTAGTATAGTCTGAAGTCAGGGAGTCTGATTCCTCCAGCTCCGTTTTTTTCCCTCAAGACTCTTTGGCTATTCAGGGTCTTTTCTGTCTACATACAAATTTTAAGATGATTTGTTCTAGTTCCATAAAAAATGCCATTGGTGATTTGATAGGGATTGCATTGAATCTGTAGATTGCTTTGGGTAGTATAGTCATTTTCACAATATTGATTCTTCCAACCCAAGAACATGGTATATCTCTCCATCTGCTGGTATCACATTTAATTTCTTTCATCAGTGTCTTATAGTTTGCTGCATATAGGTCTTTTGTCTCCCTAGGTAGGTTTATTCCTAGGTATTTTATTCTTTTTGTTGCAATAATAAATGGGAGTGTTTCCTTAATTTCTCTTTCAGATTTTTCATCATTAGTGTAGAGGAATGCAAGAGATTTCTGTGCATTAATTTTGTATCCTGCAACTTTACCAAATTCATTGATTAGCTCTAATAGTTTTCTGGTGGCACCTTTAGGATTCTCTATGTATAGTATCCAATTTGTATTTGTATTCCAATTTGTTTTCCTTTTATTTCTTATTCTTCACTGATTGCCTTATCTAGGACTTCCAAAACTATGTTGAATAATAATGGTGAGAGTGGACATCCTTGTCTTGTTCCTGATCTTAGAGGAAATGATTTCAGTTTTTCACCACTGAGAATGATGTTTGCTGTGGGTTTGTCGTATATAGCCTTTATTATGTTGAGGTAGGTTCCCTCTATGCCCACTTTCTGGAGAGTTTTTATCATAAATTGTGTTGAATTTTGTCAAAAGCTTTTTCTGCATCTATTGAGATGATCATATGGTTTTTATTCTTCAATTTGTTAATATGGTATATTACATTGTTCGATTTGCATATATTGAAGAATCCTTGCATCCCTGGGATAAATCCCACTTGATCGTGGTGTATGATCCTTTTTATGTGCTGTTGGATTCTGTTTGCTAGTATTTTGTTGAGGATTTTTGCATCTATATTCATCAGTGATATTGGTCTGTAATTTTCTTTTTTTGCAGTATCTTTGTCGGGTTTTGGTATCAGGGTGATGGTGGCCTCATAGAATGAGTTTGGGAGTGTTCCTCCCTCTGAAATTTTTTGGAAGAGTTTGAGAAGGTTGGGTGTTAGCTCTTCTCTAAATGTTTGATAGAATTCACCTGTGAAGCCATCTGGTCCTGCACTTTTGTTTGTTGGAAGATTTTTAATCACAGTTTCAATTTCATTCCTTGTGATTGGTCTGTTCATATTTTCTGTTTCTTCCTGGTTCAGTCTTGGAAGGTTATACCTTTCTAAGAATTTGTCCATTTCTTCCAGGTTATCCATTTTATTGGCATAGAGTTGCTTGTAGTAGTCTCTTAGGATGCTTTGTATTTCTGCAGTGTCTGTTGTAACTTCTCCTTTTTCATTTCTAATTTTATTGATTTGAACCCTCTCCCTCTTTTTCTTGATGAGTCTGGCTAATGGTTTATCAATTTTGTTTATCTTCTCAAAGAACCAGCTTTTAGTGTTATTGATCATTGCCATTGTTTTCTTTGTTTCTATTTCAATTATTTCTGCTCTGATCTTTACGATTTCTTTCCTTCTGCTAACTTTGGGTTTTGTTTGTTCTTCTTTCTCTAGTTCCTTTAGGTGTAAGGTTAGATTGTTTATTTGAGATTTTTGTTGTTTCCTGAGGTAGGCTTGTATAGCTATAAACTTCTCTCTTAGAACTGTTTTTGCTGCATCCCAAAAGTTTTGGCTCTTTGTGTTTTCATTGTCATTTGTCTCTAGGTATTTTTTGATTTCCTCTTTGATTTCTTCAGTGATCTCTTGGTTATTTAGTAATGTATTGTTTAGCCTCCATGTGTTTGTGTTTTTTACATTTTTTTCCCTGTAATTGATTTCTAATCTCATAGCATTGTGCTCAGAAAAGATGCTTGATATGATTTAAATTTTCTTAAATTTATTGAGGCTTGACTTGTGAGCCAAGATGTGATCTATCCTGGAGAATGTTCCATGCGCACTTGAGAAGAAAGTGTAATCTGCTGTTTTTGGATTGAATGTCCTATAAATATCAATTAAATCTATCTGGTCTATTGTGTCATTTGAAGCTTCTCTTTCCTTATTTATTTTCATTTTGGATGATCTGTCCATTGGTGTAAATGAGGTGTTAAAAGTCCTCCACTATTATTGTGTTACTGTCAATTTCCTCTTTTAGAGATATTAGCAGTTGCCTTATGTATTGAGGTGCTCCTGTGCTGGGTGCGTATATATTTATAATTGTTATATCTTCTTCTTGGTTTGATCCCTTGATCATTATGTAGTGTCCTTCCTTGTCTCTTGTAACATTCTTTATTTTAAAATCTATTTTATCTGATATGAGTATTGCTACTCCAGCTTTCTTTTGATTTCCATTTGCATGGAATATATTTTTCCATCCTCTCACTTTCATTCTGTATGTGTCTCTAGGTCTGAAGTGGGTCTCTTGTAGACAGCATATATATGGGTCTTGTTTTTGTATCCATTCAGCAAGTCTGTGTCTTTTGGTTGGAGAATTTAATCCATTGATGTTTAAGGTAATTATCGATATGTATGTTCCTATGACCATTTTCTTAATTGTTTTGGGTCTGTTTTTGTAGGTCCTTTTCTTTTCTTGTGTTTCCCACTTAGAAAATTTCCTTTACCATTTGTTGTAGAGCTGGTTTGGTGGTGCTGAATTCTCTTAGCTTTTGCTTGTCTGTAAAGCTTTTGATTTCTCCATTGAATCTGAATGAGATCCTTGCTGGGTAGAGTAATCTTGGCTGTATGTTCTTCCCTTTCATCACTTTAAGTATATCATGCCACTCCCTTCTGGCTTGTAGAGTTTCTGCTGAGAAATCAGCTGTTAACCTTATGGGAGTTCCCTTGTATATTATTTTTCATTTTTCCCTTGCTGCTTTCAATAATTTTTCTTTGTCTTTAATTTTTGCCAATTTGATTACTATGTGTCTAGGTGTGTTTCTCCTTGGGTTTATCCTGTATGGGACTCATTGTGCTTCCTGGACTTGGGTGGCTATTTCCTTTCCCATGTTAGGGAAGTTTTTGACTATAATCTCTTCAAATATTTTCTCTGGTCCTTTCTCTCTCTCTTCTCCTTCTGGGACCCCTATAATGCGAACGTTGTTGCATTTAATGTTGTCCCAGAGGTCTCTTAGACTGTCTTCATTTCTTTTCATTCTTTTTTCTTTATTCTCTTCCACAGCAGTGAATTCCACCATTCTGTCTTCCAGATCACTTATCCGTTCTTCTGCCTCAATTATTCTGCTATTGATTCCTTCTAGTGTAGTTTTCATTTCAGTTATTGTATTGTTCATATCTGTTTGTTTGTTCCTTAATTCTTCTAGGTCTTTGTTAAACATTTCTTGCATCTTCTCGATCTTTGCCTCCATTCTTTTTCTGAGGTCTTGGATCATCGTCACTATCATTATTCTGAATTCTTTTTCTGGAAGATTGTCTATCTCCACTTCATTTAGTTGTTTTTCTGGGGTTTTATCTTGTTCCTTCATCTGGTACATAACCCTCTGCCTTTTCATCTTGTCTATCTTTCTGTGAATGTGATTTTTGTTCCACAGGCTGCAGGACTGTAGTTCTTCTTGTTTCTGCTGTCTGACCTATGGTCGTTGAGGCTATCTAAGAGGCTTGTGCAAGCTTCCTGATGGGAGGGACTGGTAGTGGGAAGAGCTGGCTGTTGCTCTGGTGGGCAGAGCTCAGTAAAACTTTAATCTGCTTGACTGTTGATGGGTGGAGCTGGGTTCCCTCCCTGTTGGTTGTTTGGCCTGAAGCAACCCAACACTGGAGCCTACCTGGACTCTTTGGTGGGGCTAATGACAGGCTCTGGGAGGGCTAACGCCAAGGAGTACTTTCCAGAACTTCTGCTGCCTTGTCCCCACAGTGAGCCACAGCCCCCCCCACCTCTGCAGGAGACCCCCCAACACCAGCGGTAGGTCTGGTTCAGTCTCACCTGGGGTCACTGCTTCTTCCCCTGGGTCCTGATGTGCACACTACTTTGTGTGTGCCCTCCAAGAGTGGAGTCTCTGTTTCTCCCAGTCCTGTCGAAGTCCTGCAGTCAGTTCCCGCTAGGTTCAAAGTCTGATTCTCTAGGAATTCCTCTTCCCATTGCCGGACCCCCAGGTTGGGAAGCCTGACGTGGGGCTCAGAACCTTCACTCCAGTGGGTGGACTTCTGTGATATAAGTGTTGTCCAGTCTGTGAGTCACCCACCCACCAGTTATGGGATTTGATTTTACTGTGATTGTGCCCCTCCTACCGTCTCATTGTGGCTTCTCCTTTGTCTTTGGATGTGGGGTATCTTTTTTGGTGAGTTCCAGTGTCTTCCTGTTGATGATTGTCCAGCAGCTAGTTGTGATTCTGGTCTTCTCACAAGAGGGAGTGAGAGCCGAGAGTAATTCTTTAACACATGCTGTAGACTGAATGTTTGTGTGCTGCCAAAATTCATATGTTAAATCCTAACCCCAGGGTGATGGTATTTGGAGGCGGGGTCTTTGGGAGGTGAGTAGGTCAAGAGGGTGGAGCCCTCATGTATGGGATTACTTCTTTTATAGAAGACCCCAGAGGGTCTCCTCATGCCCTTCCAACCTGCGATGACACAGCAAGAAGACAGCCATCTAAGAACAAGAAGTGGGCTCTCACCAGACACTGAATATGCCAGTGCCTTAATCTTGGACTTTTCGGCATCCAGAACTATGAGAAATAAATGTCTATTGTTTATAAATCACCCAGTCAAACAGTAATTTGTTATAGCAGCCCAAACTGACCAAGACAACACATATACAAATGAGCTCTACAGGATCCTAAGCAGTAATATTAGCTGCCTTACACTGGGGACTTAATATATGCCAGGCACATTCATTATCTTATTTAAGCTTCATAAACAGGCAATAAGGTAGGAACAATTATTATTCCCACCTTACCGTAAGGAAACCAGCTCTCAGGGATCAGACTTGCTCAAGGTCATAGAGCTAGATAGTGGCAGAAATCAGACTTGAACCTGCACCTCTCCAACTTTAAATTGTGTGTTTATGAATACTACACTTTGTTGCCATTGTGCCATCATTTTACTCTTGAGTTCTGCCATTCTTACAAAGGAGTAAGGGTTACCAGATATCCAGAAAAAAGACAACCAGGAGGGTGCAGGTGATCCGTCCCCAGGGAGGGGCATGTGAGGGGGTGAGGAATGGTCAGGATACCAGCTAATTGGGCTGGAACTAGACAGAGGTGGCAGCTGTGAGAACCTGCCCATGCTCAAGTGAGGAGGTGATGGTGATATTATCCACACTGAAAAAAATTCTCCTACATCAAGGGATGAAGACCCCAAGCCCACCCCCTATCCAGCCATAGTCTGTCCCTGGATTCTCAGGGTTAGAAGGAATCTTAAAACATTTCTAACCCAACTCTCTTTCTGTATAGATCTTTAGGGTCAGCCACTGGCCCCTGCTGAGTGCTGGAGCCAGGACTGGAGTTTTCAATTCTAAACCCGAAGTGCTCTTGCCTACACTCGGGCCTCTTCTTATTCCTTCCCTCTTAAAATGGAGGTGAATGATTCAGCCCCTATAGCAGGTGGCACGTTCCAGACACACCTTGGGAGCTGGCTACTCAGACACCCGAATGCAGAGACTGCTGCTAGGGTGGGGTGGAGGGAACCTAGTGGATCGCTAGGGCAATTTAATACCCACTGACGATACATAATATCTGAAAGTGGAAGTGCCAATTACAGCCTCTTGGGGCACTAAGGCCAGTTGGAATTGTGTCAAGCACCTCAATGGCTCACTTCCTCTCTGCCTTCTTTCAAGTAAGATAGCTGACCTCACTAAGTTTTTCTTTAACAGCTCCTGCCCAACTTCTGGGCAAAGGGTAAGGAGGGGACTCGGAAACCAGATCTTTCTAGTGCCCATGGCACCAGCAGGGAATTACCCAAGATGAGGTACCAAGTCACAGGACTTGGTGTTTTGTGGTGTTTTGTGCTCCAAAAGCCTGGAGCAATGAGACAGGAGCCTGGGGCTCTGGCTGGGGGTTGCTAGCCAGGGGTTGCTGAGAACAGGCCACACCTGTTCTCAGCAAGGATGACAGACAGCATGAGTGTGTCCACCTAGGCTCAGAAAGACAAGAGCCTATCCTAAAAAAGCAGAGGAGGGTTGGTGGGGGTGAGGAGAACAAGCATGAAGGATGACATCATGAAAGAGCCTGAGCTTTAGGGTCCCGTGACCCAGTCTCAGGTACTTCTAAATGTGTGATCTTAAGACAGTCACATAATCTCTCTGAGCCACATTTTCCTCATCTGTGAGATGGACATAGTATTCAACCCATAGGGTTTTTAAAGAACTAAATGGTGAGATAATTATTTAACAGTAATTAGTAGTCACTTTGCCCAGGGCTCACTTTCAGCTAATCTTACCCAAGCTGTCTAAGACGTCACCACTGGCTCTGGAATCCTGGAAACTATAGTTGGTCCAATTCATCTTGCCAAGGGGTCTACCGAGGAGGTTCTTGTCCCATGTACCGAGGTTCCCAGGATAGGTGGTCCTCGTTAGCTGGAAGCAGAATTTCTCAGAAGTACTTAGCAGCCGGCAGACTGGGAAGCCCAGGGAACTGGAACCTCTCTTCTCCTCCCTGTCTTTCATCCCTCCACGGGAACCTGTTGGGTGCAGAGAATGTTAGACTCTCACTGCTGGAAAGAAGGGCCTCAAAAGGCATTGAGATAGCATTTCCCTCTTCAAGAAGTCATCTTCAGATTGGCCTTCCCCAAGCACACGGTCCAAAGTTGGCTTCCCAACCTCTCTGCCACATCACCCTCTGATCTCTTAATTAATATGTGAATTTACCTCAACCATCTATTTGTTTACTTGTTTATTGTCAGTTCCTCATCACACGAACGTAAGCTCCACAAGAACAGAAACCTTCTCATCACTGTATCCCCAGGGCCTAGAATAGTGCCTCACTAACAGATAGGTTCAACATACACTAGTTGAGTGAATGAAATATGCCAAAAACTCCTTCAGAGCACCCTGACCATGTTCTGTCAGAACCGTGGGGAGTCTCCACCACAGGATTTGAATCACTTAGTTGATGACAAACCTTTATCCTTTGAAGGAGAAGTCGATTTTCAAAAGCCCACAGTCATCTGAACCAACCAAATTGTGTGACAATTAGGTGACAATTGATCTGGGAAGTGCCAATTGTGGAAACAGAGGCATTATGCCAACCGAACACCAAGAGCAATGTCCTGGCAGAGCCTGGAGGAGGATGCTACACCTGGGCCCATGGGGAGCCCTGGGGAAGAGAGTGAGGATGACGTAGCCCTGCCAGCCACCATCAGAGGCACATGTATCCTGCCTGGGCCTCCAGCCCCTGTTTCGGGTGGGAAGTGAGGAGAGAGGTGTGTTTAGGACCACATGAAAGAGGATCTATCATCCTCTGTCCCCCACTCACTGCCACATCCCCACAGAGATTTGCAGGAACTGTCGGGAAATCCCCTAACAAGGCGAGAGTTGGAACCCAGAGCCCAGATGACATAGATGAGTCATTAAGCCCCCCTGGAATCAGTTTCCCTATTTGTGAAACAGGGCAAGGGTGAAAAAATTAAGGCATGACTATAAAAATGACCAGTTCTTTTCACAAATGTATCTCATCCCTTTCTAGCGTCCTCTTTGCATATGCCCCCGTGTACATTGTGTATTTTTTCTGATAATCATTCTATTGCTCAAGCAATTCTAAGAACTCATTTATGGAGTATAGCCTTTGTAAGTGTTAAGAATTGTTTTTATTTTTAATTTTGGAAGAAGGAGGGAATGTCATAATTTTTTCAGTTTGGGGCTTCTAAAAGTTTCTATGTTATTAGGTAACATTCATATGGTTTCAAACTTAAAAGGTACAGAAGGATAATCCTTGAAAAGCTGCTTATCTACCCTTCACCCCAAGCAGCTAGTTCCTCTCCCTGGAGGCAACCAGCATTCCCAGTTTGCTGTATACCTTACGTATACATGAGGAAACACACAGACACACAGGCATATAGACACACACACAATACAGTTTTTTTTTTTCCTGTGGATGACAGCATACTATATATATTGATCTGTCTCTTCCCTTTTTACTTAATATACTTCGGAGTTAATTTGTAATCAATATGTATAGAACTTTCTCATTCTTTTTTTCAGCTGCGAAGTGTTCTATTCCGTGGATGCCCATGGTTTATTGAACTGGTCTCCTAGTTGTGGGCACTAAGATTTTGTTTCCAATTTTTACTCTTCAAAGGATGATGCAATTATTAAACGTATTCACACATCATTTGCACATGTGTGAATATACATGTAGAATTAGGGGAATGCTTGTTAAAGTAGCTTTGCAATCCAAATTTTAAGAAGTCAGTGTTACTTTTTAGAACTCCAAAAATGTAGCATTACCCAATTGACTACCCAAATAATTAACAAGATTTCCCTCCACATAGCCTTAGGCTATTTCCAAATATCAAACTGCTCCTAAAAGAACAAAGATCTGAGACCACTGAGGGTATTCGACAGAATTGCATCACCTCTGGAGGCTGCCTTCTGTAAGAATCCAAATGCCATCCGCAGCAGTAGCACTAGATGAAGTGGAGTGTTTCCCGGGGTGACTGTGAGGGTGGGATAACTCTCAATGACACAGATATTTCCAAGTATTTCAAACAAGATTTACTGAGTCCCAATCCATAGTCTGCTTAAAATAAGGATGAACAGGGAATGGCCTTGCCGTCAAGAAACCAATGGTCTAAGGCGGCAGGCAGTTCTCAAAGTGTGGTCTAGGGACCTCCTGGGGGTTCCAGAGATCCTTTCAGAGATTTGGTGAGGTCAAAACTCTTTCATAACAGTGCTGAGATGCTAGTTGCCATTTTCGCTCTCTGCCTTTCTCAAGGTCTGGTGGAGTTTTCCAAAGGCTACATGATGTGTGATATGGCAACAGACTGAATGCAGAAGCAGATCTGAGAATCTAGCTCTCTTTTATCAAGCCAGATATTAATAAGGAGATTGGCAAAAACATAAAGCAGCGCCTTTCTTCTCACTAAATTTTTCATGATTTGGAAAATATGGTTATTTTTTATAAAAGCATGTTAATTATATTAATATGTAATAGTTATAGTACCATTTAAAAATTAGTTAAATACATATCTTTAAATTGTCTTAGTTTTACTCCCTAATATGGTAAATATAAATGGATATAGCCTACATAAGCAATAGCTCTTTGGGTTCCTTAATAATTTTTTAAAATTAATTAATTAATTTATTTTGGGCTGCGTTGGGTCTTCGTTGCTGCGCCCGGACAACCTCTAGTTGCTGCGAGCCAGGGCTACTCTTCGTTGCGGTGCGCGGGCTTCTCATTGCTGTGGCTTCTTTTGTTGCAGAGCATGGGCTCTAGGCATGCGGGCTTCAGTAGTTGCAATGCGTGGGCTCAGCAGTTGTGGCTCGCGGTCTCTAGAGCACAGGCTCTGTAGTTGTGATGCAAGGGCTTAGTTGCTCCACGGCATGTGGGATCTTCCTGGACCAGGGATCAAACCCGTGTCCCCTGCATTGGCAGGCGGATTCTTAACCACCGCGCCACTAGGGAAGTCCTCCTTAATAATTTTTAAGAGTATAAGTGGGCGCTGAGACCAAAAAATTTGAGAACTGCTGGGCTAAGTAGTTTCTTCACCACAGGGTAGGTGAGGGGCACTTCACCAAGGGTGTAATCAAGGAGCACAAACCAAAAGACGCAGGAGAAAGAGAAATGGGCATCTCAAATGGCAGTATATGTCAAGGAGAACAGGTAATCCCTTGGAAGAGAGAACTCTCTGGGGCCTCCTGACTGGCAACATGGCAGCTGTAGACAGGCTCTGCCAGAGAGGACAGAGCCCAGATGTGGGGGAGCAGGCTCTGAGGTGGAGGGAGCAGGGGGAGGAAGCAGAAATCCTGTGCTAGACCAAGCTGCTGACTGCCTCCCCCTTGGATTCCAAGGGTCACCTGCCCTGCCCCCAAACAAATCCACCCTGGCTGCTGGTGCCTAAAACTCCAGTGAAGTGTCTCATTCTCTTGGCCAAACGGCAAGTTCAATCCCAAACAATGCCAAGTGTTCAAGCCTACAAGAATATGGTTACTTAGATGCATTAGAAGGTTGCATTTTATTAAAACAAGAGTGTGTTTCAATGGCAGGGTGGGGTGGTTGGGGGCAGGGGGTGGGGAATAGGTATGGAGACCAAAAAATATTAAATATATAGACCATAAGAGCTATGCATGAACCCATGATGGCAGAGCGCCACCAACAGATGAGTTTGATCAAGCTAATTCTGGGCAACTAAAATCAAAGAAAAAAATCCAATCCAGCCAAATTGTCTTTAGTTTTTGGTATGTATCCAGCAGTATAAGGCAGTCTGCTAGGGTAGAGAGGAATTAGACATGAGCCCTGGGCTCGGAGAGTGGTATCCCCTGTCCTCCCAGTCCAATCTGGCAGAAAAGGTCTCCACTGACCCCCAACAGCTGTAAGAAAAGGCAGGTGTGTGGTCAGTGCTAAAATGATGTACCAACAAAGGGCTATTCATCCAACAAAAGACAAAACATTTCTAACTTGGGCAATGAGGGAAGGCTGCATGGAGGAGGTGGCATTTGTGCTGATTCTGGACGATAGGAAGCCTTTCTATAGGCAGTGCTGAGACTCTGGACATACCAGGGTGCTAGGAGCAAAGGCAGGGAAGTTGGAACATGCAGTCACTTTTCCCTCGGTGAACATTTGAAATCACGCATAAGAGGAGGAATCCTGGACACCTGAGGATGAAGGGAAGCTGTCACCTAGGATGGCAGAAGGAAGGAGGGACAGAACCTGGGGAAACAGGGTGTGGGGAAGACAGTTCACAAATGAGACCTCAAGAGCCCCATGTGGACCGAGATCACACCTGATCTGACTCATACCAGCCCATAGGCCAGTACCTGGAATGTAGCAGGCCCACAGTAAATGCTTAATGAGTGAGTGAAAGGTTGGACACACTCCTTTTTTCCAGGCTGGCCACAAATGTACTGTTGTAATCAAGCGGGGCCATCAGGAAAAGAGCGGGGAGGATGTTCAACCAAATTTCCTCCTGGCTTCCTCTGAAGTAAATATTCTCACCATTTCTGGGACTTGAACTGCTTTTCTGTTTGTTTTTGCAAAATTTCATTTCTCAAAATAGAAACTCTGTGTCCTCTTGAGGTTTATTACAGAGCCATTTATTGGTTGGGGGTTGCTGTAAAGATCACCTTTAGGTTTTCAGTTTGCATGGTGGCTTATCTGCAAGCTTCAAACAATTGCCTTAACATTTGGCTTCCTAAGAAAATCAGAATGTCAGCCTCTTGCTCCTACAGAAGCTCACCTCTGGACATGTGAAACCAGTAGCTGTCCACAGGTGACTTAACAGGAACTGATTCCAAATTCATTGGTATTACTGTCTTTTACTGGCTCTGCACATGTACTTCATTCAATTTGAAAAACATAATACAATTTATTTATTTATTTATTTTTTTGCAGTACGCGGGCCTCTCACCATTGTGGCCTCTCCCGTTGTGGAGCACAGGCTCCGGACACGCAGGCTCAGCGGCCACGGCTCACGGGCCCAGCTGCTCTGCGGCATGTGGGATCCTCCCAGACCGGGGCACGAACCCATGTCCCCTGCATCAGCAGGCAGACCCTCAACCACTGTGCCACCAGGGAAGCCCAATACAATTTTTAAAGAAAGCACATTTTATCAAGTGCAAAATGGAAACCCCATGCACATCTCATGATTTCATTTACTACTCAGAACTGGGAACATCTCCCATGGCCTCCATGTAGCAGTTTGAAGGATTAGGCATACTTATCCCCATTTGCAGATGAACTGATAGAGGATCCCTAGGGAGTGGTGAGTGAATTGCTCAGGGTCACAGCAAACCTCATGATGAGTATCCAAACACAGGTCTCAGGATCCCTTAGTCTTTCCTCCATTACCTACACAGGCTGTTTCTATGTATATGGGAGCACTTAATTAGCTGTAATGGCCACAGAAATGTTTAGAGTAGCCAAGGAGGGTTGTTCAGGTTGTTTATTGCTCAAGGGCATGACATCCAAGGGGACTATCCCTATCATAGACATCGTTATTATTTTGAATTTTTTCCACATTTTTATTTGACTACTGATTCCAAAGGTAGATGATTTATATTCTTACTGCAATAATTTTCTGAAAAATAACAATAAAATATCTTATCTAACAAAAATCCATTTATTATGATAATTTTCTGACAGATGGAAATAAAAAGACTTTTTCTAACAATGTCAACATTTATTTGCTTCATAAGTAAAGCAGAATGAGGTTGATGAAGACATTGTTAATTTAAAACATCTACAATGACTAGTGTTTCCAAACAAGGAGCTGCTTTTCCAACTGTTGTTTTGATTTTTATCTAGATTTTAAAAAATCCTCTGTAAGTATTTGTGTATTGGCTAAATTTAAAATTTTGCGTTATAATTCATATTGTCTGCCTGAACAGTAGCTCAGAGTTCCAAATTTAATCTACCAGATTTTCATTATGACATAACTTACTTTTGTAGTAATGGATGTTCATTTATCACTACATATATACAAAGTAATTATTTATATTCCTAAATTAGAGATTGTTATGTAATGAATTAAAGGAGAGCTACTGTTTACGGTTGTTAAAGGAATTTTTTTCTTTCAGTTTTATTGAGATATAATCGACATACAGCACCGTTTAAGGTGTACAGCACAATGATTTGACTTACATACGTCATGAAATGACTACCACAGTAAGTTTAGTAAGTTTAGTGAACATCCATCATCGCATATAGATACAAAATTAAAGAAACAGAAAAAAAATGTTTTCCTTGTGATGAGAACTCTTAGGATTTACTTACTCCTTAACTCCTTAACAACTTTCATGTGTAACATACAGCAGTGTTCGTTATATTTCTCATGTTGTACATTACACCCTAGTACTTATTTATCTTAGAACTGGAAGTTTGTACCTTTTGACTGCCCTCATCCAATTCCCCCTCCAGCCACCCCTGTCTCTGGAAACTATAAATCTGATCTCTTTTTCTATCAGTTTGTTTGTTTTTGAAGTGCAATTGACTTACAGCACTATGTTAGTTCCTGTTACACAACATGGTGATTCAATGTTTCTATACATTTCAAAATGATCACAGTAAGTCTAGTCACCCTCTGTCACCATACAAAGATACTACATAATTATTGACCATAATCCCTGTACATTTCATTCCCATGACTCATTTACCTTGCAACGGGAAGTTTGTACCTCTTAATCTCTCTCACCTATTTCTCTCCTTCCCTCACCCCCCTCCCCTCTGACAACCATGTATTTGTCCTCTATATCTATGACTCTATTTTTGTTTTGTTATGTTTGTTCATTTGTTTTGTTTTTTAGGTTCCACATATAAGTGAAACCATACAGTGTTTGTCTTTCTCTGTCTGATGTATCTCACTTAGCATAATACCCTCTAGGTCCATTCGTGTTGTTGCAGAAGGCAGGATTTCATTCTTTTTCTGGCTGAGTAGTATTCCATTAAATTTCTTTCCTCCCTGTATAAAGGAAATTTCTTTATGACAAAAATTAACTGCTGTTACATTTCATAGCTTGCTACATAATATTTTTTAAAGCTACACATTCTAAAATAAAATACTAAGCTCATATGTTATTGCTCCTATGATATTAGAAAGAAAAAAGATATCAAACCAAAAACAGAAAATGAAAAGCTGCCTACAGAAGAAATGAAATAAAATCTTTTGTATTGTTGAATAAATTTGGGGAGGAAAAGGTGAAATGCCAAAAAGATAAAAATAAAAGTTCAGAGCCATAGGTTTCAGTGAATGTGTCACAGAAATGTGAGTAGGATGTGAATTTACGTTTTCATTCCATCATCAACCATGACTGATAGATTTCAAGGAAAACTAGAAAAAAATGCAAAGAACCCAAATATATGGCCAAGTAGTTTGAGTGTGAAACAAAGGCGCACTCTTGCTGAAAATTACCCATGTCAAGTATGAAATTTTTACTTTACATAAGATAACACAGGTTGGAAGTTTAGGGCAATGTAACGGACACAAATTTTTCTAAATGGTGAGGGAAAAAATCACTAGGTTCTGGTTACTTATTACACTTCAGTCAAAGGATTCTACATTTTGCCAGCAATTTGAGAATGAAAAAAATCAACTGGAAAATAAGAAAGAGCACAAAGATTGAGAGCATTTAGCACTATTATTTTTTGTAATCATGAAGAATCTAAAATGAACATTAACAGTAGTATCATATATTCAAATTTCAAATCTGATTTGAAAAATATTTAATTATTAATGCTGCAAAACAGATTCTGTATGATAAAGAAAATATTGGCATTCTCTTGTTGAATACATAATAAACACAATTATGTTTTTAGCAAGATATTATCTAGCATTCAGAGGATGATCCAAGAAAATGTATGAGCATTCGTTTGTGTGTGTGTGTGTGTGTGTGTGTGTGTTGAAACCATCATTTTATCATTTCTTTTCCAGATAGTATAGTATCTATACTGGTTTTGTGGATCACATGCCATACTCTTTTCTTGTACTTAGAAATAAGGTAGAGAAAGTTACTCTGTAAAAATATATATATATATATATATATATATATATTAGTGGATAATTGAAGACACTCTTCTAAATTAAAACCAGTTCTCTTAACTTGCTGTTTTATTCTTGGGTCACATTATGAACTCTTCCCGAGGCCACATGGCATGTGTACTTTTTTTTTTTTTTTTTACATCTTTATTGGAGTATAATTGCTTTACAATGCTGTGTTAGTTTCTGCTTTATAACAAAGTGAATCAGTTATACATATACTGTATGAGCATTCTAATGAGATTTTTCTCCACTTGCAGAAATCATAGAAGATTAATAATAGCAATAAAGCAGAACATTTATCCAAGATACAAACACCAAATAATATTACACATTATTTAGTGAATGAAAAACAAAACTCAAATAATTAAAATATAGCAGATTTGTTGACCAAAATAGTTTTGAACATTGTAAGAAATGTTAAATGTTACACAATTAAATAACTAAGGCACATCTCTTTTTTTTTTTTTTTTTTTGCGGTACGCGGGCCTCTCACCGTTGTGGCCTCTCCCGTTGGGGAGCACAAGCTCCGGACGCACAGGCTCAGCGGCCATGGCTCAAGAGCCCAGCCGCTCCGCGGCATGTGGGATCTTCCCGGACCGGGGCACGAACCCATGTCCCGTGCATCGGCAGGTGGACTCTCAACCACTGCAACACCAGGGAAGCCCGGCACATCTTTTGATGTAAGCCATGTGAAACAGTTATTTTTAGATTTTTAAATTTTCAAAATGCAAATATGTATATATGAAAACATTAAAGAAATTTTTTCCACAGTAAATTTTATAGCCGGAGGAGGATTTTTAGTAGATTTTTAGTAGACCGCCAACAAGAAAACACTGAAGCTAGGCTATAATAACAATTTGAGGGGGCAGGGTTACAACAATGACAAAAAATTTATGACAAACTTAATGGATTTCAACATAAGATACCCCAAAAGTTCTAAGGCTGCCCATTATTTAAACCTAGTAGAAAGTAATATAGCAAAAAATTCTTTCAACATTGCCAAATCCTGTTATATAATCCAAGAACTGTTTGAATTCAGTGAAACATTGCAGAGTATTGAAAACAGCGTAATCAAACATAAATTTGAGACAACTGTCAAATAAACGATGGAAAAGTCAACTGAAAACAGTGTGACTGGAAAAACTCAATTAGAGGCAGTATGGAAAAGTCTTTCAGAAATCATTGATATTAGCAAAGATATAGATTCTAAAACACAAGCCAAAGCTATGCTTTTGAAAAAATATTTTAAAAAATACATTTGTTCAACACTAATTTGGCATAAAATTTATGACAACATATGACAAATTTATGACAACATAAATATGAAAAAAGCAAAAATCAAAAGTTAATGTACAGGAACTTCCCTGGTGGCGCAGTGGTTAAGAATCTGCCTGCCATATATGTGGAACCTAGAAAAATGGTACAGATGAACCGGTTTTTCAGGGCAGAAATTGAGACACAGATGTAGAGAACAAACATATGGCCACCAAGCAGGGAAAGCGGCAGCGGGTGGTGGTGGTGGTGTGATGAATTGGGAGATTGGGATTGACATGTATACACTAAAATATGTATAAAATAGATAACTAATAAGAACCTGCTGTATAAAATAAATAAATAAAATTCAAAACAAGAAAAGAATCCGCCTGCCAATGCAGGGGACACGGGTTCAAGCCCTGATCCAGGAAGATCCCATATGCCACAGAGCAACTAAGCCCGTGTGCTATAACTACTGAGCCTGTGCTCTAGAGCCTGCGAGCCACAACTACTGAGCCCACGCACCACAACTACTGAAGCCCATGCACCTAGAGCCCGTGCTCTGCAACAAGAGAAGCCACAGCAATGAGAAGCCCGCCCACCACAAGGAAGAGGAGTCCCCACTCGCTGCAACAGAGAAAGCCCGTGCGCAGCAATGAAGACCCAACACAGCCAAAAAAAAGTTAATGTACACAATATATTTGAAAACATTACAGATTAAGAAGCACTTTGAGGGACTTTCCTGGTGCTCCGGTGGTAAAGAATCTGCCTTCCAATGCAGGGGACGCGGCTTTGATCCCTGGTCGGGAAACTAAGGTCCCACATGCCACGGGGCAACTAAGACCATGTCCCACAACTACTGAGCCCACGTGCCTCAACGAGAGAGACTGCGTGCCACAAACTGCAGAGCCCACGCACTCTGGAGCCCGCGTGGCACAACTAGAGAGAAGCCCTCGTGCCGCAACGAAAGATCCTGCGTGCCACAACAAAGACCTGATGCAGCCAAAAATTTTAAATAAATAAAATATAAGAAACAGAAGCACTTTGAAAAAACACAAAGTTTTACCCGGTTCATAAAACAGTTAATGAAATATATATTATTGATGCCAAACAAATTGTAGCCTCTTGACATTGATGCCACCTTCTCCAAAATAGAAAATATTAGAAAAAGGAAAGTGAAGACTCACTTTAACTGTGAACCCCAGGACCAGCCCTTTTACAATACAAAGATCAATATCAAAATCAAATTTTTTTTCTATATTGGAAACAGCAATAGCTCTTTACAAGATGCAGTATTCTAGATGACATGTGTAATTTGAAAATAATTATGATAAATATGAACTTCTACAACCATTAAAAATACATAATTGAGGGAACTCCCTGGCAGTCCAGCAGTTAGGACTCTGCAATTCCACTGCTGGGGGCATGGGTTCTATCTCTGGTCGGGGAACTAAGATCCCACAAGGTTTTGTGGCATGGCAAAAAAAAAAAAAACATGATTGAAATGGAGGAACATGGTAGGAAATGGGATAACGATGAGACATTGATGTGAGAAAAATCTAGTTGACGCATGTGAAATGCATCAATATATTTGCATCGATAATATATTAGACACATTTTACTAAAACCATTGTAGCTCTCAGGATACAATAACCTTAGCAGTATCAGTCACCAGTGGAAAATGTAGATTCTCACATTTAAAATTATTTAAAAACTACTTAACACCCATGATATCACAAGAAAGACTGTCAAATCTAGTGACCATTTCTATGGAAAATAAGATATTGGAACAAGCAAGCATTGACATTGCCACAGAAACTTTTGTTTTCATGAAAATTACTTTACAACTGAAACTATCTTACAACAAATTGTTACATCCCAGAGGTTTTGCGTTCCTAATGTTTGTGACTAAAAACACTAATTTTCTACTATTTTGTATTCGATAATTTTGTGTATATAATTTATGGAGAATAAACTTTTGTTTGCTTTGTTATTACTGAGAAGTACATAATCTACTAACTTGAAAAGACTTTTCTTGAGAAAGGGGCACTTCTTTGTTATTCCCACGAAGGTACCACAGGAGACAGCAGAAACCCTGCACTTTCTCATGATTTGTTACAAAGTGACTGGGGCAGAGGCCAGCCAGTGAGGCATCCAGGTCTCTTCTAGGACCATGTTGCCTCACACATATTATTATTATTGTGCATAAATCTGCTTGCCAGGGGTCAGTGTCTCCCAACAACTGGCAGAATATTGTCCAAAGGCCTTACACAGGCATGTGAAGCCTGTCACCATCTGGCTGCCCACACCTCCAGCCTTGTCACTTAGTAGTTCCTATTATACTTGATGCTACCACCAAATTGCTCTTCTTAGTTTCCCCAGACGCTGTGTCCATCCTTGCCTGTATATAGGCCCCTGGACACCTTCCC
Organism: Aethalodelphis obliquidens; assembly: GCF_003676395.1. Lineage (NCBI taxonomy): Eukaryota > Metazoa > Chordata > Mammalia > Artiodactyla > Delphinidae > Aethalodelphis > Aethalodelphis obliquidens. Next base: position 2,887,156 of record NW_020837992.1, on the reverse strand, counting down.
TTTCTCCTATTCTTCCATCAGGACTAAACTGAGCTGTCCTCTCCTCCAGGAAGTCTTCCTTCTCCACTCCCCACCCCTCAAGGTTACCAGGCTGGGTGACTCTCCCACACAACATCTCAGACCATAGCACTTGTCACACACAGCTGAAATCTTCTGTAACATTGTCTGGCTTCCCCACTAGACTGAGACCCTTCCCGAAAGGAGCCATTGACTCACCAATCATTGCACACTGCTGTAAACCCAGCCATAGCACCTAACTGATGCTCAAGAAATGTTTGAACAAACCTGCATGCAAATGGCCAGATGCATACATCTTTAAATAAGTTCCATCTCACTAATAATTAAAGAAAGTTAAAGCGACAATTTAAAACCATTTTAAAAAAAAAAAAGGATGAGGGACTTCCCTGGCGGTCCAGTGGTTAAGACTTTGCCTTCCAATGCAGGGGGTGTGGGTCCCCTGGTCGGGGAGCTAAGATCCCACATGCCTCCGACCAAAGAATCAAAACATAAAACAGAAGCAATATTGTAACAAATTCAACAAACACTTTTTAAAAAATGGTCCACAACAAAAAATCTTTAAAAAAATAAAAAAGGATGAAAATGCTCAGCCTTGGCAAGTGTTCTGTCAGGCAGGCAAGTTGTTACAATCTTTGTGAAGAACAATTCGGTAGTATGCATCAAAAAGCCCTGAAAATGTCCATACTTCTCTGACCCAGCAAATTCACTTAGAGGAATTTATCCTGAGGAAATTGCCAAGGATGTGTGCAGAGATTCGGACGTTAAGACAGGTGACTGCCAAGTCATTAACAAGAGCAGCAGTGAAGAAACATCCTCGGGATGAAGAAACAACCTAGGGATGGTGGATTGTGGTGTCAGTTGTGGGATATCCATAACGTGGAATAAGATTTAACCATTAAAGTGATCTGTGGAAACAAATTTATTGATAGGGAAAGATGCTCACATCATACTGTCGAGTCAACAAAAGGCAGATAACACAATAGAATGTCAAATATTCTCCATTAAAATGAATACACTGTATATGTACATGTCTGCATGCATGCACTGTGTATTCTTTATATCCCCACCTAGCAATATATTATGGCCATCTTTCCACGTCCACATCATTGGCAATGATCATTTTCTCTGGGTGGTGAGATTCCTCGTGACTTTCATAGTCTCCTTTCTTACTCCTCTGCGTTTTTTAATTTTTCTCCAGTGAGCGTACATTGTACTGAAAGTGGGGAGGAGAGGAGAGAAAAGATAGAAGGGGAGAGAGCTGTTCCCACTCTCCGGTGCGTCGGGCCCTCATGAGGTTAACGATGAAAGGAGAGAATTGGAATTAGGAGAGTGAGGGGGAGGGGGTGGGTTGAGAACTCTAAGACCTCCAGTACCACGATAACAGAAGCTTTGGAAAATGAAGATAGTTCTTTCAAAGTGTGCAGAAGCAAATGGAATTGCCAAAAGGCAGCCTGGGCATAACTGAAGCTGCCTGTGAACCCAGCAGCTGGAGGAGAAAAACGAAAAATTCTCCTGACAGTAAAACTTCTTTTCACAACCCCTAATTTTCCCCTTCTATTTACGGAGCATCTCTCCTTGCTTCTAACAGAGATCTAATTTATCTTGCCACTCTGACCTCTTTCTAGTAACGTCTGCTACTTCTAATGTAGGTCAGTGAAGCAGTTTGCAGTGAACCTGTTTTTTCTGCCAGGAATCTATTTTGATATGTGATGAGCAAGGGTTAGACCATCTCCATTTTCCTGGGATCTATTTTAAAACACATTTCAGTAAATGTCATCTTAATCTAGTGCACCCAGCGCCTGCGCCTCACTGGAGTCACTTTATATTTAGCTCATTTTGAAATTCAAAGCCATATGCAGAGGAGGAGCCGCTGTGAAAGAGGGAGCCAGGGAGGGAGCCAGGGAGAGCACCGTGGGTGGCTTGGGAGGAATCTGCTGCCAGAGCGAGGACTCAGGTTCCAGTCCCAGATCCTCCCGGCCTCCACCCTCCATCACCCTCCAGACATTCCTGCCAGATTTACTGGCTCTCACTGTTGTGGCTTCTCCCGTTGCGGAGCGCAGGCTCCGGACGCGCAGGCTCAGCGGCCATGGCTCAAGGGCCCAGCCGCTCCGCGGCACGTGGGATCCTCCCGGACCGGGGCACGCCTGGCTCTTTTTATATTTGTGCAGCTTGGAGGAAGGACTAGCTGCATCACCCGACGTGTTGTTGGGGACGGGGTGTCAGCATCCTACCAGGCCCCTCTGAAGGCCCTGGAGCACCTGCAGCATCGTCCTCATGGCCAATGTTCGCTCTCCATCACCCTTCTCACTGCCTCCCTCATCTTCATCCCCCACCCAGCACACCCAAGGGCGTACTGCCAAGCTTACAGCCAAGCCTGCTCTGTCAGGATTTAAAGATGCATCCAAATAGAGACATCACTGAGCCCTTAGGAAAAGGTGTTTGGCTGTCGCCCCATCATTCTGTGGACCACTGAATGGGCATGCGTGTGCCCCACTCCTTTCTTCTCTGTCTCTGAGGACACAGAGCCCTTCCAGCAGCTTTAGGAGCAGGCGAGAGGGCCCGAGAATGGCAAGTCAGCAAAGGGCCAACCCCTCACCACGTCCTATTTATTCGGCATTTATTGAGTGCCTACTGTGTGCTCCCTTCCTTAAAAGGCTCTTGACCCAGTTAAAAGCACACATCAATTTCCCTCTGCAGTTTCTGAAAGTGCAAAACTGTTCCCTGGGGTAATGACGTGCCCTTATAGCCTTGCTAAGATTAAGCTTTGTCATCTTTGCCTTTGTTTTTTCAGATGCTTTTTCCCTGTCTCTGAAGGTTGTGGTCTTTTGGGGTGTACAAATAACAAGCTTCAGCAAAACTGAAAAACATCTTTATCTTGTTCTTCCCATCAAAGCTGCTGCCTTACAAGTTTAGGTTACCCATCTGTGGTCTTTTCTTACAGATTCTCACAGAAAAACTTAATTTGAAGGTAACAGAATGCCTTGACCATCGCCATTGTCAACACGCTGAAAAGATCTTTTAAAAAGCTAGTTTGTGGTTTGTTTTCCAGAAGTAAATTAACAGGGCTTTTGCTCATATCAAACATTTCCCTCATTTTATTTACAGCCACACAATGTTAGGCAAGGGTCCCTGACTAGTTAGCAGTCATGGAATGCGTCGAATAATAGTCACTTGTTGCTAATAATCACATTTAAAAAAGAAATAGGTTTTACTACTTCGAAAAGATACATGCACCCCAATGTTCGCAGCAGCATTATTTACAATTGCCAGGAGAGGGAAGCAACCTAAGTGTCCATCAGCAGATGAATGGGTAAAGAAGATGTGATACACAGACACACACACACACATATACATACAGTGGAATACTACTTGGCCATAAAAAAGAACAAAATTTTGCCTTTGCAGCAGCATGGCTGGACTTGGAAACCATTATGCTAAGTGAAATAAGTCAGACAGAGAAAGACAAATACTGTATGATATCACTTATATGTGGAATCTAAAAAATTCAACAAACCAGTGAATATAACAAAAAAGAAGCAGACTCACAGATATAGAGAACAAACCAGTGGTTACCAGTGGGGAGAGAGTGGGGGAGGGGAAGGATAGGGTAGGGGAGTGGGAGGCACAAACTATTGGGTGTAAGACGGGCTCAAGGATATTGTACAACACGGGGATTAGAGCCAATATTTTGTAATAACTGTAAATGGAAAGTAACCTTTAAAAACTGTATAAAAATTTTTTTAATAAATTTAAAAAAAGAAAGAAGTAGGTTTTGACATCCTTACTAGCAGTTCTTTCTGTCCCTTTTCCCCACCCCACCTTGGAACTCCAGAGCCAAGGTTCAAAGGGGTTTAGATGAAGGATTTATTCCCTGGCCCATTTTTTTCAAACATCAAGGTCTCAAAGACTATCAGTGAATTAATTTAGGGCTCTGCCAAGTTAGAGAGAGAAAAATTATATTCACCCTGAAATCCATTTAGAAGAACTAACTACTTCAGGACACTTCAATTTACCCTTCAGAGACTGGGAACAAGAAATGGCAAGTCGTTTGGAAAATTAGCCTTCCTAGGCCTTTAGCGGCAATCAGAGGGCATTGAATAAAAAGGTTTAAGGCCTGAGTTGGGGGGCGGGGGTGGCCTTAGGGAGCTTAACTGCCTGTGGATGCATCAGAGCTGCAGCTGGAGGAGCCCCCAGGCTGGACTTTATTTGCTCTTTCCATTCAGCTCTGACAAGGAGAGAGGCTGCCGTCAGAGGCCTAAAGAGAGCATTCCTCAGGGCGTCCCAGCTTTCATGCCGCTCTCATAAAACGGCTTTTCAGGGAGGATTATTAAGCAGGTTTTGAAGAGATTGGCATTCCTCTCCGATCTGCTAAACAGATAATGAGGATTTCTAGTCATTAGAGCAATGATACCAGAGCAAAATTCCCATGACACGCACCAGCATGAAACCCCTCTGGGAAGTGCCTGCCGTGTGGGCGGGCATCAAAAGCCCCCTGATCCTTGAAAGCGAACTTGAGGTTTCCTGCCCACGCGCACAACGTGGATCCCCTTGTCTGGAATTTAGTTTTCAGCGTATTCAACACAAATTTGGACATGAGGAAGTAAGAGGCTCTCAGAGTGTTGAAAAGAAATCTTACATAGAAAAAAGTCCTCTAATTTCACGTGTGAACAATTAGTGATGAAGTGACAAGGGCAGCATAATTCGGTGTCCCCAGCTGTCAGAACTGGGATCACAGCTGTGAAGGTCCTCTTTGTTTTACAGAGGCGAAAGCTACCTGTCCTAAGCCACTTAGTAAGTTAGGGGCCACGCCAAGACCAGGACGCACCCAGGTGTTCTGAGACCCAGCCCTGGGCTCGTTCCTTGCACAAGGGGTTAGTGAGCCCCTTCCATGTTCAGGCAGGACCCACAGAAGCATGGGGGAACCCCTGTAGTCTCATTTCAAATGATGCAGAAATGAAGCCTGTGCTACTGGTCGAGGTGTGGGTGGGTTGGGGGGGGGAACTGGCTCTTGAGCAAAACACACCAGGTTTCAAGTTCTGACTCTGCACCTCCTACTACGTGGGTAATCTTGGGCAACTTACAGGAGTCCTCTGAGGCTCAGTTCATTTATCTGAAAAAGTAAATATGCCCACCACACAGAGCTGTCATGAAAATAAATGTAAAGGAGATTAACATTTCTGAAGTTGGTAGCCCTGGTGCTTAATAAAAGTTGGTCCCCCTCCTATCTGTTGCCACCTGAATTCCTTTATCCTAGAACAAAGGGGGTGGTTACAGACTACATGCATGAACAAAGCATTGCTAAAGTGTAATCAGTGACTTAACAAATAAAAAATACACAGGAGATCCTACTCTGGCCAATAACAGAGTCTGAGGGCTTTAGATGTCCAGGACGAAGGGCATCTCTAGTCTGATTAGAGAGTTGAGGAGAACAGGAAAAGGTGGGAGAAAGGAGGCCAGGGCAGGATAGACCAGAGATGTCCAATAGAAATATAATGCAAGCCACGTGTGTAATTCTAAAAGTTCTAGTAGCCACATTAAAGAAAGTAAAAAGAAACAGATGGCATTCATCTTAATAATATATTTTTTGAACCCAATATATCCAAAATATGATCATTTCAACTTGTACTCATATAAAAATTATGAATGAGATATTTTATGGGTTTTTTTTTACTAAGTCTTCAAAATAAGTATGCACGTTACACCTACAGCACATCTCAATTCAGACTAGCCGCCTTTCAAGAGCTCACCATATTGGACCACGCAGGTGTAGACAAATGCCCATGTGCCAGCCACTGTGCTGGGTTAAGAGGTCTAGGACTAGAGCATGGTTCCTGCCGTCAAGGGTCTCGCTGTCTAGTTTAGGATCTAGGACAAATGGGGGAAATTTGTATTCAAAAATATACATTTGTCTGCAGGTTCTCAAGCTACTTATCATTAGGCACTAAACCTGCAGCTCAATCCTTTTCCTAAGAGCCTTAGACACACCTTAACCACATGGACAATATTCTTTCCCATTGTCCACATAAACAGCTGTCAGATTATGCATCTGATTTTGGGGTTTGGGACATCCAGCACCCTAGGGAGCAGTTTAAGGGAAGGGGGAGGTGTCTTGTTCTCTAATCCCTTTAGGCTATAGAGCACCCAGTTCATCCTTGATGAGCCCAGATTCCAGGCAAGTAGGAAAGAAACTGAAAGCAAAGTCTCAGCCCTCCTTGAACCGGTTACCTGTCTCTTGGGCCAGAAGCAGCAGCAGCAGGAGAAGCCATCCATGCTGAAGAGGCAGCTGCTCTCACCAGCTGCTCTCTACCACCCTACCCTGGCCTCTTTCCCTTGCCCCTCCCTTGAGAGCCTCTTCATTTCCTCCACTGCCTGGCTGGGCTCAGAGGGAAACACACCACCCCCCGAAATGAAACACCAGTGGCTGGCGCTGCTCGCAGAGCAATCTTCATGCTGTGTCGGTGTGGGCCGGAGCAAAACCACAAGTTGAGATTTGCTTTAGATTCCCTAGTGGTTTTTTGGAAACCTTTCTCCCTTTCTGCAATTCCACCCCTGCTCCCACCCTGAGGTCCTTCCTTAACTATTCCTGCTGAGAAACTAATTCCTACTAAGGAGTTAATGATGACTCAGTGGGCCATCTTTCCCAGGGGTATTTGCATCTCTAAAAGACCGGATAAAAAGAATAGCTAAAATGTATTGAGTGCTTGCTTGGTGCTAGGTGCTGTGCTAAGAAGCTAATGACTTACCCTATGAATACATGGACAATGGTGGAATTTCAAGCAAGCCAACACCAGGTGGAACAGAGGTGTCTTCCTGGTTATTTTAAAATCATACCTTGTAGACAACTGCTATGCAAGCCTCCTAGGGGGAATAGTCAGTGGAGGATGTAGAAGGTCAGCACTGTTTTTTCCTTAACTTTGAAACTTTAGAGCCATCTTCTTTGTTTATGGATTGGGGGTGAATGTATGGATTAGGTTTGTTTGTTTTTATCCACTCATTCAATCAACAAATATTTATTGAGTGCCTACTCTGAGCCAAGCACTGGGTTAGGTGCTGGAGATACAGCAGTGATCCAGACAGCCAGAGCCCTGCTCTCCTGAAGCTCGCAGGACAGTGAGGGGAGACACACCATCAAGAAACAATAAAAGAGAATTACAGGGCTTCCCTGGTGGCGCAGTGGTTGAGAGTTCGCCTGCCGATGCGGGGGACGCGGGTTTGTGCCCTGGTCCGGGAAGATCCCACATGCCGCGGAGCGGCTGGGCCCGTGAGCCATGGCCGCTGAGCCTGTGAGCCATGGCCGCTGAGCCTGCGCGTCCGGAGGCTGTGCTCCGCAACGGGAGAGGCCACAACAGTGAGAGGCCCGCGTAACGCAAAAAAAAAAAAAAAAGAGAATTACAGATTGTGCTCATCCCTGCAAACAAAATGGACACGGGAGGGTGATGGAGATAAACCAGGGAGCGGGGAGGAGGCCTCCGGGAGGGGGTAAGGTGGTATTTTCCAGCATCATCCCTGTGCTCCTTCTTAGCCCTATCTGCTCCTTCTTCCTCCTTCACCCACCTGTGGCTCTACTCTTCTCCATCCAAGCACACTCCTGGGAGTTCTCGGCCAGTTTCATGGCTTTAACCACCTTCTATACATCTCCCAAGTTTATATCTCCAGCCCCAACAAATCCTATGAGAGCACCAAACCCATAAATTCAACTGTCAACCTCATTATCACCCCTGGAAAGGCTACCAGCGTCTCGAAATTAATATGCCGCCAAAAAGACATTGATTCTCCACCTCCCCCAACTTGTTTCTGCTCTCCTGATCCTGTACTCAGAAAAAGACACCACTATCCCCTCCAACCGCTCAAACGAAAAGTTTAGGAATTGTTTCTTTTTTGCATTTTTAAATATTTGGAATAGGTAATTATGATAGGTAGAATAATGGCCCTTAAAGATGTCCATATTCAAATTCCTGAAATCTGCGAATGTTACCTTACATGGCTAAAGGGACTTTGCATGTGGGGTTAAATTAAGAACCTTATGATGGGGAGATTATCCTGAATTGTCTGGGAGGGTTGAATCTAATCACAGGAGTGCTTAAAAGGATCTCTGGCTGGCTTAGCATCACTAATCATTAGGGAAATGCAAATCAAAACCACGATGAGATGTCACCTCACACCTGTCAGAACCGCTATCATCAAAAAGACAACAAATAACAAGTGTTGGTGAGGATGTGGAGAAAAGGGCAGGCTTGTGCACTGTTGGTAGGAATGTAAATTGGGACAGCCAAGGTGGAAAACAGTATGGAAATTCCTCAGAAAATTAAAAATAGAACTACCATACAGTCCATCGATTCCACTCCTGGGTATTTATCCAAAGAAAGCAAAAACACTAATTAAGAAAGATATACACACCCCTATGTTCATTGCAGCTTTATTTACAATAGCAAGATATGGAAGAAACCTAAGTGCCCACCAGTAGATGAATGTATAAAAAAGATGTGGTATGTATACATACAATGAAATATACTCAGCCGTAAAAAAGAATGAAAACTTTGCAACATTTCAACAAGAATGAAATCATTTGCAACAACATGGATGGACCTAGAGGGTACTATGCTAAGTGAAATAAGTCAGAGAAAGACAAATACTGTATGATTTCACTTATATGTGGAATCTAAAAAACAAAACAAATGAACAGACATAAAATAGAAACAGAGTCATAGATACAAAGAACAAACAGGTGGTTTCCAGAGGGGAACGGGTAAGGGGAGAGGAGAAATAGGTGAGGGAGATTAAGAGATACAAATTTCCAGTCGCGGGGTAAATGAGTCACAGGTATGAAATGTACAGTGTGGGGAATACAGTCAATAATAATGTAATATCTTTGTGTGGTGACAAATGGTAACTACACTTATTGGTAACTACACTTATTGTGGTGATCATTTTGAAATGTATACAAATATCAAATCACTATGTTGTGTAATAGGAACTAACATAGTGCTGTAGGTCAATTATACTGCAAAAACAAGCAAGCAAACTGATAGAAAAAGAGATCAGATTTGTGGTTACCAGAGACAGTGGGTGGGGGGAGGGGGAATTGGATGAGGGCAGTCAAAAGGTACAAACTTCCAACTCTAAGATAAATAAGTACTAGGGTGTAATGTACAACATGAGAAATATAACGAACACTGCTGTATGTTACACATGAAAGTTGTTAAGGAGTTAAGGAGTAAGTAAATCCTAAGAGTTCTCATCACAAGGAAAACATTTTTTTCTATTTCTTTAATTTTGTATCTATATGATATGATGGATGTTCACTAAACTTACTGTGGTAGTCATTTCATGACGTATGAAAGTCAAATCATTGTGCTGTACACCTTAAACATATACGGTGCTGTATGTCGATTATATCTCAGTAAAACTGGAAAGAATAAAAAGGACCTCTGGCTGTGGTCAGAGGGATATGACTATGGAAGGACATTGGAGACATGCAACATTGCTGGCCATGAGCCAAGGAAGATGGGCAGCCTCTAGAAGCTAGAAAAGGCAAGGCAACAGATTTTCCTCTACAGCCTCCAGAAAGGAACACAACCTTTCTAACACCTTGATTTTAACCCAGTGAAACCCAGGTCAAACCTCTGACATACAAAACTATATGATAATAAATTTGGGCTGTTTTAAGCCACTGCATTTGTGGTAATTTGTTATAGCAGCAATAGAAAACTAAGAAAGTAACATAGTCACATGATTCAAAATTCAAGAAATACAAAATGATGTACAATGACAAGACTCCTTCTCATGCTGCCCCCACCCACCTAGTTCCCCTCCCCAAAAGTACCCAGTGCTACCAACTTCTTGGTATACTCTTCCAGAGATATTTTTGCATATATAAGCAAATGGGACTAGATGTATTTTCCCCTTTTATTATATACCAATGGTAGTATACTGTACATACTGTTAAGACATTTTTTAACACAAAGATATATACTAGAGATTTTTCTTCGGAGTTTTTCACTGTTTTATTCTGGTTCCACAGCATTCCATTGAGTAGATATACCATAATTATTCAGACAGTCCCTTTTTGATGCTTATTCCCAAGCTTTCCTATCACAAACAACGCTCAATGGAAAAAAAAAAACAAAACAACCTTGAACTAGCAGCATTTTGCACAGGACTAAGTGTGTCTGTGGGACAAATTCCAGGAGTCATCCTAGATCCTTCCTTTCCTTCATCCCCATCCAATTCAGTGTCACATCCTATGAGTTCTATCTCCACTTCTTTCCTAGTACTCCATCTCCGTCCGTTTCAAGCCACTATCATCTCTGGCTGGGGACAGCACAGTGGATGCATCTATGTGAGAGTTTGGTATGGAAGGCCCTCCATTCCCTAAGTTTGCATCTTGCCCTTTCAGGGAAGAGCTCCCTTAGGACCTTGGGTTTCTTGTTTCTGAAATATGATCAATGAGACTAGGTGTCCTGATTTTGTGCGGATAAGACTTTAGTGATGGAGCTCCAATTAGAGGCTTTCAGATAAAAGAAACTTGCTAAACCTGAAAGGAAGATCAGACAAGTATCTCGGTGTCCTGGAATAGACAACTTTTTTTTTTCTTTTTGAATACTACTTTGGGAGGGGTCCATAAGCATTAAGAACATACATAAAATGACACACCACCGTTGATAATGAAAAAAACAACATTTGATCATTTCCAGCTTTATAAATTTTTAAAAAATGATTCAGTTACAACAAAAAAAGTTTAGATACTTTAGCACGTATCACCTTGCAGGACCATAATCACGTTTAAGCCACTGACTTACTCTTAATGGAAAAAAGTCACACTGCATCTAGTTACTGTAGTATTTCTAAGCATAATTACAGCAGATTGAATGCAATGTGATATACACCAAAATTCATATGGACGTCATATAATGACAGCATTGTACAAGTAACATTAATGACCTCCAACAAACACATTTTAAATTAGACTGGTCAAGCTAAATGGAATGTTGGAGCCAAACAGAAATGTAGTGGAATTCAGATTGTCTAGTAAGACTTGAAACTATACATTAGGATGATGTAAAAACTAAATACTGGTAGAGCCCTAACAAAATACTAGCAGCGACAGTTACAGCCCTCTTAAAAGCTTTTAAAAATCTAGCAAATAAAGATAATACCATTTTTGAGAGAGTATAAAACTTTATATACTTCAGCATAACCTATTTGCTTTAAATCAGGCATTTATTTTTAAGACTGGGAGTATATTCCAGCTTTTGCTTTTCATAAAAGTTTTAAAATTAAGCGGATTTAATGCTGGAATGCAGAATCCTCCTTGGGCATAAAACCCCCAAAACGAACTGTAAATATATCTTGGTTCAGAAAGCAAGATATTTGAATCACTTGAAGTTTGCAGTACTAAATAAAATAGCACCTTTTAGCTAAGCTGTTTGAAGGGCCAAGCAATGATTCGAGGACTGTCCTAATTCAGTGCCCAATGCTGAAAGTAATCTATGTATAAAACTCCTACTTGTGGGCTTCCCTGGTGGCGCAGTGGTTGAGAGTCCACCTGCCGATGCAGCGGACGCGGGTGCGCGCCCCGGTCCGGGAAGATCCCACATGCCGCGGAGCGGCTGGGCCCCTGAGCCATGGCCGCTGGGCCTGCGCGTCCAGAGCCTGTGCTCCGCAACGGGAGAGGCCACAACAGTGAGAGGCACGCGTACCGCAAAAAAAAAACAAAAACAAAAACCCAAAACTCCTACTTGTTACAGCAGGCCATGGAGAAAGTCAGAAATACTTTTCGATTTCAGGCATAAATTAAGGAAATAACACCTAATAAGCTCGCTTGCTTACAGCACAAAGAAACACTGGCAAAACTCTTAATTCCTAGATGCATGTGCTGTTCTCAGTTTTATTTTTTTGTTTTAAAGTTCATTGAATAAGAGGAAGGGAACTGGGGAAAGGAGGAGGACTAAATGAAAACATTTTAAATGGAATGGAACGAGTTTGGCTCTTAAATATCTGAACAATAAAATTTTTAAAGGAGTTACCTAGGTAGCCAAGCAGATTAAAACAAAGCTGCCTGCACGTAGTTCAAATACAGTTTACCTGGCATAAATGAAGGCCATGGAACAGACATCATCTTTTTTTTTTTTTTTTTTTTTTTTTTTTTGTGGTACACGGGCCCTTCACAGGTGTGGCTTCTCCCGTTGCGGAGCACAGGCTCCGGACACGCAGGCTCAGCGGCCATGGCTCACGGGCCCAGCCGCTCTACGGCATGTGAGATCCTCCCCGACCGGGGCGCGAACCTGTGTCCCCTGCATCGCCAGGCGGACTCTCAACCACTGCGCCACCAGGGAAGCCCTAGACATCATCTTACTTGCATCTCTAATATGTGTTTTCCTCTTGTGGGTTTCCAAAACATCTAACGGACCAGGAACAAGGTAAGCGTTTTTAGGAGTGGAGTCAAATTCACTTCGAATAAGACCCTGAGATTAAAATTCTGCCTTTATTCTATTTAGCTACAGCCTAAACCCTACCCTGAGGGTGCTTGGGGAAATTCCAGGATGGGAACTGGTTCAGAGAGTCCAGTCCTGGTAGAGGAAATAAAAGTAGTCAAGAAAGGAGTACTGCCGAGGTGAGCCCCCTGTCATTAGAAATCTGAAAATGAAAACCCAGGGAGATAACAAAGGAAGGCATCAGATTTATGTCACGTTTGCCTAAGCATAATCTCTCTTCCCTTATAATAAAAATTTTAGCAGGTATTTATTGATCATTTACTGTGTGTCATGCATTTTCACAAATGCTTTTATTTCATCTTCCTAACATCTCCATTTTCCCATTTTACAGATAAGGAAACTAAGGATCAGGGAGAATTTTCATTTTCTAGACTTTAAATGGTTGAGCCCCTGATCACACAGTAAAAATTAAGGACATGTGGAAACCTTGATAACACTCTTGAACAGTTACAGTACACATAAGGGTAGATGATCTTCACAATGAATTTCAGTCTGTTAATACGCACAGTAATATACACATATGCTCCAGACAGCAGTGTTGTGTAAGATCGCAGACTCTATAGTGAGACTTCCTGGGTTCAAGCCTGGTTCCATCATTACCAGCTGTGTGGCCTTGGACAAATTCCTTTATCTCTCTGGGACTATTTACCTTATGGGGTGGTTGAGAGGATTACATGACTGAAGATATTTAAAGCACTTAGAGCAGTGCGTGGCACTTAGTTAATGTTGGGTACCTGTCCCGGTTCATATGGTTTAGCCCGGGTACCAGGCCTGGGCTGGGTGACACATAGAAAGCACTCACCCCAAGGACGGTCTCCTGGAATCCTCACATCATCCAACAACGAAATCATTCTTCCTCTTCTACAGTAGAGGGGTCTGAAACTCCAAAACTTCCCCAATGTCACACAATCATCTAAGTAGCAGCATTGAAATCCAAACCCTGCTTTGCCTGCTTTTGAAGTCTGGGCTCAGTAACAAGCACAGAAGCTGGCGGTGCTGGCGTGTGTCCTGTTCTCTGGCAAATCTGAGACATGATCTGCTCTTCCTGCTTACAAGTACAGGGACCCGTGCACGCGCATGCGCAGGCACACGCACATGCAATATTCCAGTGGGAAACTTCCCCTGCGCCTGTGCCTTTTGCTGACTATACACCCAACAATTTCTGGTCTGAAAGGCACTTTCCCAGAATGGAGTTGACAGCGGTTTGGGAAATGACTCAAACTAATTGAATTCTTGCCATGGCGAGATGCTGGGGACATTGGATCCTTCTTATTTCCAGCTGCGTGAAAGCAAGAAGCTTTGCCAAACCAAAGAAGAGCAAGCCATGGAAGAGAATACACGTTCAGTGCCAGATGCTCTTTATAGCAGTAAACAAATGGTTCGACCACCATAAATTTTTGATTTTCATAATTCAGTGTCCGGGTGGGGGAGGGTAACAAGCAGAGGCATGCATGGGAGAATTTTTGCACCTGTCAACGATACAATAATGATACTGCTGAGAGGTCCCTTGAAGACGAAACAGAAACACTTGCAAAAAGTAAGCAATGACAAGATTTCTCGTCACACAGCTCCTTACCACCATACTCCATCCTGCACACACCCCTCTCTCTTACAATTAAAAGGCCTCAAAATTTCCACCATGTAGGAAATTAGTCTCTCTCCCTCTCTTCCCCTTTCCTCCTCCTTCCCATCCTCTCTCTGTTTTTCTCTTCCAGGAAGAAACTCTTGAATGTCAAGCGCTAGACATTATCTAGTACAGACCATCAACTTGAAAGTCAGGAAAACCTGGGTTTGAAGCCTTGTTATGGCACATTATGCAAGTTACTTAAACCCTCTGTGATTCAGTTACCTCATCTGTAAAATGGGCTTAAAAATAATACTTACCTGATAGGACTGGTGTGAGTACTGAATGAGCTAATGCTTGTAAGATCCTTAGGGCAGAGGCTGGCACATAGCCTATGCCCCCAACATGTTCCTTGTAGTATCACCCAACCCACCCTCTTCATTTTACAGACAAGGAAACTGGATTTAGAGAAAAGTGATCTATCCAAAGTCATATGGTGAGTGAATGGCAGAGCCAAGTCTGGGTCCAGGCACCCCATCCAGGCCCTCTTCCTGCTGTACTACACATCGCATAGTATATTTCCCGCCAGTCATCAACTTCGAGCAGAACGAGGTTGGGACGTTTTCCAGTTGGTCATGTCCGTGCTGAGCTGCTGATGTCAGCAGAGCCAGGGCCAAGAGCATCCTGGGTTGCTGGCCCCACTGTGGTCAGGGGCTGGCTGAGCGTGAGGGCAGGTGCTGCGTATGTCTCATAATGACGCACAGTCTCCAGGACTATCAAACCCTGCTAAAGCCAATTTCCACAGAGCACTGAGCCACCAGCCTCTTATTATTAATTTACATTCTGGAAGCTGAAGCTCCAGAAAAGTTGACTGCACAGTGTCACCCTCAACAGCTTTCAAATGTTCTGGTAACACAAAACCTCTGCTTCCAAAGCAGCCTCCAATCCACATCCCCGAGGCCTGAGGTGCTGCACGCTCTCTGTCTCTCTCTCTCTCTCTCCCCCTGCTAGGACCCTCTCCCAGTGCTGACAGACTGCAGAGACCGGATCATTGTCTGTACTATGACCTGTTTTTGCCCACATGGTACCATTTCACCCCAAATGCTCTTCCCTCTCCCTTTTCGTAAAGAACACACACACACACATACATACACATGCGAACTCACACCATCACCCACATGCCCAAGGGCTCTTGTTCCCTAGGGGAAGTGTTCAAATCGTCCACAACAATATTTGGTTCTAGCGTGGGAGGATCAGAAACCTGCAGCCGGGGCAGGTGCGGTTCCGGGTGTTTCCAGAGATAACAGACCCCTTAGTTCTGACAAACGTTCCCACGTTCCTGCCTCTAATCTGTGCCAAACTTCCCAGATCCAGCCAGAGCCTGGAGCTCCTCGCAGACCATCCAGGATGTCTCTGATCTAGTCAGTGGCCGGGTGGCCACGGCTGCACAGACCAACAAACTTTTTCTCACGTGTCAGCCAGCCATGCCCTCCACTCACAACAAACAGAGGCAAGGGGATATGGGAACTAACTGGCCTGGAAGATGGGAGGGGACGGAGGGATCATGGTGATGATGATGGTAATTCTGTAGCAGAAAGATCACTGGCCTGGAAGGCAGGAGGCCTGAGTCCCTATCCTGGTCACTGAATGAAGTGCATGCTCTTGGGCCAGTCACTTAACCTCTCTGTGCCTCAGTGTTCTCACCTGTTATAGAAGTGGGCTTGCCTGGAGGGTCTGAAGGAAGTCTCTCAGGGTAAGGTTTCCATAGTGACCATCTTCAGTCCCGATGGCACATATGGGCAATTAGGGGCAAACCACGGCAGGGCTCAGCGCTAACCAGAATTCTCACCACTTCCAGCCACTTCTGGCTCACACTTTCTCCCCAATGAAAGGTCAAAAGGACGGACTCCTGGAAAGTGGGTAAATGCCAAAGAGGATTTGTTCACTTGGGGGCAGGGGTCAAGGGTCTGGGCTGGTCCCCGAGTCCTTCTGATGTCCTTTTTAACATTTTTGGAGCCCAAGGCAGGGCCCAAGTTATCTCCAAGCTCCAAGTCCATCTGCCTCTTGGGCTTCAGAGACGGAAAGCAGAGCTCGCAGCAGCAGTTAAGAGACTTGCCAGATGGCTGGCTGGTCATGGCAGAGCTGACCTAATCCAGGTCCCCTACCTCCTACTCCAGAGCTAGGAAGTGTTGGCATGTGTGACAGCAGTGGTGGCCTCTGTGACAGATAGTGTCAGCTTGTGCTGCAGGCTCCCCCATCACCGAGGCTTAGAGGCGGTGAGAGAACAGTGCAGGTTCCCGTTCCCCTTCAACCTTAAGGGTTCAATTCACCCTTCTTCTCCCACTTGACATCTGCCTTCCCTTGCTGACTGTCCAAACTGTAGACTTGACACTGCAGCACCAGGGCAGAAGCAACATCTTAATGTACTCTGTTAGCCAGGACCTACAATTGCATAGAGTCAAGTATCTAGAATATAATCCTTTCTAGATATAGCTCCTAATGACTCTGTTTCTCTTATTAAAAACCTTGACTGATACAGATAATGAAGATATGACACGTCAATATTTGTGAATGCACCTAGGCAGTCCTTCAAGAAACAATTACAGGCTGAAATGTGAGTATTAGAAAAGCTGAAAATCAATGGTCTCAGCAACTATTTCAAGTAACAAACAAATAAAAAAAACAAGAGAACCACAAAGCAGAGCAAATCAAACCCAAAGAAAGTAGAAGGAAGGAAATAATAACTAGAAGAGTGGAACATTCATACAATAGAAAAGTCACACAATAGAGAAAATCAACAAAGTCAGGAATGAACTCTTTACAAAGATTAATCAAACTGGTAAACCTCTAGCAAAACTGTTCAAGAAAAAGCAAGAAAATACACTTAACAATATTAGAAATAAAAAGTAATATGTTACTAAAGACACTACAGACATTAAAGTGATAATAAGAGGATATCAAGAATCATTTTATTTTGATAAATTTGACAATTTTTTAAAATTGGCAAATGCCTTGAGAAACAGAGCATGTCAAAACTGACACAAGAAAAAAATTAGAAAATATAACCCTCCAATATCTATTTAAACATTGAATGAATACTCCAATATCTATTTAACACTGAATGAATACTCCAATATCTATTTAACATTGAATGGATACTCCAGTATCTATTTAAACGTCGACTCTATTATTAAAAACCTTCCCACAAAGAAAACTCCAGGTCCAGGTAGCCTCATTGGTAAATTCCCTCAAACATTTAAAGAAGAAATAGCACCAATCTTAGACAGACTCTTCCAGATAATTGATAAAGAAGGGACACTTCATAACTCATTTTATGAGGCCAGCATAAATTTAATAACAAACTTGAAAAGGACATTACAAGAAATGAAAATTGCAGACCAGTCTCTTTCTCATGAATGTAGACACAAAAGTTGTAAACAAAATATTAGCGAACAGAAACTATTTGCGTTTCAAAAATCACTGAACTGTACACTTAAAAGGGTGAATTATTGTGTATAAATCATATCTCAATAAATCTGACTTCTAATAAAGAAAACATGGATCTTAACTCACACATTATCAAACTTCCAATAGATTGTAGATGTATATAAATGTGAAAAGCAAAACAATAAAGCTCTTAGGAAAAATGTAGGAAGATGTCTTCATGACCTTAAGGTAGGCAAAAATTTTTGTAACAAGTTTTTAAAAACTACTAATTATAAGGGGGAAAACTGATCAATTTGACTACACTGAAATTCATGTCTTCTGTTCATCAGAAAGCACCATTAAGAGAGTAAGAACATCTGCCACAATCTGGGAGAAGATATTTGTAGTACCTATATCCAACAAAGGACTTTATTCCAGAATAAATAAAGAACTCCTACCAATCAATAAGAAAATTGTAGATAACCCAGTTCACAAAAGAGGATATCCACATGTCCAATTTTATTAGTCGTCTGGAAATACAAATTACAACCTCAACGTAGCCCACTGCGTATTCACTAGAAGACTAAAGTGGAAAAGGTAGGCAACAGCTGGTATTGGTGAGGATACAGAACAACTGGACCTTTCAAAACATTGATATTGGAAATGTTAATTGATACAATCACTTTGGAAAACTGTCAGCATTTACTCAAGCAAAACACTTGCAAACCCTATTATCTAGCAGTTTTACTCCTGGGCATATATCCAACAGTAATAAGTACACATGTTCACCAAAAGACAAGTACAAGCAGCTCTATTAGCAATAGTCAAATACAGGAGACACCCCAAATATCCATCAGTGGTAGAATGGATAAATAATGATGATATATTCATACCACGGAATACTAAAGACAGTGAAAATTCTACAACAACATGCAATAACATCACGTTGAGTGACAAAAGCCAGATAAAAAAGAATTCATACCATATGATTCCATTCATATAAAATTCAAAAATAGGCAAAGATAGTATAAGCTGTTAGAAGCCAAGAGATGGGTTATCTTGCTGTTTTGTCTTTTTTTTTTGAGATTGGTTACTCTTAAGGAAAGTCTCAATGACGGGCAGGGTAGTTGAAGGGGTTTCTGGCAATGGGGTTGTAACGTCTGTGAAAACACTGTACACTTGTGATTTCTGTATTATACTTCAATAAAAAATGTTTACATAGAAAAAATTAAGTGGATGGGATCATGGCAAAAATTGTTGTATCCATTTAACCAAGGAAAATTGAGTAGGGGAAGCATTAGCTTTAGGACAGAAGAAGATTTCAAGAATCTGAGCCCGTTTGCCAAGGATCTGTGTGATTTTCCTTCAGGCTCCACCATTAGGTAGAAGGACTGACTGAGGTCGGTCAGCAATTTGAAGAGAGTGTCACAGAGACTGACCAGTCCTTTATGAATGCAGAGTCTTATGGCATTCTGGGCCCGGGATAACCCTGCTTGGCTGCTGAAAGGGTGACCCCAGCGTTCGACACAATGGCCCAGAAGCTGGTGGATCTACCCGTGTTTTCTGTGTACACGAGTAGGTAAGGCCCATCAGCCCCACCAGGTTAAGGTTATGACTATAGGGAAACAACACGTCTAGACTTAGCAGTCACAACACCTGGGATGGAGCTCTTGCTTGGTCTTGTATCAGCTGTGTGATTTGGGGCAAAACACTTACCCTCTCTGAATATTGAGAAAATGGGGTTTGCCTCAAAGTCGTTGAAAAAAGGACTTTGTAAACTATACCACACTGGAGTAATTAAAGAATCTCTGGGACTGGACATTCATTTATGCAGTGAATAAATATTTATCAAGCCCCTATTATGTGCTCACCATGCTGCTAGGCACTGGGAACACAATGGAACAAGAAAGACAGTCCCCGCCCTCAAAAAGCTTAATTTTAGTGAGAGGAAAAAATTCAAATGTTAGCTGACAATAAAATAATTACACATTAATGGCTGGAATAGCAAAATGTAGTATATGCCTACAACAGAAAATTATTCAGCCTGAAAGAGGAAGAAAATTCTAACAGTAGTGGAATTCATAGAGACAGAAAGAAGAATGGTGGCTGCCAGGGGCTGGGGAAGGAACAAGCAGGAAGCTATTGAATGGGTATAGAGTTTCAATTTTATAGGATGAAAAGGTTCTGGGGATTGGTTGCACAACCATATGAATATACTTAACACTACTGAACTGTACACTTAAAAATGGCTAAGAGGGTCGATTTTATGTGTTCTTTGCCGATTTATACAATTTTTTACATTGCATGTTGTGGTTGGAAAAGGTCATGAGACTCACCAGCCCTCGGACACATTTACCTGGGGTCCTGGGAGGGTCAGGGAGGAGATTTCTTACCTCTCTGACTCCTTCCCAAGAAAACTTGGCCTGAGCTTACCCTGTTTCAGCAGAAGCGCATTTCTCTCGCTCTCCTCTCTCACATGGAGAGCTTTGAATCTCCTCCATCACATGGCTTCCTCTCCAGCCTGATTGCAGTGGAGACCAGGCCTGGACGGAACTGTGAGTAAGAGGGCAGGTGTCTGGACACCTCGCTTCTTCCCTTCAGAGCTTCCTGCTCCCTTTCAGCCTGGAAAGATGTGAATTGTGGTGGAAGACAGCAAAGACTTTGCAGTCAGACTGACCTGGGTTTAAATCCCCCCCTCTTGGGACTTCCCTGGGGGCTCAGTGGTTAAGAATCCGCCTGGCAATGCAGGGGACATGGGTTCGAGCCCTGGTCCAGGAAGATCTCACATGCTGCAGAGCAACTAAGCCCGTGCACCACAACTACTGAGTCTGTGCTCTAGAGCATGGAAGACACAACTACTGAGCCCACGTGCAACAACTACTGAAGCCCGCGTGCCTAGAGCCCATGTTCCACAACAAAGAGAAGCTACTGCAATGAGAAGCCCGCGCACCAGAACAAAGAGTAGCCCCTGCTCGCCACAACTAAAGAAAGCCTGCGTGCAGCAACGAAGACCCAACACAGTCAAAAATAAATAAATTAATTAAAAAAAATAGAAATCCCCCCTCTTGCATTACTTCATCTCCATGAGCCTCATTTTTCTCAAATGGACACTAGGCTGCCATGAGAATAAGATGAGGCAGGAAAAATTCCTAGCACAGCGCCTTGCATAAAGCCCATCAACAAACATCAGCTCCTCCCCCCTCGTGCCTTGAAAACTGTTTTCCTTGCATTCCCACAGATATCCACTTCCCTTCCCCTTTACTGCCCTGCATACAGGGCCCCAAGTTTTGTCTTTCTCTGATCCTTTTCCTCCTGAAAACAAATCAGTTTTAGGTCCTATTTCTGCAGGATCCTGCTAGGTGGCAGAACATATTCTGAGAAATCAACACAATATTAATAAATATTCAAGCTCCAGTAAGTCACTTCGTGTTCAATTAACATCTTTGCCTAACACAAAAGAGTGAATACTGTGGAAATTCCAGGCACCACCATAATAGTGGAGAAGATACTTGGGGCAAAGGAGTCTTCGGGGGTGCCTCAAGTTGCGTGGTGAATGCACACCCCATGATGGTCCTGGCCTTGGTGCTGCATGAGTTCTGCTTGATCAGATCTGTGGTCTCCATTTCTCACCTCCTTACCCCTTCTATCCAAGAAGCTGGAGGATATTCACAAATCATTGAGCAGAGTTGTTTCTATTGTTTGCCCAAGAGGCTCCGACTAATCAGCTTGCAGCAGTCAGAAGCCCTGGTCTCAAAACGCAGGCTGATATTTCTGCCTATCTAGGTACTTGGTGTGAGTGACCAGACCAAGAAGCAGGGGCCTGGCTGAGGCTCGCCCCTGAGGTTTTCCAGTGGCCCTTCCTTGACAATCTGCCTTTCTTTCCATGTAGTGACACAGGAGGTGGTGCAGGTAGCAAGCTGATTTTCAGAGGCTAGGACCACTCCCATCTCTCTGGGAACATAGATTGAGTCCCAGTCACCAAACAAGTCTACTGGCAGATTGCAGTGGACACGTAGGTATCCTCCACAGAGTAGTTACAGAATGAGGGAAGAACTCATAACAGGCTCAACTGAAATTGGATTAACTAAATTGACCTGAATGAAACTGCTGGTCACTGAGAGAGGATGCTGGGAGCTGGCTGCATGAGGCTAGAATATGGAGGTGCTGAGCAGAGGGGCAGGACGGGGCAGCAGACACATGGTACCAACTCTCAGCTTCCTTTCTTGTACATGTGGTGTATCTTCAATTCAACAGAGAGTAAATACTAACACTCGGCCAACTACTCATTCAACATTAATTAACATGTAAGGCAAGGGTTGAATGACACAGGGGTGCAAAAGCGAATTGGACTCAGATTTTGCCTTCACAAATCACTGCAGAAGATGACACCTATACACAAACTACTACCATGTAGAGTAGAAGGTGGTCAGTACTCCATGAGATGGACCACCAAAGTGGCCCAGACCAGAAAGGGCAAGACCACTTCTATCTGAAGAACTCCTCAAGGGTTTCATGGAGGGGGTGGCATTGATTGAGTCTACACACACACACACACACACACACACACACACACACACACACACACAGAGGCGCGGAGCAATCAGGGAAAGTGGAACTAGATTCCTGCCACATACCTAGCACTGTACTAGACGGTGCAGGAATTCAAAGAAATGTAATTCAAGTTTCAATTCAGCTGAAGATAAGTTCCTGCAAGGGGACAGGCATGTGCTAGGCACAGAGATACAAAAGCCAAAAAGGCTCCAATGTTTACTGTCTACTGAGGGTTTTTCAAACTGCAAGGATTTGCCCATTTATGGGTCACGACATCATTTTAGGGGATCGTGACCTACATTTTTTAATGAAATGGCTAAAATAGAAAATATCAGAGTGCACTTCATATATTAAGGTTAAGTACAGTGTCATGAAATTTTTATTTCCTGCCTGTGTGTGTGCATGTGTGTGTGTGTACTGGGTCAAGAAGTAAATATATTTCCTGCTATGCATTTCAGTCAAAAATATATATATATATATAGAGAGAGAGAGAAACACTCATGTGGTAAGAGAGACCAAAATGCAAATTACTAACGTGCTTCAGCAGATTAGAGAACCCAGCAGAGATTGAGAGCTGCTGGGGTGCCAGGGAAGCTTAGGGGGAGAAAGGGGAAGGAACAGGTAGGAGTAGCTGACGATGCTTCCTTTGTCCTCAGAATCCAGGTGGGAGGCACCATGATGTTCTTCTCCGAAGGCTGCAGGCCATTGTGGACCCAGGGACCTCCCTCATCACAGGCCCCTCAGGCGGTAGCAGGCAACTGCACAGACCACTGGGGCAGAGCCCATGGACGGGGAATTGGGAAGCCTCTGAATAGATCCCCTGTGTTCTATTTTTGTACACTCTGGAGTGTGTCAACATCAGTGTCTTGCCGGATGTCACCTTCACCATCAATGGGGTCCCCCACACCCACCAACCAACTGCCTACACCCTGCTGGTGAGAACTGTTTCCTTATTCTGCAAGTCACAGGGCCATCCTCACACGGCTACCACTTCCCCTTTCCAAACAGTCGCCTGTACTCAGGGTGCCTTTACCCCTTGCCCCCCTCCCATCTTATCTAGCTCTGAAAGCATTCCCCTTGGGAGGGGTGGTACTGCCGATGGCGGAAACGCCACTGGGCTGGTTCTAACTTCCTGTTCTGCCATGAAGCAGCAGCAAACCTTGGACAAGCCATTTAATGAGGTTTCTGACATTGTCAGGTAGGACTTTTCAACTGACAAAACTTAATCTCTTCAACCACCAAGTCAGACTGGGATGTTATTAGCCCATTTGATAGATGAGGATACTCAGAGAGTTAAATGGTTCAAGATGTGAGCTGCTAGAGGTAGGGGGATACAGAATAAGGTTATATCTCTTCTAACATTCAAGTTAACATTCTCCTCACACAAGAAAATGTCTTGTTGCAGGCGATTGGTAAGTTTGGAGAGTGAGGTAGAAAGGGAACTTCCAGGTGTTTTGGAAACCTATGATCCCAAATTTTCAATATCGCATTTCTTTGGCGACACACTTTAACACACCAACTTTGCCCAAGAGTCATCTGCAGCATCAGGGTGACTGCACCAGAATGGAAACACTAAGGTGTAGACAGAGGGCTTTCCCTACCCCCATAACTTGATCTCCATTCACCCCTTCCCAAAGCCACCAGATATAAACAGACAATGCAAGTGAAAACCAATGTTTTGCTTTAAAACACAAGCTTCATGTCAAGTCTCCTAAGCTCCTCCAACAAAGGAATTGTAGAGCTGCCACTGTGAACATGATGCTGAGGACAAGCTACACATTTCAACTGTGCCAAGTTCATTAGTCTATACACCTTTCCCCACTCCAACACCCCACACTCTCTCCCCTTCACCCTATGTGAGTCCCTGCTCACATGCACACCCTTCCCTGTACCCATTATGGTGCTATTGTCCTTTTATGCTAGCAGTTTTCGATCAGAGCCACCTTAATCCATCAAGGATACTGTCATAACTTTGCATTTTTGTCCCCTTCCTCTCAAGAAGACTCTTGAAGCTCTCAGTGAATTTTCCCAAACCCTCATCGGCAACCTCAAATTTCAAATGGTTGTTGGAAAGACAACTTCTGCCTGTTAGACCCCAAGTCTCTACCAAACCAAATAAGGTTGGGACAGTTATACTCCTCTCACGGATCAATGGATACCTACTTGCCTTATAACTTGAAGGAGCCACTCCAATGATTCTTCCCAGAACTCAAGAGAATAGCAGTGGCTAGCCACTTACAGAGCAATTACTCTCCCTTAAAAAATTAAGTTGAGCTTTGCTAGAAACTAAAGAAACCAGAATTTAAGCCAAGATCTTCTAATGCCAAACCTTTTGCTGTTCCAGCCATGCAACAAGGTTTCAGTTTTCCCAATCGTTAAGATGGTGGTAAGGAGTGGAGGTGTATAACAGATGAACAATTATCAAAATTGCAGAACTTAGAAGCCAAGACCCACGTATATGAAATTGTGCAAACACTTTTTTGAGTAAACATGTATAGGTATACGAAACGGAAGAAAGAACCAACCAGCCAAAATTGTAAAGCGGCTGTCCAAGGCCATTTGGTATAGCTACCACTACTACACAGTACAGCCTCTAGACAGCACTACTTCCTTCTTTCCCTATACGTCATTTATATTCTTCTTTCCAATTCCAGAAATTCATGGATGGAATGAAGTTCTTAATCAGTGGCTTTCAAGGTTCTGACATCCAACCTCCAGCTTGGTCCTTCTGGACCCTAAGCAATGTATCATTAAACAGTTTTACTGCCTTTGACCATGGGAATAACCATGTGGGGCTGGTCCCAGCAGTCCCCTAAGCAGGGGCCTTCTGTCTGTGCCAGTCCCCCTGGAAATTCACCTGGGCCTATTAGGTTAGAACATTCTCCACAGCTTTCAAAGTTCTTTTCAATAGAATGCAGTTTTTCCAGAGCTGCAACCCAAATTAGAATGTAACAGAGCATGAGAACACACACATACACACTCACACACATACTTCATATACCCACATACACACCAACTCCACCAACATCATAATGGAAGAATTAAGTTGTATGCCCATACTTTTTATCGCTTTTTGCTAATGTTTTATTATGGAAACTTCCAAACATGTGCACAAGCAGAAATTATAGTACAATAAATCCCTGTGCAGCCCCACTCAGTTTCCACAACCCATCAACACATGGCAGGGCCTGTTTTATCTGTTTCACCAGCTACTCCTCTCTTCAGCCCCACATACCTGGATTATTTTAAAGTAAAATTCTTAGCATCACATCATAAATCACCACATCAAATATTTATCCATAAACCCTTCTAATACAGGTATCCCCTGCTTTTCAAAAGTTCACTTTATACCACTTTGCTTTTATGAAAGACCTACGTTAGTACCTGTTTTCCCTAAACTAAAGGAATCCAAAGAGGATTTTTGCACTTATGAAAAAAAGACAGAAATCGAAAAAAGCAGTCAGTGTTTGTTTTGCAGCAAGCTTTTATAGAGGCAGGGCATACCCAAGCAGTGAGAGTGGTACCACCAAGCTCCTTCATGGGAACTACACTCAGCATCTGGGCATCAAGCCTCCATAGCTTTGAACTGTATCTGTGAGCATCTGAGCTTTATCTTGATTTAATTTGTGTGTCCATTAGCAAGATGTGTCCATTAGCATAGTTTCATAGGAAACTTCTACTTTCAGATAGCAAGGGAAACCAGTATTCTTTTTTTTTTTTTTTTGGTTAATTTTATTCAAGCATAGTTGATTTACAATGTTGTGTTAATTTCTGCTGTACAACAAAGTGATTCAGTTATACATATATATATATTCCTTTTCATATTCTTTTCCATTATGATTTATCACAGAATATTGAATACAGTTCCCTGTGTGGGAAACCAGTATTCTTAAATGTGCTGTCCGTGTTCAGATGTTTCCTATTGCCTCATAAATGTTTGGTCATTTTTATGGTTGACTTGTTTGTGTCAGGATTCAAGGTTCACAAAGTACATTTGTTTGAAATGTCTCTTTTCATCCATAGTTGCACGTTCTGAATTTCACTGGTTGAAATCCAGAGCTGTCATGTAACAGGTTTGTCTGAGTTCATTGTTCCTATAAAACGATAGTTAGATCTAGAGGCCTTATTTCGTGGAAGGAACACTTCATAAATGGTGCTGGGTACCTCTACTGTGTCCCATCGGGGACAGATAATGCCGGGCGCCGCTCAATTTGTAACGTTAGGACTGATGGGTGGGTTCCCGAGTTGTCAGCCTCATCCACCCACGATAACGTTCCCTTCAGCGTTTGACCTAAAGGTTTCAGCAGCCATTGATGATCCTCGTTTAGATCCACACTAACACTAGGGGCTGAAAACAGGGATTTTTCTAATTCTACTTTTCCTCCTGTATTTGTTAGCTGGAACTCTTCTATAAAAAACAACCCTTTCATTAACTATTGTCCACTATGAGGTACAGCTCATACAAGAAAGGCAAGATTACCTGCTTCTTTCCCTTTATTTACCAGTTTTCAGAATAATGAGTATGTTTCAACTTTCCTGCCATTTTTTAATGCTCAGATCACCCCACGTTTAGCCAGTGGGCGCCCTTTCAATTTAGCTCCTGTGAACTTTTGATTTGACCTCAATACAAAGAGATGTTCTGGGCCCGTTTTCCCACAGTTCTGGTTCCTTGCAGTGTGTTCATGTGTTTGTTGTAAATGAAAATATTTCACAGTATATGGGAGGGGTGTGGTTGGAGAGAAAGAGAGAGGGAGAGAGAGGCTGTGAACAAATGCTTTTTACCTTTGGGAACCAGGGCCCATCCTAAGTGAGCTGATATGGGGAATCTGGGTCTAAGGACCATCCTTTGCCACTAGGAACAACTTGTCTTTCTTTTCCTTCCTTTCAATGTTGCTTTTTTCAAAATGGAAATATCTTCAGCGTTTTTCTTATTCTAAAATATGTGAAAGTCCCCCATGAGCCTCCTCCTCAGAGGTAAACATTATTATCAATCTGAAGTTATCTTATGCAGACTTTTTTCTTGCATATGTTATCAGAGATGGCTATTGGTAAGGAAACCTTTTTCTTTTCTCATTTAACAGTAGATTTCCCATCAGTACATTCTTCTAACTCATTCAGCACAGTGTCAATCTATTTATCAAACCCTCTCTTAATAAATATTTCTTCTGTGCCAGGTGCTAAGAGAGACACCCCAAGACCGGCAAGACAACTGGGGCAGGCCCTGGCTGTCACTTCTGGCAGCAGAGGTCGTGGAAAACACACCAGGCTTAACCCTAACCCTAAGCCTGTATCCACATCTGTGCTCCATCCCTCACCAACCTGGCATCCTTGGCTAATTACTTTGTGTCTCTGGGATATTCTCCCTGCAGAGCTCTTGGGAAGAGTTGAGCTTATCTGGATGGAAGCACTTGGGTCATAATGTTAGCACCCCTTCCCTCTAAGCATCAGGATCCAAGAAGTTCACAGCTACACACATGCACACACTTTTTTTGCTTTGTTTTTACTCTCTTTTTGCCTATATATATATATATATATATATATACACACACACACACATTTTTTAAACTAAATTATTGCTTTCAGAGCAATATTTAAGCAATTAAGTCAAAAGCAGCATAGTGGGGCTTCCCTGGTGGCGCAGTGGTTGAGAGTCCGCCTGCCGATGCAGGGGACACAGGTTCGTGCCTCGGTCCGTCAGGAAGATCCCACATGCCACGGAGCGGCTGGGCCCGTGAGCCGTGGCCGCTGAGCCTGCGCGTCCGGAGCCTGTGCTCCACAACGGGAGAGGCCACAACAGTGAGAGG
Organism: Aethalodelphis obliquidens; assembly: GCF_003676395.1. Classification (NCBI taxonomy): domain Eukaryota; kingdom Metazoa; phylum Chordata; class Mammalia; order Artiodactyla; family Delphinidae; genus Aethalodelphis; species Aethalodelphis obliquidens. The sequence goes on along the minus strand of NW_020837992.1, from coordinate 2,859,299 downwards.
CCTGCGTACCGCAAAAAAAAAAAAGCAACATAGTGGAGTGGTCAACAACACAAGCTCTGTGAGGGCGGGCGCCAACCTTTAGAGGGCATCCTGCAGACTTTCTCCTCAAGGGTGACATGAGCAGCAACCCTGATGTGCTGGCCTAGAGCCTGAGGGTCCAGGAGCCTGAGTGGTGGAGGCTGAAGTATGAAAGTAATGCTTCAATCACATCTGTAGGAAGTGAAATTAGGCTCAGTCCCAAGGCTGCCCGAACCCAGTTCTGCTCTGAGCACTCTGGTCCCTCAAGGCAGAAGTGATGCTTTCAGTCAGTGTGGACTAAACTCCTGCTGCCTGTGTAAACCTACTTAACCCTAATAGCTGCTTTGGGTTTTCCACAACTGACCTTGACTCTTTGTGACCTTCACATCAGTGGTTATTACCTCTGAAATCCAGGACCGTGTCCCATGTCCCACGTCTGATACTAGCTCACCACCTCTCAGGGATGGGCCAAGAAGTTTGGCCAAAGCTTCACTGTGCCCTGGGAGTTGTTAAAGGATGCTGTATTCATTTCCTAGGGCTGCCATAACCAAGTACCACAAATTGAGTGGCTTAAGACAACAGAAATCTATTGTCTCACAGTTCTGGAGGCTAGAAGACCCAGATCAATGTGTCAGCAAGGCCGTGCTCCCTCTGAAATCGTAGGGGAGAAACTTTCCTCACCTCTTCCAGACTTCTGGCTGGAATCCTCGGCATTCCTCGGCTTGCAGCTGCATCACTCCAATCTCAGCCTCTGGCATCCCATGATGCGTCCCTGTGTGTCTCTGTCTCTGTGACTCTTCCCTCTTATAAGGACACCAGTCACATCAGATTAAAGCCTCATACTACCCCACTACGAACTCATCTCAATTTTAATTGCACCTCCAGCGACCCTATTTCCAAATAAGATCATTCTGAGGTACAGGGGTTCAGACTTCAACCTATCTTTTAGGGAAACTCAATTTAACCCGTAACAGATGCTCTGCTAACTGACTGCTCTTATATTTGACTTTTGGCTTCTTAAAATCCTTTTAGGAGTTTTCGGTGTTTTGTTGTTCTTTTCTTGTCTTTTCTCTTCTTTTCTTTCCTCTTCTTTCCCTCACAACAAATCTGTAAATTAGGCAGAGGAGGTTTTCTTACCCTGTTTTGTGGATGGGGAAATTGGGTTATAAAACAATGAAACCATTTGTCAAAAGTAGAGATGGGGCTTCCCTGGTGGCGCAGTGGTTGACAGTCCGCCTGCTGATGCGGGGCACATGGGTTCGTGCCCCGGTCCGGGAAGATCCCACATGCCGCAGAGCAGCTGGGCTCGTGAGCCATGCCCGCTGAGCCTGCGCGTCCGGAGCCTGTGCTCCGCAACGGGAGAGGCCGCAACAGTGAGAGGCCCACATAGCGCAAAAAAAAAAAAAAAAAAAAAGTAGAGATGAAGGTAGAATTCATGTCTCCCAGCTCCTAATCCACTGCTTCTGATTCATCCTCCTCCCCCACCCAGGTAGTTGCCAGTTCAGGATATCTCAAAGGCAAGGATGAAAGGTAGATTCTAAACAGTCCCCCTAATCATGTTTACTTGTTAAAATAAAAATGTATAAGCTGCTGAAAAGTTAATGGTTGCTGACCCCCAAAAGGATTCAAACAGTGTCCTCATGTCTGCTCCTACATGGAGATAAGACCTTGCCAAAGGGTTCCGGGGAGGCTGCTGTTTTTGTGTGTCGGGCATCACTTCCTTTGAGGAATGGTTCCCCTCCTGTTCTAAGTCCTATGGCCTCTCCTGGTGGTTCCTGGGTTCCCGTCATCACCAGTGACATTACAGGGGAGGACACAGGCCTCAAGTCACACCTGTCAGACTCTCTCTCCTGGGAATGGGAATCTTGAGTGGGACCCCACAGGACAGAGGGGCGCCTGGAGCTGAGCCGTGCATGGCAGGCACACAGAGTGCCAAGGTCGCAGGGCTACCCTCCTTCTGTCCTTCCTACTGTGTCTGTTCTCAGCTAAAGAACTCTGGCACGTGCATCTCACTGTAAGAGGGGGGCTGGGATGACTGTCCTGTGTGAGAGTCGGTGGCCTCCGGACTGTGAAGTCTGCTCTTTTCTCTAAGGAAAGTCCCAAAGCATATCTCAGTGACTTTGGCTGGGGAACCCTTAAAAGAAGAACTTGTGCTTAAGAGGATGGTAAGGGGAGAGAAGCTATGTGAGAACGTACCCAACACCCCACACACTTGGGGTGTGTAAAACACATCAGGGTTTAGAGCTATAGGTCCAGGCCTCAGGACCATAGTGCCCCCTCTCCTCAGCTTCAACATCTGCCCTCATCTTTTCAACACTTGCCAGGTTATGACATGACACTAGCTTCTATAACAATGAAACCCCCAAATCACAGTGCCTTAGCACCATCAAAGTGTATTCCTCGTTCATGGAGAGGCCAGGTGAAGAGTCGATGATTCAAAACCCTGAGATCCATCTGCCTTGTGGTTCCCACATCCCCTAGGACCTCAGAGTCATTCTACTGTCCTGTGGACAGGGATAGAGTATGGCAGCTCCTATAAGAAGTCTTCCCAGGCCAGGTTTGAAAGAGGCCCAGTACCAGCGGGACACTTCTCTATACCCATTTGACTTGAGCTCTATGGGACCAGGGACTCTGTCTTGTTCACCATTCTGTCCATTGCTAAAATGTGGTCCATGACCATGCCTGTCTATAGGGGGTGGGAAATGGCAGTGAGCTGTGGCCTGGCGGTATAAGGGGGCTTGAATGAACACTGGTCGTCTCTGCCTCACCAGGCCTCTGGCTGGGATCCTTTCCTTTCTCCTGATTCTTAAATGTGAGTATGTCTCGAGTTCTGCCTCAGCCCTCTTCTCCCTCTCTCATTCTCCTCTCTCCATTTCCTTACCCTCTCCCACATCGGGGATGATGTGTCTCTGCTGAGTGCAACCAATGGAGACAACCCCTGTGTCAACATCTCTAAGCAGACGACCTGTAAATTTATGACCTTTTCAAATTAGCTCCTGTATCTCTGTTTCTCATCCTACACTATCTAGCCTGACCTCTTGTCCTACAATTCATTCATTTACCCAACAAATATTTATGGAGTCCTATCTTGGGCCTGTTTCCTTAAGGGGAAATTTTTTTTAAATGCCTGAGTCAGAAGCTTATATTTAACATTTTATTGGGAAGTTCAAGTCAAAGGAAGTAAGAAAGGGGGAAAGGGAAGTGAAGAAGAAAGAGAAGGGGAATAGATACAAGGAGGTGAGTTTCCAAGCTGACTACAGATTTGCAGCAAACACAGCCACCTCCAGCAAGGCGGTAGCCTGAGGGCAGCTCAGAATGCACCATTGGCAGGGCGGTGGTGAGGGCCAGAGGTGAGTTTGAACCATGTCTTATTTCCACTGATAAAATACAAGTATCCATTTTGTGTCCCCCAAAGGGTCTGACACACTCAGATTATTGAATGAATGTGTGCAAGAGGGAAGAAAGGAAGGAACTTCAATGAACAGAGTGTCAGGGCCTCCCCTGCAGAGTAGAAGCTGGACGCCATTTTCCAGTGGAGCATGTGTCAGAGGAAGAGAAGGGAAGTTGCTGACTTTTGATCCATGCAGACAGAGGAAGTGGGGACTAGAGCCTGAAGGTGGTTAGTGACTTGGCTTCCAAAGGTGTTAAGGGTAGTTTGCAAACATCCCCTAAAAGTATAAATTTCAGTCCCATATTCAGAGGCTGTAATGACTAGCTGAGGAGAGTTCACTTCCCCTACCCAAAAGCACCCACAGCAGCCGTTGGGCCCATGGTAACTTTTACATGTTCTCTGAAAGAGGCTCAAATGTGCCTCTATACCTCTACAGATACCCGTCTCTCTCCCTCTCTCTCCCTCTCTCTCTCTCTCTCTCTCTCTCTCTCTCTCTCTCTCACACACACACACACACACACACACACACACACACGTTCATTTAAAACCTGATCTCAGAAAAGCAGAAGAATGGGGGGCAGGGGATTCCAAAGGGCACCAAATTAAGGGCAAACTGGCTGTCATAAACCAGTGGTTGTCCTGAGGGCGAATGGAGGCATCCTTTCCAAAGTAAACCAAGTGGAATATGTCCTAGAATTTTTCCAAATTTAATGTATCCTGTCCAATACTACACTTCATGGAAATCACTGCACCCTCCCTCCAGGCATGTTTGCTAGTGAAACAAAGAAATGAGCTTCAACTGGAGCTTTTGTTCCACCAAAAACTCCTCTCCAGGGCCTGTATCTAGCACTGCATGTGGCCTAGTGTGGGTTCAGGGATATTAAGTCCACCCTTGAGGAATGTATAGTCTACCTGACCAGACAGACCTAGACAGTAGCAAAGAAGCAGCGTCAGAGACTCAGATTGGAGAAAAGGAAGAACTTTTTGACGGTGAGGATTATTAAACAAAGGATGGAACTCCAAGAAGGAAAAACCCCATCTCAGGAGGACTGTGGGAACGGAGGGGCGCATCAAATGTATTATAAGCCTTAAAGGGATCCATCTGGGCGTGTCTAAACTCACTTTATTCCCGTTTAATCTGCCAGCCATAGTTACCCAAGGCATAGTTCCAGGCAGCTCAAATCTGCCTCACACTAACATTTTAACTTCCTGTAGTCTCCTAAGAACTTCGGGTTGGGTCACACATTCTCATCTGAGAGGCACAGGGAGATGTCAGGACTTGCCTCCCATCTCACAAGTCTGGTTCTGTGTGTGTGTGTGTGTGTGTGTGTTGATGTGGTGTGTTTGTGTGTGTGTGTGTAGATGTGGTGTGTGTGTGCGGTATTAAAGTGAGGGCAAGGTGTGAGGACTAGAGCCTCTCCTAACCAGGCTGATGGCAGGAGGGAATCTACTGCACATGTGAGTCTGATAATTCAACCAACAAAAGGGCCCCTTTCCTGGGCGGCTTCCAGCAACAGAGGCAGAAGTTCCTAAAAGCAGCCGGAGGCTTTTTATGGTGCCCACACACTGGTACGTTACCTTGCAGACCCTCTGACCCACAAGGGCCCACCCTCATGCCTCCTATGCCTCACTCCCCCCAGGACCAGAGTCCCTGTAAACTAAATTCTCAAGGGGCCCCAAATCCAGTCAGCTCGGAAGCCTGGCTTTCCCACCCTCCCACTCCCTCCACCCACACGGCTGAGGTCACCCCAGCCCAGCCTCTTTTGCAGCTTTCCCAAGTTTGTGCATGAGAGGGAGAGGAGGAAAACTCAGAAGGAAGTGTCTTAGCCTCAACAAACTCTTTTTTCCTCCCAAAGCCTTTTTCCTCTGACCCGGCCAAGACTGCTGCTCTAAGAGGAGACCCCGACCCAGAGGGAATCCCCACCTGCCGTCAGAGGCTGAAAGGGCCCTGGAAGCTTTGCTCGGTTCCTGTCTATTCCAGCAGCCCCAGAGGTATTTGGGTTTTGGGGCGTGGGGAGGAGTGGAGGCAAGGGAGGCTTAGGATCTGTCAGCTGCAGGGTTTAGATCCAGCCCAAAGAACACCCACGCCTGAGTAACTCCCAGGGGGTGGCAGCGAGCCAAGGCAGAAAGGACTCCCTGCCCAGCCAGGGGAGTTGGGGCCCGGCTCGGGGCTCTACACGGCCGGCTGTCAGCAGCAAAGCGATGCAGCTGCCGGCACAGTCAGAGAAGGGCCAGCCAGAGACCGGAGCCCTTCAGCAGGGCTGTGTCCTGCTAGCACCCAGAGTCTCCTCGCCACTTTGACAGGGCACCTTCTGGGGTGGAACCGTGTCAACCCACGGGTCTCATCGGGGAAGGGGGAACCCCTGGAGTAGGAGAGTGTCCCTCTTGTTCTAGACTGTAATTACGCCTCTCAGCACAGCTCTGTGATGCTTGGGGAGCCAATGAGCAGCGTTGGACAGGCCCGGATGTTAGTCTCAGCTTGCCACAAACTAGTTGTTCCTGACTCTGAAATCCGGGCTATGATGGCATGTTTTTAACTGCAAAGTGTCCTATAGTTGCTAGCATTGTATATTAATAAAAATAATTTCTTTGGACTTACAGATCAATCCCCCACCCCAGGTCACATGGAGATAGTAACTTACCTATATCCTCAGACCTACATAGTGCGTGGTAGGCATGCAGTCCATGTGCTGGATGATGGATAGACTGATGGACGGATGGACAGATGAATGGATGGATGGATGGACAGAAAGATGGATGGATAGATGACTATTTATTGAAGACTCAGTATCCCCGGCATGGGTCAGACTCTTTGGGGGGATACTGAGAGGTGTGAGGCATTGTCCTGCCCACTGGGCACTGACAGCCTACTTGGGGAAATAGAACTAATACCCCCAGAGAACTTAAAGAACAGGAGTGCTGAGCCTCCTGAAACCAGGGCTGTGGGTACACTTCCCGGAGAGAGCAGGTCTAAACCTGCTAGGATTTGGGTGGGTGAGGCAGACTTGTAAGCCTTCCTGCGAGGCAATAAAGGCGTATGCTCCCCGATAGCCTCTTTTCAAAGGCAAACTTACTTCAAGATTGTAAATCCCATTTATGTTTTAGGGTGGATACATTTGTTATTTTCCAAAGCGTGGGAGCAGAGAGGGGAGGCAGTGACGTGGGGTAAGATGGTCTGAGGAAGGGAGGCTTTGCCTGCTTCAGAAATCTCAGCTGCCCCCCTGCTCACTGCCTCTCATCCCTCCCCCCGTCAGCAGAAATGACACCTCACCCAACACCTCTTTTAGGCGGAAGGTTGTGTCTGCGTCCCGGTTGGGGCCAGGAGGGTAGAGAGAAACAAAGTGGGAAGGTAAAAACACAGCAGGTCCAAGAGTTCTTAGAAGACTGACTTTAAAAAGAACGTGTTGCATGGGGTGGGGGCACTGGGGAGGCATCAACTGCATCTTTCTCACTCCCTGGGCACTGAGCTACACTGAGCTGTGGCAGATGGGCAAGGCTAGGGCTTAGAAGTCCTGCCAGGCAAGATGGGGAGAAGAGTTAGCCACGTGCAGTGGAGAACAGTCCCCGGCAGACTCTGCTCTGTTCAGACCTGAGCCGGCTGAAGGGGAGCCCTGCATTGCAAACCTGCTTTTCACTGTTATTTAACAGTGGAGGGTGATGACTCAGTCTGGCCTCTAGGAGGATGCACTGGTTTAAAGTATCTGAGTCAGCTGAGTGGGAGGAAGGAGGCTTAAAAGGACAGACATTGCCAAAGCCCAGCCAAGGGCAGAGCCCAAATGTTACAAGAAGGACCTTCAGGCACAGTCTGAAATCTGCACGTGGTTCCCTGGTGAGCCCATCCAGTGTCTACCCTCAAGCCACCCTCCATTGCCAGTGATGTAGTCCTGGTCACCCTCTTGCTGCTAGTTATCCTGGGACCAACGACCAGGCTGTTTTATTTTATTTTATTTTTCAAACAAAAGGGCTCACATATTTACTACTGAACCAACCTGCTAGTGCAGAAGCATAGAAACAAAGAGGAAAATCATTTTTCCCAGTAGAACATGTCCTGCTGTCCAGACAGTGGACAGCTAGATATGGTAAGATGCCAGTGACCTTGATACAGCATCGATATGTGGGCCGTCTCGTGTGTGATTCCTTACAGACCCAGCTTGGCTCTTCTCCAATATCTCCTCTTAGAGTTGTACCTGATTTTATGACCAGTTTTCATGCAAATCCACTGGGAGAGTGGGACAATTCTGTTTTTGTTTCCTGGCCAGGAATTGCTTGATCCTGAATGTCTTGTGAGAAGGCATGGCAAGGAACAGAGTCAACCACACACACCAAGCTGGTGGAGAAGGGAAGAGAGAGACAGGCTATTGCAAATAGCAGCCCCAGCTAATCCCTGCCCTTCTGGCAGGGTGTAGGGGAATCTGCATGGCAGCAGACTTTGAGGGCTCAGCCAGAGGAAGAACTAGGGCAGTGGTGGGTGTAGGGGGCTCAGAGTAAAGGCTGAGGTGAGTTATAAGAATCTGGAGAAGAAAAGACTCAAGTAAAACTCCAAGACTTTAAATCTCAGGAGGGCTGGCAGGTAGCAGAGGAACTGAGCATTCTTTCTGTGGCTTCCAGGAGAAATCCACCCCTAGTGGAGGCAAGTTCTGTGGGGCAAGTCTGGCCATCTTTCCATGAATATGGTGCAGGTGGCTCAAGCACTGGGTGGGAGGTCGGACTAGATGAACTTTGGGGTCCTTCTGTAGTGAACTGGAGAATGATCCACACTGGTAGCTTGAAATCAGCCACGGTGGGAGTATTTACACCACAGAAAGCGGCAGGCACTACAAATCAGGTATCTGCCCCCCACCGTGTTTAACCGTTTAACCAGGTCTTTCCAATTTGCTCTAAGAGCATGACACATGCCACACTGCAGAATCAGCCACAGCCATGAGTGATGTCTATTTTACCCACAAGGGAACAGACTCACCAAGGTTAAGAAACTCTCCCAAGGTCACAAATATATGGAGGTGGGATGAAAACCCTGACGCCAAAACTCATGATCACTCTGGAGTCCCAGGAGGCCTCTCTCTCCTGCCCCAGACACAAAAGTGACTTGTCCTGTCAGGAAGTCACACTCAGATGTCTTTGGGCTGCCATCCTTCCACCTGCTCTTTATAAAGAAATGTTGTCTTTATTTGATGTATATATATATTTTTAGACGTGGTGAGGAATTCCAGGAATTTAAGCCAGGAAACTGGACTTCATGCCACATACACTGAGAAGTCCTCACCAGGCTTTTTTTATTTTTTAAATTTTTAAAATATTTATTTATTTATTTATGGCTACATTGGGTCTTCATTGCTGCGTGCGGGCTTTCTCTAGTTGTGGCGAGCGGGGTTTACTCTTCATTGCGGTGCACAGGCTTCTCATTGCAGTGACCTCTCTTGTTGCGGAGCACGGGTTCTAGGCCCGTGGGCTTCAGTAGTTGTGGCTCATGGGCTTAGTTGCTCCGTGGCATGTGGGATCTTCCCGGACCAGGAATCAAACCTGTGTCCCCTGCATTGGCAGGCGGATTCTTAACCACTGCACCACCAAGGAAGCCCTATTTGATATTTTTAATTACAATAACAACTTAGACTTGTGTAACAAATTTTAACAGAAGGCATATATAAAATAAAACAATAGCTCCTTGCCTCTAATCTACCTTTCCCCACATCCTATTAATCATTTAGTATGTATCTATCCATAGCTTTCTATGTATTGCAGGACAAGCATACATATAATATTAAACATATAGTCACACACACAGGGTTGTTGTTTTTATACAATTGTGATCATACTATACAAAATGTTCAGTGATTTTTTTTCACTTAAATTGTCATATTTTTCCACTTCATTACTTCACTCATTTAAAAACTGCCTAGTATTTCAGAGTATGTATGGATCATAATTTAGGCCAAGGGTCTTTTATTGATGGACATTTAGGTTACAATGTTCTTCAGCAATTATCTTTGTAAAAATGTATGTTTGAGCATATGTGTATTTCTGTTGGATAGACTCCTAGAATTAGAATCTAGGGTATATGCATATTAAATTTTGATACTGTCAAACTGCCGTCCAAAAAAGACAGTGCCAATTCAGAGTCTATCAGCAGTAAACAAGAGTTTTCCCCCACCCACTTGTCAACACTAAATATTATCATCAATCTTCTGAATTTTTGCCACTCTGGTGGGTAAAAGAGTGGTATTTTTTAACTTTGCATGTCCTTAAAAATTAGTAAGTTTAAGTGTCTCCCAAGGGTTACTACTTATCATTTATAAGATCTCTACTGGTTACTTATTCGTATTCTTTGCCTGCTTTTATGTTCTGTGTTGTCTTTGATTGTCTGTAGAGTGCTTTACACATAGTGGATATCGATCCTCTGTTATACGCATGCACTTTCCACCTGCCCCGCCCTCAACCCCAGCTTTCCCTTCATACGCACACCAGCTCTGCTGCACCATGTCAAACCCGAACCATCCAGCCCCCCAGACTCTCCGACAGGGGCACCAAGTGGCAGGGTGTGTGATCCTCATTCTAGTTTCACAGAAGGCGGTAAGTAGGACCTAGCAGCTGAGAGTGTGATCTCTGGAATCAGGCCTGTATTCAAGTCCCAGTTCTGCCACTTACAGACCGTGCTTTTAGAGATGAGCTTAACACCTCTCTAAACACTTCAGTGGTAAAACAGAGATAAGAGTAGTATCAATCCCACAAGATATTTCTGTGTGCTAACGTTTCTTGAGCCCTTAATTAGTGCCATAAATGCATTATAATAATGTACTATGTGTGTTAAATGTAGTATAATAATGTATTCATTTATTAACCTCCCGATGATATGTTTATTTGCATATTCGCAAAGTGCTCTACAACACCACCAGGCGAGTAAACCTTAGCTTATAGTGTGAGCGTTGACAACTCCGCATGGCAACGTGTGAATCTGCTCCCCTCTGCCTCAGGATGCTCTTTTGACCCCTGTGGTCAGTCCACACACGACGGCTCCTGTTCAGCAGCCCATTCCCTTGGCTTCCACTGTGGCTCTTGTCCCTTTGGCTGCCTTTCTCTCGATCCCCTACAGCTCTACCAGGGTTTTGTTGGGGTTCACCAAACCTGAGCCCAGTGCCCTAGATCCTGTGCACACAGATTCTACGGTTCAAACTCAGGACGTCAGGGGGCAACATGGCACAGAGCAGCCTTCTCTGGCCTTTGACTCACACGTTAACTCATCCGTATACTACCTGTGGGGCCTTAGATGAGTTATGAGTGACTTGGCTTCTCTGAGCCCCCGTTGTACTCATCTCATAGCTCATGATTTCCTAAGCCCTACAGAGCAGCCCCTGCAGGTGCTCAGCCAATGCTGGTTCCCTTCCCACTTCCCCCGCCTCCCTTTTGTTCTGACTCCCTTTCCAGGGCACTCTATTGACCTTTGAGGCTAAGTTAGCAGGTTGTACCAAAGCCTTTAGGAAAGAGCTCACCCTTGCTCCCCTTCCCGACTGGTAACTGATGCTTAGAGACACATGCCTTTCAGAAGCTTCTGAGTCACTTCTCCCTTGGCTGGTTTCCTTCTGGGCGGTGACACCCATTACAAAATACCAGCCCCTGTTAATACTTTGAATTCTCTTCCTCTGCCTGTCTGAAGCGTGGGAAATGTTTGACGAATGAATAAATGAATGACAGAATCCTTGGTCTGTATTCATGACCCATCTTAATCTTGCTTCCTTTCTAGGCTTTTCTCTCTCCACACTCTTCGCCTCACCCTTCCCTGAAGCAAACCATCCACCTTCTCCACTCCCCTGTTCCCAGAGCTTTGATATTTCATTTCCTCCTTGGAAATATCACCCCCAACTACCTGTGTCATTTCCTCAGGGCCCAGTTGGATTGGCAGCTTCTCCCCCAGCCCTGAATTCTCACAGCAGTTTCTTGGGGCCTCTGCCGGGGCTCTTGACATTTTCTCTCTGCTGTAATCACTCCCCCCTTTCCTTTCTCCCCTGATGACTCCCTGGAGTGAGCTCCTATTTGCTTTGTCTTTTGCCCTGGGCAAGGCTCTCGTGGCCCAGCGAGTTACACCCCAGTAGATAAAGCATTTTTCAACCAGAAGGGGCCTTGGGTCTTTGGGGCCCAGATGGCTCATCCTCTAGTTGGAAAGCCAAGACTCAAAGAGGGGAAGTAACTGGCCCAAGGTCACACAGTGGCAAAGTGAGAATTAGAACCAAAACCTCAGGACGTCCAATTGAGAGCTTTTTCCCAGTACCAGGCAAGTTCAAGCTGACCAACTTTTGCTACCTCGACCAGGCAGAGTCAGATCAAGGTTAACTCAATGCACCTACCGCATCCAAGGTCAGAAGACCCAGGAGTTGGGAATAGTATATATGTGTATGCGCGTAAGGGTCGAACCAAGGAGCCAGTTAAGCATAATTCCCTGAGACAGTTTTGCTTTATCTTGTTAATAATCACAATATATATACATATATAATTTATATGTATAAAACAGACATACAAGTATTTTTCTCTTATAGGAACAATACATGTTTGACATGTGTGTTGTTAAAAAAAATTGGAACGTACTAAAAAGTATAGAGAACAAAGTTAAAATCATAGTTTCCTACCACCCAGAATTAACCACTTACATTTTTTATATATTTCTTTCTAGATCTTTTTCCATGCAAGTAGGAATTCATTTCAATACGGGGGGGGGTGGTATGGTATGTACAGTTTAGTGTCTTCTGTTTTTCATTTAGATCCTGTGGTGTAAGCGTTTTCCCACGTTATTATAATATGCTCACAAACTCCATTTTAACGACTGCTTAATAGTTCATCGTGTGCCATGATTTTTTTTTTCTTTATTGTTGGATGTTTATAAATGACGCTGGGAAAGAACATTCCTGAACAAGAGGCTTTGCCTGCGTTTCAGATTATGTTTTTAGGACAAATTCCTAGAAGTGGAGGGCAGGGATATGTTTAAGGCTCTCAATACTCACTGCCAAGCAGCTTTCCAGAAACATGTACCAGTTACACCCCCACCAGCTGCATTAGAGAAGAGCCTTTTGATTCTGCCAATGCAGCAACACCTCGGGCTGAAGGAAGGCCACTCTTCCATCCAAAGCCTCTCAGCAGTCCTAACAATGGACCCCTTGTCCCACCCCCATCTCCTCTTCCCTCCATCCCTGGCTCCAGGCTTGGAACACAGGCTGTCTGCGAGGCCTCTGTTCAGTCCAGTCCAGCCTTGGTGCTCCACGGGGTTGGTAGAGCTGAAAGGTGAGAGGTGTGCCTGTCCTACAGGGCGGGGCCACCATCCTTCCAGCCTCAGAGAGACCCCCGGGGGGTGCGGAGGTGGGTGTGTAAGGGTTGCTGAGTCATCCGCCTCTTTTGGAGAACAAACCCATCCGATCCCAGGATAGAGTTCTGCACATGACGAGGGGAAAGTAGAGACCAGCCCCAGTGACAATGGCCACAGGGTTACTCTGGCCAGCATGTAGATGACTTCTGTTTCCCTACAGGCTCTGAAGCCCCTCCATGAATCCTCAGAAGAAGGTGGACCTCAAGCTCATCATCATCGGATCCCTGGGGTAAGCCAAGTTCAGCTCGGGGTCTGGGGGTTGGGAAGAAGCCCCTACCCAAGAACAGTGAGACGTCCTGTATGTGCTCCCACCTTGCATGGGTCCCTTTCTGATTCAGAGTGGCACCAGGGAGGGCATTCCACCCCAGGGAAGGGAACTGAGATGGGAGAAAGAGACTGGGAGTCAGGCTACCTGGTTTCTGACCGCAGCTCTGCACTTAACTCTGCAGTAACTAGGTGTGTGAATTAGGCAAGCCATTTAGCATCTCTCTGCCCTCCTACCTCCTGCTACATTCAGGAAAGACCTGAACCTTTTGCTGTGAGGCACTCAGCTCTCTGAAAACTTCTCTGCTCACTTTGGTCCCTGCTTCTTGTGTCCATTCCCTAGTATTAGCAAGCTACTCAAACTGCAAATGTTAGAAATTCAAAATCTCAGAGAGAGACAGTGGTGAGAGGGTCATGGTAAGATGTTGAGAAAGGTATGGATATGTGTGTGTGTGTGTGTGTGTGTGTGTGTCCACATGTGTCTGGGTTTTTTCCTTAGTGTTGGAAAGACTTCCCTCCTCCACCGATTCGTGCACAAGACATTTTATGAGGACTATCAGACCACACTGGGAGCTAGTATCCTCTCCAAGATTATCATACTGGATGACACAACTTTGAAGCTACAGGTGAGCTGCCCTCTCATTCCCTCTTCAATATACACACCTGAATATCACCCCATATTCCGTGGATGGCCACTCACACAGCAATGTGCACCAGGAGCTAGAAGAGTCTAGAGCATAGATCAGAAAACTTTAATTCATGGGCCAAATCTTGTCCGCCATCTGCTTTTGAAAATAAAGTTTTATTGGAACACAGCCCTGCCCGTTTGTTTACTCACGGTCTCTTTGGTTGCTTTCACAGTACAACAGCAGAATTGAGTAGTGGCAACAGACGGTGTATAGTCTGCAAAGCCTACGTTATTTACTATATGTCCCTTTACGGAAAGATTTACTGATCCCTGATCTAGAAGGAAGAGCATTAATCCAGAATTAAGAGGCCCCACCCTAAGGCTCAGGTTCCCTGGAAAACTTGCCAAGTGGACTTGGGCAAGTCACTCCCAAGGTCCAAATCTATCAGGTGGAAAAACAATGACTGTCCTGACGCCCCAGGTGGAAAATGAGGACTCAGATGTGAAAGTACTCTTGGGATGTTAAATATTACTGCAGAGATTCTATAGTGTACATGGGTGACAGGGTGTGTGATGCCCATGTGTGAAAGGACCTCGTGCACCTGTGCCAGGGCTATCTGCCCCCTACCCAGAAAAGGAAGTTTTGACATGATGTGACCTGGTTGGGCATACCTTCAGCCACTCATCACAGCCCCATGGAGCCTCTGTTCTTCCCCTCCAGATCTGGGACACAGGAGGACAGGAGCGATTCCGCTCCATGGTGTCTACCTTCTACAAAGGCTCTGATGGCTGCATCCTGGCTTTTGATGTCACTGACCTGGAGACCTTTGAAGCCCTGGAAACCTGGAGGGATGATGTTCTGGCCAAAACCATTCCAATGGAGCAGTCCTACCCCATGGTGGTGCTGGGGAACAAGATCGATCTGGCAGACCGGCAGGTACCGCTGACTCATTCATTCATTCATTTACCAAACATGTGAGGACTGGCTATATGCCAGGCACTGAGTTAAGTCCCACACATACAGAGTTGAATCAGGCAGGGTCCTTACCTTAAGAATTTCACAGTCTAGTAATGGATGCAGATAATTTAAAGACACTTACGATACAATAAGATAAATCATAAGCAATCATAGAGATACACCTTGGATATTTGGGGACCATAGTGAAAGGGCATCTATCTACTTAAGCCCAGAGTATAGAAAGGGCTTCCTATAAGGAAGTGGGTTCCAGGCTGAAGAAACAGCAAGAACAAAGGTAAGAAACAGAATGATGTGAGCCGAGAGCCGAAGGCAATTTTGTCTAGAGACAGGGAATGGAAGAATGAAGGCATCAGAAGTAGGCAGGTGGGATTTGAATTAACCTGTAGAACAGTATTTCTACCCAGGGTCAGATAGGGGGTCTGCAGTTATGAATTCTTGAAACTACAAATTTTCTGGGAAAGTAGTAATACAGTATTTATTTCTTATTAGCTTAAGCATATTCTATATCACCTGGCCAGCCACTTGACAAATGATCTGCTTGCTCCATGGCTGCGGTGACCACACTTATGTAGGTGTTCACCACTGCAGTGGCATTGAGTAGAGCTCTGTTCATCGTTGCCAACTAATGAGAAAAGAATAAAAGTAGACAATTTATAAAAGATGCTCTTGTGCCAAACAAAGCCCAAAGGACACCAAAAAGAGCATCTGAACAAGTTGTCTTAGTGTTTCAAATAGAGAAAATAAATGGGGTTCATATTTGAACCACATTTTCACAAGTGTTCAAATGGAGAAAAGTGATAGGAGAACTGAGGCATCATTTGGAATGATGGGTGGGTGGGTGGATGAATGGACGGTGGTGCTTCCAACTAAACTATTACCACCATAAAGAAGAGCCTCTTGTTCAGAGAGAGAGAGGAGTTTGGTTCTGACACGCTGAGTTGGAGGAGCTTGGAGAACAACTAATTGGGAATGACCAGTAGGCTTTAGAACACATAAGAATGAAACGTCAAAGGAGAAGTCTGTGCTGGAAATAGAAATCTAGAAGTCATCAATTCTATGGGAACTTCAGGTTGCAAATTTAGTGTCAATTCTCTAATTACAAATATCCAATCTCAAATAAGAATCAAAGTCCTAAGTTCATTCACGGCCAAGGGGTCTCTCTTCTTTCCACTGGGGCCAGCTGCAAGTGAGAACACTGTGGTCTAGGAGGGGCATCTCATTGCCAACTTTATGTGTCCACACTTCCTCCCCTTCTCAGGATAATTTTGGTTTCAGACCCCATCAGGAATGAAGCAAAAACAGGGATAAGAGGTCAGGAGAAGCGAAAACACCCTTATTTGACTGGTACTGTCTTAAGATAGTTTGTGCTCTCTGGGCCCAACAGGTATTTCAACTTGTCTCTTGGTGGGTTACTCCTTTGGGTCCTAAGAAGCCTCCATTGGGAACATTTAACTGTACCTCCCCTGACAAGGGTCTTGCATATTCTTCCTCAGCTCTTAATGTAGGAGCTTAAGAGCCATCCTCCACTCCATGGGGTCCCCTCCTCCTGCAGACACTCTTCCTGATGGGGTTTACAACAGCTCCAGGCTGGCTAGCTCTCTGTGGAGCCCGCCTCTCTTTCATAAGGCACACCCATGCATTCTGGCTCCATTGTAGGGCCAAGGGTAATTCGTTCTCAGTGCAGTCTGTCCTCTCTCTGCCCTGTTGCCTTTTGCCTTAAATCCCTCAGATGCAATCAGATACCAATCCACTGTAGCCACCAAGCTCCAGGGGTCATATGTTAACCTTTCCAAGTGGCCTCTTTTGGCCAGAGGTGAGGCCTTACATGGTCTCCCTCTTGGGAGGGGTGTCCCCCCAACACAACTCTCCCCCTCTAAAAAAAATCCTTTCTAACCTCCTTTTCAATCCTTTTATTCCATGCCGGGGGTGTTAGAGTCGTCTAGCAGATTCTTGGTCATGAACATTTGGAAATGTGCATGGTCCCAGGGGTGGTCTGTCTCCCAACCAACTTGATACCTGGCATCGATCACACTGTAGTGTCTCTGCCAAAGCTTCCATTTCACATCTTGCTTCATATACCTGCAAGTCGTGGGGTGGGCAGTCGAGGGAGTTCAAGACTGAGAGCCCGCTGTTTCCTCAGTGAAATAAGAGGCACCATCTTCTGTTGAGAAGGGAGCCCAGGAGGAGTCTCAAGAATCATGGTGAAGCTGTGCCAGTTACTCTGCAGAGCAACGGGTGAAGGGGCTAGTCAGGGACAAAGACCAGAGCTGATGGGCAGAGCAACGGGTGAAGGGGCTAGTCAGGGACAAAGACCAGAACTGATGGGCAGAGCAACGGGTGAAGGGGCTAGTCAGGGACAAAGACCAGAAGTGATGGGTGACACCAAGGGCTCAGGAGGCCAGGAGTTTGAAGTGGAGTCTATGTTGTGTTTTTCTTCAACCGTGGTACATGGGGTAAAAGCCAGGGACCTGATGGAAGGTTTTTCCAGACAAGAGTAGCTGAAAAACAGAGCTGCAAGGGGACTCACTGAGAACCCATGGAGGAAAGAGGAGAGACAAGAAGAGGCTGAAGAACCAGGAGGCTGTCAGAGGTTGAGGAACAGGGCAGAAGGAGGGGGGGGAAAAGAGACCAGACAATGGAGGCCCTGGGTCTGGGCCTGGGAAGGAGAGGCTGAGTGGAGAGAAGGTGAAGACGGCTACAGGGGAAGGAAGTGTGAGGCTCTCGTGAGCGTTGGGGGCTGCATGCAGAGGAAGCTTCACGAGATCGCAAGTGTTCAGTGAACCAGGGGGTACCTGGCAGGATGGGAGGCATAGGTGACGACTCAGAGGGGTAGAGGGGGTCCGATCCCAGCTGCAGGGAGATGAGCTTTGCTCTGCAGAGAGAGGAAGAATAAAAGTTTGAAAGAAGCAGCAAAGACCCAGGCAAGCCCATCCAGGTCTCTGGGGTCTGTACTGAGTAGGGTGTGGAAATAACCCGCACTGGAGAGGGTGACAAGGGAAGGGCTTGAAGGGAGGCAGGAGGAACAGAGGTAAGGAAGTGCTCGCAGCCATGAAATGAGCACAGGGAGGTGGAGAGGAGGAACTGGAAGTGGGGAGAGCAGAGGGACTTCAGTCCAGAGACCCAGGATCGTGGAGCTAGAGGTGAGGCTGGGAAGCGGCTGCCCTCAAACGGCACAGACCCAGCAGGGGACACCGCCAGTTGCTGAGAGGCACACCCTGGGCTTGGAGATCCAGGCTGGAGACGCTCGCCGCTTGCACAGGGTTGAGTGGATGAGAGCTGAGGGCCACCGGAAGGGGCACCTTCTCTGGGCTCAAATTCATGCTCAAATTCGTGTGTGTCCTTGGCCAGTTCCAGCTTCTTTGTGAAATAGAGACCAGACTCAGATTTCATGAGGTTGTTTGAGGATTATAGGCAATGATGCCTACAAAGCACGTGGCAATCTTAATACATGGAAGTGACTGTTACCCTCCTTAATTTAATATCTCCAAGGTGTGGGCTGGGAAGATCGGGAAGCTCTTCCTACTTAACAAAATGAAAATGAATATTTAAAACATATATGCTAGATGTGGGATGATGAAAAAGCTGTGGAAATGAGCAGTGGGGATGGTTACACAAAGATGTGAATGTACTAATGCCACTGAACTGTACACTTAAATATAGTTAAAATGGTAAATTTTATGTTTATATATATTTTACCACAATCAATCAATCAATACCTCACCAGGATAATTTTAAAGAAATTACTGACTTAGATTTTTCTTAAAACCCCTACACCTTCTACACAAGGTAAAAGTGAAAAAAAAATTAGTTTATTGGAAAGAACAGTTCTGCTAGCATCTATGCTGCAAGGAATTTATTCACTAGGACGTGAATTCTTTGCTCTACACTCAGGCAGTTTCTAACTTACTGCTGATTCATAACATTGGGATTATGTTTTCTTTGTTATTTTTGATTGGTTTAAGATGTATCGGTACACTAATCTTAACACACACAATTGATCATTTTAAATGCATATGAAGTATGGGGATATATGTATATGTAGAGCTGATTCACTTTGTTATAAAGCAGAAACTAACACACCATTGTAAAGCATTATACTCCAATAAAGAGGTTAAAAAAAAAAAAAGGAAAAAATAATAAATAGGGGCTTCCCTGGTGGCGCAGTGGTTGAGAGTCCGCCTGCCGATGCAGGGGACGTGGGTTCGTGCCCCGGTCTGGGAAGATCCCACATGCCGTGGAACAGCTGGGCCCGTGAGCCATGGCCGCTGAGCCTGCACATCTGGAGCCTGTGCTCCGCAACGGGAGAGGCCACAACAGTGAGAGGCCCGCGTACCGCAAAAATAAATAAATAAATGCACATTAGGGAATTCCCTGGCAGTCCAGTTGTTAGTACTCCGTGCTTCCACTGCAGGGGGCACAGATTCAATCCCTGACTGGGGAACTAAGATCTCACATGCTATGTGGTGTGGCCAAAGGCAAACAAACAAACAAATTAATTAATTAAATGCATATGAGATGGAAAAGCATCATAAATAAAAGTCTGCAAAGTGGACTAATTTTGTCAAACATCTGACTTTTAATGAACAAACCAAATTGTAACAGGGAAAGTAAAATGTTAATAGTATATTGTCGGGACTTCCCTGGTGGTGCAGTGGTTAAGAATCCACCTGCCAATGCAGGGGACACAGGTTCGAGCCCTGGTCCGGGAAGATCCCACATGCCATGGAGCAACTAAGCCCGTGCACCGCAACTACTGAGCCTGCGTGCTAGAGCCCGCGAGCCACAACTACTGAGCCCACGTGCCACAACTACTGAAGCCCTCACGCCTAGAGCCCGTGCTCCGCAACAAGAGAAGCAACCACAATGAGAAGCCCACGCACCACAACGAAGAGTAGCCCCTGCTCACCTCAACTAGAGAAAGCCCACGCACAGCAACAAAGACCCAAAACAGCCAAAAATAAAAATAAATTAATTTTTAAAAAGTAGTATAGGGCTTCCCTGGTGGCTCAGTGGTTGAGTCCGCCTGCCGATGCAGGGGACACGGGTTCGTGCCCCGGTCTGGGAAGAGCCCACATGCCGCGGAGCGGCTAGGCCCGTGAGCCATGGCCGCTGGGCCTGCACGTCCGGAGCCTGTGCTCCGCAATGGGAGAGGTCACAACAGTGAGAGGCCCGCGTACCGAAAAAAAAAAAAAAAAGTAGTATATTGTCAGCCAAAACAAAATCAATGGAAGTAACACTTTCAAAATTTTCATACTTCCCATGTCCCCACGGCTGACACCCTGAGTTTATTTCCACAGTCAGAGCCTAAATTATAAATAGCTGTTATTTTATAAATAAAAGAAGACAAGATGATTTTAAAAATCATGAAGATGTAACTAGAATTGGAAGGGAAAAGTGCTGTGTGGGTCATTTTCTTCCCAGGGCGACATTCTGAGGTTGAGTGGGAGAGGTGAGGGATATAAAAGGAGTGTTAATTTGCAGCACAATCTCAACTGATATTCTAGAGTGTGTATTTAATCACTCCGTAAAAACCAGACAGAGAATGATCGGGGAGAAGTGAGAGAAAACGTCTGTCATAACCGGACTCTGGGCAGGCCCAGTCACTGTCAGTGGTTGAGAAGGGACAGAGAGATCTTCGGGCTGTAGGTGTGGGCTTGTCTTCCTAGCTTTATCTCTGGGTGACCTTGGGCACCAGTCTGGGCTTCAGCTTCTCATGCCATAGCATATGAAGAATCTCCCTGCTTCTTGGAGAAGCAGAGACACTTGCCTTCATTGCAATTTACTTCCATTTTTACTGCAACTCCTGAGCACCAACGATGTGCCCAGAAAAATGCTCATTAGCTGGTGGCAGTAGGATATAAAGAAGGGGGAGCAATAAGAAGAGTAAGTCCAGTCCTTGCCCTAAAGTCTTTTTTTTAAACTTTTATTCCTTTTCTTTCTTTCTTTAAATTTATTTTTGGCTGCATTGGCTCTTCATTGCTGCGTGTGGCCTTTCTCTAGTCGTGGCGAGCGGGGGCTCCTCTTCATTGCGGTGCACGGGCTTCTCATTGCCATGTCTTCTCTTGTTGCGGAGCACGGGCTCTAGGCACACTGGCTTCAGTAGTTGTGGCGCACAGGCTTAGTCACTCCACAGCACGTGGGATCTTCCTGGACCAGGGCTCGAACCCGTGTCCCCTGCATTGGCAGTTGGATTCTTAACCACTGCACCACCAGGGAAGCCCACCCTAAGGTCTTTTAAAGAACTTTAGAAGATGCAAAACCTTTGGAATTCCAAAGATGCCATCAAGGTATTATTATAACATGTTAATTTCTAATGATTATTTATTTGTGTGTTACTAGTAAGGACAATAATAATCAGCAACTTGGCCATCCTTGATTCTTCATCCACATAGTTCAGGATTTTCCCCGATCTGTTAGGCTTCTTGGCTGTTCACCAGATCAAGGACATCTATGCTCCACAGAACAGAGCAGTTGTGGCCAGTTCGGGGGCCCCTCGCCCCAAAAGGCAGGAGGACCTTAGAGATCAGAGGCCAAGACCATGGCCTGGACTCTCTCCCTGCTCTGCTGAAGTGCAGCAGCTCCAGGGAGACTGAGCGTGGGGGACCAGAGGTGTCATCTGGGCTCCCCAAAGGGCAGGCTGCTTAGCTACCCCAGTTTCTACCCTGCAGTCTTAGGAAGCGAGCCTCACAATACCAGAGCAATGCCACTGGACAACAGAGGCTTTGTGAAAGAGAGCCATGAGTCCCTGGGGCCTGCTGCCACTCCTGAGGCCAGGACAGCAAGGGCCAAAGAGACAGGGGACAGTGATGGTTCCTTGAATCCCAGTAAGCTAGGCTTTCCAGAACCTGCAGGAGACAAAGTGACAAGGAACAGTCTCAGATCTCCCCCTGGCTGCCCTGGGTTCAAGGAAAGGGGCAGAATGATTCTTTCTCCATGAGAAAAACCTTGGCTCCCTTAAAGTGAAATAATGGTTAGAAAGTATCAGGCACAGCAAATATCAATATATGGTCATTCCCTCTTCCCCAAAATAATTGATTAGACTAAACTCAGGAACCAATGTCTTTGGAAGGAACCCACTGGCTGCCAGAGCATTCTCCAATCTAATCCTCAAACTGTGATTGACGTTTGCATTTGGGTAGAGCCGTATTCATTCAGCCTGTACTGAGTGGTTCATGGTGCCAGGCCAAGAGCTAAAAGTCCTGACCCTGAGTTCAAGAAACCTGCAGTCCAGTGGGAGAGACAGACCAGCAGAATTCTTGTGCAGTGCCCTGAAGAGGGCAGTGCAGATGCCATGGGACCACTGAGCTGTGGCTGGATCCAAGTTCTGCCTTCCTTAGCTGTGTGATCTGAGGCAAGCTGCTGAACCTCTCTGAGGCTCAGTGTTCTTATCTATAAAGTGAAGCTAAAAAGACCCATTTCACAAGGTTGTTAGAGGATTAAGTGAGTTAATAGGATCAGATGTCTAACCTAGTATCTGGCCCAGAGTGGGAGCTTATCAACTGTTCCAAAGACTCTACCCTGAGGAAGAAGGGTTAACAGGGACCTGAGTCTCTGCCCAGCAGCGTGGGCCTGGTCAGCCAGCTCAGGAGAAGAAAGTCCTCCCTCCCTGGCTAGTGCCTGTTATGTCCACCTCCCTTTGAAGGAACTGAGGAAGGAGTCAATGGCAGGAAGAAGCTCCTAGTGTAGGCCTTAAGAAGATGGCATAGTTCAGAGGGCTCTAATTCTTCGAGGCCTGTATTCAAACCCTGCTCAGCCCCACACACTCCAGTCCTCGAACTCCTCATGTGTAAAATGGAGCTAACAATAGCTACTTCATTGGCTTATGTTAAAAAATAACACGTGGGGCTTCCCTGGTGGCGCAGTGGTTAAAAAGCCACCTGCCAATGCAGAGGACACAGGCTCGAGCCCTGGTCCAGGAAGATCCCACATGCCGCGGAGCCACTAAGCCCATGCACCACAACTACTGAGCCCGCGAGCCGCAACTACTGAAGCCCATGTGCCTAGAGCCCGCCCTCCACAACGAGAGAAGCCACCGCAGTGAGAAGCCCACACACCGCAACGAAGAGTAGCCCCCATTCGCTGCAACTAGAGAAAAGCCTGCGCACAGCAACGAAGACCCAATGCAGCCAAAAATAAATTAATTAACTAATTAATTTTAAAAATAATAATAACACCTGTAAACTTACAGACACATGGAAGGTTCTCAATAAATGAGAGTGGTGGTGGGGAAGGTGGGACTGTGATGATGGTGATAATCATGGTGGGGATGGTGGAGATGGGGACCCAGGAACAGTGATCATTTCTTCCCCTCATGCAGGTGCCACAGGAGGTAGCCCAAGACTGGTGTAAAGAGAAGAATATTCCCTATTTTGAAGTCAGTGCCAAGAATGACATCAATGTGGTACAAGCCTTCGAGATGCTGGCCAGTCGGGCTCTGTCAAGGGTGAGTGGCAGCTGCCAGCTGCCCCCTAGGATGGGGCAACTCAGGAGCATCCAGAAAAGTATCTATTGGGAGGGACGAGGGTGGGACAGGATTGCTCATCATCTTAATTAATCAGTTGTTGAATGGGCTCAACGGTATTCCAATTCTGGAACCACAGAATACCAGAGGCATAAAGCTTCCTTAGAATCCATCATCAGTGGTCCCTCAATCCGGCTGATTACCATTTGTGGAGTTTCTAAAAAATACAGTTCGATACGTCACCCCGGAGACTCTAATTTAGTAAGAGTTTGAGAAGTAATGCTCTAGTTCAGTCCTCACTGATGGGAGAGAAGCCCCAAGGTGCCAAGTATTGGTCCAAGTGGAATAATGAAGCCTGCGGGAGTTGCTGACATCCTCCAATCAAAATGATGGATAGATGTAGACCACTTGGTGTAGTCTCTCAACAAGCATGTGTTGAGTATGTCACGTGTGTCAGGTCCCGTCCAGGGCTCCGAGGCCCCTTGATCTCATAAGGGAGACAGATCGGCACAGGAGTGGCTGCAGTGCAGGCACTGTATGGTGGGCAAGGACTGGTGATGGGGCCCCAGAGGAGGGACACACAGCCCACACTGCAGGGGAGAGAGAAGAGGAAGATCAGAGGTCACCTGGAAGTATTAGCAGGGTTTTAATGCCCTTCTGATATAGAGTTCAGAAACTCTGAAGAGGGCCCGTGAGAGATTTGCACAGGGAGGGGCTCAGCACGTTTCATTATTCTGCCATATGCAATCAAGGTGGGCTTCTTGGAAGTGGAGAGAAGGTCATCACGGCAGTGATTCTGAATTGAGGAAAGGAGCGAATGAGGATGGGCAGTCGGAGGGCTCCCCTCTGTGGAAGGGCCTGCTGTCACGGGTCTGCCTGGCCCTGCCCTGTGGGTTGTCCACAACGGAGAGGGACAGCAGCCACCCCTAGCAGCTGTCCAGGGAGAGGGCTCGAGCTTGCCACCCTTACACCCCATTGCCTTCATCTCAGAGTTTGCCCCCGTGTGCTATTATTCATGCTTCCCCTCCCGGCCCCCAGCCCTCACTGTGTCATGTTAAAAGGAAGAAGAGGGGTGTCTATCTCTAGCACATGGTCAAGAAGTGCTGCTCTATCACACAGTCGGTGATGCAGGTGTGCCTGCTCATGCCGTCCCCTGGAAGGTGAGGGATGCTGTTTGACCTCATAGCGTGATACGTGATCACTGATCCTCCACAAACACAGTGCAATGATCGCCAAGTGCTCAGTCACGGGGAAGCTCCCTCAGCCCACAGCCAGTGTCTGTGTGTAGTTAGCAACTGTCCTTTCTGGAGAAGGCGTGTCCTTCATTCTTGAAACTATGTCCTTCCTGCTGTGTCACTTTTATGACATAGTGATGTGAGTGGATGGTAGTTTGTCTGCTTGTTTTTCTTTTCCATTGTCCTTACTTGGCAAAAGAATGGATTGGCGACCCCACGTCAGTCCCTCACAATGATGGGGGAAATTTACCGATGAGAAGTTTGGCGTTCACGGGTGTGATACCCGCAGTCAGACTGACCTGGGTTTGATCCCGCCCTCATGCTTTCAAGTGGACCCCTGGGCAAGACATATGACTTCTCTGAGCCTCAATTTCCTCATAAGATGGAAATAATTCCATCCCATAAACGTTCTTGAGTTGTCAGGCTAGGGCTGGAGATGTGGACCTCAGTGGCCCCACGGTCAGGTAAAGGAGTAAGGCATCCAAAACCGGAGGTCATGCAGAGAGAACAGGCTTGCGGTTGCCAAGGGGGAGGGGGGAGGGGAGGGAAGGATTGGGAGTTTGGGACTAGCAGATGCAAACTCGTATATATAGAATGGAGAAACACCAAGGTCCTATTGTATGGCACAGGGAACTGTAGTCAATATCCTGTAATAGGCCATGATGGAAAAGACAAAACATATAGATTTACAAAAGAAAAAAGAAAACAGATAGACTGTCATGGGGTGAGGTAGGTGCCATGGGCTGGGGCGGGGAGGGGACACGGCCAAGGCATCGAGGTGACTCAGAGGTGCTGGTGGCGAGGGCGGGCGAGGATGCCTGCCCAGAGAGGTGACGTGTGAGTTGGAGCTTGAAAGGTCATATGCAGTTTGCGTGGGGGACACGGTAGGCCGTTGAAAGCACAGGCAAGAGCCGCAGAAGGGCGGAGAGAAGGGCGTGGCGGAGGCCCGGGCGTGAGTCCACAGGGCTCACGTGAGGGACCACGGTGGGCTCCGTCTGTAAGAGGAAGAACCGTGGCATGGAGGGAAGTGGGGCCGCTGGGCCGAGGTGAGCGATGGGGCTCTCAAGGCCAACAGCACCAGACCATGAAGGCCTGGTGAGCCCCAACCAGACCTTGGACTTCATGCTGTAGGCCCATGACCTCTAGACCCGCTACCAGACTCCCAGGGCACACAGGGGCCCAGTACGGAGGCCAGCAGGGCGCATCTTCCAGCAATGTCTCTATTATTCAGAAATCTGGAAGGGAAACATTTCACCCTAAAATAAACATAATTACTCGAGCACTGAATGTAAAAACTCACACGGATTTTTAAGGTGAAACTGGAGTTTCCAAATCTATACTTTAAAATCAAACAGGAGTTTTCAAGGACATTTCCTACAAGTAGCTCTCCCCTCCTTCCCAGGGAGGTCATGTGCTCATTCACACCAGCCCAGAGTATTTGGAGAGGAAGATGTGAGAGGTGCTGCTAGAATAAGGAGGGAGCCGCAGCCTGGGGTGGGAAGAGCTGGGCTCTGAAGCCGGGTGGGTCTGGCTTATTTCCTGGCTCTACCTCTTACTCACTGTGTCCCTGACAAGTCATACAGCCTCCCCTAAGCCATCACTTCCTTCCCTTTAAAGTACAAGTAATAGTATCGTCCTCATGGGGCTGTTGCCAGGGCTAAATAAAATAATATGGTAGCACAGAGAAGGCATTAAATAAAAGGTAGCTATTTTTAAATGAAAGCTATGGCTAAGGGCTTTCAGCAGGGAAGTTTCATGCTGCAGGGAGGATGCGCTTGATGGGTGATTCAGAAAGGTCCAGGCATGAGAGGATGAAGACGGCAAGGACGGGGTAGATTAAAGAGACTTTGGAGGGAGAACCGTCAGGGATTGATGATGATCAAATGTAGGAGAGAAGGAATCAGGAGCTGTTGAGATTGATACCGAGGTTTCTAGCTTGGCAAACGGAGGGATGATTGATTAGTGATGCTATAGACCAAGATAGAAAAGAGAGGGGAAAGCAAAAGTGTCACAAGAGGAGGAGGCAATGGAGCACATGGCATTTGGGGTTCCTTGAGGTTCCTTGGAATGTCTGAGTTCTGCAGTGAGCTCTGGATGGAAAGAGCAGCTTACAGGTAGAGCGCCAGAAGAGGTACTCGGGTTACATTTTGAAAGGAGAGAAGGTAGCTAGTTACTTTAGTTTCCCAATCTGGCCACTTTCAAGGATTAGGGTATTTAGTTATTCCAAAATATGACTAAGAATGCCCTCATAATCAAAGAAGGGACACCCACCTGCTTTGGGGGATTTGGGATGAAGGGATTTTGCTCTTACCAAGTTGGCAATACCATCCCTGCTGGGGCTCAGCGTGAGCTGCAGCATGGAGGCCGGTTCCTTTTGGATTAATTAGAGAAAGACACACTTGCCACATCCGGGAGGGAAGCAGGCTGACAGGCAGGTAAGCTTAGTGAAATTATAGGACTTCTATGAGGTCCTCAGGATGTAGGATCTAGAGTCAGGGCTATGAGGTGACCAGGCTTGGAGGGGCAGACTCCCACAGTCACATCCCCACTGAAATGATGCATTAGGACTCTATGGTGTTACTTTACAGTTAGACATGCACATACTTGCTAAGATGACTGGGGTCTGGAGAAAAGAATCACACAGGAAATCTAATAATGGACTGCCAGTGACTTGGAAGGTTTGCAGGAAACCTGAGGAGGGAGATGATGCCATTATCGAGTGAAATGATGTCATAAATGGGAAGAGCTCAGGGCTGACTTGGACCTGGGGAGGATGTGACTCTTATTGGGTGAAGAGAGCTGGCATGAAGACCTCAGGCTTTGCCGGTGTGTAATGAACGAGGGCGTTTCTCACACCTTCAAAGGCAACATCGTTTGTTCCTCGAATAAAGTGCAAAGCAGCTCAGAAAGCCCTCAGCTTAGACTCTCCCTCCCAAAGGCTGGCCTCGAGGACAAGGCACAGGTTCTGTTCATGATCCCAGCTGGGCCTTCTGTGGACGTGAGGGGGAGGCATACTCAGGGGTGATGAATCAACAGGCCCTGCCCCCTGGGTCCAAAAGACCCAGCTAGGAGAGTTCCTGATCCCAGGCAAGGTCTCTTTGATGTTTATGGTGAGAGGGGGACCAGGAAAACACAAAAAATAAGAGAATCTTTTCAAAAGCCTGTCTTTCTGGGAGACGTGGATCAGTCAGCTTAAAAAGGGACTTAAACAGCAATGCTCTACTCCCCCTCATCTCTCCCTGTGAGGCTCAGAGTGTCAGTGGAGCGAGTGGGCCCTGCAGATGGGGCCAGCTGGAGGACTGGATGGTGTCCCGGGCGGTGCAGCCCCGAGCGCGCACAGCAGACCTGGGCAGTGCTGGGGGAAGGAGCCTCAGGAAACTCAGGGGAGGACTCTGCTCTTTCAGGGTGAGGGGCTGGGGAAGGCCTGTGGTGCGCTGGGCCGGCTCTGCCAGCAGTGGGCTAGGATCCTCCCCAGCGGAGGGGAAGATGGAACTGGGGTGTGGAGACATCCCCAGAGGGACAGGCTTTCATTGGGAGACACTGCCCCTGACTCCCCAGCACTAATCTTTCCTAATGAAAAATATATATATATATATATAACAAATAAAATTCTAATAGCTCCAAAGAATTTGCTGAGGGCTACTCAAGGCCCATCATCCCGGCTGACTAAGGGTAGCTGGTGCTCTGCTGGCCCGGACACCCTACCAGGGAGCGGGTGAGAAACCAGGGGCTCTTCAAGAAGCAAAGAGCTTCCCTGGTGGCACAGTGGTTGAGAGTCCACCTGCCGATGCAGGGGACGCGGGTTCGTGGCCCGGTCTGGGAAGATCCCACATGCCGCGGAGCGGCTGGGCCCGTGAGCCATGGCCGCTGAGCCTGCGCGTCCGGAGCCTGTGCTCCACAATGGGAGAGGTCACAACAGTGAGAGGCCCGCATACAGCAAAAAAGAAAAAGAAAAAAAAAAAGAAGCAAATAGTGGGAAGAAGGGCTGGGTCCCAGGCCCGGTGCCCTGAGCTCTGTGCTGTCAGGCTAACCCACTGCTTGCTGTCTGGTAGCGGCAGCGAGTGACGGGGCATCATGGGACCTTCTCATGTGTCTTGGGGGGTGACCATCATGAGGGTGCTGCAGGCAGGTCTGACACAGCCTCCTGGGGTCCAGAGTCACCGGCACTAAGGGTTTGGTTGACATTCGCCAGCTGGGCACCATAGCCGGAGCCCAGGAGCCACGGAGGAGAAAAAAATCAGTGAAGGCACAACCGCTTTTCTGGAAATTGTCCCCTCAGAGGGGCACTTGAGACAGACAGCCCCACAGGGGGCTCTGTCCAGCTCAGGTCCGCACCAGCGTGTCCACTTACCCACTTACCCTCACACACACACCACCGGCTGTGGGGAGAACATGAATGCTGGGAGCTCGGAGACTGGGGGGAGGCTTGGCCAAGGAAAGAGATGTGATCCCTGGAAGAAGAGACCCTTCAGTGTGTAGAACCCATCTCCTTGAGGAAGGACGCCCTCACCCTTGAACCAAGCTGGGTGGGTCATAGGTGAGGAGTGGCCAGCTGCGTGGGGAGAGGCTTGTTAGACTGAGAAGGGGCTTTCTCTGGACCTCGTTGGGACAGGAGACTTTGGGAGGGTGGGCAAGGAAGCAAAAAGCCCCGGTAGAAACATTGAGTCTATTTTAGGGAGGGATCCCTGGACATGGGAAGTTCAGAGGATGGTGGGAGGTTGAGAAGTGGGCACGGTAAGAGAAGGTTGGGGTGTGGGGACGTTTGCAGGGAGAGGTTTCCTGCAGAAATGAGGAGTGGGCCGTCATCATCTCTGCCTGAGGGCAAAAGTCACCTCAGTTGTCCCCTCTGGAGAATGGCAAGTTACGGGACCTGATTGGAGGTCAGGAGACCTGGGCCTCTAATGCAGCCGCCCACCTGCTCTGGGCTCCTGGGAAGGAGCTGGAGGAGGAGGTGAGGAAGGAGGGGGCGGGGAAGACTTCCTCCCCCCCGGGCCTCAGTTTCCCAACTGCACAAGGTGGGGGAACAGAAAGCCAGACCACCATCGGCCATTAAGAAATAGAGGGCAGTGCTTCCCTGGTGGCACAGTGGTTGAGAGTCCGCCTGCCGATGCAGGGGACATGGGTGCGTGCCCCGGTCCGGGAAGATCCCACATGCCGCGGAGCGGCTGGGCCCGTGAGCCATGGCCGCTGAGCCTGCGCGTCCGGAGCCTGTGCTCCACAATGGGAGAGGCCACAACAGTGAGAGGCCCGCATACCGCCAAAAAAAAAAAAAAAAAAGAAAGAAAGAAATAGAGGGCAGGTGGAGCTCTGCCTGCCGGGATGCGAACGCTGACTCCTCTTTTCCTTCTCCAGTATCGAAGCGTCTTGGAGAATTACCTCACAGACTCCATCAAGCTCTCACCAGAAGACCAGTCCAAGAGCAGTTGCTGCTGACTTTCCAGACTCCCGCTCTGCACACCCAGGGACAGAGCACGCGCAGGGCCTGGTCATCCTGGGTCCCCACCAGCCCCACTGCCCGCCCAAGCTCAGATGGCAGTCCAGCCTCTGCGGCCAGAGCCCTGAATCCCTCGCATCTGCACTGGACCCAGAACCAGAGGGCGGCCCTGCCTCAGGCTGAGTGTAGAGAGGCCGGGGCTGGGCCCTTGAGCCTGGATGAAACTCCGGATGTCACAGCCAAACCCCAGAAGAGTCACGATTCCCTCGCGGACTCCAGCTTTCTTGCCACACTCCCTTCCCAGCCACACCCCTGCTCTAGAACGCTCATCTCTGCAGACAGGCCGCTCTCTCTGCAGTCCTGTTATATTCTCCTATGGACTGGCCTTCCTCAGCCCATCCACCACCACCCCCAAGAGCCACAGCACAGCTTTGGACAAGGGTGCAGCTCAGGCTCCCTCGTAACCGGGGCCAGGGAGTGAGGGTCTACCTCAACCCCTGGCAGCAGCTGTCAGGCCTGGGACACCCCCTGTTTGTCCCCTCCAGAATGCAGGACTGAGGGAGTGCAGGAAAAACCCACCGGGGACTGGTGCATTTCTCCCTGCTGGTGCTCAGGCAACTCCCATAACTCTCTTTGAGCTTCAACTTATTCATCTGTCAAATGGGAGTTGCATGTGCCCTGCCCACGTCAGTGTGGTTTTGAAGACCAGAACCTCTGCTTGAATCTCAGTTGCTCTTGTTGCGATACATTTACTATTCTTTCAACAAGTATTTTTGAGTATCTACTATGTACGATGCATTGAGGTCCAGTGACAAATGTAACCAACCTTGCTCTCCTGGATCCGACATTCTGGCGAGGGAGAGAGGCAGTAAACACAGAATGTAAACAGGTATTTTCAAATAGCAGGTAAGTGCTTGAACAAAGTGAAACACGGTAATGGGATAGAGAGGGACAGGGGGTGGGGTTGGGTGCTGTTTGAGACAAAGTAGTCCATGAAGGCTTCCCTGGGGAGGCGACATTGACTCAAAGGCTAGAGAATGAGAAAGGGGCTGCCACCTGAACTCGACAAAGAACATTCTGAGGAGAGGTTGCAGCAAGGGCCAAGGCCCCAGGTCGAGGACAAACTTGCGTTCCAGGAACAGTGAAAAGATTAATTTACCTGAGGACTCAAAGCTGCTGTCCCAGAGAAAAGCAAAGGGGACCCCGCCCTCTGGATGACTCCTTGAGTCTCTGTCAACTGGCCAACAGAGGGCAGCAGTGATCCTTTCCTTCCAGCAGAGCAGAAAGCGGAAGCTCCACAGGCCCATGAAGAGCTGCAGTTTTCCTGTGTAGATGCTCACAGCTTCTTCTCGGGCTCTGGGCATTTTCAACCCTTCGAGATTTGTGGGGCAGGAAAATCCCAGTTTCTTAAGCCTACAGAGAGACGAGCAAAAACTGCAGCATCAGTGATTCAGGCAAGAAATCTGCATCAGTGACAAATACTAGAAGAGGGGCCTGGAAAGCCCATGGAGTCTCTGTCCCTGCAATCTCTACAGCCATAATCTTCTTTTTCTTCTGGCGATAAACAACACAGATAGAGCCCAACCTGAAGGGAATAGGCAAGATGACCCCGCAGGGTCTCCCATGACCACATCCATGCCCACCACAGAAGTCTCCTGTCTACACAGAAGTATTCTTCCCTGAGCTCCCAGCAGAGCTGGGGATGTTAGCCTATGACTTCCAAGTGTCATCTGACACTGAAGATATGAGGTGGGAGTCAGTAAGAAAGTCTGGGGAACCCCTTCTCCCCACCCAGCTGTGAAGTAAGAATTGCTTGTCCTGGGCAGCGGCATGGACCTGACATAGGAGCAGGTGGCCTGGAGCACACTTTTGTCTCTGTGTCCTTCATGGGGGTGGCACCCTGCACATCACACAGGCTCTCCTGGGAGTCGGTCGGACTGTGGATTGGACGTGTGGTGCGTGGGTGTGTATGCAGCAGCCCGTGCGCTGCAATGGACGTAGGAACCATTCTAAACGTGCACAACAAATAACAAGTGTGTCTTTCTTCGTTTTAATCTTTTGTGGTATTTAGTTTTTAAAGTTTTTTTTTTCAATATCCCCATAGTTCAAAATTCAAAAGATAATAAAAGGGAAGACAGAGACAACAAAGAGTATAATAGGAACAGTGATGTAATTGGCAGGGCCCAAAATGAAAATGCCCCACCCCTTGGCCAAAAATCACGAGGAGTTCCGAGACGGTGACACTGGATCATTAAACCAAGCGTGGGGTCCTTCTGAGCGCAGGGGGCACACACCCAGGAAACTGCGCCTGAGTAAGCACTATGTTTTCAGTGCCCTCCAGAATGACAGAGCCCTGGCCAGGCCCCCCTGGGCCGCTTGGAGATAAAAGGTTCTGTCTTTGCAAAAGCCACGTGCCCCAAACCACGCATTCTGAATCTTCCCCAGAGTCAGGAGCCAGGACTGAATGTTCACATGCGGGGTGGAGAGTGGGGACCTGAGGCCCACAGCATCCCTCCTATCAAGACTAGGGGACATGCTAGTGACCAATCTCCAGGGCAAATGGAACTGAGCCAAAACACTGTGGGCCGCTCCACACCCCTCCCCCACTCCTGAGTCTGAGACTGACCCTCGGTTCCCAGCCAGTAGGGGCAGGTATTCGCAGAAAGAGGCAGGATGTGGGGCTGCAACTCCCGGCCAAAGGGAGCCCACTAGAGCCTGGCGGGGGCAGAGGGGGCGGGGGCAGCCTGTCCCAGGGCCCTGTCCTCAGCATTCTTTCAGAGAAGAGGACCTAGATTAACAAGACTGCTCCAACCAGGCTGCTCCTCTACCCACTACAGCCCTCCTCCGAGGGGCAGCTCCAGGCTGCTAGTGAATAATCAAGAGAATCCAGGCCAGGGCTCTGGGCAGCACAGGCCCATGGTGCTTGGAGAAAAACAAACCCAGATCTTCTCGCCAAATAAACCTGGCCGGGCCCTACTGGGCGCCATAGTGCCCAAGGGGATTTGGGGAAATGCTGTTTCTGCATTTGCTCTTTGCTCAGCAGAGGCTCCCACTGCAACAGCCACAGGCAGATGCCGCAGTCAGGCCCATGGCAGGTGCCCACAATGGGGTCTTTTTCCCAGGAGCACACAGTCCAATGGCAGCCTCAAAGCAGCCACGCTGGCAGCAACACCAAAACTAGCTGCCTCGCACAGCAGACACAGCTGCGACAGTGGACCTGCGTGAGGCCAGTCCTGCTGCGTGCGCACCTGGAGGCTCCCTCTGCAGTGTGTGCTGGCAAGGCAGGAAGTTTAGTTCCAGTAGAGGGCAGCGGCCTGTACCAGGACACTCTGTGCATGCCTGCTGGGGGCGTGGGGGGAGCAAGGGCTTAGAAGATCAGACAGTAGTTTTCCCTTGCTGAAGTACAGAAAAATTGTAACTAAGCTCATAGGCTTGGAGGGGAGCAAACAAAAAACCAGGTGAAGGGGTGCTGGCAGTGAGGGGACAGAAACACTGCCAAGAGCCCTCCTCATACCAGTGAATCCTCCACAACAGCCCACAGAGGAGGGCATTGGCCTCATTTTTCAGGTGAGGAGACTGAGGCTTCCTCTCCCGCCACTCACATCCCACCATGTCCTGTCAACACCTCCTCGTCCTTGTCTTGAATTCATTTCCTTCTCCCCTCATCCTCTGCTCCAATGGGTCCAACCGATCACAAGCCTTGCCTAGACCACACTTCCTTCCCCTTGAGCCCCCTGCCTGCCCTCTTGTCCCTTTCCTAACCACTCCACGTGGCAGCCATCGCAGTGGCCTCCACAGGACAAGTGCCACTTGTGACCTACAAGGGCCCACCGCCGCCAGCCACTGCCTGCTTGTCAGGGCTCAGCTCTGGCCACAGTCTCTCTCGATGCTGCAAAGGGAGGACTTTCTCTCAGTCCCCAGGGTTGCCTCTCACCTCCCCGCCCCGCCTGGCAGGGGACCTCTGTTGGGAACTCTGGCCCCTCTCTGGTCCTTCACCAGGCCAATTCCTCCTTAGCTGTTAGTTACCAGCTAAAGCATCATTTCCTTCAGTAAGGATTCCCTGATACCAAGACCAGGTTAGGGACCCCACCATGTGCCCCCCCAGCCCCCCTTATCACAGTGCCAGAACAGTAGCTCCACTAGGATGGAAGTGCCACGGGGCAGGGATTTTCATTTGTTTTATTCACCACCGTCTGCCTCATGCCCAGAGCAATGCCTGACAAGGGTTGGGACTGGAGAAATATTTTTGGAAGGAAGAGCTCCTGCAGTATTTTATCATAATTGTTTGTCTGTTTGCCCTTAGACTGTAGTGTCCCTGAGGGCAGGGCTTGTTTTTTTTTTAAATTAACTTCTATTGAAGTGGGCCTGTTTCGATTAATCATTTTAACCCCAGCACTCAGCATAGAGACTGGTGCATAGTGGATGATAAATAAATACTGTGGAATAGAATAGAATGCTGCATAGGTATTTTTTTAATAACAATAAAATGTTCTATGTAATGACATGAAATAGATAGCTGAGATTCATTGTTATGTGAAAAGGCAATGGCAGAATCATGGGAATAATATGCTATCTCTTCCATAACAGGAGGCTTAAATAAGATTTTATGTTCATCTTTGCCTGTACATAAAGAAAACTCTGGAAGGATGCATGGAAAATGGATAAAAGCAATTACCTTTCAGAGGGGGACTGGGCAAGTGGGAGTCGAGAGTGAGAGCAAGACTCTTCCTTGTATAATTTTATACTTTGAACTTTGAACTCTTTGAATTATTACATAATCAATAATTTAAAAGAAGGAAAATTAATATTGGTGGAAAAAAGTACAAGCAGGAAAAGAAGCAAAACTCCAACCAGGACCTAGCTGCCTCCAGTCAGTCCATCCTATGGCCTTGAATCCAAGGCTGACAAACTTGGATTCTGCCACCAGAGGGTACACGACTAAGAAATGCTCCAAGCTCACATGCTCTGGCCAAGATGCCAAGTCCCCTGGGATGTGGTGAGATCATCTCAAGTTCTCTTGGTTCTGGTGTGTCCTATCGGAGGATCCTGTCTCCTGCGATGTTAACTAGTAACTGAGCGATCATTTCCAACATCAGAAGCTCAGTTCTGGAGATAAACTATCTAGTCTGTGCACTCCTTTGTGAATTACCACACTTAGAGGTAGGAATTTCCCAAGGTTAATCTCAGGGCTTACCAGTTTGTCAACACCCTGGAACCCCCTTTCCTAAACCCAGCACTGACCCCTGGAAAGACACTACTCTAGCTTATAGGCTCCAAAGTAAACTGGTACAACAATTTTTTTTTGGATATATTGAGTAAGGCACCACATACAGGCCCCCCAAACCTGCAATTCCACCCTGCACATGCACATGCACAACCCTTGCTGGTGCACCAGAGGTCATGATCAAGAAATTTCTCCCACAGTCAACATAATACTAAACAGTAAAAAGCTGAAAGCCTTCCTGCTAAATTCTGGAACAAGATAATGTTGCTCACTCTTGCCACTTCTATTCAACACAATATTTGAAGTCCTAGCCACAGCAATCAGACAAGAAAAAGAAATAAAAGATATCCAAATCAGAAGGAAGAGGTAAAATTTTCATTATATGCAGATGACATGATACTCTATATAGAAAACCCTAAAGACTCCACACAAAAAACTATTAAAACTGATAAATGAATTCAGCAAGGTAGCAGGATATAAGATTAATATACAGAAATTTGTGGCATTTCTTTACACTAGCAATGAAATATCAGAAAAAGAAAGTAAAAAAAAAAAAAAGATACTGTTTAAAATTGTATAAAAAAAAAATTCCTAGGAATAAGTCTAACCAAGGAGGTGAAAGACTTATATGCTGAACTATATATAAAACATTGATAAAGGAAATCAACAAAGATTCAGTGAAATGGGAAGAGTGTATCCCATGCTCTTGGGTTGGAAGAATTAATATAGTTTAAATGACTATACTACCCAAAGCAATCTACAGATTTAATGTGATCCCTATCGATGTATCCATGACAATTTCCCCAGAACTAGAACAAATAATTCTCAAACTTATATGGAACCACAAAAGACCCAGAATTGCCAAAGCAATCCTGAGGAAAAAGAACAAAGCTGGAGGCATAACCCTCCCAGACTTCAGACAATACTACAAAGTTACAGTAATCAAAACAGCGTGGTATTGGCACAAAAACACATATAGATCAATGGAACAGAATAGGGAGCCTGGAAATAAACCCACACACCTATGATCAACTAATCTTTGACAAAGGAGGCAAGAATATACAATGGAGAAAAGACAGTCTCTTCAGCAAGTGGTGCTGGGAAAGATGGACAGCCACATGTAAATCAATGAAGTTACAAAACTCCCTCACACCATACACAAAAATAAACTCAAAATGGCTTAAAGACTTAAATATAAGACACGACACTATAAAGCTCCTAGGAGAGAACATAGGCAAACATTCTCTGACATAAATCATAGCAATATTTTCTTAGTCAGTCTCCCAAGGCAAAAGACATAAAAGCAAAACTAAACAAATGGGACCTAATCAAACTTATAAGCTTTTGCACAGCAAAGGAAACCATAAACAAAATGAAAAGGCAACCTGTGGAATGGGAGAAAATATTTGCAAATGAAGAGACAAGAAGGCTTAATTTCCAAAATATACAAACAGTTCATACAGCTCAATATCAAAAAAACAAATGACCCAATCACAAAATGGGCAGAAGACCTAAATGGACATTTCTCCAAAGAGGACATAACATAACATATGGCCAACAGGCACATAAAATATCCTCAACATCGCTAATTATCAGAGAAATGCAAATCAAAACTACAATGAGGTATCACCTCACTCCAGTCAGAATGACCATGATTAAGAAGTCTACAAATAATAAATGCTGGGGAGGGTGTGGAGAAAAAGGAACCCTCTTACATTGTTGGTGGGAATGTAAATTGGTGCAGCCGTTATGGAGAACAGTATGGAGGATCCTTAAAAAACTAGAAATAGAGTTACCATATGATCCAGCAATCCCACTCCTGGGCATATATCCTGTAAAAAACATAATTGGAAAAGATACATGCACCCCAAAGTTCGTAACAGCACTATTTACAATAGCCAAGACATGGAAGCAACCTAAGTGTCCATCAACAGATGAATGGATAAAGAAGATGTGGTATATATATATATATATATACAATGGAATATTACTCAGCCATTAAAAAAAGAGTGAAATAATGCCAACTGCAGCAACATGGATGGACTAGAGATTATCATACTAAGTGAAGTAAGTCAGACAGAGAAAAACAAATACTATATGATATCACTTGTATGTGGAATCTAAAAAATAGTACAAGAGAACTTAATTACAAAACAGAAACAGACTCACAGACATAGAAAACAAACTTATGGTTACCAAAGATGGAAGGGGAGGGGGAGGGATAAATTAATATGGGATTAACAGATACATATCACTATATATAAAATAGATAAACAACAAGGGTTTACTGTATAGCACAGAGAACTACATTCAATATCCTGTAATAACCTATAATGGAAAAGAATAATATATATATAGATAGATAGAGAGATATAGATATATACATACACATATATAACCAAATCACTTTGCTGTACAGCTGAAACTAACACAATATTGTAAATCAACTATACGTCAACTTATTTTTTTTAATATTTATTTATTCATTTTGTTTTTGTCTGCATCGGGTCTTAGTTGCAGCACGTGGGATCTTTCGTTGTGGAGTGCAGGCTTCTCTCTAGTTGTGGCGCACAGGCTTCTCTCTAGTTGTGGCACGCAGGCTCAGTAGTTGCAGTGTGCAGGCTCTCCAGTTGTGGCACGCAGGCTCCAGAGAACCTGGGCTCAGTAGTTGCGGTGTGCGGGCTTAGCTGCCCCACGGCATGGGGGATCTTAGTTCTCCAACCAGGGATTGAACCCATGTCCCCTGCATTGGAAGGCGGATTCTTAACCACTGGACCACCAGGGAAGTTCCAACTATATTTCAATTTAAAAAAGAGAATTTTCTTTGTAGTATTGTTTGTAATAGCAAAAAAATTTTTAAAGAAAGAAAGAAACTAGAAATGACCTAGACGTCCTACAGGAAATTGGATAAATAAAATGTGGTATATTCAAACAATGGAATTTCACAGCAGTGGAAATAAATAAAGCCACATATATCAACTGGGTGAATCTTAGAAGTTTATAGAAGATAGCAAGCCATAGAAGACATACTGTAAACCATTTATGTAAAGTTCAAAACTAAACGGTTTATCTTCATACTTATTTATCACAAATGCATGTGGTAAAACAACATAAAGCAACAAAAGGCATGCAAACAACGGACTAATGGACCCCAAATTTAGACAATGGTTACCTTGATTGGGGGTCGAAGTGGGGGGAAGCAGAGGGATGCAATAGGGGCCAGACACACAAGGCACCTGGACGATGCTGGGAATGTTCTATTTCTCCATAGAGTTGTGGAGCCACAGGCAGTCATTTTATTATTACACCTTGCTTCTTAGATGTATGTTACAGGCATTCTTTTTAATGACTCAAGTATTCAAATTTTAAAATTTCAACCACAGCCTGAGCTTTGGCGTCAGGCCCACCTGGGTTTGAATCCTGACCTTCTTTTCTTAGCTGTGTGACCTTGGGCCTGTCACCTGACCTCTCAGAGCTTCCATGGTCTCATCTGTATGTGGGGATAATAATGCTTACCTTGAAGGGTTATGCATGTGCTATGCCTGCTCGTAGTAGATGCTTAATAAATGGTGGTTATTACTGGATCAGGAAGAATTGCAAGGGTGTTGGTTTAAATCTCTTATTTAAATAATAAAGTGAATAAAGACATAGGATTCTGGGATCACCATTGTAGGTTAAGGGCACAATAAATGAGGATGCAATGAATAAACAAGTGAGGGAACAAACAAAAAATCTCATTCATCCTATTTGTACCTCCACATCTTCTCCCCTCAGTGACTTCTGGGACTCAAGTTGCCTGGTTAGCATTGTGGTCACTTAAAACAAAATCCAATTCTCACGCCTACCCAAGGCATCTGAAAGCAGGCAGCTGACAAGCCTAGCCCCAGGAAGATTCTGTCTCCACCCTCCAATCTGGACCAAAGAGAGGACCTTTGGGAAGAACTCACTGCATTCTCCCTATGCCACGCACCTGGCACAGTTCTGGGCCCATAAGAGCTGCTTTTGGGGAGGAGAGGGCTTTGGTCAACAGGGAGCTCCCCAGACGTTTGCAGCCTTGGATCCATCACTCTTGAATCTGTGGGAGATTTCCTTGCCCTTAAAGTCTCAGCAACATTTGTTTTGTATACAATGACAGCCCATGATTGGAAAAAATTAAATGGATTTCCAAATCCTGAAAATGGGAGAGACTGATGTTTTTAGGGCTTCTGAGAATCTCTGCCAGTCTCTGATTTTATTTTGTTTTTTTTCCTGTTTCAGGCTAGATCTAGGGGAGAGAGTTACCTGTGGAATCATGGACAGAATCATTGATTTGAAGTCAGGTTATTTTAACCAAGCTTTTGTGTGGCCTTGAGCCATTGTGCCTAGCCTCAGTTTTCTCCTCTGTAAAATGGGGACAATAATTATTTCTTGAGGACTTCCCTGGTGGTCCAGTGGTTAAGACCCTGTGCTTCCGTTGCAGGGGGCACAGTTTCCCTGGAAAGGGAACTAGGGTCCTGCATGCCGTGCAGCACAGCCAGAAAAATTATTAGATCATTATTTGTTGGTCGTTTCACAGGGAAAGATAGAAAAATGATAGAAAGATAAAATAAAATCATGAATATGTTAGTCATTTGCAAACTATACAGCTCTACATAACATGGTGTAGAGAGAGAATGCTGGATTTGGAGTCAAAATACCTTCGTTGGTTGGTTGTTTTTAAGCTACCAAATATATTTTGAGGCTTATTATGTACCAGGCACTGTTCTGAGCACTTTATGAATGTTAACTCATTTAGTCCTCACAACAATCCTATGAACTAGGTGTTATATTATCATCCCCATTAGACAGATGGGGAAACTGAAGCACAGAGAGGTCAAATCCCTTGTCCAGGTTGCACACTAGTATGTGGCAAAGCTGAGATCTAAACTCAGGCTGTCAGGCTCCAGAAGCTGAGCTCTTAGCCAGCTATTCTGCCTCCTGCTTGAGAGGTTTGAAGCCTACACCTGCCTTTCACTAATTCTTTCTTCTATCTTCCATTCATTCATTCCATACATATTTACTGAGTGACTACTATGTGT
Organism: Aethalodelphis obliquidens; assembly: GCF_003676395.1. Lineage (NCBI taxonomy): Eukaryota > Metazoa > Chordata > Mammalia > Artiodactyla > Delphinidae > Aethalodelphis > Aethalodelphis obliquidens. The sequence continues at coordinate 2,819,262 of NW_020837992.1, read as the reverse complement.
CAGGCACTGTTCTAGGAACTAGGGATGGAGCAGTGAGCAAAACAGACTGTTATGGAGCTTGCATTCTAGCCTGGGAGATGGAACATACACAGATAATCACATAAGGTGTCCAGAGGAATGAGTGTAGTGGAAGAAGGTAGAGTGAGTGTCTGAGGCTGTTCAGGCTATTGTAACAGAATACTAGACTAGGTGGCTAATAAACAACAGAAATTTATTTCTCACAGTTCTCGAGGCTGAAAGTCCAAGACCAGGGGGCCAGTATGGTCAGGTTCTGCTAAGGACCCTCTTGTGGGTTGCAGATGGCCACCTTCCTACCGTGTCCTCACAGGGCGGAAGGGACAAGCTTGTTCTCTGGGGTGTCTTCTATAAGGACACTAATCCCATTCATGAAGGCTCCACCCTCATGACCTAATCACCTCCCAAAGGGTCCACCTCCTAATACCATCAACTTGGGGATTAGGATTCAGCATATGAATTTTGGGGGAATACAAATAGCAGGGCAAGGAGATATAGTGTGACCATGGGCCAATGACGTCATCTCTTTGAGCCTCTGATCTCTTATTGTAAAATGGAGCTGCTGAGGCCTTGCCTACTCCAACAGTCTAGGAGCCAATCAAATAAATGACAGAAGTGTACATGGTACATAAACTGTAAAATGCTATTCCAATGCAGGGATTGTGGAATTTGTTGTTATTTCCTCTGTTCCTGTGGTACTTGGTTCATATCTCTGTTTTAGTATGTTCACCATTGTTTCATAGTTGGCCATGCAGGTCACTGTGTCTCTCAATAAACTGAATTTTTGAGGGCAGGAACAGACTCATGTGCAAAGTAAGTATGAAACAAAGATGTAATTATCCATATCAATAATCTCTATTTAATGAGCCCCTACTAGTGCCACACACTTCACCTTCAATATATCTTATCTCTGTTCCCAGAAAGAGGCTCAGAGACTCAGGGAGGTGAGTATCTTGCCCGTGGCCATTCACCAGGGAGTGACAAAACCAGGATGCGAACTTGCATCTCTCTGACTCCAAATCTATGATCTGTCACCAACCCCAGTCTGTCACTGGGTGTTATTATCCATCACACAGCAAATATTTAATGAGCACCTGCAATGTTCTAGGTGCTTTACCATGTGCTGGAGACATGGAGATGGATGAGGCAGGTGAGGTATCTGCCCATATGGAAGACAGAACCGGTAAGTTATCAAATAAGTAAGAGAGGTACAGCTTTGATACTCTGGGAGTCCTATCCAGGTGGGGAGGCAAAAGAGGGCCTGTCTGAGGAGAGGACTGCAGAGCCGAGCCCTGAGCGATGAAAAGGAGGGAGACGCAAGAGGGAAGAGATATGGGAACGTATGTATATGTATAACTGATTCACTTTGTTATAAAGCAGAAGCTAACACACCATTGTAAAGCAATCATACTCCAATAAAGATGTAAAAAAAAAAAAAAAAAAAAGAATCTGGCTTTCAGAAGACCTTGGAGGAAGAGCCAACAAAGAAAAGAAGCTGAGGTGTGAATGAGCTAGGAATGTTCTCCAAGCTGTAGGGCAGCCAGGGGCCTGAAGAGTCATGAGAAAGGGGACAGTGGTAAGAGGTGAAGTAAGAAAGGAAGGCAGGATCTGCACCGTGCAGGGCTTCATAGACTGTGGAAAGGAGCATGGGGACTAACAGAGGCTCCCAGGCAGAAGAGTAATGTGATCTGAATGTGATTATGTTTTAGAAGAGATATTAGTAGTAGTAGTAGTTTAAATAGCATTGGAGTTTGTGAATAGTAATTATAACAATGTTTTTTTAAAAACATGTTTAGAAGACAAGAGACAGAGGGGAGAAGAGGTCAGGGAAGGCAGACATAGGCAGGGAGTAGGGACAGTGGTTCAGCAAATGATTTTTGCAGGTGTTTCCCTTCGCCTGAGCTTCAGCAGAATTCAGCCTCCTTTATCTTATATACCAGGTTAGCCAAAAAGTTTGTTCAGGTTTTTCGTAAGAGTGTACGGGAAAACCCAAACGAGCTTTTTGGCCAATCCAGTATACTAATAATGGGCTGTAAATGGAAAACACTAGATTTCCAGGGCTCCACTGTGAGAGGGATCAGGTTTCTTCCCCTTTCTCTTCCTACCCCGAAGAGAGAGGTGGCCTAGAACCCCAGGGCTGAGGGGACCCATCTGCTGCTGTCTGGAGCAGTCTGGAGGATGCTTCTTAAAACCAGCCCTTTCTCCCCAGGAGCAAGGCTGTTGATTTCTAGATTCAGTTCAGTCTTGGCCAGAATGTGGCCTGGGAGTCGGGCCTTCTGGGTTCTTATTGTGTAGCCTTGGCTGCCCTCTGGGAAATGGGCAGACAAACCCAGCCTCATCCCTGCTCTACTCCCATGAATCTGTGAGTAGAAAGAAGATCCCCACAGAGTAGGGACAACAGAAAGGGGAGATGGTACTGCTGGGACCTGGCAGAGGCCTCAGATGTCTACACCACCCCTTTTCTCCAGTTCAGATGTCTACACTGCCTGTCTTCTCCACCCCATCCCTTTTACTATGCTCCTACCCAGTCCTCTTCTCCCTCCTGGAGAGGAAGCTGATCCACATCTTAGGAAGCTGACAACAAGCAAAGGAAAGAAAACTCCGAGAAGGAAGAATTTTAAGAAGCAAAAAGATCTAATTTGAAAATTTCTGGACAACTGAGTAACCTCACCCATGCAAATTACACAAGATTATGCGAATTGTAATGTAAATCAGTGTACTGGCACATTTCCTCCTCTATTTCCAATCTCAGCTCTTTGTACCCCTGGAGGTGTCTGGGGTGAGGGGATCCTGGCAGAACCCCCGGTGCTGATGCAAAGCTTGCAGGTTTGAGTTTTCCAACCTCTCCCACTCCCAGACTGCCGATTTCTTTCTTTTTTTTTTAATACATCTTCATTGGAGTATAATTGCTTTACAATGTTGTGTTAGTTTCTGCTGTACAACAAAGTGAATCAACTATATGCATACATATATCACCATATCCGCCCCCCCTTGAGCCTCCCTCCCACCCTCCCTATCCCACCCCTCTAGGTCATCACAAAGCCTTACTTTGGTTCTGTTTCCCTCCACTCAGGCCACAAGGCATCCCTGGAAGGGACCTAAGAAAAAAGCCTTTACCAACCCCCAGCCCCCAAGACATCCCTTGTCCTAGTGGCTGGACAGCACATTTATGTACCATATTCAGAGATGATGGGGAAATTTTGAAGGAGGGAGGAGCTTAAAATAGACTTATGCAAATAGAGCTTCTTTATGCTAATTATATGCAAATACAGTTGGTTTTCTTTCCTTGGTCCCTGGAGCCAAGCAATGACTTGTCTATGTGCAGTGGACCGAAAAGAGGCCCAGAGAGAGAGCTAGAGAGAAGGAAAGGGAAGAAAGAGGCCTGAGAGCCCTGGCTGACAGCCCCCACCCCAAAGTCATCTGACCCCTGGGCAAAGAACAGCTGACAAGGCAGCCCAGGACGCCTGGAGGAAGCACAGAGCTCAGATGGGTGGGGGTGGGGAAGTATCACCTGTGCCCTGAGCTTTCAGGGCAGGTGCTGTCCCCTTCTTTCCCTGTGGGGAGTGCCTCTCACCACCTCCCTCCATCTGTATAGAGACTGTCTCTCTCTCTCTGCTATTATCTCCTACAATTGCTCATAAATGACAACACCCCCCAGCAGCCGCCCAGCACTTGAACCCCTTCTGGCCCAGGAGGCTTGCCTGAGGATTAGCTCCTCTTTGGAGAGTCCACAATAGCCCTCCATATCCTTTGTGCCACTGTTTGCTGCAAATATTGAAGCTCTCTCCTGAAACCCCATTACAGGCCATCGGGACAAAGGCTTCCCACGGGTCTCCAGGACAGAGCCAGTGCCAGGATGTTCCTCGATACTATACCCGCTGCCTCACCTGCTGCTGCTTCTCCAGTTACCCCCAAAGGGAAATAATCCACATTCACACCAGGCATCCCTGCGCAAGGCAGTGGGCAGGCAGACGCAATGGTGCTCACTCCCAGGCTTGCCCATCAGAGGGGAAGTGGGGAGCTGGGCCTTCTGGGGGTGAAAGGGGTCACAGGCAGTTGGGAAATGGAAAGATCTGGGGCGAGAGAAACTCGGGTGGAGCTGAGGACATAGCAGGTGCACCATGCGCTCCTTTGCCATTGGGCCCTCCCAGATGCTTTACCTCTGCCTGGAACATTCCTCCCTCCCTCTCCCCAGCCTAATTTTCGGGGGCTAGTTTTATTCATCCATCTGGTCTCACCTTAGATTTTGCCTCATCACCTCCTCCAGGAAGCCATCCCTGCTTCCCAAATTTAGGTGTCCTTCCTCAGTACTTGCACCTGGTATTATAACTGCCTGCTCACTCTCTGCTTCCCTTGTCCCTCCATCACCCAGACCTCTGAGGTCCCCAGGGCAGCTCATCATTGCGCCCTCATGTGGCACAGCTCTTAGAGCATGGCAAGTAAATATGGCTGAATAAATGAATGATTGAGTGAATTCAATCAAGTGTGGGCTATGCCTGGTCCTTGAGTCCTCAGAATTCTGACTAAAATGGTGTTTTAGCCCCATAAAGGGGCCTGGGGAGGGAAGGACCAAGAATCTCTCAGTACTTTCTACGGAGACTCCTCCATTTAGTGAAGGGCACTGGACTGAGTCCACCAACCAGGAGACACTGTACAAGTCTCTGATCTCACCAGAGCCTCAGTCCCCTCATCTGGCAAATGGGAAGAATAACACTGGGAAGGTGAAGTGGGAGAATGCTCTGAAAACGGCAAATGAGTTGATACACGAGCGTTACTTGAAGGGATGTGAAGGACCTTGGCTCGGGGTGAGGGGACCGCCTCACAAGAGGAAACAGAGCAGTTTTTCAGGTTGGCACCCAGCTGTCACCCAGGAACATGTGCTGGGTTGGAGACACGGGGTCCTGCTTCCAGGTCTGAAGGTGGCAGGTGCACCTCTTGGGAACCTCGGGAGGCAACCCTGGAGTCTGAAAGCCAGCTGGCCCTGCTTTTCCACCTGCCCTTTCACTCTCCCAGTTACTGTAAGTGAGAAGCCTGGTCAGACGGGCCAGGGGCTGAATCCAGCCACTTAATGGGCAAGTTCTTCATTTCTCTTTGCCTCAGTTTCCTCCTCTGTAAAACAGAAATAATCACAGTGCTACCTCACAAGGTTGTTGTTAAGAAGCTTAGTTGAGTTAACTATACAAAGTATTGAGAACTGCTTCCAGCACCTCACAAGCTCTCCATAAACACAAGCCATTGTTCCTGTCTGTCCCCGTACACACCCTCACTTTGTTTCAAGGAAGCACAGGGATCACCCTCCCATTTTACAGAGGGAGAACCTAGAGAGGTTCCACTGGAACCAGAACTTACTAGAAGTTAACAGTGATTCAGGAAAGGGAGTTAGACAAAGACCTAAGGTGTCCCAGTTTCTACTCCCATTTCCTTGTGGTTTCGGACTTGAATAAAATTCTCTCATTACTTCATGTCTATTAGTCCTGGCCACCCTATGAGTCAGCGACAGAGGTTTCTCCTGTGTCCCTCTCACCCTCTTAGCAGTGCTGGGCTATAGACACCCTCGAAAGATAAATAGTGGGATGGCTGATGTATTGAGAGATGGACAGCAAAGCAGAAGCAATCCCCTGATCTCACCAGGCTCCCCAGGGAAGCTGAACTATGGAGCCCAGCGCTCACCAGGGGTGTCTGGGAGCCCAGATGCCCAGCGGTGGACAGCAGTGCCCAGGTGACTCTGGCAGCCGCAGGGGCTCAGGGAGGGTACCTGACAGGCCTGGCAAGTTGGGCCAGGGGCACTGGTTCTGAGACAGGAGATTTCCCCAACAGGACTGTCAGAGGTGAGGGCAGCCTGGGCTGCTCAGCCTACCGACAGGTCTTTAGTCATATGGAAGGAGGACCCTGTGGAAATGTGGCGGCATGCCTGAAAACTGGCAAGCAGTCAACTCTCTAGATGTTTCCCTGCAGGAGCACGGGGGTAGTTGGCGGGGAATGGGGCACCGCCACCCAGGAGTCTGCCCTGGGCAAGCTCGCTCCACAAGGAGAAAGGCTTTCCAAACAGAAGGGACTCTCCACTCGACCTCCAGCTCAGGGGGACAAGTCCTTGCTCGTGGCTTCCCCCTATGCTAAGCAAGTACCAGGCATACAGCAGACAACAAAACACACCTGAGGAATGACTGAATGAACTGTCCTCAAAAAACACTGGGATAGAAGCTTCCACAGCCTCTTCCTGGACCCGTGTCAGGACCTCACAGGTCCCTTCCTCTCATCTCACCTCAGTCCTTTCAGCTGCCGTTTAATCTCTGATTGCTGGGTCAAGAGTCTAATAAATAAGCCTCTCTAAGTTCTTGGATGGTGATAAGGTGCCCCCTCGGCCTTCTCTGGAATAAGTAATCCTAAAAATATCTTTCATCACTTCCTTGGCTCTCCTCTTGGCCCATCTCCAAGGCCTTCCTCAAATTTCCTCCTTGGACCCAAACCTGAGTGTTCCTGGCTGGCTCTGCCAGGGAGAGAGCTCTTGTGTGAAGAAGCCTGGGGTGCGGGGGGGACGGACCTGGAGGTGAGAGCAATTTTCCGCTTCAAGGGCCTCCAGCCAGGGGATTGCCTCCCTGCCTGGGTTTCTGAAACTCTGCTCATTCAACCGGTCTTATCTAACTGCCACCAACCCAGACTCCTTCCCGGCATCCCGGGAGATGAGTCCCTCCCTGGCAGGGTACAGTGTGATGATCGCATGCCCTGGCTCTCGGCTCTCTCCCTTTACCATTCCTAAGAACTCCCCCAAGGGAGCCTGTTCGAATGCAGATTCCCAAGCCCCATCCTCAAAAATTCTGATTCCAAGGATCTAGGGTGACGCCCAACCAGCTTCGTTTTAGGAAGCCCCCCAGATGCTGACGGTCCAGGAATACTGCTCATGGACCATCTCCCCAGGAGACCAAAGGGTCGAATGAGAGGTGGACAGCTCCTACAAGGAGGCAGAGACCTAGTCTTGCTGCCCATGCCAGGCAAGAGGCAGATGGCGAGCTGGGGGCCAAATAGAAGCAGGATCTTGGAGCTGGCCACCTTGGGAAACAGAAACCCTCTCGCACCAGCCCCCAACTCAGGTCCCAGAGCATCAGGAAGCCAGAGGAGAGAGGAGCAGGAAAGCCCCCAGAGGAGAAGAAATGCTGTGCAGCTTCTGCAGCAACAGAGGTTTTCCTCCATCCCAGGGCAATGACGGGGCAGAGACTGGCTGCCTAGTTGATGAAGTCTGGTTGCTGGGTGATGGGGGAGGATGGGGCAAGGGGAGCGAGTGGCCCCTTGGTGACCTGTAAGGCTGTCCAGTTATCCCTCCAGTCTCTGCCTCTCTGTCTTTTGGAGTCATTCTGATCCCTGAAACTGACAGCCCAGCTCAAGGCTCCTGAGCTTCCTGACTGCCCCTCCAGGTCGCCAGCCCACAGATGAGCAGCAAACGCCCCACCATCGCCCTTTCACCCCATTGGTCTCAGGACCCTCACCACAGTCCCACAGTCCCGATCCACCCTTGATTCTGTCAGTCTCTGTGCAAACCCACCGCACCCAAGGGGAGCTGCCTTCTGGGCAGCCTGGTGGATTTAGCGTTGGGAGGCCTGGCCCGCTAACTAGCGGTGCGAGCTGGGGCAGCCTCCCGGCATTTCTGAGCCCCAGTTTCTTCATCTGTAAAGTGGGACTAATAATCCCCCCCTCCAGAGTGCCCGTGAGGATCAAATGAGTGCTTGGTCAGTCAAATGCACGTTCTGTTGACTAGACGTCCCCTGTTCAGCCTCAGCTGGCCCAGCCTCGTCACTCTTCCTCAGATACCCTCACACCTTCCCTGTACACACCCAAACCCTAAGCATCTCCCAAAGCCTGCAAACTCTAGCCTGCAAGGAGTTCTTCTATTGCTCCCCAAATCAGGGTCACCTGTCAGTCTCCTCTCCCCACCTAGACCCCATGCTCCCCAGGTGCAAACTCTACGACTTGCCTGTTTGATCCCAGCTTAAATGATCAGATTCCAAAGAAGTCAAATGTAATAAAAGACACATCACACAAACCATCCCCAAATCCATCCCTCTCTAGGGACCTGGAAACTAGCTGAGGAGTTTATAGTATCAGGTGATCTCATGGTGGGTGGCCCAGCACAGAAATTCAGGGTTGGGGGCATTCCAGTTGGTGGCCTGCCAATCAGTGTTCACAATTCCTATTTGGGGGTTTTGGAGAAAGAAAGAGACCCTCCCTGGTAGTGCTGGCCGCTGGCAGAGACCTTTGTGCTTACAGCCAGATGGACCGGCTATGAGGACCTGGGGCATTTTACTTTACTTCACTTTTCAGAGCACACAGAACGTTAGAGCTGGAAGGAGTCTTAGGAGCCAGCAGGTCCCACAGCCCCTCCCACCTCCACTTTACAGTTGAGGAAACAAGGAGTGTCCGGCCCAAGGTCACCTCAGGAGACAGGGACAGAGCTAAAAGTCCCGATTGCCTAGCACTCTGGTCTCACTGGGAACTCCACTGGGAGGGAGAGAGGCTAAAGAGCTGTGAAATGTACAAAGCACTCTAACATTTGTCTTTTATTTAGTCTCCTCTAACCTGTGAGGTAGGTATAATCAGTAGCATTCTAATTTTACTGTTGTGGAAGGAGGCTCAGAGCAGTTATGGTACCTGCCTAAGGTCACACAACTGACACATCTGGAGCTCTGTCCTTGGAGCCCATCATGGCAAGCTGTATTAGAGACCTGAACGCTTTTGTTTCATTGGGCTTAAGGGAAAAGGGCGCTTTGCCTCCTAAGTAGGAGTGGGAGAGTGGCCATTATAGGAGGTGGGAGGAAACCTCACTCCATAAAGTCTTACCTTCACAATATCCTGAGGAGACCGTCCCCAAAGTTACAAAGCCCCTGTAAGTTAATGAGTGGTAGCTCTTGGAACCAGGCAACATGGAGATCTTCTGTTCTTGGGTGGTTGCCTCTCTCTGTAGTCCTCCACCTGTACATAAAAGTCCCATAGCAGGGACAGCTGCTGTGACCCAGAACCTACTTATTCATTCACTTGCTCATTCAACAAACACCTACTGAATGCCATGCACGTGCCAGGCAGTGTGCTGGCACTGAGGATGCTCAAGTGACTAGGACAGTCAGCAGAGCTCCTGGTGGGGCTGAGGTCCTCCCCGGTCCTCACCTCTTGGCCATTAACCTATATTCTAGTGAGGGAGACAGATACATAAATAAGGACTTGACCATTCACTGTGGTAGGTGCTCTGATAAGGCTGTGCAGGGGCTCTAGGAGCCCAGGGAGGGACACTTGGTCCAGGCTGGGGGATGACAGATGGAGAAAGTGGGCTGAATTCAGAAGTGTGTGTAAAGGTAAGCCTGGCAAGGGAAAAGAAAGGGCATTCCAGGAAGAGGGTGCAGACAGCATGAGCAAAGGTGTGGGGAAACAAATAGCATGGCATGTGTAAGCTGTTTGTGTACACTTAGAGAAAGATCTGGAAGGGTGTATCCTCAACTGCTAAGGCTGGTTATCTCAGAAAATTAGATTACGGAGGCTTTTGCTTTCTTATTTGCACATTACCATTTTGTTTGAAATTTTTACAGTGAGCAGGAATTACTTTCATAAGCAGAAAAAAATAACACACAAAGAAAGAATGTTTTGTGTATGATAGATCTGAAAAAGCACTGTGTTTGGGGAGTGTAAAATTGGAGGAGAAAGTACAGGGAGCTGTCAAAAGTCCCCAGGGCCTGGAACAGCAGCGGGTCTGACTCTAGCCCGCAGGCAGTACCTGGAGTGCTCAGTAACTGGGTGAGTCCTTTCCTGAGAAGGCTCAGGGCAGCTGGAGCTGATGTATTCCACCTAGAGCTCCAGGGAGCAAGCAGATCCCTGGGGTTCTGGTGCCCCTCAGCTAAAGCTCCCACCTTCCTTTAGGCTGGGAGCCGTGCTGAGCTCAGGCGGAGAGGTGATTCCACTGGTAGCATGAGGGGTTCTAGGCTCCTAATCGGGGTGTTTCTCTTGGCCCCATCTCTGTTTCACTAGCTCACTCCCCAGCCTGGAACTGGGCTAGACCAGTGAAGGACAAAATACCTGAAGCTCTTTAAACAAGGTCATTTACAACAAAAAAATATTTTTGATCTTACTGACCTTTCAAAGGAATTTTCTATAGACATCATTTTTTTTAACACCCTCAGTATTAGTAGGCTCTTTCTCTATTTGTCCTTTGCCAGAGAAGGAGGAAATAACTTGCAAGCTGTAACTCAGGTATATCATTCAAACACACACATACACTTACAGTTCCTTCATCCATTCAGCAGGGTCTGTAGGAAGGGGCTGCAACAATGTCTCCAATCCGGAATAACCTCTCCTTCACTGGTGTTTGGAATTTTATTTTAGGCTTAGGTACTGCTCATCCTCTTCCTATAGCTTCTCCTTTTTCTTCCCCCCTACTACAAATGCCTGGGAAGATTAGGCTCAGGTTAGATCTCAGCAACTTAACGCAGGTTTGTTGGTGGTGCATATTTTCTCTGCAGAGATCTCAGACCAAATTGGTATTATTGGTTCCCCTGCTTAAAGAGCTCAGAAGGGGGAGGATGCCTGGGGACAGATCAGGGGGGTACGGGTTGGTGTGCCTTACCCATGCCCCCCTCCCAGTGGGGACTGTGAAGAGTCTCCCAAGAAAAGAATGAGAGAGGTCAGCTGTTCAGAGGAGGAGCTTGGTTCAGAGCCAGTCCCCAGTATGATCACTTCCCTTTTGGTTAGAACTGGGTGGAACTGCTCCCTCTCCCCTGAGGGGAGGTCTGCCTTCAGAGCCTCAGTAGATGAGGATCAGCTCCAGGAGACAGGGACATGTCTTCTTCAATGACACCGCTGATGACAGAGATGACAAGTTTCAGTATCAGGGTGGAAGCAGCACAGGAGACAGAGGGGTGTTTCAGAGAATATTTGATTTTAAAAGTGATGATGTGAAAAATCATCCATTACCGATCAAAATCACATCACTTGTGCCAGGAGACAAAACACATATTTGGGAGGCTATTGAGGGAAGAAAGGCGGATTAGGGGTAAGGCGGGGTTTCCCTTACCTAGCTGTGTAGTTTACAAAATACTCATGACCATGTCCCCCCAGACACAGGGACTCTGAATATCTAGGAACAAGGCCTAAGAATCTGTACATTTATTTTCTGAACCCTCCGGGTGGTTCTAAAGTACAGCCAAGTTGGACAGACTTAACTGTGGTTGAAGTGAGAGTGGAGGCTGGGGGAAAGAACCACTGGGTTAGGGCAGAAGGGGGAAGGGAGCCCAGGTCTGAGAGGGAAGGACTGGAGGGAGGAGGGAGTTCTGTGTCCCTTCCTGGTGACCTCCTGATGCTGAGATGAACCCGGACTTGTTTCAGAAAGAAATTTCCCACAGCTCATTCAGCCCCCCCCACCAGAAGCAGAGGCTATGATGAGGAGGGGGTGGGGATGGGAGTGGGGTTTGCAGAGAGGGGACCAGCCCACTTAGCACACTCTCCCACAACCAACGTCCTGATAAAAGGGCCAACTTGAATTTCCCTTCAGGGCCAGGAGAATGGACTTAGAGTGGTTTTCTGGGTCCCTCGGATCCCACTTCCCATTTCCCGCCAGTGCCTGAAACGCCTTTGCCCAAGTCTCAACCACAGGGCCTCCTGGGGGTAGGGGTCGGGGAGTCAGAGAACGCAAGCCGAGGGGAAAACCTGGCAGATCCCAGAGCGTTGTGTTTACTCAGCGATTCTGCAGGGTGTTAGGCGGGGATGGGGGCCGGGGTGGGGCGGCGCATATTACAAACAAACCTCAACACAGGGGGTAGTGGGATGCCTCATTCACATGAGCTTTTGAGGAAACACACGATGCTTCCCTGACACTTCTCCTGAACCTGTTCGGGTCCCCCCTCCCCCCTTTCCTAACTTTTGTTATTTTGAGTCTTCTGGCAGCTGCCTTTAGGTCTCTCAGTATGTTTAAACCTTTATTTAGTATGACTATTTTTTACATGTCAGCTCTGGATAGTGACACACCTCCCCTCAGGGAAGGACGGGAACCGACACCCGACAGATCAATCCGCCCCCGCGCCCCGCCGCGCATCTTTCTCCCATCACAGCATTGTCTGTACCCCATCAGAGTTTCCGTGCTGTACCCGTGATTAATTCTAAGAATGACTAAAAATCTCTGGCATGTATTTAAAGACGCTGCGCCCACTGAGCACATCGGCCCCTGCGGGGACGCGGTCAGGACTCCCTGTCCTTAGGGAGCCTCGGTGGAAGTCGGAGAGGCACAGGGCTGGGAGCCTGTCGGCCCCATTCGGAGATAAAAGTCGGAACAAGTCAATACCGGTAGAGGCAGCACCTCGGTGGAAGGCGGTCCAGTTACAGTGTAACCGGACTATCAGTTATCTAGTGTAAATGACTGGTTATCAGATCCTCCTGGTGTGGGTTAGGGAGGAGGGGGAGGACGAGAAGAAGGCAGAGTCCTCAGAGCCTGGGGTGGGAAGATGTAAGGGGTGGATGTGCCCCAAAGGGCAGCTCCTTCGCAGCCGCAGGAGGAGGCTGCGGTTGAGAAAGCCTGCACTCCCTCCACCGCACGCTCAGGTCTCCGGAGGGGGTGGGGGTGGGGGGCAGCCCTATTCACCTTTAGCCGTTCAAGGACACACAGAATGGGCGCTGAGATGTTGATCATGCCTTTGTAAACACGGTGTCCCTGCAGGTAATGAAGATTAGATTTGGGGACTTGTTTTCTGGTGGTTAGGAAAAAAGTCTGACTTTGTATAAAACAGACTGTTTCACAAAGAATGCAGGACTCATTATGCTAAGGGAAAGAAGCCTTCCCAAGAGTACCTATTGTATGATTTCATTTAGTGAATAAAGTTACAGAAAGGCCAAACTAATCTATGGTAGAAAGAAATCAGAAGAGTTGTTTGGTTTTGGTTGGGGGGGGGGTGGTACTTATTAGGAAGGGGCCTGAGGGGACTTTCTGGAGTCATCACCATGTGCTGCAGCTTGATACGGATTTGAGTTGCACAGGTATATGCGTTTGTCAGAACTCATCTCTGGCACACGAGATCTGTGCGTTTCGTTGTGTGTAAAACTTATCACGAAAGAAAAAGATAACTACAACAAATATTGACCTCTTGTTCATGATATGATGCTGACTGACGTACTGGCCTAGATGGATCCTGATGTCTGCGCCTCACTTTATTTTTTTATTTTGTTTTATACTTAACTATAGCTGACTTACAATATTGTGCTTCAGGTGTGCAGCTTCAGATTCTTTTCCATCGTAGGTTATTACAAGACACTGAACATGGTTCCCTGTGCTATACAGTGTGTATCTATTAATCCCATACTCCTAATTTATCCCTCCCCCTCCCCTTCCCCCTTTGCTAACCATAAGTTTGTTTTCTATGTCTGTGAGTCTGTTTCTGTTTTGTAAATAAGTTGATTTGTTATTTGTTTCATTTTGAACAAATTAGAAAGAAAATTAGAGGAAACTAGAAGGAAAATTAGAAAGGGTGGTGCTAATTATTCATATGGTAATAATTTTACAGTATAAGGAAAACAAGCAAAATATGGCATTTGTGTATACCTATCTTGCTTGTGAATGTTGTAGTCTAATATAATTGGCAAATTAATATTATGAAGTAGTTAGAGGACTGACTTCTAAGACAGACTGCTTGGATTTGAATTGGAACTCCATTATGTGTTACCTTTGCGTGCCACACACGGGGGTACACTTCACTGCAGTTTGTGAGCTTCTCATTGCCGTGGCTTCTCTTGTTGCGGAGCACAGGCTTTAGGCGCGTGGGCTTCAGTAGTTGTGGCACATGGGCTCAGTAGTTGTGGCTCGCAGGCTCTAGAGTGCAGGCTCAGTAGTTGTGGCTCATGGGCTTAGTGGCTCCGTGGCATGTGGGATCTTCCTGGACCAGGGCTCAAACCCGTGTCCCCTGCATTGGCAGGCGGGTTCTTAACCACTGCACCACCAGGGAAGTCCCGAGCACCATTTCTTCTTAATCTCAGTTAGTAACACAACTCCATTTCTCACCTACTTGCTAGTCCCAGGGAGACTACAAGACTAGAAGCTACCAACCCACAGGGTTCTTTCTCGACCCTAAAGACTCCCAACCCTCCCCCTACCTTCTCATTCTAAGCAGGAGACAGAGGTGAGGCAAGCAGGAGGGCTGAGCCCTCGTCCAAGGAGGCTCTCCTTAACTGGGGATATCAATTATAAAGATTCTGCTGTTGGAGACATAGAGAACCGACATATGGTTGCCAAGGGGGAGGTGGGGTGGGGAAGGAAGGATTGGGAGTTTAGGATTAGCAAATGCAAACTATTATAGATAGGATTGGTAAACAACAAGGTCCTACTGTTACAGCACAGGGAACTGTATTCAACATCCTATGATAAACCATAATGGAAATAAAACTGAATCACTTTGCTGTATAGCAGAAATTAATACAGCATTGTAAATCAACTATAATTCAATAATTTTTTTTTTTTTTTCAAGAAAGAGAGAAAGGGAAAGGGAAAAAAAGATTCTGCTGTTGGTGAAACACAGGGCTGGGAGTCCCAGCTGCCCCAAACTGGGATCCAGAGACTGGGTGTGTCTGATGAGCTGGTGAATCAGAGGCCCTCCAGTCCTCTATTTACAGGAGAGGAAGAGTTCCTTTGGTCAAGTCTCTGGGGCAGAGAAGGAGAACCCAGGAAATGGGCCTCTACATCCTCTCTTCTGAGCCAAGCCCTGGGGATCAATCCAGCCCTTACACAGACAGGGTGCGGGACTCCAAGCAGAGGCTGAAGGGGCTGTGTTCTCATCACACTTGGGGCCTATGTGTACGTTAAAGACTAAACTGCCGTGCAATGGAGAGAGAACCCCAGCACAGTGGATGGCAGAATATAGGAGTTCTTCTCTCCTACAGCAGTCTCAAGGTGAGCAGGCTACTGGAGCCCCCAGCTTCATGAGGTCATTCATGAGCTCAGATCCCTTCCGTCTGTTCCTTCCCCACTTGCCAGGCCTTTATCACCATGCATGGTAGGTGCTAGGTCACCAGTATGGCTGGTGGAGGAAAGAGCGTGGAGAAGACACGCCCAGCACCTTAAGGCCCAGACCTGGAAGGCACTCACCTCATTCTAGGCTGCATCCGCGAGGGCTCAGTCACGGGGTGAGGGAGACTGGGAAATGGAGTCCAGCTTGCTGCTGGGTGCCTCACAGGAATGCTGGCTCTGGTGGTAGAGGGCTAACAGTCTGCACCACGGCATCACCAGGGTTGGGCCAACACAACGTGACACAGACTGGAGAGAAGCCACCACCCATGCTCCTGCGGGACACATGGAGTGGCTGCCAGACACAGCGTGCACTGAGACATTGGAGCCTCGAAGGCGGGAGCTCCGGGAAGCCGCAGAGCAGAACTCCCCGGAGGAGCCATCTCTCCATGGTGAGGGGGCAACAGACAGCAGGGATGAGTTTGGAGCAGAAAAAGCCACCCAGAGACCCCCGGAGACTCCCAAGCCTACCCACAGGAAACTGCAACCCAGGAGGGGATTCAGGCCCTGAGTCAGAGGGAGGGGGTGCAAGCAGGCAAAATGTGGGTAAGTCACAGTATTATGGGCTCACCAGCTGGTGGGGTGTGGCTGCAAATGAAGCACCTCTTTGGAACCCTGGGACCTTCACAGAGCAAGGCTGAAACCACAATAAATGATGGTTCTTCTATAAGTGCCCTGCGGCAGGACCCAGGATGGGCTCTCAGTCAATAGGTAAGCACTCATTTTAATAGGCTTAGTAGATTTTGGTCTGTGAAGGACACAAGAGAAGCAAAACACCCAAATCCTACGCTCCAGGAAGGTAGGCTCGTGTGAGCCATCAGAGCCAAACCCCTAAGAGCACCTGGTCAAGTGGTCAAGTGTCTCGTTGCGGTTATCACCTGAGAGAACTACAGGAGTGTGAGTGCAATCAGAGCAGACAGGGCCGGCTTCACGGAGGAGATGTGGTCTGAGCCGAAAGACCTGGAGAACTGAGAAGGGAAGGGAGAACATTTCAAGCTGCATGGGGACAGCGTATAAGAGAAAGGACAAGGTCGGGGCGGGGGGCCTCTGGAAATTGCCAGACCCTGTGCTAAGTGCACTTCGTGCGTTACCTTGCTTAATCTTCCCGATATCACTCTGAGGTAGATGCTGTTATTCCTCACATTCTGAAGATGAGGAAACTGAGCTCAGAGAGGTTCCGTAACTTGCCCATAATCACACCGCTTATTCCTAGGGAGCCAGAGCCAATCCCAGGACACTCTGGTGGCAGAGTCTGCTCTCAGCCTCCTTGCCAGGGCCAGCAGTGGCGTCAGAACATCCAGGCGGACTTGCTGCTGCTCTTGGCAAACAGCCCCAAGGGTCACATCCAAGGCCGACGAGGCCCCACTGCTCTGAGCTCCCTTCTCGGTGGAGCAGTCCAGGTCCTGCCCGCAAGCCTGGCGCCCTCCCTGCCCCTGAAGACGTCTTCAGTGGGAATCACAGCCAACGAATGTACCAGCAGGACAAAACAAACTAAATGCTCAAGAGGCTCCCGGAGAACAGTGAGGCTCTGTGAGCAGCCCAGGCCGGAGCGCAGCCCTGGAGGGCTGACAGGAACTAGCCCCAGCCAACTGAGTTGTCCTGAGGATTCCACAGAACCCGTTCATGCTGTGGCCTGTTCCCTGCACTCCAGGGCGACAATGTGTACTTCTTGAGCCTTGGACCCCAGAGCCACTCAGCCACCCTCCGTCATACCCACCTCTGCCTGTTAAGCTGGGAGACCCAGAGAAGTGCTCCCAGCTGAGGTCCCAGCGGGCTGGCCCCTGGTCCCCTCCTGCACCGTCACACTGGGGCCACATTCTCAGGGAACTCCATGAACGTCTCACACCCCCCTGACTCCCAGAGGGAGAATGGGGTTCAGGCTGGTCAGGACTGACCAGGCTGAGAAACCCCGAATGTGTCCCAGGCTGAAGCCCTGACTTGGTCCCAATCCCCCACCCAGAATGGACAAGCCCTTTCTTTAGGGCTGAAAACCTACCCCTGACCATGCTCCTACCTCTGCCTGAGCCTGTTGTGAGTGGTTCTGGGGAAGGAGAGGGAGGAATCAGGGTGCTGGGTGCCCTGACCTTGGAGGGTTGAAAAAAACACAGCAAAAGAGGCTTACTTTGGGGATAATTTTCTGGACTTGTCCCCCAAACACAGCCCCTGGGGAAAAACTCAGGGTAGACACCTTCCCCTCCACCATCCCTTCTCTCCAACATGAACTGAGGGGAGTCCCAGCTGCAAGACTCTGTTCTCGCAAGGGCTGCCCACACCTAGTGCAATTCAGCCCTAGAGAGTCTGGTTTATTCCTTAGGCAGGAGGGCTCCAGGACCCAGAGGGTGAGGGGACTCACCCCAGCCCACCCTCCCTCAGCTACAGCAGGGCGAGGCAAAGCACCACAGGCAGAGGGTCATCAGGGAACGTGTGGGATGAGGAGGGAGCAAAAGCAAGGGTGTCCCACTCCCTTTCAGGAAAGCATCCCTGTTCTTGTTCAGCACCCACATCACGGACACAAACACCCACATCACGGACACACACACCCACATTCCCACTCACACACTCTCCACTTGGCACCTCCCAGAGGCAGGAGGGGCATAGGGGTGGGAGCTCCAAGGTCCAGGTACAGATAATGTCCTGATGGTTTTGCTCTGTTACAGCAACCTGGGAGAAGAGCCTTCTCGAACCTATTCTGCCACGTGGCTGCATCCCTGGGAGACTGGGAGGGCAAGGCCTGCGAGTAGGAGCTCAACACTCCTGGCTCTTGAGACAAGGGAGCAAGGGTCATTCATGGTGCAAAGGTGATAAAGGTTGTCACCTGGCTGGGGTGTGGCCAAAGGGCTGAGAGCAGTGGGTAGTGGAGAGATGATGGAGATGGGCAAACGGCCGGGCGGTCATGCCTGAAGGAAAGGAACTTGCCTTACAAAAGCACTTCCTTTCTGCCATGTGTCCCCTTTTACAGATGAACAAACTGAGCCTCAGAGAGGTTAATACTTTGCCCGCGATCACATGACCAGCAAACCCAGAGTCAGGATCTCAGCCTAAAGTCTTTGTTCTTCCCACTATGTCCTGATGCTTCTCAAGTACATGTGACACAGTCACTGACTTAAAAGAGCTGTTAGGGAGACAACACCTAGAAGACATAGAACACCTCACCTTTGGCTGGTTGGGGTTCAGGGAGCACAGCTGTCAGCACTTAGCGAAGAGAGGCCTGTGTGGTCAGGGGTGATGGGAAGGAAGATTTGGGAGGACTGGACTGGCTGGTGAGTGCCAGATACCTTCCAGTTTTACTCTCCTGGAGAATGTGGGATAGGAAAGGGGAGACGGGGAGACATCATTTTTATCGATAACTTTCCAAGGTCAACAGAACTCCATCTTCTGACCAAATTCTCTTGCTGCCCAAGCTAGACCCTGGAGCTAGGGCAAAGCCCTGGAACCAAGATTGTCAATTCCATGTTTCTCCAGCTATCTCAGTTCTCCTAGAATTGGGGGTTTAGTTCCTCTATACCCGACCCTTGGAGGCAGCCCCTACACCAGGTTAATATGTGCTTGGCTTACGGGCCCGAAGCCAGAATTGCAGTCAACATGAATCGCCTGGAACTCGCCCCCTCCTCACCTCCAGCCTCGTTTGCAGCATTCCCGGGGCAGCGTGAAGTGCCTTGAACACCTTCACCCAGTCCACCAATTTCTGGTTCTGAGCAGAATCGTCTCCGTGCGGAGGCTGCAGGACCAGTGCACCTGGGAGCCTCATCCCCTGGGCTCCCAGGCCCGACACTGTAGACCTGTTTCCCCCAAACCTCTCCCTTAACAAAGTGGCTGGTGCCCGACGAGCAGGGCAGTCCCTCTGCAGCCAGCACTCTGGATATCCAGCGTCTCCGGAGAGTGACCAAGCAATACTGAGAAGGAAGGGGGGAGGGGTCACCAAGTAATCTACCCGCTTTGTGGAGAGAGAGCTTGGTTCGGGCTTCAGGGCCAGGCTGGAGAGCTAGGCTGGGATCCTGGGTCGAGTCCTGCCTTGGCTCTGACATTGCCTCTCTGGGTGACCTTGGGCAGGTCCCTCCCGTCTCTGGGGCCTCAGGTCTCTCATCTGTAAAATGAGGGAGGTGACTCAGAACCCTAAGACCCATTCTTCTTCTCCCAGTTCTATGGTTCAGCGACACTCCCGTTCCTCTGGCCTCAGATGCTGGGGGGTCTTGGCCAGCTCTGGTCTGACTTTCTCCAGACAGTTCCTGTCCTTACCCTCCACCCTTCAGAGCCCACCCTTAGGTTCCTTCCAAAATGCTGTCCCTCAGCCCTGTGACCATGTGTATTCTGGGAAGCCTCCCTCTGCCTACTCTTTTCAGAGTCTTGGCCTTCCGAGGACTGGCTTTCATAGGTCTTGGTCACCAGTACCTAGCACAGTGCCAGGCACATGGCAGGAGCTCAGGTTCTCTGAGTTAAAAGACCAAACACAGGTTGGCGTCACTGCCACTCACCTCACCTCCCCTGTCTCCTGACCGGTCTAAGATGCTCATCGCTGGGGCACTGAGCCCCTGGCTTCCCTGGGAAGAGAGGTGAGAACTGGCTTCTGCTTGGGTATCTCTGCAGACCTGCCAGATCCCGTGCACTCAGGAAACTGGCAGCCACAGGGCCAGGTCAGATCCTGCCACTGCAGGCCAAGGTGCTGAAGATCTTTCTGTCTCCAGCCTTGAGGTGTTTGCTTAAGCCACTGGGCTGCTCTGCCCAAAACATGATCCTGCCCACACCCTTGGCCCAGGCCCCATGCAGGGCACAGGTGCAAGAAGCCAGCAGGTGCAGATAAGGCCAGATGTGGCAGGATTCATCTCCTTCTTGGGGTCTAGCCTCAGTTTGATAATCTGAAAACTAGCTGTTCCTTAACTGGACCAGCTCAAAGGTGACATGTGTCAGGAGGGAACTTTATCAATACTTTGGCTTTATCTGCGTAACTCAGTAAATCCCCAAAATCTGTTTGGTATGAGTGTATGTGTGTTTGTACACGCGCGCGCTCTAAGATGTGTTGAAGAATAGGGCTGGAGCTCTGGTCAGACGGGAACTCAGGGATGGGCTTTAAAGAGAGAACCTGGAATGGAGTTGGGAGTCAGACTCTTGGGGACAAGATGGGACTCTCCCTATAAAAATAGTGCTTCCAGGACAGTCCCTATCCCACTTCTTCCTGGGAGTGGCCACGTGGAGTTTAGAACTCAGGTCTCAGGCTCTGGACGTGATAGGCCCTGCTATGTCCCCTCCTGGGGAAAGCCTTTCCCAACCTCACCCCATCTCCTCAGCCTCTCCTCTGCATGGCCATGGCACTCTGTGTTCCCATGTGACAATGGTCTCTTCACCTCCCTGTCTTCCCCCCAGAGTGGGATCTTCTCAGGGCAGGGGATGGGCCTTACTGATCTCAGTATCCCCAGGGCAGCATCCTGGCACTGGATAGTGGTTTTTAAGTGAATGAATGAATGGATGAACAAATACAGTTTTCAACTCTAGGGGTGAGGCTGGAGTAGGTTGTTACCAAAGGAGAATCTATACGCTCCAGAGAAAGGTATAGGGTTGATGCTTAAATGCCTTCACCATGAAAAACAGGCAATGATTTAACAAAAACCAAGACTGTGAGCTGCTAGGATGTTGATGTGCTCTTTGCCCTTTGCTCTTGGTTTCTGAGTCTGCCTCTTCTTCTCTGTGTTGTCATTTCTGCCATCTGTCTGTCTATCTCTCCATAGCTTTGTTTTCCCTCCACCAGCCCTAACTGTGTCCCATAGTTTAATTCTATCCAAGATACCCTTTTGAGTCATCAGCCTCTCTCCCTCCTGTCCTCTGCTTCTCCAGCCTCTGGTCTGGCTTCCTCCTTCCTGGGCTTCCCTCCCATGACTGTCCCCAGACTCTGAGGCCCCTGCCCATCTCCCTTGGTGACTTCAGAGAACCCTCGTGGCTCATCTATGCTTTCTGTCTCTATTATACAAGATCTACCTGCCCAGAACTTCGCTGAGACAGTTGGAGAAGGATTAGGGAGGACAGTGAACAAGTTCCCAGCCCCAGAACATATTCTGGAGGCCTCTGCCATCTTCATCCAAGTTACCTTGGGAGATATACCTGATGGGGAGGCTGAAAGTGTCTAAAAGGTGGAGTTTTATAAGGTGACTGCCAGCCTTCGCTTTGTAGGTTCAAAGATTAAAGTGATAATATGGACTAAGCATAGGATTTGAAGCCATAATATCCAAATTAGATTCCTGCCTCTTCCATCCAGGTCTTTGTGACCTTGGGTGAGTTATTTCACTTTAGTCAACCTGTTTCCTCCTCTGAAAAATGAGAGTAACATGCCTACATCACATGGTTGCTATGAGAATTAACCCAGATAACCTGTGTGAAAACCCAGTGTCATTATCAAAACATTGTCAATCAGACTCAGGGGAGACTGATTCACATGAACAAAACTCACATTAGACCAATCAGTAGACCAGAATGTTCATGGGTCATTTAAAAGAGAGAAATGTACCTGCAGGCATCCCCAGATGCTCCAGTAATTGGGCAGTGCATTCTCTGCACTGAAGGAACCAAAGTACAACCAAAAGGTTTCCCTGGCAGGCATGGTATCCAAGCAAGGGATCTTAGTTGTTTGATCTTGGTGACCGCTGTCACCTGGCTATAGGGGGAATCTGATAACTTGTCCACTCATAGTTTAGAACAGGTCACGCTACCCATGCCACTGGACAGTGCTGGAGATGAATGGGCAAATTCTGGCCCTCTGGTTCTACTTTGTTTGAAGATTCCATCACACAGTCATTCATCCATTCCACGAATCTATATTGAGCTTCTACTAAGTGCCAGGCACTCGGCTATGTGGTAAGCATACGGAAGTGAACGAAACAGGCGCTTCCCTGCCCTCCTCATGGAGTTCACAGTCTTTGGAGAAAGACTGACAATTGAACGCATAACTTCCATCCATTGTGATCAGTGTACTATTACCATGGTGAAGCAGAGGGAGCCATGGGCACATGGCAGCTAAGCCAGCGCAGGGGCCTGGGGAAGGGCTGCTGGAGGAAGTGTCCACCTGCCCTCAGCAGGTGGCAGGACATGCTTGGGTGGCTTGCCTTCCAGCTTTCTTCAGTCATGTTCAGGCCCCTAGGTACACCCTGACAACTCTGAGTGACCTTGGGTGTTTCCTTAGTCCCCACAAGCAATGCATCTACAGACTCTCCCTTGGGCTGGGCTTGCAGACAATTCATTCTTTTATTCATTCAACAAATATTTATTGAGTCCCTATAATGTGCTGAAGCTAGCTCATTTCTCAGCGGGACTTTCTCCTTAACTTCCAGGGTGCCTTACTGAAGCCCCCTGTACTGATTCCAGCCCACCTCAGAGCCTCTGTTGTCTTCTGGAGAGGTGGGAGGACAGTTCAGGCTAAGGCAGTGCAGCCCCAGATGCATGAAGGAAGGGGCTCCTGGCACCAGCTGGGGACTCCCCTTCTCAGGAAATATGTCAAGAAACTGCCCCAACCCAGCTGTCTGCCCTTTCTGAGGTTCTCCCACCATGCTCAGTGAGCACGGGGTGGGTGGGCAGCTCTAACCCAGAAGGCAGGCAGCAGCCTGAGCAGAACCACAACCGAGGTGGACATTCATTCATGGAAATGACAGAGGCCTATGAATTAGAGATTTGCTAGCCTTCAGGTCGCCTTACATATCATTGTTGTAAGTCCAGTTTCTTGAGCGCCTTTACCATATCCCAAACCCCCATGCACCCCTTGCACCCTACCTGGGAAGTTAGGAGGGCAAGGAATACTTTCCCCATTGCACTGCTGGATAGATCAAGGCACAGAGCTTACAAGTGACCTAAGGCTGAGGACAGAGCTGGGAACCAGGTCTCCACCACTGCCCCAAACCTCTCAAGGACCCTCAAGGCCTTCCAAAACATGGCTTGTGGCCTTCCTCAGGGGTGTTCAGAGGTCTACTGTCCCCCTTCAACACCCCCCTCTCTCCAACGTTCAAAGCAAGCAGCCCCAGGACCCCACCTCCCTGGGGGCCTCAATGGGTCCCATTGTCCAAGAAGCTATTTGGCTTGACCCCAGCCCCATAAGCAACAGGACGCAAGCTCGGAGAGGGGTCTGCCTTGTCCCCTGCTCAGCCTCGGCTGGCCGCCTTGGGGGAGCCTGTGAGGCCGGGGGCCCCGCTGAATGTGACCTATTGTCTTCAGGGTGGATTTAGGAAGTGCCAAGCTCCCATCAAACAGCCCTGCTCCTCAGGTAAAACAAAAAAAGGGCTGTTCATTTGGGACCTTTCTTCCCTTATCTCCTTTTCCTATCTCCTCAGGCTTAGCTATGGTGTAGTGTTCAAAACCACTTCCCCTCTGAGCCAATCGGAAGCCGGGGCTCACCCTGTGGCCCTGAGGTAAAGTTATTTATAAACGCCTCCCTGGATTATTTGAGCAGAGCCCTTTCGCACACCTCTGGAACACCTTTCGGCTGCCCGCTCCCCAGACACACCTGCAGCCCTGCCCAGCCGGCTCTGCTCACCCACTGGTAAGCCCCACCCAGCCCACCCCCTGGGCTGGGGGTCATCCCTGGAAGAGGGCGGGCACCGGGGGCAGTGAGAGGAGGGATGACAGGAACCAGCCGATCATGGCGGTGGCTGTTTGCCAACCTGGGCACAAGTGGGAAGGAGGCTCTGGGCCCCCTGGGTCTGAGAGCAGCCCCCAGCCCTTCACCTCAGAGAAGCCCATTGGGTCCTCACTCCCATGTCAGGACCTCAGCTGCAGGGCAGGGGGCCGAAGGGAGCTTGTGGGATGGAAGGTCCGGTGGAGGAGGTCTGCTGGACCCCCAAATGGGGTGAGGAGAAACAGCCAGCTCCTTTGCAAGGGCTTCTTTCCTTTGCAGAGGAAACAACAAAAATATTGGAACTTCCTCGGGGCGCCAGCCTTTGAAGCTGCTGGCTGCACCTCTCCCTTTCTTTTCAAGTCTTGGAAGCCAAAAGCTCTTAATGCTTGGCTCACCGGCCTGCTCTGTGTGGCTGTCTACCCCCTCCTTCTGCCCCCCAGACGTCCTCTTGCACTCGTTCGCTTCTCCACCAGCTCGAGGCCCCTGCATGGGCTGCGTGTGTCCCCAGTGTCTCCATGAGTCCTGAGAGGTTGGAGGAGGTGGAAGGAGGGGAAAGTGAGGATTAGGAGAGGGTGAGCAAGGGACTGGCTCCGTCAGGCAGGCAGGAGCAGGACCCAGGGACCCGACTCCCAGGTGCCTGCTTCAACTCAGGAGGGGTGGGACCAGCTCCACTGGCTCCCAGCCTCCTAACTCCTCATCCTGCAGCTTTGAGGGGCCCCAAATCACCCTCAGGCAGTGCCCCCACTCCTCAAAATCAGCCCACGGGCTCCCCAGGCTAGGCCAAGCAAATCTTCTATCATTCTAGCACAACCCACCACCACCACCACCACCCCCCGCCGCCATGACACTTGACTCCACTGGGTCTGAGCACCGGGAGGAAGACCAGCTTTAAGGCCGTGCCCCTCAGGGTGGCACAGCACCCCAAGTCAGGCAGACCAAGAGGGGGGCTATCCCCCCGATGGCTTCACTCACACGGACACCCCTCTCCCAGAGCCCCACGGCCCTCCCCAGCCCTCCCTTGGCCCTGGCGTTCAGAACCTGGCAGGACCCTCCTTGGGCAGCACCGAGACCAGCGCACATGGCTCCTTCACCACCAGGATGGGCTTCCCGGGCACCTCCCAGAGCCTGGTCGACTGTCCGGAATGCTCAACTGTATAAAGCCTGGGGGTAGAGGTAGACTCCTTTTTTTATCTCTTGATGTCCAGAGTCTTCCCAGGGATGGGCACATACCAGGCACTTAGTGAGCGTGTGCCGAACTGAATCAGACAACCCAAATCTGATTCCAGTGAGCTCCCTGAGGGAACGAGGGACCAGCTCAGCACTGAGCAAGCTCTTCATTCCTTGAACCAGAGCAGCGGGCCCATTACTGGGGTCCTTGTACACTGGCCTACTTCCAAGTGAGACTCACCCTAGTCTCCTTACAGACCTCTAGGCATCTAACCTTAAATGTCCATTTCGGGGACCCATGACCTTGGTCAGGTCTCACTGCTGGAAAATGCCTTTCTGCTGGAGCTTATTTCCTCAGCCCAGCAGCCACCCCCAGCAGGGAAAGCAGAGAGGAAGGGGTGAGCAGGCTTAGAGATAAAGAGTGGGGATTTGGGCAGGTAGCAGTGACTCTCTCCCCTACAGGGGATACCAGTCCCTAGAACAGCCAGAGAGCAGGAAGGCAGCACAGGGACATCTTGTGCTCCCCTTCACATTACTGGATTAGGCTGGGATGAAGAGGGGGTGGGAACTTTTCCCAAGAAACATGGGGACAGTAGAAATAAAAAGAGTAGTGATAAAATGCCTTGGAAACTCACAGGCCTCTATACCCTCACTCCTTCCTGCCAGGGATGTGGTCACCAGCTGAGACCCCAGCTCTCCTCTCCTATCTCCAGCTCTCATCCCACCCACGCTGTCACTCAGAGGTGGCCCTTTCCCTCTGGTTCCCACCCTGGATGAGGCGGGGAGGAACCAGCAGCTAGAGCAAAGGGGAAACCTGAAAGTGACCTTTCCTCTGCCCAGAACACAGCGATCGCCCAGGTAGGGACCAGTGATAAGAAGCCTGAGCTGCATTGGCCGAGCTGGGGTTGCTCCCGTGCCTGGCACATGTGCACATCAAAGAACACCCCCCAATCTCACACACACACACACACACACACACACACAC
This sequence comes from Aethalodelphis obliquidens, assembly GCF_003676395.1. NCBI lineage: Eukaryota > Metazoa > Chordata > Mammalia > Artiodactyla > Delphinidae > Aethalodelphis > Aethalodelphis obliquidens. Next base: position 2,793,492 of record NW_020837992.1, on the reverse strand, counting down.
ACACACACTCACTCACCCGGCAAGGCTGAGGAGGAAGCCAACCTGGGCCACAATGACAGGATCACCTCCAGACCTACTGAAACCCCACAGACGGGTTCCTCGTCTCCCTGCTCCCCAGATGTCCTGCCTCTTCTACAAAGATTTTTTTTCCCAGTCCCGGGAAATTTTGAAGGAACAAGGGCATGGGGAAGGCAGGGCGGGCGGCATGTAGAAGCAGATGGGAAAAGGAAGGCCAAGAAAGTCAGAGTGACTTGCCTGGGGTTGCAGAGGAACAAGGAAGAGATCCCTCCAGAATAATTGGAGTAATAATAACAGTCTGAATTTGTTGCTCACGTACTGTGGCCAGGCACCATTCCAAGACTTTCTATGCATTAACTTGGGCACTGTGCCCAAGCCCATCTCTGCCCACTGTATTCTCATGGGCAATGTGACAGACCTAGTCAGAAATATGACTTGGAGGAGATTCCAGTGGGCTTTCTATTGAATGAGTTCACTGTGGGGGAATTAAGATTTTGATGAAGCCCAAGAGGGGGGCCTGCTCTGGTCTGTGCCCTCCCCACAGAGTCCATTTCCCCTTTGTTCCCACCCCCAGCTCCTTAGCTCTGCAAGACTTCCAGATCCCCCTTGCCCCAGATGTGACCCCATTCCCCTGCCAAGCCTGGGGAATTGTCCATGCACCCACCTCTCCTCTTCCCTTCTCACCTTCTACTTCCCCTGAGCCTCACGGGCCCCCCTCTAGGTCTCTCCAGCAGCCGGGGACCCGCCCTCCTTACCTCCACAGTGGGGGAGGGGCGGGGGCACCCTTTGTTCCTCAATATTGTCACATGGCCCTGCTGTTTCTCCCTGATCCGGTGGGGGATGGGAAGCAGTGGAGGGGCTGACACCATTTGACGGAGGCCAGAGCCGGTGATACACACCTATGGCAATAGAGCCCTCGACTTCTTCCAGCCATGCTGACATCATTTGGCAAAGGCCGTGTGTTTGTTTAACTAGGGATCAAGTCTTCACGTTCCCTATACCTCTCTCCCTTTATTGCCCCCTCTCTCACCTTCCCACCCCTAACCTTGCACTGTAGGAGCCCTCTCTGGGGGTCCCCGGGAGCCCCTGAACTCTCTGAGAACGCGGGGAGCATCTGGGAGAGGCGGTGCCCCCACCTCGTTGCCAGCTCACCCTTTTCCGCCTCTCCCTCCCATCCCCCTCTCCTCCTAGACCTGAAGGACTGGCTGGGGATGAAGTAACCTCCCCGCCTAAGCCCCACCCTGCCTCAACCCCTATTCTTGGAATGAGTAAGTATGATGAGGGTACCTCCTCACCAGGAGCCGGGGCAGCTTGCGTGGTTGCAGATTTGCCACTCTGTCTGTCCCTATCCTGGGAAAGCCAAGGAGAGGAGTCAGAACCCCCAGCAGAGCCCTCGCGAAGGTCCTGTATCACTGGCTGGGATGGAAGGTCACCAGGGTTGTCTGATGCCACTCGGGGATGCCAGAGGGCAGGATCAGGGTTGTCTCTGGAAGGTCTGGGCCCCTTCCAACAGGAGCACTTGAGTTGGAGTCAAAGGCCTGGTTCAGTTCCCATCCCGCCTCCGAGACTCAGTTTCCTCATCCACAAAATGAGAGAGCTGGACTTGCCTAGACCTCAGGTTCCCTCTGGGCCAAGCTTTCTGAGGCTGACGGGCTGCTGGGCTCTCATTTTTGTACATAGTGCACACTCAGGATTAGGAAAGCTCCCAGAGCCTTCTCCCCTTCAACACCCTATTTCTGGAATAAGATGAGGAGCGTATGGGAAAAGGGGCAGATTTTGCATTCCAGTAAAGCAAGGGATCTTCTCTCCTCTGTCAGCCTGTGTAAGAGGGAACTCCCGTAGCATCTCACCCCATTTGTATAAAGCCTGCCCACAGGGGCAGAAACAGTCCTGCGTCATCCAAATTCATCTGTGCTCTCAGAAGAATTTCCAACACCGTCACCCCCTTTCCTGCCTCCCTTCCCTGGAAGCCAACGGTGGTGCACAGGCTGGACAGGTCCCAATAAAGGAGATTCAAGGAGAAAGAGATCCCAGGCCAGGGTGGTCAGGAAAGTCTTCATAGAAGAGGAACAGGTAGGCAGGGAGAAGGAAGAGAGGGAGGAGAGGGGAGGAGGAGGAACCTAGCAGGTCTTAAGGAGGGGCAGGGCTAAAAAGGCAGAATGAGTCAGGACATCTCAGGTAAGGAGGAAAGAGTGGACAGAGCCCCTGAGGGGAAACCGAGGAAGCTTGCTCAGGGGATGCTGAGTGGACAGCTTGGATGGAGTGGGCAGACCCAACCTACAAATCTACTGAGCCCACCAAAACAAGGCCAGGTGCTGTAAGGACGAACACGCCAAAATAAGGAGTCTGGGCTTGATCCTCCTGGAAATGAGGAAGCTGAGGTTTTCTGAGCAGGGGGTGTGGGCTGGGGAATCGGTCAGAAGGCTAATGCAGTAGTCCAGGTGTGAGATAAGACCTGAGAGAGACACCAGAAGGAAATAGCAATGGGATTTGATGAACTACTCAATGTGGAGGCTGGTGGGGAGGGAGGGAGAAGTGTGCGGGGTGGGGAAAGGTGCCACCAAGGAAATGGGGGAATGGAGGGGGGGGAGCCGGGTTAGGAGGTTTAGTATGATCAGACACTGCCAACCCCTCTGCCCACAAACACACCACTAGAACTGGGAGCCTTTGAAAGTAGCCTGGGAAGGGGCTTCGGGTATCACTGCCTGCTGCTTAGCAAGGAAACAAGATCTCCCATCGCCTCCTCTTCCTTCTTCTGCTTCAGCCCCCTTGACAATTCTGGCTATTGCTTTACAAGTGGTCTGTTCGGTGGCCAGGCATTGACTCCCCAAACGATGAGTCTTCCTCTGAAGCCGGGCTGGAGCTCTAGATTCCTCCAGAGGGTCACGATCCCCACTCATTGCTCCCAAAGGGCCCGCCAGGCAAAGCACCTAGGAAGTCGGACCCTTCCTGATCCGATGAGAGGGTGGGGAGGGGAAGGAGGTGCGAGGCCATCCTGCTTTACCGGGGGCAAAGGGCTGGAAGCCTCTGAATAGTCTCTCCCAAGAGGAAGGAAGCGCTCTCCTATCTTAATCATAGTAATCATCGCCGTTCCGATTTACTGGGTGCCCTTAGGAGACCAGCCACTTCACAGACATGATCTCATTGAATCCTCATGGCAAACACCTGGGACTGTTATTATCCCCATTTACAGATGAAGAAACTGAATCTTTGAACCCAGGTCACTCTGGCTCCAAAGCTTGTGCTGTTTACCTTATGCCACTCAGTCTCTCACTTCTCCCATTGAAGTGTCTCACGTGCCATTGCTCTTATTCTTTTCTGCCCATGTCTTCCCTGAAACAGCAAGCATTTGTTGGGTGCATGTTAAGTGCCCAGGCAAGGGCCTGGGCACAGACACTGTGGGCAGCCTCATTCCCCCACTTCCCTGCCCGTTGGGTAGCATCCGTGGGGTTTTGTCAGACACCCAGCCCAAGCTTACGGGTCCTGGTGGGCCTCAGGGTCCTGTGACCCCCCGAGTGGAATGCACCAGCCTGACCTTCATCCACCTGGGCACAGTCTCATCCACAACAGCAACTCGCGTTTGCATCACTCTTGACATTTTACACAAGGCTTTCTTGTCCATTTATTCATTTGATCCTCAAAAAACCTTGTGAGGTGGCTATGGTACCCCAGTTTTACGGATGAGGAATCTGAGGTTCAGAAAGGCAATGCTGCCCCTTCCACCTCATCAGTAAAGCCAGCACTAGAACCCAGATTTCTGGGCCCTTAATTAATGCATTTTCCACCTCTTCCCCGGTATTCTCTTCTACAAAAGGCATCAACCAGCCTGCTCCCCTCTGATAACCTCTCATTCACCCAGGTTCTCCCCTAGGAAGCCAATGGGGGAGCATCCTGAGACCCCCGTGTGGTTTCTCACTCTTCACTCCATCTTGAATCTTTTGCCAAACTGGCCACGGCCATCCCACACTCCCCACCTCGCAGACGTAATCTCCCTCTAAGCCTGTCCCTTCTCTTTCCTCACCCTCCTTCTTCCTCTGAGGTCCTCCAGGTGGGCTTCTCCCAGCTCTGGGGGGCAGGGGACAGGAGAGCGGACCAGCAGTTTGAGGATGGAGGAGGGAAAGATCCCTGCAGGGAGCTCCTCTGGGCCTCAGGGGCCCTGGCACTTAGTCCTGCCCTGCTCAGCTCCTGGAACGTCAGCAAGGTTGCGCAAAAAGCTGGGAAGAGAGGCACCAGTACACAAGGGTGGAGGAAAGGTTAGACACAGGAAGCCGTGGGAGAGCCAGCCGCCGCAGACCATCTTGATTTCCCCAAACACACCATTGTCCCCCTGGGGAAATCTGTTGGTGAAGTCCTAGGCGGTTCCTTTAAGAAGGGTCCTCTTGAGGTCACCTCAGCCATCCCCCCCGCCCCCAGGCAGGCTGTTTTCTCTCTTTCTTCCAAGCTGACCGGCTGAATGGTATGAGACATTCTGCCAGGGAAACTGAGGTCTAGGGAGGCAGAGGGGCTTGTGGGGACACCAGGGGACGATGTGGGGAGGGTGGTAAGGGGGAGGGGGCAGAGGATCCACCTGCTGAATCCCAGCTGTGACTCCTGCCCTTGCACTCCCACCTCCTTTTTGCCCGGTGTTCAGCGGGGGTGACGGTGATGTAACAGGTGTGGAGTGCCAGCCACGTGCTGGGCGCCAAGCAAAACAGCCAGGGTGAGTGTATGCATCATCTGTGCCTGGGAGGCAAGGCCACCAAAAGAAGTGAGTCTGGTGGAAAGACTTGAAAGAGGGAAGGGAGGCACCTTGCTGGCTGGGGGCGGGGAAGACAGAATAAAAGTCTGCTGAGCTAGGATTAGAGAGAGAAGGCCCAGGCCGGCGCTGGGAAGGGATGCCCCTCGTTCTTCCCTACTCTGCTTCTCCCAAAGCTTGTAAATGCCCCAGACATGAGCCAGCCCAGGCCCCGCTACGTGGTAGACAGAGCTACCTACTCCCTCACCCTCTTCGATGATGAGTTTGAGAAGAAGGATCGGACGTACCCACTGGGAGAAAAACTTCGCAATGCCTTCAGGTAATGTGGCCCAGAGCCCAGACTCCTCTCTCTTCTACTCCCCACCAAAATCTTCCTGTACCAGGCCATGACTCCGGTACCAGTGTCCCTAAGACAGGACGTGGGGAAGCCTTGGGGAGGTGAGATTCTGAACCCTGAATGTGAGATCCTATGCCTCAGCTCTACTGAGACCCCCAAGGAGGATGGGGAGTGGAAGCAAGGACCATCCACAGGCTCAGAAGGGCTGTAAACCATCCCCAACCCCCTGTGTGAGGTCTCGCCATATTCTCAGTCCACTCAAGTCTCTCCTGGGATCTTAAGGGAGCTGGAGAAGGGCATGCTACCATAGGCGGGTGGGGAGCTGCAGAGCCTTTGCTGCTCCTGTCCCTTCTCCTGTCCTTTCCTTATCAAGAAAAATCTGAAGCCTCCCCCACCCCCGTGCACTTTGTCCTCTTTCCCTCCTGGGTGCTCCTTCCTTCTCCTGGTCCAGACAATGCCCAAAGACAGCCCCTAAATTCCTGGGCTCTCCTAAAGGGTACCTGCCAGGATGTGATCTCACCAGCCCCTGGGCTCTTTCCTCTCTCAGATCCCTGGCACTGTGCTGGCGGGTAGTGAGACCATGCCTATGAGGAGGGGGCTCCACAAGGGGATCTATACCCACACTCCAGGAGCCTGAGGCTACGAGCTTTATCTTCCCCCTTCCCAGACGTCTGGCAGACCTCCCTCAGGCTTCACCGGGGTCTGGTTTGCTCTTCCTCACTTCCCTGGGGAAACAGCTGATTCAGTTACCTGAATTGAGGTCACTGGCAATGGCTGAAGTAGAGATGCAGGTGGAACTGGTTCAGACTGGGGGAATCACCCAGCTGAGTCTTCACTAAAAGCCCCAGCCCAACCCTACCTCTCCTGGGAGGCTCCACCTCTGCCCGGTTACAGTCAAGACCTTGGGTGCCACAGCTGTGTCCCTCAGGCAGGCGGGCTCTGCAAGTCTTTGTGCCCAAAGAGTTTAAGTTTGGGTTGTTGCTGTACTGGAGGGATGAGGGTACCTGCTGTTGTCCTAAAAGATTAGGATGATGGATAACATAAGGCGATGCAGGGAGCTAACAATTCCCATGAGGCTGGCAGGAGAGCCTTGAACAGTGCCTGGCACACAGAAGGTGCTCCAGTAAATATTTGTTTAATGAATGAATGAATGAATGTCTAGAAAACCAACCTCTCTCCGTCCACTTCCCGCCTGGCTTCTGGAACCTCTGTATGGATGTTTGGCATCTGTTCCCAGTTCTGCTCTCAGGCTTCAGATTGCTTTGCTCAATATATGGCAGGCTTGCAAGTAAGGCTGGGCATGTACAAGCCCTCGAGTGGGTTGTTTTTCTTCCCCAGCCAGCTCTCCATTCACGAGTCCGGTTTTCCCTGCCACAAACAAACATGAGAGAGTTCCTGCAGGCCTGATTCTCTCTTAGGACAAGCCTTTAGAGATACTTTAAGCTATCTACTACCAGTCCAACTCCCCATCCAGCATCCCAGGGATGGGAGAGGCACTACCCACCACAGAGGAGACCGGGGAGTCAGATGGTGATGGTGATGCGGTTCCGTGAAGCGCTGGTTGGGACAGAAAATCTACCCAGACTTTACAGGGTACAAAGCATTGCCTGTGTTGATTTCAGTTTTGGGTGACATCCAGGGGACCCAGTGTCAGGGAAACTATTGTTGAGCAACAGCAAAGAGCAGGAATTGGTGCTGGGCAGGAAAGGAGGCCTAATCAGAGAAGGCCAGTGAGTCACCCGATGGGCCCTGAGTATTTGAGTTCCCTCAGCTGGGAGAAGAAAAGCAAATGCCTGCCCGCCCCCCTTCTAGTCATCAATCCACCAGCTGTCACCCTTGAGATTGAAGGCCCTTGTTTTTACCACTCCTGAGTTTCTAATGAAAGGACCTCAAGGTGTTCAGCAAACAGGGGAGGGATCAACTCTCCCCACCCTGCGTTAACCAACAGTTTCCCCATTCTTCCCTCTCCTGATGAATGAACAGGGGAAAGAACTCCAGCACTCGAGTCATCACACACACAGGATAGTAGGTCAGCAGAGGTGCACCCTGCAGGGACAGTGGAGCCTTCCTTTGGGGGGAAGTTCTAAGAAATATGACAGCAGCCCCCACTCAGACTGAGTTTCAATTCAGGCCCATTCTTTCACTTATTCACTCATTCATTTCTTCAACAGATATTTACTAAGCACCCCAGTGTAATGCACGAAGTACACAAAGAGAGCCAGACTTCTCTCCATGTTGGGTTTACTGTGTAGTGGGAGAGATAGAGGAAAAGCAAGAAATTACAGCACAAGGTACACACAATGCTGCAGGAGCCCAGAAGAGGGTGCCCGGGCCTGTGTTCAGTCAGACCAGAGCAAGGCCATCTGAGGTGGAGGCTGGACTTGACACCTCGGCAGGCTCAGCCACCGCAAAATCCTTGCCTTTAGGCCGAGTCTCATAGACTTCCCAGGTGAGCAGTCAGCGATCAGACCTCCAGCTAGCACCCAGGGCATGGTGACGGCTCTCAAGAGGAAGTCCTGCCACACAGTGTGGGTGCTCACTGAATTTTGCGTGAATGAGTGAACGAATGGGTGAATGACCAAGAACAGGATATTATAATCTATTCCCGACTCAGAGCATCCAAGCTGTGCAGTGCTGACCGGAAACCTGCCCTCTTCCCCTCCAGATGTTCCTCGGCCAAGATCAAAACCACAGTGTTCGGGCTGTTGCCCGTGCTCTCTTGGCTCCCCAAGTACAAGATCAAAGATTACATCGTCCCTGACCTTCTGGGCGGCATCAGCGGTGGATCCATCCAGGTCCCACAAGGTGAGGGGATCCCCTCAGCCAAGCCTATTTCTCTCCCCACCCCACTCTCTGTGACCTCCATAACCCAACCATGCCCCTGGATGTTCACTGTCTCGGTCTTCTGCAGGCATGGCATTTGCTCTGCTGGCCAACCTTCCTGCTGTCAACGGCCTCTACTCCTCCTTCTTCCCCCTCCTGACCTACTTCTTCCTGGGGGGTATCCACCAGATGGTGCCAGGTAAGGCCTCTCCCCTCTCAGCAGGCAGCTGACCTGGACCACAAGGATGGGTGGTGGGTGGCGAAGGGGGCTGGGGTGATTTCCCATCTGCATTCTCCTCTAGCTGGTGCTGCTTGGTCCTGGAGGGACCATCACTGTGCGTGTCCGTCCCAGGTCTTCTGTGACCTTGGAGAAGCCACTTAGCTTCCGTGAGCTCAGTTAGCATGACCTGTTGGGTCTCCCTCCCTGGAATGTGGGGAAGACTTGGTGGAATAAGATATGCCATGAAGTGCTGAACAGATGTGGGAAATTACCATCTAACTCCCAGACTGGTCCCAGCGGACCACTTCAGGGACACATGGAGTTCTCTGGTGCTAAGTGAGATGGAGAAAAAGGGCCTGACCACAAGGCCTGTTTCTGGCGCAGGCTCTGCTTGTATTTCCAAGCCCATTTCCTCATGTGTCCAATAAAACAACATTAACAGATGGGGTGAAGGCACATTGAAGAGTTGTAGATCATGGTTGGATGTGAACGGTTACTGTTATGCTGGAGAGGAGCCTTGGAGGCATGGGGGTCGGGAAGCGTTCCTGGGCCCCTTTCTGGTTTCCACGGGTGTGGTCCAAACCTCTGACTTTTGCTGGCTGGGTGGGGCACCACAGGTACATTTGCCGTTATCAGCATCCTGGTGGGTAACATCTGTCTGCAGCTGGCCCCAGAGTCGAAATTCCGGGTCTTCAACAATGCCACCAATGAGAGCCATGTGGACACAGTGGCCATGGAGGCCGAGAGGCTGCACGTGTCGGCAACGCTAGCCTGCCTGACTGCCGTCATCCAGGTGAGGGGGGCGGCCTCCATCTCTGCCGGGGCCCCACCTCAGGAAGGCACCAGCCCACCCTGCCCCTGCCTCAGAGTCCCAGTTTTGACATTAAAGCTGACTTAGGGCTCTACGTCCTCCCTCTTCCCCACTTCGAGGCTACAAAGAACCTTGAAAATTCAGAGCATCTCTCCTTCCCTGTCTCCAGCAGGTGCATAAGACCAGCATCTACACCTAATAAAACTGTCCTGAGCTAATGACTGTCTAAAGGACTTCTGGCCTCTCTCCACTACCCTTTCCAGTGCCCAGCTCTCTGCCAACACAGTCTTCCAGTTTCTCTAACATCACTTATCCCCCTCCTGGGAGCTTCTTCTGCTCCAAGCCACAGCATCACCTGCATGACATAAATTACATTTCCACCACACGCAAAGGACTCTGCTAGGTTTTATGAAGGCAAACGCAGCAGCACAGAATGTAAGAGCAGGAAGCAACCTTGGAGGTTTCATTCATTGATTCATTCAGTTAATGTTTTTTGGTTGTTTCACCGTGCCAGGAACTGGGCTAGGCTCTGGGGATCAAAGATAAGTAAGAAAGAGGCCCAGTTCTCAAGGAGCTCACAGCCCAGCAGAGGAAGTAGCCATATCAACAGATAGATGTATAGGCAGTGAGGTCAGCAACATAACGGGGCTATGTACCAATAGCTTCAGGAACGCCAAAGAGAAAGTCAGGGAAGGCCTCTCCTCAAAGAGAGGAGGTGACATCTGAGCTCAGTCTAAAAGGATGAGTAGAAGTTGACCAGTAACCAAATGAACAAGGCATGGAAGGGACAGTCCAGGCAGGGGGAATAACACCCCCAATGCACTGAGGCCTAAGAGAGTGTGAACTGACCAGGGAATGGCAAGACAAGGAGTTTGGTATGGCCAGAGGGAGGAGGCCTTTGGGGAATGGACCAGAGAAGAAGGTAGAAAGGTAGGCAGGGGCCAGACGATGAAGTCTGAAGTCCGTCCCCTAAGCAGTGGCTTTGGGTCTGACTGGCGGTCGGTTTGGACCACTCAGACTATGGAGAAGATGACGGACGGGAGGTAGATGAGAGTCAAGGCAGGGGACCTGTTGGGAGATTATGCAGAGGTCCAGGCAAGAGTGACAAGTGCCTAGACCAGGGTGGCAGCCAAGGAGATGAGGGGGTAGACTTGCGGAACATTTTGGCAGGAACAAAATGAACAGGGCTTGGTGATAGATTGGAGATGGGGGGTGAGGAATGATGGCTCCCAAGTTTGTGGTTGGCCAGCTGGTGGGCAGGGGTATCAATTACTGAGAGAGGAAACACTGGTGAGTACCAGGAGGAAACTGGAGCCAACGAGGTGAAGTGTCAGAGGCTAAAGGTCTGCTGGCAGGAGAGGGCGGGACAAGGTCATGATGGACTCATTTCCCTAGAGCTGCTGCTGTCAGGGTTGCACGGAACTCCAGCCCTGGGTTTGAGCCAGGCAGGTATGGGAGCTGCTGACCCACCTTGGTCTCTCCCCACCACCCCTCTCCTCTCAGATGGGCCTGGGCTTCGTGCAGTTCGGTTTTGTGGCCATCTACCTCTCTGAGTCCTTCATCCGGGGCTTCATGACAGCCGCTGGCCTGCAGATCCTGATCTCCGTGCTCAAGTACATCTTCGGACTGACCATCCCCTCCTACACAGGCCCAGGGTCCATCGTCTTTGTGAGTCTAGGAACGCACCCCTGTGAATAGAGAGGGGCTTGAGCAGACACATGAGCCGAGTTCACTGTCTTAAGAAGTTCAGAGAGGATTCCAAGAAGTTCCCGCTTTGGGAGGGAGTGTCAAACACGTGACCTTGAGGGCTTGCTGAGGTTCTCTGTGGTTAAACCCTGCAGAAAAGCAGAGGTACACTCTCCATCAGCTCCCCGTTCCAGTGCCTCAACCCCTCCTTGCCTGGGAAGTCCTTCTTTATGTCTAATCTCCATCCCTCCCTCCTCCTTTAGCTTGAACTCTTTCTAGAGAAAGAGGAAGGGAATCTGCATTCCCATCCCAGTATGAGCTCCAGACATGCCCTGTGGGAGAGGGTGGTGGAAAGTGGAATCCTGAGAAGGATCTGGATTCTGCTTTTTGTGAGAGCTGATGACATCCCTTCATTGGCTCAGATGCTGGGTGGGAGCCCATGAGCATGATGCTGTCTCCCACAGACCTTCATTGACATTTGCAAAAACCTCCCCCACACCAACATCGCCTCGCTCCTCTTCGCCCTCATCAGCAGCGTGTTCCTGGTGCTGGTGAAGGAGCTCAACGCCCGCTTCATGCACAAGATCCGCTTCCCCATCCCTACAGAAATGATCGTGGTAAGGACCTTGCCCAGGGGTGGAGGGCTGGGGCCCAGGCAAGAGAGGCTGTGAGAAAAGGAATCCGGCTCCAGTCAGAGCCAGGGGAGCCCCTCTACCCACCCGGCCCCCGGCCCACTCGCCCACTGTGAGCCAGTAGGACAGGAGTCAGGGGTGAATCTACTCCTTCCCCCTGTGTATGGCTCCCACTCTCCCTGATCCTCAGGTTGCCCCCTTCAAGGAGGCAGGGGAGTGGGATCTGGGGTCCCCAAAGAAAAGGGAAGGCTTGAGAGGGACCCCTGCCCTGGCCCCAACTTAGAGCCAATCCCAATTCTCCACTTTGGGGTTTGCAGGTAGTGGTGGCAACAGCTATCTCTGGGGGCTGCAAGATGCCCAAAAAGTATCACATGCAGATCGTGGGAGAGATCCAACGAGGGTGAGTCCAGGTGGCTGGGAAGCCTGACCCCACCCCCACTGCACCGCCCCCAGGTTCAGAGTCAGAGATGAAATGAACTCTATGAAAGTACATTATAAACTCTGTGACACTGACCAGCTATGAATTATTACTATTACTTACTGTGGAGAAGAGCCACACGATGCTGGCTGTTTCCTGACGGTGAGTCATGAAACACTCCCCGCGAAAGTCTCAGTTGATGGATGCTGTTAAAGCAAAGCCGCTCTGGTCAGCCCTTCTCTGGTTCTTTGCCTTGCTCTAATACATTGGCTCTTTTACCCACGTGGAAAGGAAGCTCTTAGGACTAACAAAATTCACTGAGCGTCTACTCTGTGCCAGGCACCACACTGGGCCCTGGGAGGGGAGGGGAGGTGCTTATGCTGCAGAGTTGGAGCAGGCCATGGAGAAAAGGCCCACAGCACTGGGGGCTGCGGATATGCGGACGAGTGCGCGTAAGGAGTCCAGAATCTGGATGTGAACAAGTAAGGCCCTACCGCTTACTAGCTCTGTGACCTCAGGCAAGTTATGTTCTTTAAGCCTCGGATTTTTGCTTTGTCAAGGGGAGTGACGGTAGCGGCCCTGCAGCGTGGTACTGAGGATTCAAACTGGAAGGGCTAATTCATGTAAAGGCCCTGGCACAGAGTGGGGCCCAGCCGGTCCCTGTGGGTTGGTGAAGGTCGCGGTGCCCTCCCTCTCCTCACACCCTTGGGCCCTGCCTCCTTTCTGGCTCCTTGGCAGGTTCCCCACTCCCGTGTTGCCTGTGGTTTCACAGTGGAAGGACATGATTGGCACAGCCTTCTCCCTGGCCATCGTGGGCTATGTCATCAACTTGGCTGTGGGCCGGACTCTGGCCAGCAAGCACGGCTATGACGTGGATTCTAACCAGGTAGGTCCGGCCACCCCCCAGCAGGGCTGAGCAGGATGGACCAGGGCCCACAGAGGCCTGGCAAGAGATGTTCTGGGGCTCTGGGCTTAGGTGAGGAAGGCTGCCTGCTAGTGCGGAGAGGGGGACTCGAACACCAAGAGGCTGACTTCTACTTGATTGGGAGAACGTGGCTTTAAAGCAGTCGGGTCACTCTCAAGTTCAAGATCCAGCTTGCAAGGACAACTGTGTTTGGTCTGTACCCTGCACCCCAGCCCCAGCTTCCAATCCTGTGCCCACAGGAGATGATCGCCCTGGGCTGCAGCAACTTCTTCGGCTCCTTCTTTAAAATCCATGTCATTTGCTGTGCTCTCTCTGTCACTCTGGCTGTGGATGGAGCTGGAGGAAAATCCCAGGTGAGCGCTGGACCAGGAGAGTGTGGGAGGGATGGGGGAGTAGCAGAACAATTGCCCCGGAGAAGCCAGGCCACCTGCTTCTCCAACCTTCCTCTCCCCTCCTTAGCCTCCAGTCCACCAAAGGCATCTATTGGAAACAAAACAAGAGCGAGAATTTCACACCTATGCCCTGTTTCCAACTCTTTCTCTGAATAGATGTCAAGCCTGTGTGTCTCCCTGGTGGTGATGATCACGATGCTGGTCCTGGGGTCCTATCTCTACCCTCTCCCCAAGGTAAGAGCACAGCACGAGAGCAGAGGCAGTGAGAGACTCCAGTAAAAGAAGGCCCTGAGGGCTGTGTGGTACTTTACAGATTACCAAGTGCCATCGTTGTCACACGTTGTCCTAGTCACAACCTGTGAAGTAGTAATGCAGGTTTTACTCTCCCCATTGTACAGGTGAGGGAAACTGAGGCTGAGAGGGTCTAGGTGATCTGCTTGTGGTGACAAGGCTCACAAGTGCAGGGCTAGTCACAAACTCCAGTCTTCTGACCTCAGAGTCCACACCCATGTCAGTGTTTACAAGTCGGTGTGGGCGCCTGGCTAGGAGGGCTCTAGGCACGGGCCATGTGGGGATGAGGGAAAAGAGGACGGGCAAAGAAGGGGCCAGGGGCCCTGTGACTCTAGCACCTGCACTCCAACCCTAAGATTGAATGCAGAGATTTGGGGTCTCTGCCAGCAGAGATGTTCTAGAACTGCAACTCTGTCCTGCCAGGTTTCAGGGTCAGGTGTTTGCAGGAAAGGCAGGAAAAAGGGGACACCCCAGGTGACAGGGAGCAATGTTCTGCTTCCCCAGGCTGTGCTAGGAGCCCTGATTGCTGTCAACCTCAAGAACTCCCTCAAGCAACTCGCCGACCCCTACTACCTGTGGAGGAAGAGCAAGCTGGACTGTGTAGGTATTGGGCGGCCTCTGGGTACCCGTTGTGCCCTTGCCGCCTCCTCCAACCCCACAGCCCTGTCATTTCTTCTGTCAGTGATCCCTCTGGTTGGCTGCTCGCTGATTAGCATAACCGAGTGCTGACAGCTCAGGTTTTGGAGTGAGACATCTCATGTTCAAATCCTAACTCAGCTGTTCACTGGCTTTATGACCAATGGCAAGTCCCTTAACCTCTCCGAGTCCTGGCTTTCTCATCTGTGAAATGGGTATCTTATACTCTCTAGCCCCCACCTCAGGATGCTTATGAAATGAGATAATACAAGTAAGGAGCACATTGTCGAATTGTATCTTGTGTTCAATAAAATTTAGCTATTATTATTTTTATGATTTATAGTTCCAAAGAAAGCTAAATGAAATCATTTTAAAAAACAAAAAAACCTAGAACATAAAGCCAGCAGACCAGGATCTTAAGCAGATTACCAGACTTCTCTGGAGTTCTGTTTCCTCATCTGTAATGCGGGTGATGGTCATGGCTGCGTCACACACTAGCTCTGAGGATTAAATGAGATCATAATGGGAAAGCCCCATGTAACCATAAAACAATCAGCAAATATGAATTATTGTTTTGATTAGTCACATTCCCAACGCATCTTCCACTGGGCAGTTGAAATGAGGCTGCCATATACTGACGACACTGCCTCATCCCCACTTGAGCCCCACCATAAGCTGTGAGAAAGGATTTACTAACCTCCTTTCAAGATGATGAAACCAAGCCTCAGAGAGGTTTAGTAACACATCAAAGGCCACAGAAGTAGTAAGTGCTAGAGTCAGGACTGGAACCCCAAATCTTAGACTCCAAACCTCTGGACTGGACTGTCTCCTAGGGGAGAAGGTACACTTGCACAGTATGAGAAGGAAATCCTTAAAGCCAGAGAAGTGAGTGGTCCATCTGGGGTCCCCCAGGGAGTGAGGGATGAGGATAGGGAGAAAAATGACGTCCCAGTTCCCACCCCGAAAGATCTGCTTTTATCACATCCCAACAATCCCCCCCACTGTGACAATAGTTCCTGATATTTACATAGTGTTTTGGGTTCCCATCTGATCTTCACAATTCTGTACAAGAGTGTGGGCAGATTTATTTCTTTCAGAGGAACATGGGGGACTCTAAAACACCACAGGAGGCAACTGTCAAAACTGCATCCAGGGCTTCCCTGGTGGCACAGTGGTTGAGAGTCCGCCTGCCGATGCAGGGGACATGGATTCGTGCCCCGGTCCGGGAAGATCCCACATGCCGCAGAGCCGCTGGGCCCGTGAGCCATGGCCGCTGAGCCTGCGCGTCCGGAGGCTGTGCTCTGCAACAGGAGAGGCCGCAACAGTGAGAGGCCCGCGTACTGCAAAAAAAAAACCTGCATCCAATCCTGTCCCCAAACGCACACAACCAGGCCCCAGGCTATCAGATCAGGAAATGTAGCTGAGCACGTGTCCGGCACACAGCTTACTATCAGATGGAGGAATGGAACTCAGGTTTACTGAGCACTCACTGGGCGCCCATCACTAAGGCCAGGACCTTATCTTCCTTAACTCTTTCATGAAGCTGGTATTATTATTCCCCCTTTGTGAATTAGGCAACTAAGGATCACACAGCTAGTAAGTAGGAGAATGAAATTTGGAACCCAGGCATATCTGACCCAAGACTCATACTCTTCTCACTGAGCCATCCTGACTCCCTGTGTATGCTGGGGTTGTCTATTGACAACCAGACAAGATCAGGGAGCCACACTCAATCTAAGGGAAATGGGCAAGTGTAACCGAAGCTCAGTTACATAAAACAGTGCAAAAATGGCATGAAAAGGGAAGGGTGGGTCTGAAGTTGTGCTAGCAGAGAATGACCTAGGCTGGTCCAGGAAGACTTCCCCAAAGGGGCAGTTTTCTCCCCAGGCCTGCTTTGACGTCTCTCTCTTCACAGTGCGTCTGGGTGGTGAGCTTCCTCTCTGCCTTCTTCCTGAGCCTGCCGTATGGTGTGGCAGTGGGTGTCGGCTTCTCCACCCTGGTTGTGATCTTCCAGACCCAATTGTAAGTAACAGCCCCTCACCCCAAGGCACAGCAGTGGGGCCCCTGGGCCAGTCTGCCAAGGGCTCCCACGTGAGGCCTGGCCCAGCCCACTGCATACTGTCACCTTCTGGACCTGGCACTGGAGGGGCTGCCAGGCCCAAGGAGAGCCTGGCCCAGCCAGGACTTTCGGCACAGGCTGGGCTACCTGACTTCCCACATCCTGAAAACCCAGGGGAAGCCATCACAGTCTTGGAGGGCTGGGGGACCAGAGGAAGTGGGAGTCAAGCAAGTGGGTGAGACTCAGTGTCCTTTCAAGGGTGCTACTAGACCCCAGACCAAATGGAACCCCACCTCAAGGGAACAGCAAGTCAGAGGACAGCTACGTCCTTGCTATAAAAACATTAAGTGGGCTTCTCTGGTGGCGCAGTGGTTAAGAATCCGCCTGCCAATGCAGAGGACACGGGTTTGAGCCCTGGTCCAGGAAGATCCCACAGCTGCGCTCTAGAGCTCTCGAGCCGCAACTACTGAAGCCCGCGCACCTAGAGCCCATGCTCCGCAACAAGAGAAGTCACCTTAATGAGAGGCCTGCGCACCGCAACGAAGAGTAGCCCCCACTGGCCGCAAATAAAAAGAAAGCCTGCCCGCAGCAACAAAGACCCCACGCAGCCATAAATTAATTTATTTATTTATTTATTTAAAAAAAAAATGAAGTGAAACAGACCAGGGGGTCCAGGTCAGGGCAGGAAGGATGCTGAATATCCGGGAAACCCTGTCTTCTCTTCCTGAGAACTCAGAACCAGGAAGTGGTGACTTTAGGGCCCCGTAAGCATGTCACCTTGTTTACTCCCCACCCTTTCTCCCCCCTGAGCCCCAGCCTGGGAGCTACGTCAAGGAGCTACCTGTCAACCCTCTAATTATAGCTCAGACACAGGCCATCAGGCATATGTCTCCAGTGCAGAAAGACAAACACAAAAACCCCAGGGTGAGGAAGGGACCCTCTCCTGGCCTGCCTCTGCCCAGCCCCCAGCCCCAGTGTCCCTCCAGGCCCATCCGCTAATAGCATTCTCTTATGTTTTTCTTTTCCTTCTTCATCCAGTCGAAATGGCTATACTTTGGCCCAAGTCATGGACACTGACATTTATGTGAATCCCAAGACCTATAATAGGGTGGGTAATCCAAGATTGTGACCTCCCTCTTTTGCCCTACCCCCACCCCAAATAAAAGGGTTTTAAAAAAAAATAGCCAATAAAGATATTGCTGCTAACTGAACCGAGTCTTCCTGCCACAGGCCCAGGAAATCCAAGGGATAAAGATCATCACTTACTGCTCCCCTCTCTACTTTGCCAACTCGGAAATCTTCAGGCAAAAGGTCACTGCCAAGGTAAGGCTCGGTCCTCTGGTGACCAGAGGGGCTGGACAGAGCGTGCCTGGAAGATGCAAGAAAAGGAGCTGGGAGCTGAGAGCAGGCCACTTCCAAAGAGGGTGGAGGTTAAGACTGCTCTCTGCTCTCTCCCTACAGACAGGTGTGGACCCCCAGAAAGTATTGCTGGCCAAGCAAAAATACCTCAAGAGGCAGGAGAAGGGGAGAAGGCTGCCCATACAACAGAGGAAATCCCTATTTATGAAAAACAAGGTGAACTGAGGCTAGAAACAGCCCATGCCCTCTCCCCTGCCGTCTCTGATCTTGTTACCTGGTACCCCACCTCCCAGTATCTTTGAAGTCAAAGATATCAAGTCTCTGTGGCCGCTGCCTAGTGGGTATTGCCTGGTGGATATCTTCTCCTTCGATGAGGAGCTGTCAGCTCTTAGGGTAACCACTTAACTCCCACAGCCCGTCCTCATTTTCTGGCTAAGATAGGATATGCCCGTGGACTTATGAGCAATCCCATACGGGGAGCAGCAGTGAATTTCCTGGGGTACCCAGCCAACCTAGATCTAGCAAGGTGGATGTAGGTGTGGGAGTTCTGCAGAGAAGGCAGACATGGATAAATGCGAAAAAGGAGCTCAATTGTTTCCGAAGGGCCTTTCTCTCAGAGCAGAGTGGGCTGAGGCTTCGGTGCCTCTCTTGGAAGGGTTGTGGGAGACCAAACGTGCAGGCCCCACCTAAGGAAGGGGCTATGGGAGATGCCGGTCCTATGGGCTTTTGGGGACTTATATTCACCACCACCAGGTTCAGTTCCCTCCACCCGCACGCCCCTTGCCCCAGCTTCAGCCACAGCAAAGTCTGACTGAGTGTGATGGCCCCTGACTCTGCCCTCCTACTCCCGCCCTCCAGACTGTCTCCCTGCAGGAGCTTCAGCAGGACTTTGAGAATGGCTCCCCAACGGACCCCAACAACAACCAGACGCCTGCTAATGGCGCCAGCGTGTCCTACATCACCTTCAGCCCTGACAGCTCCACAGCTGCCAGTTGTGAGCCCCCGGCCTCTGCTGAGCCCAGTGACATCCTGGCCAGCGTCCCACCCTTTGTCACCTTCCACACCCTCATCTTCGACATGAGTGGGGTCAGCTTTGTGGATTTGATGGGCATCAAAGCCCTGGCCAAGGTGAGGCCCTCGGGTGGAGGGAGTGCCAGCCCACCCCCCAACCCTAACCGTCACCCCTGCCCCCCTACACTCCCTTTCCTTGGAGCCCTCATTTGAACCAACTGAGCGAGACAGCTCACCAAGGAACCTAACAGCTCCTAAGATCCCTTTTCCCCAGATGCTACCAGGACAGAATGCTCTCTGCAGAGCAGGCCCAGACAGCACGAGGCAATGCCTGCCTGGGGAGGGATACCAAAGCCAGGCTGCTGGTCCACCCTGTCCTAGCACCCCTCTGTAACAGAGTCCACCCCAAGTTCCCTCTCAGGCTGCCAGGAACCCACCCCAGGATCCTCTGAGTAGAGTTCAGCTTGGCCCTGGTTCGTGGTCTGCCCTTCCTTCCCACACTCACCCAGACGCTCTAGCATCAGCCGGTTCTGGCCAACAGAGGAAAGAAGACATTATATCAGTGCCTCACATCCTTAGACCAGACACACAGCTCACAGGATACCTTGAATAAATGTATCCACCTGAGAACTTTTCAGCGGCCACTTCCGATGACAAGGAGTCAGTAAACCTCACAGGCTGGCCCAGAGAGAAGCAGCGCAGAGAAACCGAGGGGTACAGAGAGCACATAGGCTGATGGCACCACCAGCCAGGTGCACAGAAGCCTCCATCCCCAGCCCTGGGCTCAACCTGCTTCCCTAGCCTGGACCTGGCATGAAGCCGGGCAAAGCAGTAGCCTCTCTGAGCCTCGGTCCTCCCCTGCAGTTTCTGCCTGAAGCCACGACGTCAGGAAAGAGGTGGAGTCCAGGACTCTAAGCAACTGAAAGAAAAGATCTGGCCCCATAAGAAGGGGTCATGGGGACTTTAAGTGGCTGCCTCATTGGCAAAGCCCCACGTCCACCCCGCTGTCCAGAGGAGCAGTCAGCCAGCACTCCAGGGAGAAGTGCTGTGCTTTGCTGCTATTTTTATCTTTGGCTGCCAGGGCTCTCGGGGCTACTTATTTGTTTGGCTCCCCCTCTGATGTGCGTTTTGTGAATCGGTTTTCAGGCCCACTCAGAACATTCCTTTCCTTTTGTCTCCCTACCCAACACCCTCCCGACTCCTCTAGCTGAGCTCCACCTACGGGAGGATCGGTGTGAAGGTCTTCTTGGTGAACATTCATGGTAAGAGAAGGAGGACGTGTAGGCGACTGGAAGGCTGGCAAGGGGCTGAGGTGGGAATAGGTGGGTGGGATGCTGAATAGTGAGTGGGGTAGGAATGAGAACAGCCAAATGTTCCCCTAAACTACTGGCTGCTCATAAGTGTTTCGGGCACAAGTTAGAAGAGACTACAGCCGGGTTAGAGAACATCCTAGAGGTCTCAATTAGAGAGTGGGGGGATCATGGAGTTAAGAAATGACAAGTAGGATTCTAATTTGCCCACCACTAATTTGCCATGTATCTTTGGCCAAGTCACTTCATCTGTCTAGGGATCGATTGCCACCTACATAAAATGAGGCCGACTAGATAAATTTGGGAATCTTCTCCAAATCCAAAAGTCTATGAATAAGCACGAGGCATAGATATACCATAACTGTCCAGGGAAGACACAGATAACACAGTGTTATACACACACAGTCTCCAGGGCCCACACACACAGCCCCAAACCGTGTCCACATCGCAGTGGACTTTCACCTCCAGCATGTGTGCAGAGTGCAGGGACACGGACGCACAGCAAGAGCGCACAGACACACAGGAGAAAGGGAAGGGCCACATACTGGCACACCCCGTTTCCCGCGGAGGGTCAGCAACTTCCAGCAGGCCTAGCCAGCTTCGGCGCTGGCCTGAGCACAGCCCAGGCTCCGTGCAGGCTCCGTTCAGGAAGAGAGTCTGCACTGGCAAGTGACCTGCTCTGTGTGTGCTCCAGAGTTAGAATCAGAAGCTCCCGCCGACCCTCACTAGACACTCCTCAGGAAATCATGTCCAGGATTGGGTAGGAATAAGGGCTCTTCCACACACTGGACATTGTAGGAAAGGTCTGGATAAACAACAGGAAGGACGAGCCCTCAAGGGACAGAATGGGCAAACGTTTTAGCCTTTCCCACTCGAATCACCACGAAGTACCAACTCCCTGAATCAAACTGCTTCCTTGGGCCCTGGGGTGAAGGTTCAGCATCTTCAAGCTCATGTTGCCCTCTGCTGTCCAGAACTGATACTGCAAAGCCAATGAGAAGGCTCTAGGATATAGCAAGAGCACAGCCCTCAGGCCTCTCTCTCCATCTCCCTCAGGCCCTCTCACCATTTTCCCCCAACCCCAGGTCCTGTCCACGGTGGTGTTAACCTTTTGAAGGTGATCTTTCCCTCCTTCCAGCCCAGGTGTACAATGACATTAACCATGGTGGCATCTTCGAAGATGGGTGTCTAGAGCGCAACCACGTCTTTCCCAGCATACACGACGCAGTCCTGTTTGCCCAGGCAAAGGCCAGGGAAGTGGCCCCAGCACGCAGCTTCCAAGGGGTAAGGTCCCTGCACCTGAGGAATCCTAGGCCATGGGTCACTGAAGTAGCGGGACGGTTTGGGTTCCAACACCAATTCTGTCAATTAACGGTTCTGAATCTCCGTTTTCTTATCTGTGGAATGGGTACTCTAAGGTAACATTATCCACCACGGGATTTTTCTTTTGTTTTGGTTTTAAGATTAACTGATACTTGTATCTTTTACGTCACTTGAAAGAGCTTTGTATATTACAAAATCCTTATTAATATCAATTTCCAGATCACACAAACACCCAAGGCACAGCGGGTTATGCCTGGCATTCTGGCATTGCTCACCCCTGCTATTCCTTCACTCTTTCTATAAGAGGCTTTGGGAAAGGGAGGGGAGTAAGCCTGCCTGTTTTAATTTAGCAGAGCTTGGAGATTTCAGGCTGGTGATGGATGAAGAGTGTGGATCAGAGTTTTGTCTCAGCTTCTTGACATTTAATTTACTAGCTCAGTAAGTGGTATGCAAATGAGCTACAAATAACACTGTCTACAAATAACACTCCAGAAAGCTGGGAGGCAGAAAAAGCCCAACCCATTGGGGTCCCTGCCCAGGCATCCCCAGCCGACACCACCTCCCAGGCTCCCCTGCCAGCTCAGCTTCTACCCTTGGCCTCCCAAGACTCTGTGCCCCAGTCCATGAAACAAACCTCTTCTGCCCTCTGTGGGTCATAAGAAAGGCTTTTCTGGCCCTAGAGCAACCATTTGCTGTTTGCTTTAAGAGACTGATGAAGGTGAAGCCATCTGTTCTAAGCGCTGAAAGCCTGCCCAGGGAAACACGGGGCCTGGCGCCTGCCTACCACACAGAGGGAAACTGTGAGAGCAGCGGCCTTTCTAGCCTCATGCACCCTGTCACCAGAGCAAAGAGAGGGAGATTCCAGAAGAATCCTCATCATCCGTTATTGCACAATGTCCACTATTTACACTTTATATATTCTTAAAAATGTATGTTATATGTATTGTATATTTAACTATTACAGAACATATTCATATCCATAAATGATACCCACACACACCCTTCTCAACAGCATGGTGAGGTAGAGAGCCAGCAAAGTGAGTCTGATTATCCTACTTTTACAGATGAGGAAACAGATTCCCAGAGAAGGGAAATGGATTCGCAGGTCAGGCAGCTAGCCAGTGATCCTTGTAAGCTAGGTAAACCTTCCCTGCCTCTGAAATGCCCACCAAGGAAGCCCACCCTGATGTACACCTGTCTGCTGTGCGGAGGAAAACCACAGCTGTGCTGTATTTTGAGAGGCAAATGAGGGAGGTGAGGGAAAAGTCAAGAGGGCAAGTTATGCATCAGAGCACATGGTGCCCCTCACCCACCCCGGAGCCTGCCATTTGTGCCAGACCGTCACTCAGTTACTGCAGCTCATTTTGCACTTGTTTCCCCCATCCAGGCTCCAGTGGACCCCGAGCTCTCTTCGTATGATTCGGAGGAGGACAGTCCCAGCTGCTGGGACTTAGAGCAGGTAAGCTGAAGGCTGGGGGTCAGGAGGAAAAGGAAGGAGACCTTCTCAAACCCAAAGTGTTGGCTGGGCTCTCCCATCTCCAAGCCAGAGCAGTCACCTTGAAGGCAACAATGTATCTTTCTCATCTTTCTTTTAATAGCAGATCTTAATTCTTCTCACTCACTGAAATGCATCATGGGGGAAGGGAGAGTCACTGGACCAAGTCCTGGATAACTAATATCTATTCTTAACTCTCCAACACACCTGCTACTTGACCTTCGGCAAGCCACATAACACCACCAGGCCCCAGTGTTTATCATTGTGAAATAAGGGGAATATGGGGAATACCTTGTCCCATCTACCTAACAAGATTAGTGGGGGTTGCTCTTGTTCTCTGTTAATTCAACTGGTATTTATGGAGTGCCTACGACTTGCCTGACACTATCCCAGGGTGGGCACACAGCAGTGAACAACACAAAGACCCCTGCCCTTGGAAAACTTACATTCTGGTAGGATCAGATGAATTCTAGGGATACATGAGGGATACAAATATTACTGCACGTGGATGGGCTTTAAGAGCTAAGAGCTATGCAGGTGTGAAGTCTTACTTCACGTAAAGCCCTATGGTCCTGACATGAAAAGTAGCCCCACCCCAATGCCCTGAATTAAAAGAAACCAGATCACTAGGTTTAGAGGAATTTGGCTCTGGGTCTATTAGAAGTAACATCTCACTTTGTGCCTCTTCCCATTCTTTTGGGGTATGAGTTCCATGGTCCTCTAAACATGTCTCTGGGGGTGCTGAGGGCATGCGGGAGGCATTAGGAAAGAGAGCCGGGGCCACAAAGATTTGGCGGATGGATTTCTGGGTCCCTGTGGAATCTCCAGCACATTCCAAAAGCCTGGGTAGGACCAAAATAGCTTATCAGAGCAAGAAAGGACTTCAGAGCTTGTCTGATCTCAACCCTCATTTTACCTAATAAAGAAAGTGGAACGAAAAAGGAGGGCAGGACCTGTGAAAGTCACACAGCACACCAGAGGTGATTCAAAGTTAGATTTCAAGCATCTTCTCTTGTCACCTCTGTACCAGTTCACCTCTTAGGCTGACCCTGCCTCTCCCCGGTTCACATACGCACGTGCACACACTCACACACACTTCCTCAAAATGCCTCTTTCTGGCCGGGGGTTCATAGGGTCACCTGGCGATTGCCACCACTCTGAACCCAACAGGTCTGATGCTGTCTCTCCCCCTCCCACTTCCTCCCTGTGGCCCTGCAGGAGATGTTCGGCAGCATGTTTCACACAGAGACCCTGACCGCCCTGTGAGGGCCCAGCCGGTTCCCGTGCTGCCTGCGGAGCACCTGGTACCTGGGACTCCCATGAAGGATGAGCCTGGGATCATGGAGAGTGGCGGGTAGAGGAGAACACCTCCACCAGGACTCCAGTACCTCTCCACCCTCCTCCTCCTCTCTCATTCCCCTCCCGGCATCTCTAGAGCAAGTCAGTCTCAATGGCAGGGAGAGACACCTCTTCATCCTTCTGCTGACCCTCAGGGCCCCAGCCAGCAACAAGCAAGCCTCCTTCTCACTCCACCGCTCCCACCCACACCCTGCCTGTGGCAGCTGACAGGACCCCCGACTGCTGGACTTTAAGACTGAGCCAGGAACAGAGAGGAAGCCGTGTGCTGACGTAGAGTGCAAGCTTCGAAAGTGTCCTGGCGCCAGCATGGCTTGGCGTCAGATGGTGTCAAGCTGTCACAGGACACAGAGACGAACTTGCTTAGGACCCTGTGGTTGCCCTCTCCAGCTGCCCAGTCTGTCTCTGGCAGCTCTGTACCCCTGGGACCATGTGCTCCCACAACCCAGGTATCTCTGTCTTGGTGACTATGTCCCCTTCTTCCTCATCTCAAGGCTGCTGAGACCTCCACTACTACTTAGCACATCAGATTCTAGCCTGGGGAGTGGCTACCAGAGCTACCTCCCCAGGGGCAGCCCACCAAGGTAGCCACATCAGCCTCCTGAAACATTATCACTCCCCCTGCCCTCAAGGGCTGCTTCCTTCTACTTGAGACCAGGTAGGAACCCAGAAGGGACAGGGGGGTAGCTGGCAGAATCCTCTGGCAACCCAGCAACAGATACTAGTTATTCTGCACAAAAGCTTTCCTTCTTTGTACTGGAGATGTGGAGGGGCAGGGGGCGCTAGTACCAATCCAGGGCCAACCGGTGGGACCTGGGCCCCGACAGTCTCCCTGACCTTAGAAATGCGTCCCCCACTTGGGAAATCTGCCTTGTTCTCTTCATTTGGCAAAGAGCCAATGAGTTTAACTCTCCCTTATCAGCTTGGGGCCTGAATCGTTCAGCCAGGCAAGGCAGGACACCCCACCAAGGGCGTATCCCAGCTGGGTACCAAGCATGGAGAAGAGCTGATCCAGACTCGGTCTTCCTCCACAGGGATTCCTTAACAAACTCAGGACCTGAGGCCATCTCCTTCCAGGAGAGATGAGAAGAGGGGTTAAGTTCTCTCTATATATAAGAAGGTAGAGAAACCCCACTGTTGACTTGAAAATAAATAGGTTCCATGTGCAACTGTTTGAGAAATTTTCCATGGAAGTGCACCAAAAACTTTTTGGCCTCTCCCCACTGATTCTCCCAAGTTCCTTCAATGAATGATCCCTGCCCAACAGGATGGGCTGGCCCAGCCTGGAAAAATGTCCGAATTCCTAACTTCAGCCTGACCTCCACTGTGTGCCTGTGCCTTGAGTGAGCTGGTCAGCTAGCAAGTCTTCGTAGAGTTAAAGGAGGGGGTGCTGGTGAAGAGCCAACAGATTCTTGGCCTACAAGCATTGCTTCTTTGTGAATTCATTATGCCATCTGGCTGCCAATGGAACTCAAAACTTGGAAGGCAGAAGACAATGTTATCTGGGATTTACCGTGCCCAGCACTCGAAGTGCCAGATTTCGAGAGGACAAGAACCGTAGCCAATGAAAACTCACCCTCCCCTGCTCCACCTCCTGCAGAGTCCAGCTCAGGCCCAAGAGGTGTGGGAAGAGCAGAGAGCCTCAGGACATCCCAAGTTAGAGGTGCCTTGTGAACCAAGTGTCTAGAACCCTTGAGGACTTGATGAAGTGACTGTTAACCCCCAGGCCAGCCCCAGACCAAAAGGTGATTGCTGACTCACAGTGGCCTGGAGCTGGGGGCTCAAGGAGGGATCCTGAACCATGTCCAGGGGTGTAGGTACTCACAGAGACCACAGTGGATGTAAGATCGGAAACACCTGGGGTGGAGGGAGGCCTTGAAGAGAACGTCACTGTTAGAATACTTTGGAAAGAACATAAATTCACCCAGACCACTCACTGGACATGACTGAGGCAGGAAAGGAGAGCAAGATAGTCAAATAATCCAGGATTCCAAAACTTCTGAATGTTCTTAGTTATACTGACCAGCAATGATGTGGTTCCTGGAGAAGACCGGGACTCTTGAGATATTTGTGTAATTTATTTAATTTAAACACCATTCTCCTTTTGTTCATTTTGCTAATAAAGTGGTTTTGAAATGTGAACAAATGCATGTGTTCGGGTGGTTTTACAGAGAGGCAAAACCAGTCACCTCCAGGAAGAGGTGGCTTGCTTTGCCCTGTCATGGGGAAAAGAAACAGAAAGCTAAGACTTCTTGAATCTCCCAGCTGCTCTCCAGGTTCCGGTTTTCCACTCCTGAGAAGGAATAAACGTCCACGATCCAGCTGAAGAGCAGAGATTGGGGCATGACACCTGGACTAAGGGATCCCCATACTCAGGACCAATTCCCAGAGCCAACTCTGTGATTTCTGTGGCTATCAGGGAAGTCAAACTTCCACCATCTCTTCTGTATGTGCTTCACGTGCTAATTCTTCAACATTCATGAGATGTCTGTTAAGGGCCAGTCCCATCAATACTCAACAAAGCTTTCAGAGTCCTTGGTTTGGAGGAGCACACAATCTCCGACATTTCCCTCCCCTGTTTGTGAGACAGTGCAAGGAGCAAAAGGCCAAAGGACTCAAGTGTCCAACGAGCTAGGCTGATTCTCAACTTTGTTTGCTAACTGTAGGAAATGGGAGGAAATAAGAGGAATCACAGGGCTTCCCTGGTGGCGCAGTGGTTGAGAGTCCGCCTGCCGATGCAGGGGACGCGAGTTCGTGCCCCGGTCCAGGAAGATCCCACATGCCGCGGAGCGGCTAGGCCCGTGAGCCATGGCCGCTGAGGCTGCACGTCCGGAGCCTGTGCTCCGCAACGGGAGAGGCCACAACAGTGAGAGGCCCGCGTACCGCAAAAAAATAAATAAATAAAATAAAATAAAATAAAAAGAGGAATCACAGAAAAAGAGCAAAGGCTTGAGGGAGACAGAAATAGAATGAAGTGGAAAGAGATGGAGGGCTAGAGATAAGAAAGATCAGCAGGATAGATGCATGGAAACAAAGAGATCAGGAGAGCTAGAAAAGGGAGAAACAGGTGAAGGAGGAAGAGGATATATTGCAGGGGCAGAGAAGTCACTGAGTTCCAAAATGATAATTTATGTAAAATAAACTAATCTTGCTTTATCGTGCTATTCAACTGCCCTGCAAGATCTGAGTAAACTGGCAATTAGCATCCCTCCACTTTGAATTTTATATATGTTTTTAATGATGCTATCTTAGCCTGAACCCCTCCCCCCGCCAAAGTAGAACATGAGACAGAAGCTTCCATACAGGTATTTGGGAGGTGATCCCAGCAAGCGGGAGTGAAAGGCAGGAGGAGTGAAACAGGGAGGGAGGGAAGGCCAACAAAAGAATGAGTTACTGAGATAGCCCCTGTGGAGGGCAACTGGGGCTCCAACCTCCTAGGAGCTCTGCAAAATGCATCTCTAAACTGTCCTGGAGAAACATTTAACCATCATTCCCATCTTCTGTTGGTCAAGGGTGATCCCTTGGATATTAACTCTCCAAAAATTATGGGTTGCATGGACGTGAGCACAGAGCAGTTCCAAAGGGGTCCAATGCTGTGGCATCAGGGAAGCCCCCAACACAGGAAGGAAGAGGATGAGACCAGCAGGTAAGACTGCTCAGAACTGTTACCCCAAAAGAGGCTTCGTAGGAGAGTTTCGAGTGGCGTAAAAGTGGCATCTAAATCAGATGCATTTCTTTAACTTATCTTTAAAACACATTTTTACCTTTAGTTGTAAAACTACAACATGGCTTTAGCAGTCTTTGGGGGAGTAGTGTCAAAACTTGTATGTTAACTAGACGTTGTGGCGATCATTTTACAATATATACAAATATCAAATCATTATGTTGTACACCTGAAACTAATATAATGTTATATGTCAATTATATCTCAATTTTTAAAATTCTATAAGATGATCATCTCCCCATTCTACAATGGAATGGAGTATTTTAAGACTCTGCCTTCCTAAACATAGTTTCTAATACAATTCCTTGTTAAGAAGAACCAGGGCCCCTCAGAGCAATGGCTGGTTCCAGGGCCAGGGTAGGGTAGGCACAAAATGAGTCTGAAACAACTTTTTATGCCAGAAGGCAAGGAACTGTTAAATAAAAAAAAAGATGGAGGCATATCACAAGGACCAGATTCAAGCACCTTCTACTAACTGAATGTAGGGTAATTTGGGCACCAAAACAAACACAATGATGAATTTTAAACCAATAAAAACAAGAATTGATTCTATACCAATACTAGATAGATAGATAGATAGATAGATAGGTAGATAGATAGAAGATAATTCTAGAGGATTTCTAGTATTTTGTAACATCTGGAAGCTTTAGTCCCCACCTATAACATTTTTATGATACAGTTTTCTTATTCAAGGATATAATTTTCCATTTTAATCTTTTGATAATCTAAATAGTGTCTTCTCATATAGATCTTACACATTTCTCAAGTATATTCTTAGTTATTTTTTACCTTTTTTATTGCCTTTCCCATTATAAATGGAATCTCTTCTTATATTTTCTAACTCGTTGGTGATTGCATATACAAAGGCTATTGACTGTTGTATATTAACTCTGTACCCAGATTACCTGCTGAATTCTCTTCAGTACTAATAGTTTTGTAGTAGTTTGGCAGTCGATTATTTCAAGTTTGCTAGCTATACATCCTATGTGTACAAGTAATAAACATTATCAATTTATCTCCTTTTCAAATCTTTATACTGCTAATCTCTTTTTCTTGTTTACTTGTCTTGTCTAGTACCTGCAAAACTAATATTAAATAATAGTGGTGATAATAGACATCCTTTTCTTGTCTCTGACTTTAATGCTAAAGTTTCTGCTTTTTTCTCATTAAACATGATTCTGGCTTTAGTACTGGAAAATATATTTTATCATTTTAAGACTTTTGTCACAAAAGGATGTAGAACAATCAACGTCTGACTTGACAGTGTGAGGAGTTACACTGATCAGCTCCCCAGTGAAACTGGTAACAATTTTTTAAAAAATTTAAGCCTCTAGATATGGTCCTAAGGGCAAAAAACATATGAAGAAATATCTATTCAAGAAATAGCTATTAGAAGAATATAGATATAAGACATTAGAAGAAAACACAGAGGTAAATTTTCATGACCTAGGATTTGGCAAAAAAAAAATTCTTAGATATGACACCAAATGCATGAGCAAGAAAAGAAAACACAGGTACATTGGACTCATCACAATTTAAAACTTTTGTGCTTCAAAGGACACCATCAAGAAAATAAAAAGACAATCCACAGAATGGGATAAAATATTTGCAAATCATACATCTGGTATCTAGAATATATAAAGAACCCTTGCAACTCAAAAATAAAAATACAAATAACCCAATTTTAAAATGGGCTAAATATCCAAATAGACATTTCTCCAAGGAAGATATTCAAATAGCCAATAAGCACATGTAAATATCATCATCATTTGTCACCTGGGAAATGCAAATCAAAACCACAGTGAGTTATACACATACACACATTCTTTTTTTAATATTCTTTCCCATTATGGTTTATCCCAGGAGATTGAGTATAGTTCCCTGGGCTATACAGTAAGACCTTTTTGTTTATATGTGTGTATAACTGAGTCACTTTCCTATACAGCAGAGATTGGCACAACATTGTAAATCAACTCTACTACAATTTTTAAAAATTAAAAAAAAAAAAAAACCACAGTGAGGTACCACTTCACATCCACTAGGATGACTAGGATCAAAAAGTCAGATAATAAGTATTGACAAGGATGTGGGGAAATCAGAATCCTCATACATTGCTGGTGGGAATGCAAAATGATACAGCCACTTTGGAAAACAGTATGGAAATATATCAAATGATTAAACATAGAGTTACCATATGACCCATCAATTCCACTCCTAGGTGTATATCCAAGAGAAATTAAAACATAGGTCCACACAAAATCTTGTACATGAAGGTTTATACCAGGATTATTCATAATAGTCAAAAGGTGAAAATCCAAATGTCCACCAATGTATGAAAGGATGAATAAATGAAATGTGGTATATACATACAATGGAATATTATTCAGTCATAAAAAGGAAGTACTGATACATGCTATAATATTGATGAACCTTGAAAAATATAAGTGAAAGAAGCCAGACACAAAAGACCACATATTATATGGTTCCATTTATATGAATGTCCAGAATAGGCAAGTATTGATATACAGAGACAGAAAGTAGATTAGTGATTGCTTAGGTCCAGGGAGAGTAAGATGGGGGGAATTAGGGATGATGGCTAAAGGGTACAGGGTTTCTTTTTGAGG
Source organism: Aethalodelphis obliquidens (assembly GCF_003676395.1). Taxonomy (NCBI): domain Eukaryota; kingdom Metazoa; phylum Chordata; class Mammalia; order Artiodactyla; family Delphinidae; genus Aethalodelphis; species Aethalodelphis obliquidens. The sequence goes on along the minus strand of NW_020837992.1, from coordinate 2,763,307 downwards.
TGATGACAATGTTCTAAAATTGATTGTGTTAATGGTTGCACAGCTCTGTGAACATATTAAAACCATTGAATTGTACACTTAAAAAAAAAAAGAAATTTGACATCTAGACACCTTGTAGTGAAGCTTAAGAACACTAAAAACAAAGAGGAGTCCTTGAAAGGAGCCAGAGAGAAAACAGTTCACTACAAAAGATCAATAATTACATTGTCAGTCAACTTCTCAACAGGAAAGATGGAAGCCAGAAGACAGTAAACTAATGTCTTCAAAATGCTAAGAGAAAACAACCATCAACTTAAAATTGTTTGCTCAAGAAAATTATCTTGCAAGAATGAGGATGAAATAAAGATATTTTCAGATAGGCAACAATTGAGAGAGTTGACTGTCATCAGACTTTCAGTAAAGTAGCTTCAAAAGGATGAACACTGGGAAAAAGAAAAATTATTCCAGAAGTAAGGTCTGAGATTCAAGAAGAAAGATTAAACAAGGAAACTGGTAAACATACTGGTAAATATAAAGAAACTGTCTCTATATAATAATAATAACTAATTTGTGGCAATTTAAAACCTAAAATAAATAAAAAATAAAATAATGAACAACAATAGCATATAGAGAGAAGGAGACCAGGGTTAAAGCATTCAAATGTCTTCACATTTTTCAGAGGAAAAGGGTTACAATATTAAATTCAAACTTATTAAATATGAGTACTAAAATTTCAATAGTAAATCATAAGACAACAAAGAATATAATTTCCAAACCAGTGGGGCAGAGGAGAATAGAATAAGAAAAAAACCCACACGATGAAAGTTTAATTAATTGTTTAAAAAGGCAATACGTGGGGAGAAAGCAGCATAGAAAAGGTAGTGCTAATAGGAAGATGATAGAAATAAGTCCAAATACAGAAGAAAGCATGGAAACAATGTAACTAAACTAATCTCATTAGTAAAAGTAATTGTCTGATTAGATTAAACTTTAAATTCAGGTCCTTCTAAAACGTAAGGACAGGGATTCCCTGGCGGTCCAGTGGTTAAGACTCCGTGCTTCCAATGCAAGGGGCACAGGTTTGATCCCTGCTCGGGGAATTAAGATCTCACATGTCATGCAGTGTGGCCAAAAATGTTTTTAAAATGAAAAAAATAAACGAATAAATAAATAAATTAAATAAAACATAAGGACACAAAAATGGAAAAAACAACCTATACAAGATAAATATTAACCAAAAGAATGAAATAGCTATATTATTAGCAGACAAATTGGTTTTAAGACAAAGAGATTATGAAGCATAAAAAACCACTATGTCATGATAAAATTTTCAACAATTCTAAACCTGAATGTACCAAATAAAAGTCTCAAAATAAATAAAGCAAAATTGATTTTTTTAAAACTGAAAATATGACAAATCCACCAACAAAATGGAAGATTTCAATATACTGTCTCATTAAGTCATACAGATTTTTTAAAAGTAAGGTATGAAAGAGTTAAGCAATAAAATAAACAAACTTGATTTAATAAACAGATGGAATTGTACACACAACAATTAAAATTTACACTTCTTAAGTACACATGAAATATTTACACAAATTGATCATACACTAGGTCCTAAAGCAATTCTCAAAAAATTTCAAAGCATAGGTGTCATTCCACATTTTGTGACATAATACATTGAACTTAAAAATCAGTTACAGGGCTTCCCTGGTGGCGCAGTGGTTGAGAGTCTGCCTGCCGATGCAGGGGACACGGGTTCGTGCCCCGGTCCGGGAAGATCCCACATGCCACGGAGCGGCCGGGCCCGTGAGCCATGGCCGCTGAGCCTGCGCGTCCGGAGCCTGTGCTCCGCAACGGGAGAGGCCACAACAGTGAGAGGCCCGCATACCGCTAAGAAAAAAAAAAAAATAAGTTACAAAAACATAACTTGAACAAAAAAATAGGCATTTAAAAAGTTTTTAAAAACACTTCTGAAAAACTCATAGTCAAAGAAGAAATTATATGGAAACTTTAAAACACTTAGACCTAAACAATAATGAAAATACTACGTATCAAAACTTGTGGTACATAGGGAAGTATGCTTCAAAGTAAACTTATAGCCCTAAAATGCTTTTGTTAGAAAAGAAAAAAGACAAAAATTAATGAGCCAAATATTCAACTATGGTAGTTGGAAAAAAAACAAAGAAAGCAAAAGAAAGGAGATAGTAATAATAGAATAGCTAACATCCATTGAATGGTTACTATATGCCATGTACTCTTCCAAGCCCTTTACATGTATTAACTCATTTAATCTTTCCAACAATTCTAAGAGGTACATACTGTTATTATCCCCTTTTTACAGATGAGCAAACTGAGGCTCAAAATTTTAAGTAAAGGGCTTCCCTGGTGGCGCAGTGGTTGAGAGTCCGCCTGCCGATGCAGGGGACACGGGTTCGTGCCCCGGTTCAGAAGGATCCCACGTGCCGCGGAGTGGCTGGGCCCGTGAGCCATGGCCGCTGAGCCTGCGCGTCTGGAGCCTGTGCTCCGCAATGGGAGAGGCCACAACAGTGAGAGGCCCGCGTACCGCAAAAAAAAAAAGAAAAAAAAATTTTAAGTAAGTTTCCCAAGATCACTCAGCACAACTCCATGAATGTAGAGCGCCTAGGAATTTAACCCAGGCAATCTGGCTCCAGAGCTTAAACTCTTAGCTAGTATAAAGTTGAAAACTTAAACAAAATGAATAAATTGCTAGTAAATATAATATACCAAAATGGAATCAAGAAAACAGTAGAAAGCCTTAAAAATCCTATAACCATTAAATGAAATCATCAGTTTAAAAGCTTTCCACAGAGAAAATACCAGGTCCAAATTACTTTATTTTTTAGAATTATTAGAAAAATATCTTAGGTTTTTGGTCCTACTTTACATACACACTCTTCCAGAGAATGCAAAAAAAGGCGGGGTGGGGAGGAAGATCAATCCTTTAGTAGTTTAAATGTGGTAGAAATTTCCCTTTCTTTCCCCTTCCCACCTCTCCTTCTCTCTCTCTCTCTCTCTCTCTCTCTCTCCCCCTCCCCCC